>NC_137905.1:10106916-10855503 GCF_963455335.1 Martes martes | reverse complement strand
AAGAGCAATGATCTACACCAGAAAATCTATATTCTATATTGTATAATAAAATTCTTATTCATATTCTAAAATGAAATATTCATCGAGGCTATTAAACAGGTCTCAATTCATACCAATCACAGGAAATATTCCAATGAATGTCCTTCCTTTACACCTGAGACGTGGCATGAATTTATTGAACAATATGTAGCAATCTAAATATACCAACTGAAAACTCAGTACATTCCTCCTCAGGAAGGAATTACGAAAGGATGGAAAATATTTATCACACAATATGATTATAACAGCTTTTCCTTTATAAATTAATTAGGTTAAACTAAATATCCTTTTAGTTTTTCAGTGAAAGACATATGTGAGATGCGTAGTCCATATAGATTTAAATAAGCTACTACATTCAAACTTTTTTTTTAAGATTTTATTTATTTGACAGACAGAGATCACAAATAGGCAGAGAGGCAGGCAGAGAGAGAGAGGAGGAAGCAGGTTCCCCACTGAGCAGAGAGCCCGATGTGGGGCTCAATCCCACAACCCTGGGATCATGACCTGAGCCGAGGGCAGAGGCCTAACCCACTGAGCCACCCAGGCACCCCATACATCTAAACATTCTTGAGACAATACCCTATTTTTCTCCATATTACTGAGAGCACCTAAGGTAGTATAGAGTGAGGAGAAAGTTTTCAACTAATACATAATGAGTATGAACAAAATAATGAAAAATTTCAATATAATATTTTGAAAGTATGATAATAGATACTGAGCAAGAAGTTTAAATGGGATGAATTGTTTTTAGCATTCTGTTTAATAGACTTAGGTTGGAAAGTATTTCTACTCTGGTGGAATTCTAATATAATCACGATTTGGTATCATAGAAATACCTACATGATGCTTATAATTCATAACTGGGGTTCCTGGGTGGCTCAGATGTTAAGCATCTGCCTTCAGCTCAGGTCGTGATCCAAGGGTCGTGGGATCAAGGCCCGCTTCGGGCTCCCTGCTCAGCAAGGACTCTGCTTCTCCTTTTCCCTCTGCCCCTCCCCTCCCTGTTCATGCTCTCTCTCACTCTCTTTCTCTCTCATATGAATAATTAAAATCTTTAAAAAAAAAAAGACAAGGTCATAAAGACTTGGAGAAAAGCTTAGACAAGGAACAAAATGTACCAATCTACCAAAATTTGCCAAGTCTCCTATGAACTAAACAAATAATGACAGCATATATAGCAATCTTGCTCTCTGGCTCATCTCCACATCTAGAAATGTTGTCTCAAAAAAAAAAAAAGGCAATTAAAATGTGTCACTAGAGTCCTTTGTAATCTAACATCAAAATTTTATGTTCCCCATTCACTTGGTACCAAGTTTAAATGTAACTGCTAGCAAGGGAACATTACCACATGTCTGCATGAAAAATGGCTATGTCTCCTTTATAATGTGTTCCAAAGCTCTCCCACCCAAGCGTTATTTCCTTATTATTAATTCTGAGTCTCTGGTTGCCAACGATGCAGTGGGAATGAGAACTAATAAACTAGTAAGTCTTCTTGCTCCGAATGTCTTCTTATATAGTAAGATGGAAACACATTCCTTCTTTCTCCCTTTCTTTCCATTCCACTCTGGAGGACAGGGCATTGAGAGAAAATATGTATTGCTTGTATTATACCTCATCTAGTTTCCAGAAACAGACTCCCCTACTAGCTCCCAACGGTTTTTGAGGCAGCTCAGAAAATAGGAAAAGCAGCAAGAGGGAAAGATTTGCTACAATTCAGGTCCCACCATATGGCAGGTGTTAAGCTAGACGCTTCCTAATGTGTTTACTTTAGTTCATATTCTCTAATAAAGTGGATTATTATTTTATTGCCATTTTGTAGATGAGTCGATTGTGCCTTGAAATTTAAATAATTTCTCCAATTTACGTAGCTAGCAATTGGCAACGCCGGGATTCACAAACCAGATCACTGGCCCCCAAATGCTAGTCTTGGCACGCGACCCCTCTAGGTCTCATTTCTACGTTTTTTGCCTTTTCTTTTGTCTACCCGTTAAATCCATGAAGGACTGAAATGCCTTTTTACAGATTTTGCCAGTGAGAATTACCGTTACCGAACGTGCATTTGACACAGTGTGTTTTGAACAAGGATTTCCAAATTCGATGTTTCAGAATCTCAACAGATCTACAATAATCAAAAAGAAGACTTTATAAAAACCTTAGGAAACTCAAAACAGTGTCTTTTTAGTTTGCTGATTTCATTTCCCCATAGGGCTTTTAGAAAAATAATGAGATAAATAATTACAAAGTCATCACGATAGGGCACTTAACTTGTTTTTACAAATACAGTCCTCTCAGAACCCTGTAAAAGAATTGTAGCATTCATCCCCGGTCCTCTTCTACTCTCGAGAAAGAAAAGACAAGCAGCTCTGGGTAAATTTCATTTCTCCTCTCTTTCCTTTCTGCTCTGCTCGATGTCTTCCCGGGCTAAAATCTAGAGGCTACAATTCCCAGGCTTTCTTATGCTCTGGCTGCCGATCAGACGCAGCCAGTGAGAGACACGGGAACATCAACCGTGGGAGGAGGATCAAGTCAAGATATTTCGATCCCTGCCCTCTCCCTGCCAGATGACCGGGCTGCCTGGGGCTGACGCTCTTACCTGCATCCACCGCTCCCATCGTGCGGGTGTTCTCCCTCTGCTACAGCTTCTCTCATCCCCGGAACAGCATCCTCTCCACCATCCTTCAAGCCCAACGGAGCTAACAGCTTTCAGCAGTTACCAGTCCCTTGGTGATGCAACAGTTCATCATTAAACTCTCTTCAACTGACTCTCATGGTTGTGACAACTGTTTCCCACAGGAACCCCTGTTAGAGTAACCAAGTCTAGAGGTGGCCCCCGAAGTTACCCCTTCAAAATGGGGTAACAGGATAGGATGGCTCCTGCATGGCATCTACACAGACACCTGCTCCTGGAAGGGGAAGAGGGGCCTTGCAAGTCTGGGGTGTTCTGTGGCCTCCCCAATTCTCAGAGCTCTAGCTGGAGGTACCGTGGGAGGCAGGTCAGGTGTGGGGAGAGAGGGTGTGGATACCAAAGCAGCAATAATGTTAACCAAGACTGTCGGGAGGATTAACTATTCCTGGCTGCCTGGGGGATGGACACGACAGGAAAGATGGATGTGAAGTCCTGACTTCATTCAAAGTGACGGTCAACCCTGTCTTCCCTACAGACTTCCATACGGCACCTGTGGGTCTCCAGTGCTGAGGCTGGAAAGAGATAGGATTCTGACACTCGGGATAACGGCATTCGGGGAAGCATGCTTCGGGCTGAGAACTCAGAATCTCCACCTCCCTCTGTCACCATCGGAAGCTGAGGATGAAGAGTATCATATGAAATTTGGGCTAAATTTACTTAAATGCATGCGCTCTTTTGGGATTTGGGGTTCCATAAATTGACTTGAACGCCTGGAATGGTATTAACAATCTGCATGACTGATTAATTCTTTAATTGGGCATCTATACCCAATGAGGTTAACAGGAGAAATTCTCAAGGGAAACTGAGCGAACAAGGCCAGTGGCTTAATGACAGGGTCTAAGAGATGGGACGTGCTCAGCCGCCGCTAAGTATGCCCTGGAAGGGTCCCGACAGGACTGTGGCATGCATCTTGGTCCTCAGACCTCAATGGAAAACGGCAGCAAAACAACAAAGCGAAGACCACTTAAGACTTAAATTTCATATGAATTAAGTTGTAGGGGCTGTCAGCACATAAGGAGAAAGGGAAATTGTTAGGGAAAGAAGGAAACTATGCTTATTTGTGTAATTAGCATGACAGAAGCAGGGTTAAGAGCAGTTGTGTTTCGTGTCAATGAATGATTTCTTTCTCCCGCGGTCTCTTGCTACCTTACGTAATGAATACCGGTAGGGATTCAATTTCACAATTTAGCTTCCAGGTTAGAATATGGCTACATTAATTTCCCTTGAAATAATACAGTAGTTGATGGGGATTTTGTGTTTCCCTCTCACTGGAGATGTAAGTGTGAGGGTTTTTTTCTGTTGTTGTTTTTAATTAAGGAAGGCACAACAAACAAAGGGCAATAATGGATTTTGAGTGGAAAAATAGGAAAACTGAGCTGGGAACTCTTTCCAGATATATATTTAAATTTACATATATACGTATCTATCTATGTAGAAACCAAAGGGAACCCAAGGAACTATATATACACTATACTATATATATATATATGGTATACTGTATCTAGTGTGTATATATATATACACTATGTATAGATGGTACTCTATCGTATATATATGTACCATATATGGTCCTCCCTGTATATGTATGTATATGCACCACAAATCTGGTGTGTGTATGTATACACACATACACCACATATATGGTATGGGGGTGTGTGTGTGTGTGTGTATGGAATAGACCTACCCCTCTGGCTTCCAGCCTGGTTCCGATCATTTGAAGGGAAGAAGAGAGGGAGGCTGGGACATTCTCCCGGCTCCCTCCTGCCAGGCCGTCGTCCTTTGGCTGTGGCTCTCTGCCCGGAGTTTGCCCCCGTCAAGGAGTCCTCTTGTCACTGCTAGAGCGCTAATGCAGACCCAGGCCAGCTGCTTCTTCATGGCCCTCGGGCCTTGGCACGGTGAACAGCTTTCAGTTGTGACTCACCGTTCCCATCACTCGCTTTTTGCTTCCCCCTACACCTGGGCTCTCCATCCAAACCCCTTCAATTCACTCAGAGCATGCCGAGCCGTTTGCCTCCTGCCAGGAGCCTGACTCAGGCACAGTTGTTCAGTGAATTTCAGATCAGCCGTATCCAGTGATTCAAGACTTTGGGAACAATGTACCCTCATTGGGGTATTATTACATCATGTTTCTTTTATAAGCTAGAAAAAAAATTAGGTCTTTGTATAAGGGAAGGTTTCATTTCTTCCCAGTAGAGAGATTAATGTTTGATGACATTGTGAATTATATAATTCCTTTTTTGTATTATTAGTAAAAATACCACTCATCTCCATTGTGCTTAGTACGAAGGATACAACAGTGAATGGAGTCCCTACTCTTACAGAGTTTCAGAACTTTAAAAAAAAAAAAAAGCAATAATCAAATTAACAAAATAAGTACAGATGATTCCTGGTGCCTGGAGAGGAGGAAGTCGGGGGGTGCTGGGGAGGAGGTGGCCCCACACCCAAGATTCACCCAGGACAAACGTGGGAGGGATGCTGGTGGCCTCCCCCACTTTCTTTGCCTGCTTTAGTTCAGGTGCTCCCATTTTCATGCACTCTGGGGAAATGCTCAGCCCCAGGAGGTAAACGTGAATGACTGTAAGCCAATCATAATAATTCTACCCCCTTGACATTGAGTCATTCCAGGCAGGACCTGAGACACAATTGCAGCCAATGAGACATAACACCGACACCTGCAGGGGCGCCTTTCTGGAAGTGTTTTTTTCTCTCCTAACCCAGAGAGCCATACGTGCTCCTTTGTCTTTGGGGAATGTCACCATGAACACCTGTGATGCTTGAAACTAGAGTGGACAACGTCCAGTGGTGAGGTGGCAGGACTGTGCCTAGCCGTGTGCTGAGGACAGCAGAGCAGAAAGATGGACAGATCTGGGTCCTGGATGACACGGCTGAGCTGATAAATCTCGGAGGCCCTTGTAACCTTTCTCCACGTAAGCTGCACTTTGCTTAAAAGCAAGACTCAACAAAGCCGTCCCATTTAAGTGGAGATCTGAAAGATGAGAAGAAGCCAGGAGCTGAAAAAGTAGGGCACAACACACGAGTTGGTGGGGGGGGGGGGGACAAGGATAAAGCCGTGACAGTTGGGGAGGGACAAGACCCCAAGTCGCTAAAATGGCATCAACAAAACGTGCGTTTGCACTGCACCCATCAGAGGCATCCCTGACTTTTTCTTTCTGTTTCAGGTTCTAAGATCTCCTGTCTAACCTCCGTACACACATACTGTTGTAAGCTGTCTTAAGCTGTATTTGGAGAATCTGAAAAAGTACAGAAAGGAATCCCCAGGATGCCACGACTGTCCCAAGTTAAAATAGTTTGTCTTGTTTTTCCCAGTATATTTTACAGAACTGGTATCCCAATTTTTGCCAGGAAAACATAGTTACTGAAGTCATTACTCATCGTGGACATCAATCCCAGTATTTGAACTCAATCTAATTCACTGGAACATAGTCTAATAGATACCGGCCATAGTTTATTCTGATAATTTAACTTATGCCATTATAAAAGATAAATGAATTCAGAGACATCAGCTCTGCTTCCTGTTTTGACCATCTTGAGTGTGTGATTATGTAATTTTCCCTATTATTTATTTTTACAGTGCCTATGGGGTTAGCTGAATCTGCAGAGAAAGCCTTTCAGGCAGTCATTAAATGTGCTTTAATATAATCCCTTTATTAACTGCCAACATAATCTCTCTAAGAACTACTAAGCTTCAAAGCTGATGACTTATTAATCGTGGTTTGTGACATTAAATATGTAGGGTCTTTAACAGTAAAACAAGCAACAGGCAGAAAGTTCTCTGAACTCTAACCTTTCAAGAATGAAACTGGTCTCCGATTTGGTCCAGGACGACTACATCCAAAGATATCAGGGAAAAAAAGCACCATGTGCTGTAGGAACGTTTGCCACAAGGGATTCCAAAGCAGGAGCCATGGTTTAAGACTGTAACTCTCCAATTACTCTCTGGTTCTCTCTGCTTCTCCCCCACTTCCTTTTCCCTTTATTTTGCACTTGAATTACACCAGGAATGGTGTTTTGCCATTAGTCCGCAGTGACTCAGGCCTTCTAAAGTTTATTATAAATCCAATACAACTCTGCAGTTGCATGGTGGGTATCTGATTTATGGGTTTCAGCTAAAGAAATACGCAAAATAAGTATTTCCACCCTGTATATAGAGTAAAAACTTGATAAGGCACTGTTTAAATCAGGTTTAATAGAAAAGGGGCTATAAACATATTAGAACAGTTTTAAACAAACTATTCCAAAACGTACAAAAGCCCTGTAAGTGTTAAGTTATAGCACTGTTCACCATATTATGCAGTTAAGAGCCTCTGAGTCTTGCCATTAAAAATCCTATTTTCAGTGCTGTTTAGCACCCGTATAAAAATTCCATCCGAACCAAGATTAAGGATATAAGTCCTCAGTGAAGGAACAAGGTATTTTGGTTTCTTTAAAGCTTTTGAATTGTTTTTTGCCCAGTTAATCTAAACCAACAATCTATAGATTATATTCACTTCGATTCTGTCCCTTGATTTGTAAATATGCAGGCATGTTTTGCTAATGCAAATTGACAAGATTTTAAGTAATAATACAAAATGCTGTGTTCCTATACTAGTATTTCTTAGTCTAAATCACTAGCTATGAATTGGTTTGTAACTGATTAAAAATACATCCGATTTTTCAAATATCGCCCCAGTGGTTCAGGACATTTATGGCATATCCACTTCATAGATAATGGGTAATGCATGCAATAATGGATTTTCCTACTTTTTCCATAATCAAATAAAAATCTCTGATCCCTCCTGTTCAACTGCTGCCAAATGGCAAAGCTCTTAAAAAGCCTGGTAGGTAAGGCCACACCCATGCTCAGATTTTTAATTTAATCCATAATTAATCCATAACATTATTCTTTTACCCACAAAGTAGAAAATAAGTGGCAAATGGAAGGACTTTGGCTAAGGCCCATGTTTGAGAGGTTATACTGGCTCGTCTCCCATTCTCTGTGCTTCAGTGTGGATGGTCACTTCAGATATCCTAAGATCCAAGTAACTGCTGTCTTAGTAACAACTGGTATCCTTTGGATTGTTGATAATGGCATTTCTTCTCTCTCACTGATTTTAACCAATTATTACTCTTAGCATTATTATCAGAACCAATCTAAATCCTGTATAATATCTAAATATTTAAAAATTCCAGGGGGAGGGGAGCCTGGGTGATTCGGTTGTTGAGCATCTGCCTTCGGCTCAGATCATGATCCCAGGGTCCTGGGATCAAGCCCCGCATTGGGCTCCCTGCTTGGCAGGAAGCCTGCTTCTCCCTCTCCCACTCCCCCTGCTTGTGTTCCCTCTCTCACTGTGTCTCTCACTATCAAAAAAGTAAAGAGAAAAAAAGAAAAAGAAAAAAAAATTGCAGGGGAGCAGGAAGGAAGTCACTAGGAGCCATACCCAGGGAGAAGAGGTTGGATTCATGCTTTCAGATAACTCAAGACTCTTCCAGAATATCTCTTCTGGCCAGAGCAGGGAGGAAGAGCAGTGCAAGCATTGCCATCAGTGTGTGGGCCCCAGTGGACACCCAGGGACAGCGCCAGATGTTATTCAGTGCAGGGGAAAGAGTTCTGGGCATTCAGGAAAACCCAGAGGGCCTTGCAGATCCCCAGGAAATGCATGGGAAGAGCTCACTATCTTCCCACATCTGACTGGGGTCTCACTTCCTATACCAACCAAGCTTGGCCCAAGATCAGGAGTTGTAAAATTCCCTCCCAGGTGAGCAAGATGGTGTTTGCTGCTACCAAGCCAAACATCTCTGACACAGCCCATGGGTCTCAACCAAGAGCTGGACTTGCCCTGCCCTCACCCACACCCACCCATGCATGATTTCCATTTCTTCCATATAATGACCAGGACGTCTGCAAGAGACGGAAAGAAGACGTGATGATGATGTGTGAGCAGTCCAGTTTCCATTCTTGAGAACTGTCAACCTTGAAGACGCAGGTTACACTTGAGTCTCACAGAATTGCCTAAGCAGCTGGTTCTCTTGCCAAAGTTTGGACATGGGCTGCAAACATCTTGAGCAACCAGAATAGTACATAAAGCAGACACAGAATGGCCCATGGAGGCAGGATTATTCCTGACCAGTCATCCAGCCCATCTCTGAACAGGGGCTGTGTGAGGCTCAGGGACACCATGGGTAGAAGACAGATTCTGTCCTTGCCCTCAAAGACAGAAAAGATAACAGAAACTTCAGTACAGTAGGATAATGTCTACACTAGGGCATTAAAATGACTGTGGTGGGGGGTCAAAACGGACCTCTCACATGATCTCATGGAGGCAGGCAGATGGAAGGGAGAGGAATGCTTGGAAGGTTAGTCAGGGAAGTCACTCTGGAGGGAGAGAGATTTGGGTGAGGACTGGAGGGACCCTCACTCACTGTAGAGCCTCCCAACCAAAATAATAAGAAACATATTTTCACTTCCAGCTTAATCCCCTCACTTGGTTTATTTCCCTGGTTACTAGGAAGAGTCAACTGTCATTAATTAGTGCTCTAGATTCTTCTCAACTTGTTTTCTGGGTAAAAACACTGTCTCCATGATTAATTGCCATCTCTCTGAGGACAGTCACTGTCTTGGACATCTTTTGCACTCCCCAGTGTTTACCAATGCTGGAAACAGAGAACGGAATTAATGAACTCTTGTTTCAGGAATGATTGATTCACATATTTTAAAAATAATGTTCACTAATATTTTGTAAACATCGACTGCTGTACTCTGTCATCCCCAGACAAGGAAATCTCTTGAAATGGGTATAACTTGAATACTGCTTTTAAAAGCCCATTTATCATTGTTATCTGTTAAGAGCATTTGAATTATTGATACAATCTTAAAGCGCATAACTCTAGATCATCAACAAATCTACCATAAACGATCTTTTTCGTAATGGGAGATTTTTAGAGAGCTGGATTTCACACATGGCTGCTGTTAGTTGCTGTGTTAATGAGAATCATCACAACTAATATTAAAATATTAAAATAAATTATTATTAAAATGAAAGAAAGCCCTAACTTGCATTACCCATGGACCTGAAAAGATTCTCTTCTTGGGTTCTAGAACAAACTGCCACTGAACACTACTCTCTCTCAACTCCCTCTGATTTCCAAACTAGCAAATATTCTTTTACCAGAAGATATTAATCAACAGCATAGATTACAGAGAGTCCTAAAAATGGCTGAATCAATATAAACAAAATTTATTTAGTAACAGAAAATTGCTTCTGTGCAATTTCATGTATACTCTGTTTTAACACAAAGGGGATATTTTACAATTATAAGCACCTGGTGACAGATTCATAGCTCTGTTAGTGACAGCAGAAGCCACAAAATTACTGTCCTGTTTTTGAGTTTAATAATTTTTCTTAAACAAAGTAATTATGATAGTTTCAAAACAGGGTCCTAAAGAAAATATAGACCCATCTGAGGAGAGCATATTGTCTGAAAAGAATACAAAATAAAATAAAAAATAAGAAGTGTGTGGAATTCTTTCATAAACAGAATAATTTGATTTGCTATTTCTTCGGAGAAAATTATTTTTGCAACTCGATGTGGGCAAGAGGTAAAAAAAAACTCTTTCAAAAGTTTCCATATGAGGACAAACATTTTCTTTGGAGCTTTACGAAGGTGCCTGAAAACCTTCGTCTAGTTTCTATATATGCATCTGTAATACATATAATATTTAGAATTTAAGAAATGTAGTATTTACAGTATCTTTTCCATAACTGCCAGACTGTTCTATGACTTGCTGGAAAATGGTGCTAATTTGGGTTCTTACTCTTTTTCTCTCAAAACTGTGTGAACTTGGAATACTGTGGACACGAACAGGTTCTTTAACTTCTCTCTGCCTTAGTATCTTATCTGTAAAATGAGAATAATAACCCTTAGTGGGCCGGGACTCTGCAAAGCCCCTTTGCCCTCAGCCAGCTCTTCTCTGCTAGCTTTGCCGGCAGCAGGGAGATCGCAAGGCCAGAGGAGGAAGGAGGGGCCCAATCCCTTCTGGTTGTCTCCTGTCATTTCCTCTGGCGTGCCTGTCTCCTTCTTGTTCCTGTCAGCTTGACCCTGGCCTTGCTGCTTGGCCCTGGCAGCAACCGTTCATTTCTATAGCAGCATCTGAATATAGTCTGAAAGCAGCGTTCTCCCGATGCCTACAGGCCCTGCTTCATCACAGCCTCCCCCTCAGGGACACCTGCACCAAGAAGTAACAGGCTGGCCTCAAAGCCCAGAATCCCAGTCTCCTGGGACTCCTCCAAGGCGATCAGAGACCTCAGCGCCAGCTGAGAATGACCCCCTCCTCCGAGGACTGTGTGTCAGCCCCACAATGCTGTCGTCCAAGCTTCAGTTTTAATAATTCAAACTCAGTGTGAGTGGTGACAGCCACTCTCTAAAGTTTCTACCTTGAATGTCTCAGTCGTCTCTGTTGGCTTCTTCAGCTGCCTAGGAAACAATGTGTTATATCTAGTTAATAATCCTTTAAATCATTTTTTTCCTCTATTAAAATAACTGATGTGACTTCAGTCTCCTTACTGGACCCTGACTGATGTAACAATAATCTCTATGTCACATTCCTGTTGGAAAAGATCACCTTCTCTTACTCTGTCATTATTCCATATCTTTACAGCAGGGATATGGCAGGTCCCGTTCTAGGCAGTGGGTGCAGACAGGTGATCAAGATACACAAAATTATGCTGCAGGATAAAATCACTGAACAGAGCTGGGCACCAGACAGAGCCCAGAAATGGAAAGAACCTTCTGGTTCTGACTCTATTAGGAACACTTACGTTTAAGCCTACTGAAAATAAGGCATATCACCCACGGTGGCATGGCCAGGGAATTTAAAAAGCCAGCCTCGGAGGCCTTGAAGACAGAAAGACACCATCAAAGGAGCTTCCTAATAAATGTATGCGACCAAGAAGGGCTTCTGTGAATTAGTCCTCCATTCCAGTTAAGTTAAGTTCTTGCTTTTATTTGCCGAGGTTGTTCCTGGCTTTTCATTTAGCTCACTGAAGTGACACCGGGACGGAGACAGAGTGGAAGGAGTTCCAAGGAGTTTACAAAAAAATGACTCAGAGCTCTGGAAGGGCAGAGTAATGAGGCAAGATCGCAATGACTCAATGTATTTTTATCTAGTATTCAACTAAGTGCAATTGTGACATCTAAAAATAAGCGAGGCAGAAAAAGAAAAAATAATTATAGGGAAGATAATATATAATAATTAACTACTGAAAAAGAGTATGCTTTAAATAATGGGATACAGGGAAAGCAGGAATAACTTGAGCTGATTATACAGACTCAATTTCTCACATCGAGGTGAGAGCAGTGTTATCGTTTGAAATTCACAGCCCTTAAAAAAAATAACAGACAAAACATGTAATTATTATCTGCCAACAGCGGAGCACCAAATGATGCAGTAGTGTTTGTTCATTTCTGATTTATAAAGTTCTACATGTTCCTCAAGTTATCCACCTCATTCATTTCCCTTTAATTAAAGTACTCAGAAAATTCTTATAAATCTCGGAAAAGCCTGTGACGGTCTCTTGCTAACAGGCGCTGGTAAGTGACACCAAAAGGAATGCAGTTACAAAAAAGTAAAATTAGAGATCTCCGGAGGTACTGCTTTCATTGTTTCTTTATCATTCAACGAGAAAACCTCAAGGGGAAACAATGTGTTTTACGTATGAAGTATAGTTTCTGATTTTAAAACTTCAACTTGACTGTGGGTGAAGGTAGACACAGGTAGTAAAAAGCCAACAGGTTATTTTGTGGGAACTGGGCTATGAATGATCAACATTGGAAGTGACCAGAGAAAGGTATTTCACCCAGATAGTCTCAATCTTACAAAGAAATCTCCTCCAAACTATTTTCCTATGTTCCTCCCACGTCAACCCTTCCGTCCTATTTAAGGGTCTGTATGTAAGTTGATAACCCTTGTCGGTCCTCCCCACAGACAGTGACTGTCTTTATGTGAAATGACCTTTTAGAAATATGTCTTTAGGGCTCCCTGTCATGTTCAGCATTTAAGGACCTCTCTGTTACCAAGAGAAAGGAGTCTACTATTGGTTTGAGTTAAATATCAGGTCTCTGTATTTGATTGACAACACAATTTCTCAGAGGTTTTGGAGCATATTTGTTTGTTTTTTTGTTCTTTGTACCTCTGTCATATTTTGTCCATTCCTCAAAAGGTCCTGGATCTAAGGTTATATATCTTCCTTGACTCCTGAAAGCTGAAGAGGAAAATTGTCCAAAAACACTATAAAATACAAATGTGAAGTCGCTTTTTAATGTTTTAAATTTTACACTTACATTTTAAAATAAAAACCTCTCTGCACAACTTATCAGTTTGTTGAGAAAATACATCTTGAAAACAGAATTATTCTGTGGAGCAAAAATTAATCAAAACTGACTCTAGATTTACAATCTCATCAGCGCGACTCATCTAAAAGCTTCTCAGAAATTTCTGAGGTAACTGATTTTTGTCTGGTTGGAAGGCTTCCAGGGTCACGGATGGCCCTCTGGCCCTGCTTCAGTTAAGCTGGGACCATAAGCCCTTCATCTCATAAAGTATGACCCTGTTTTCTAAGTGGTGACTCTCTTCAGGTCCGAGGGTAACTCTGAGGTTGAATCTCTTGCCCCAAGTCGATGCCATTTCTAAGTTCCCTTCCAGCCCTGAAGAAGCCCAGTGCAGCACTGAGCACCATAAAGTTGCAATCATGAAGTTACAGAAATATACACAGTTATAGAAATCTATAACTCTTGCAATCGTAAAGCTATAGAAATCTAAAGGAACTTGGTAAGCTACCTCTTCCACCTAATGGGAGGAAAATGAGGCTCAGAGTCCTTACATTAATTTGTCAGGCCCTACAGCACGTTATGAATGATGTACGATCATAGTACAACAGTTTGTATTGAGGACTTTATACATGTCAGTTAGTAACTGAAGGTGTATCACGAGATTTAATCCTCACACGAGCCATATGAGAAAGGCATTATTATTATCCTTATTTTATAGAAAACTGAGGCAGAGCTGAATGGTATAATTTATTTTAGGTCTCACACATAGAATGTGGAAAGATTAGAACTCAGATCTGGGCCTCGGAGAATATACTCTTAACCACTGTAATACACTTCTCTGGAGTTGGTTCAACAAATAATTAAGAAAGGTGGAAAGCACGAGGCAAAATGTCAAGGACTCAAATGTGAATAAATCTCTGTCCTTGCTTTCCTGAAGGTTTTAGTCTAGTATGGGATTGACAAATATTTTCTGTCAAAGCCTGGATAATAAATATTTTAGGCTTAGTGGATCATTCATTCTTGGCCACAACTTCTCAGTGCTGCCGCTGTAACATGAAAGCAGCCAAAGACAATATGTAAATGAATGGATGTTGCTGTGCATCGATAAAACTTTATTTACAAAAACAAGCCGTGGGCCGATTCAGTTTGCCAATCTGTGATCAAATGAAATAATCACTTACGTAAATATATTATAATGTGACATATATCTAAAAGTGTCAGACAGAAGCCATTGCAGAGTCACAGAAGGAGAAGTGATTTATCCTGCCTGGGGTATTTAGGGAAAGAAACATTTGAGCAACATATTTAAGCATTAGCAAATTAATTAGGCAAGAAGGTAAGAATATTCCAGGCAGAGATGACAGCATAAGCAAAATATTAGAGGCAGGACATTTGAGAAACTGTAGAGAATTTAGCAAGAGAGGTACACGTGTATGCCGAGTAATGGTGGAAAGAAAAAACAGATGTAAATGGAGTGGAGGGGGCAGTTCATGACAGGCATATAGTACAGTGTTAAGGAATTTGGATTTTATATGCTAGAAGATGAAGAGATATTGAAAACTCTTTAGAAAAAATAACATCATTAGACTTATGTTTAAAAAAAAATGAATAATTCTGCAGGATTTTCTTCAAAGGAAAAAAGTGATAGAATATACTCAAAAGGCAACTTCTTTGTACTGGACAGATCCAAGTTTTAGAATTATAATTTAACTTCAAGAAATACAATAATCTGTTGTAGGAAGAAACAATAAAAAAATAAATAAAAGCACAATGTTGGCTTTTGTAACTTGGTATGCTATTATAGCTTTTCTTTAAAAAAAAAAAGTGCCCTGAAGCTATACTTTTTGTTAATTAATCTTTGCATCTTTAATTCATACATCATTTCTTTTCTCCTTCTTCCTTTTTTTTTTTAAGATTTTATTTATTTATTTGACAGAGACAGAGACAGCAAGAGAAGGAACACAAGCAGGGGGAGTGGGAGAGGGAGAAGCAGGCTTCCCACAGAGCAGGGAGCCCGATGTAGGACTCGATCCCAGGACCCCGGGACCATGACCTGAGCAGAAGGCAGACACCCAACGACTTAGCCACCCAGGCACCCTTCATACACCATTTCTATGTTTTTCATGAATAGGAAATTGGTTTAATAATTTTCCTCTGTTACAGTCCAAGTAAAAATGTTTGCTAGAAGTTTATATTTACAAGAAGTCTATCTATCTTATGGCACCATTTAAAAATATATTTTATGCTACAATTAAATTTGGTACATTATGTTTATGTTTTGTTCTAAGTCCATGTTAAATGCAATCCAGAATAGATCTCTGGTGAATGAAGAGAATGGGCAAAATAGCAATGATGTAGAAGTTAGGGCACGGGAGAGCTCTCTAGCATCAATGAGCCATCTCACCTTGAATTTACTAATACTCAAACCAAAAAGCAGAGTACATACTACAACAGTGCATCAAATCTTTCAAAAAAGCAAACACAGCTTCTGTGAGTATATGGTGATTGGCAAATTCAATCATATTTGTATGGCTCCAAATTACTAATTTTCCCAGGTTTTTTTCCATTAACGGGCAAATCCCTTCCAACCAGACAGACAGACAGACACACACACACACACAATTTCCAAATGATACTTTGGAAATTAAAATTGAGAACCCTCAATGAGTTGGAATAGGTGGAAAAATTAATGTCTTTTGAAACAAACTTGTGAAATGGTCAACAGAACCTATGACAGAGTCGTCTCAGATCCCCCATGATTCCCAAAACATGGATGGAAGACTACAAGAGTATTTTCAAGAGAACTAGCATAAACTTATGGTGGTTTTTTTCCCCCAAAACCTTCTAATTAAAATAGTTGCTCCGTCTTATCATAAGCTATGACTTAAGTTACCTTCAGTTTAAGCCCAACACTGTCTCGGTGCCAGGTCTTGGCATTGACAAAGACAGCACTGCTTTAAAGTTAAAAATACAAGATTATTAGATATAGATACAAGATTAATTAGATATAGCCATTTTTCACAACAGGATTCTTAACCTAAACCATAAATAGGCTACTAATTTTTTTTTTTTTAAGAGAGAGCAAAAGACAGTGTGTGAGTGGGGGAGGGGCAGAGGGAGAGGGAGAGAGGGCATTCCAAGAAGGTTCCATGGCCAGCGTGGAGTCGAATGTGGGGTTGGATCCCATGACCCTGAGATCATGACCTGAGCTGAAATCAAAAGTCTGACACCCAACCCTCTGAGCTGCCAGGTTACTGTTTTGAAAAAAAATCTCTCCTGAGGCAGATACAGCGATTTGAGAAAAAATTCTCCTTTAGTCTGTTAAAATGGTAAATACATTGATTTTTTTAATGTTGGATCAAAATTGCATTCCAGAGATAAACTCTACTTTTCATCATACATTATCCTTTTGCTATATTCCTGGACTCAAATTGCTAATATTTTTCATCAAGGATGTTTGCGGCTCTGTTTATAAGAGATAGTAGTCTGTAATTTTCTTTTCTTGTAATGTCTTTGATATCAGAGGATTTCTGGCCTCATGAATCAAGCTGGATCTTCTCTCCTCCTCTAATTCCTGAAGGAGAATTTATAGGATCAGGTGCTTTTTCCTGTTTCAACGTTTGAGAGAAGTTAACCACAGAAACCATCTCTGTTTGGGGTGTGCTTGTGTGTGCATATGTGCATCTGAAGGTTTTTTGGAATAAATTCAAATTATTTAATATGTGTGTGTGTTCACATTTCCTGTTTCATTTTTTGGTATCAGTTGGGTAAGATCTGGCTTTTGTGTTAATATGTAATATTTTGGGTTTTCCAGTTTATCAGCATTAAAATGTTTGTAATATTTACTTTATTACCTTTGTAGTATCTGTAGGATCTATAGCTCTTCTTTCATCCATGACATTGACAGTTTTTGGTCTTTCTTTTGTGCAAAACCCTTCTCAAATGAGTTTCCATGAGAAAGTGAAGGCCCCAAATATCCACTGACTGTAATGAATTAATGCATCTAGACTCTAGAACGACAGCAATGAAGGACTACCTCTGGGGTAACTGAGTAGACAGTCCTTATATTTTCTGTTCTGTTTAATTCTCTCATGGAAATTTGCTTGATAAAGTCTCCTCTAGGAGTTACAGTGTTTTCCTTTCACTTATCACAGTCTGCTCTTCATATGAAATGCAAAGACACTGAAACAGCAGAATTCCATTTATCCCCTGTCATTTGTAGATTGTCACATTTTTATTCCAAATGCATTATGATCTTGGTAAGATGGTATTACCTTGTTTAAACATTTCTATTTCTTTCAAAAAATTAAGAGAATAAAAATACATTTTCCCACATATTTATAATTTCTGGTGCTTTTCATTCCTACCTAGAGTTATTAGCTTCTATCCTCTGTCACTTTTATTTACCCAGAAGGGCCTACCATTTCTTGTGGTGCTGATCTAAGTGCAGTAAGTTTTCTCTCTTTCCTTTATCTGAAAATGTCTTTATTTCACTGTGATTTTTGAGGGACATCATTGGTTTATGTGAAATTCAGATTGACTGTTACTTGCTTGAAGAACTTTTATTTTTATTATTTTTAAACTTTTATTATCATTATTATTATTATTTTATGTAGGCTCCATGCCCAGCATGGAGCCCAACACAGAATTTGAACTCATGACCTTGAGTTCAAGACCTGAGCTGAAATCAAGAGTCAGACGCTTAACTGACTGAGCTACCCAGGCACGCTTCTTTAAGTAATTTTAAAATGTCACATGGCTTTCAGGCTTCTTTTGATGAGAAATCAGTCATCATTTGTATTTTTGTCACCCCCCCCCCCGCAATGTAAAGCGTTATTTTTTTGTTTATTTAAAAAAATAAGATTTATTTGAAAGAGAGAGAGTGCACACAAGCAGGCAGAGTGGCAGGGGGGCAGAGGGAGAAGGAAAAGCAGACTTCCTGCTGAGCAGAGAACCCAGGACCTGGGGATCATGACCTGAGCTGAAGGCAGACACTTCCCTGACTGAGCCACCCAGGTGACTTTCTTTTGTTGCTTTTACCAGTTCTTCTACATCTTCAGTTCTTAGCATCTTGACTATCATGCGCTTAGTTGAGCTTTGCTTTGTATTCATCTTGTTTGGTGGTTGCTAAGCATAATGGATTTATATGTCTCTAGTTTTCATCAAATTTTCGAAGTTTAGTGATTATTTCCCTCAAACACTTTTCGTCCCATTCTTTCCTCCTCCTCTAGGGCTCAGATTACGCGTATGTTGTATCACTTGATGTGCCCCGTGAGTCACTGAGGTGCTGTACATTTCTTTAATCTTGCTTCTCTCTGTTCTTCAGAATAGATCATCTCTTTGTTAGATCTACAAATTCACTCACCCATCTTCTGTTATCTTCAGTATATTCTTAAGGTCATCCAATCAATGCTCCATTTCATATACTTACTTTTAAGATCTAGAATTACTTAATTTTACTTTAGTGTATGTAATACTCTGCTCGAATTGTTCTAATCCCTCCTTATGGCCATAATTCCCTTTGAGTTCTTGAAAATATATTTATAGTATGTATTTTAAAGTTCTTATCTATTGATTACAGTACCTGAGTTATCTGGCCATGAGTCATGCGCTATTTTTTTCTTGATTTTGGGTCACATTTTCCTATTTCTATGCATGTCTATTTTTTAAATTATATTGGAAGATATTGTTTATGACTGTCTCTCTGAGATGAGTAGAAGCTAAAACCCCTACTTAGTTCTTTTAGGCATTCTGCTGTTGCTCACAACCTAGGCATCTATCTCCTCTCTACGTGCAAAGTACAAGAGTAAGGATAAGGATTTGGGGGTTTCTCTCCTATGGCTTCCTGCTTTCTGGGATTTCTCACTTCACATCCTAGTAACTCAAGAAGCCTTAAATGCCATTTTTCTGGCTGTAAACCAGTAAGACTGTGGTTTTCTTCTCCAGGTCTTGATCCCATGCAAAACATAATTGGTAGAAACAATCATACTCAGAGCATTTCTCTTTTTTTCAAAGACCGAATATCTACCAGTTCCTAACTGCATTTGGTCATTCTCTACTGCACTCAAATACTACTTTCTTGCATTGGCTTAGAGTTATAATTGCGGTCTGCTAGAAGGTTAGTCTAATGTAAACTACTCGGTTAACACTAGGAATCATTCAGATACTTGTTATCCCCACCTGTCATGTGAAGAAGTTGAAAGACATAGATGCCATTTTTATGGTTAATAACATGAGGCCTTGCACACAGTAGGAATTCAAAGCTATTCCATTGAATGAAGTTAGGTCCTCCTACACAGTCTTTTTTTTTTTTCTTCAATTTTCTGATTAAAAATATAAGAGAGAGATTTTGTATCTTAAACCTCAATATTGCTCCTTATATTCTAATCTGTCCTATTTCTATTGCCTGTGTGATTTTACTAACATCCACCAGTCATCCTTCCTCTAAACTCTTAGCTCTCCAATGTATCTTTCATAATGACTAATTTACAGCTCAAAAAACCACAATGATGATGATGCCCAACCTCACCTCAAATAATAAAACCTTTGTAACTACCACAGCCAGGACAAACACACACACACACACACACACACACACACACACACACACACCTTATTTTTAAAGTTAGCAAGACATTTATTGCCTCCCAATTTCAGATTCCAAATTAACTTTTCTCTCTCTTATGCCTCATATACCCTGAATTCAAGCCACACGGTTCTACTTCATTCAGTATATCCTGTATCCTCCCCACTCCACACCTTCCCTCATTATTTTCTGCTTGCCAAGTATGCTAATCTTCTCTAGTTAAAAATAATGTTTCCCCTGTAAAGCCTTAGAATTAATCATACGAGGGACTGAATAAGCACTTTTGAGCCATTATTATGCTCCTTTATCATATTCATCTTCTGTCTTGTAGTTCAGCAAAATTATCCTCCCACCTTTATAAGCATCTTGTAGGAAGAAATTACATTTTATTAATTTGTGTTTCAAGTACAGAGTTAAGTGTATGGTACTGCTAATTCTCTGATGCAACTTCAAAGCAGCACCGTTCACACAATTGGACCCCAGGTAGTCCCATCCACAGAGCAAAATACAAATATCCCTTCCCACTCCTCGTGGGAGAACTCACCCGGCTCTTTACACTGCACATTCAGCAAGTGCCTGCCCAATACAATTAAAACTACTTACACCATGTTTTAATAAAGTTGAAAGGGACGTGATGACCTCTCTGCATGCCCTCATCTGTCACATTCTCAGGTCCCACATATCTAATAGATATTCTATGAATTATTACTGTGCTCTTTACCATCTCATGGTTTATCGAGTTCACAGTTTGAAATATGGATGCTCAAACAGCCAAGTTTCACTGCCAGTTTGTCTCACTTTCATCCCGAGTATCAGTTCGGCTAGAGGAGTTCGGTTTTCTGTCTAGATCCTGTCTAACCTAGACACACAGTTCAGAATATTTTCCCAGCTGACAATAACCTAGTATTGGGTGAAATTTGAAAAGCAGTAAAGGTGAGATGATGGACAATTAACGTTTCACTGAAAAAAATAAAAAGGCATCACCAAACCTGTTCGTCCTTCTGTCCCCAACAACAGACACCAGAAAAATCTAAAGCATGATAAGCAAAGGCAATCTAGATGCATTTCCCCAGCCCTCTTAGCAGTGAGAAGTGTCCATGAACCCACAGGATAAAGACCAATGACCCGCCTTCCTGATAAGAGGGAGGGAAGAAGCCGGTGTCCCTCTCCCTTTTTCTGCCATCTCTGAAGGGACACATGATACCTGTAGGGGCAGCGTCTACTTTGCAAACATAACACCACACCAAACAAATCATACAGATGTCAGCTCTCACTTGATTGCACTGTTGAACTAACTCTGGAAGACGTTTAACCCTGGAACTTTTTGTTATATGAGAAAATTAAGCCTTTATTTGCTTCGTCGATCATATTCAGGTTTCTGTCACTTGCAGCAATATCCAAAGTGAAATGTGACCTCGTAGCGCTTAAGTTGTCTTACGTCCCAAACACTGATCTCAGCTCTTTAGTTTTGTTCATTTTCTCCCATCCTTCTGTTTACCCATTACATCTCCATCTTTTGGTTGGATGGACTGAGGCTTAGGAAATGTAGGTACAAAGTGAGCAGTATGCACTCAGATAGCAAACACATCGGGGTTCCACCCCAGGACCTTGCCACTGCTTCTCTAAGTGACAGTAAGCGTGGCACCGCTTTAAACTTCAACTTCCTAATCCAGAAAGCAAGAATACAAGAAGTCCCTCTCCATAAGGGGGTTCTGGGGGCTACATAATATATATAAAGTACTAAAGAAGGACCTGACCCATAGTAAGTGATGAATAAACAGCCATTTTCATTATTTTTGCTCTTAATATTTCCAATATTTACAACCACACATCACAAAGATAGGAAGTGATGGAGAGTTATAAAAACCGACAATATCTACTAATAGACAATGACACAGGATTCAAACTCAAGCTTCTTTCAACTAAAGTACTATATATGTGTTTTTTTTCTTCTATACTATGGTGAAAATATTTAGATAGCTATAACTTCTCCAAGATATCACGGGGATCCAGTCTGCTCTCTGCTGTGACATTTTATATTTCTATAGCCAAGATTTCTGTGAGCTCCAAAAGTGGCAGAATGGGACCTTAAATAGAGAAGTAGGTTCATCTTTGGGTGTTTTCTGATTTCTTTCTCTTCAAAGAAATTAAAAAAAAAAAATCAGAGCAAGGCTTAGACAATGAAAAGTACTTGGTGTGCCTAAATGCATTAACAATACCCATGCTATGTGTGTACAGGGGTCAGACACATAAATATCCAACCCAGGGTGGCCACGGTGTTGAGGGTCATATGAACACTATGGATATTCAGGGGACAAACACCCGACGCTCAACGAGAATACGATGGCTCTGGTCCCTGAGTCTACAAAGATGGCAGGCAGCAAGTGGAATGATAGTGAGGGCACATCTTACTTTTTTCTTCTTTATAAAGGAGAATGTTGAGACAAATGATGCTGACTACCAGTTTGCTATCAAACCTTTGAGGAGCACATATTCTAGTATTTCATGTCACTCAGCATAGAAGTTGCAACCCAACTAGAATTAACTGGAATTTCCAACAGGATTAGAAATGCCGTGGGTAACACCGCAGCCAAGGTTCTCTCACAAGTGTTTTCAGTGACAGGCTTCCTGGGCAGTGTTGGTTCAATCTAGTGGCGTCCTGGAAGAAGAATATTCCAGAGCTCTTTGAGTTAGAATATTGGGGCATCTCTTTCCCTTTGGATTTCTAAAAGGATGATGCATAGAGGAGTCAATTAAATCCTATCAATAAATAGTGGCGCTTCTCTGAGCAACTGAAAGTGCCATCTGCTTAGCTTCTTTAGAGAATCCCCCCAAAGAAGTCCCCTTCCAGTTGATTTATGCCACCGTGGGAGCTTCACGCCAGAGAGAAACCACCAGTTTCTTTTCTTCTGCCTTAAGAAACCTCTTCCAGCGTGATAAGGCAAACTTTCTAAAGGCAGAACTGATGATGTGGCACTTTTTCTGAAACTCTGATTTCTCAAAGATCTCTAAGATCTGGTCCCTAGAAATGAGGCTTCACTTTGTTTTGTATCTCTTAAAAAGAAATGGAATGAAAATTTAAATACGAGTCATGAGGGGCACCTGGGTGGGTTAAGCCTCTGCCTTCGGCTCAGGTCATGATCTCAGGGTCCTGGGATCGAGCCCCACATCAGGCTCTATGCTCAGCAGGGAGTCTGCTTCTCCCTCTCTCTCCGCCTGCCTCTCTGCCTGCTTGTGATCTCTCTCTCTCTGTCAAATAAATAAAATCTTTAAAAAATATATAAATACGAATCACGAGATGAAGAAACACTGCTTGAAAGACGGTCCCAAGAAGAGCTAAAGGGAACAGTGGTGGCTGGCCGAAGCCAAGGGGAGGGCTGGCTCCTTGCCGTGGAGGTCAGGGCTGGGTTTCCCTTCTCACGGTCACTTCTAGGCCATGGGACCTGAGGCAAGACCCTCGGCTTCCAGGAAGCTCGAGTTAACTAAGACAGAGACCGCTCCTGACGCCCTGAGATCACAGAAGGGCGGGATGAGACCCCTCAGCACAGGGCCCGGCCCCAGGATCGGCTCCACAGTGGTAACTCGGTGTGAGCGCAAGTAAACCAGAGCCAATGGAGAACGATGAACTCATGCGTACGGAACGAAAGCCCTTAGTAAGTGCAGGATGCCGAAGTAGATGATGACGAAAATATAGCTCCTAAAAAAAAGGCCGTCTAGCCTATTTATATAAATAGATAAACACAATTAAGCTTATTAGCTTAAATGAATCGGTTTCCTTCTTCAGAGCGCCTCCCATGACAGTGAATGGATGGGCCTTTATTATTGTCTGCCATTAAGAGCTTTAGTAAGTTTATGCTCCCCCTCTATGAACATAAACAAAGGCTGGAAAAACGACTTCGCCAGAGAAGCCTTCCTCTTTTTCTCAGTTTACATTACCGGATCACAGAATGGAACTAAATTCGGAAAACAGCCCGACAAAAAAAAATTGTTAACAGTAGCTACTATTGACTTACTGTTTACTGAACAAATATTCTATCATTTATTAATCAAAAGTCCTATGAGTGCTCATTATCAACGAGCTCTTCACAGGTGGGGCACCTGAAAAATACAGGAGTCTGACCGGCTTCCCAAGGTCACGTGACTATCTAGGCATCAGAAAAGCCAGCACTCCGTGGGCTCTGTGACAGCGCCCTGGAAACAGCTTGGCCGAAGCGAATGACAACCCCTCTCCCTGGTGGTCTCCTGTCAAATCTGGTGAGGTTGTGAGGAGAAGCTGGGCACGCACGAGCCTCTCCAGCTGGTGGCAAGGCCCACCCTCGTACCTTCAGGGCCCTGTCCTGAGAGGGCGAAAGGACATTTCCTAGAGCCTTTGACAGGATGGACGCCTTTGCCAAATTCTGAGGCAACAGCAAGAAAGCCCACTTGTGTCAGGGAAGGGGTGGTCTGATCTAGGACATTTTTATCAGGAGTAAAGCACTTATGTTGGTCTCCACCTGTCTGACTCCTGTTTCTGTCTTTCCACTGTTTCCAGACTCCGGATGGGAAGAAAGGAGGTTCAACTTACCACTCTGGAACCTGTTGCAGCAGAGGTAGTGGGCTGGGAGACTTCCTCAGTTTCAAGGAGATTCTGGAATATCTGCCTGTCCTTTCCAAAGTCAAAGCCTTCTCCCCTTAAAAATATATAGCCTACTATATACTACCCCATCCATCCCACAAGGATTGTAAACCAAGGAAACAGTAGTGTAGGCTCTAGAATTCCAGGAGGAGATCCAAGGAGGTACTAGCTACAAAAGTCGTTTCTTGGCCGGACAGGAAGTAATAAAGCTCGAAGAGGAGGAAAAAGGTAATGGGAGGCGCTCCACACGCCTGTTGAAAAGGAGCAAACTGTGATATTGGTCTGAGCTCGATTCCTTAATTTGTTGAGTGACACTTCACAACTTTAAGTCTCAGATGTTTCACTTCCTTGCCTCAAAACCAACAGTAACACCACAGTACCACCACCTATCTCTTAAATTGTTTTAAGTATTATTATTTGAAAATATCATTATTCATCTATGGTGAAGCCAACAGATCAGGAGGGACCACCGTAGAAAGAGGACTCCATGTTACTTACAGTTCCCAAGAGGAGGGGGCTTGCCATGCTGGGGGATGGGGGTAGGCTGAGGGGTGAAGTGGGGCGCATGGAGAATACCAAGGTCCCTCAGGAAGTAGAGGCAATGAGAGAAAAATGTGGGCAAGGGGCTCTACTGTGTTTTCTGCAGGGAGGAACAGGGGAGGCCGGGGAAGCAGGTTTGGGATCTGCTACTCTGAATAATTTCAGTAGTCTCTGGGGCCCAGCTGTCCGGTACCAAGAGCTGGGGTGACTCAGGCAGGTGGACAGTGGTCCAGGTGGTGTTGAGAGCTCTGTGAGAGCTCAAAAAAGCAGGTGGTTGGCTATGGATTGGTTGTATGAAGGGAAGACACCTAGGGGAGCCTTCCTTTCTTTGGGAATGGGCTAGTCCTGTGAGGGGTAATCTCTCTAGGGTGAGCAAGACCCCAGATGTGAAAGAATCAGACGTATGTGGCTAATACACTCCATTCGCCAGTTACTCTTGCCTGATCCACTTTAAATAAACATATATCCTAGTGAAAGGAGAACAAATATGTAGCTATTGTCAATAACAATTCAAAACCTCAAGGGAAGAGAAATCATAATGTTGTTTAAAATTTATAAATATCACCTTTATAAATATTGGCTTCTTCATGTTACGCTCCGTCTATGATTTCTTTCCCTAGAAGAGATGATGATGAGTTCATGCTATTTCAGCATGATGACTTCCTCTTATCTTTTATCAATCATAGTCACAGATCATGTTTTTGTTCTTGCTCCTAATAATTCTTATAATTAATTACCAATGAAGGGGAGGGATAAAACGTGATCAGGCAGCTGGGGATTGGCAAATATGGTTCCATGTGGACTCCATGCCCTCAGAGGGCTTACAGCTTAATGTAGACAGTAGGTGGTTTGGTTCTGATGGTTTCCAAAGACCAGCAAACATATTAGATGACATCTAGACACCTTAAGGTGTCTGGATCAAACTTAAAATACTATAAATTGGATGTTTTGCCCATTTGATTCCAGAACACTGGATACTTGACACATGGCATCTTTAGGTAAGAAGTTTAGCATAATAACATGCACCATTCCTTATTAACTAAATACGAAGATGGATAAGATGGTGTTTGATTTTCCCATCTAGAAAAGCACTTGAAGGCATAAATAAAGACTACGACAGTGCAAGACATTTGAAGATCCTCATGCCATTGATTCTCCCAGTGGAGAATAAATGAAACATTAATGGAGGAAAAGAAAATAAAGTTCACTTATTTTGACATTATTGCCAGTGTTAGTTTGACAAATAAGTACTAAGAAAAAAAAACAAACCCCAAAACCTAAAGCCACTAATTTAGCTCTATAAATGTATGAGATGCCAGCAGAACTTGATTTTACTTTACCTATTAGATTTGTTTCTGGGATACAGGTAAAGATAATTTTATATATTGATTCATTCTGCCACTGATTTTCATTATGATTTAGAAGAATGGCCTCTAACAGATAAGTCCAACCTGAATAATGAACAGAATTCACCCTTCAAAACTCTGACATCATTTATTATAGCATGAACAGTGAACCTAGTCATTTTCCCACATAAGAGGCAACAGTGTGGCTGAAAGTCTAAACGCACACAACAATTACGTGCTCGCTATGAAGCACATTATCGAATTAAGGCTCATGTTGCTCATGTTTGTTACTGATCTAGAAGTTTCCCAGACAATGTCAAATGACAAGAGGCTCGATCAAACTTGGAAGCTACAATGTGTCAGGCATGTACCTTTAGTAAGTATTAGCTGATAGACCAAATATTTAATATCATTTGGGTTATTCAGAACTTGATACTGAATCAGATAAGCATGTATGTGGATAATTGACCAGGAAACATTTAAAGTTACCTTTTGCTGCTCCGGGTAGATAGCGAATTCATTCAGGGAGAGACTAGAGGGGAGTTTTTCAGACTTAAGGGGATGAAGAAAAATAACTCCATTTTTTTTCCTCTTCATATTTTATGGACTAACTGATCCTAGACTAACTTTAGCACATCTGAAGTGTCAGTTTTAGAAACCAGAATTCCTCAAAGTGTGGCCACTCGCTTGGAACTCCAGAGTTGATATGAAGATTATTTTAAGCTGAAGACACTGGAAATTCAACATATGGAGAAAGAAGCCTTTTCAGAGCTTCCCTTATCTAACTAAAAACAGACACTTCTAAGAAATGAGGACTGCCTTAAATCCCCTCTTCAGGAATTCTCCTCCAAAGAGAGAAACCTAGAGTAAAACTATCATAAATCCCCTCTCTTGGGGGAGTTTTATGACCCTGAAGAAAACAGAAAGACTACCCATACCTGTATAGACAGACATCACCACAAACTTTCTTAGCTCCTATTTGTTCTCCTAAAAACCCCTTTGTTCCTCCCACAGAAGCCATTCCTCCCCACTCCTTCTCCCCTGCTAAGTGTGGTATATAAACCTTTAACTTTAATCATTTAGCCACCAGCTGTTTCTTTTGTTGGCTCTTGCGTTCACACAAATAAACCTTTTATCTGTTCATCATTTCCTTCCTCAATTTAATTTACAGGTTGCAGGCACTGAACCTAAGAGGGAACAAAAAGAGGAATTTCCTCTTCAACAAAAGTATATTAAAGTAAAACACTATGGAATCCCTGAAATCTGCTGTTTTAGAGATGGGAAAGGATTTTGGAATTAGAAGGACATCAGAGGGGTACTATCGTAATAGGTATCAACTTAGTTATGACATTGTTGGGGTGTCTCATTCTGGGAAACAAGCTTGAGATGGGCCCACGGGCCCACGGGTTCTCATGGTACAGGGGCTGATCATGCCTCATTTTTAATTCCTTTTGTTTTTCCTTGGTAGATGATATTGATCCAAACGTTTGATACTAAAAATGTTCAAAATTTGAACTATGAAAGTGTTTTCCCCTCAGGTAGTTATTCTCCAGATGTGGATTCTGCAGAATGAATTACCCCTATGTTCAATTTTAAAATAAAAGTAATTTCACCCTCTTCCCCTCTCCTTCCCACACAGAGATTTTCTGGTATTTAAAGTGCAGCTAACAACTTTTCACTCTCCTGGAATTTTCAGTGGCATCTGCATGAAAATTAAGAAATACTTTGGGAAAGTAATTTAATTTTGCAAATGGAAAGCTAATCTCCGCTCATCATCGAAGCAGTAAAACATAAGAGATTTCTATAAGGAAAATCTCAATTAAAAAAAAAAAAAAAAAACCTTACAGAAGTGAATTATAATGAAGCAAACAATCTTGGAAGCCAGACCTCGATGGTGGAGAAACCCAATTACATATTTTTCCAGCCAGGAATTCAAAGCCACATCAGCCACAGATGCCACTGTCCCAGCGGACCACACAGTTTGCAGTGACTCCTGAGACTTCTTGGGGCTTTTTTTCTCCCTCTGAGTCTCCTGGCACCTGGCAGAGGACAAAGAGAAAGACTCTTCTCTGGTTGCGAAAATCACATTGGAAAAAAAGGGAGAACATTTAGCTTTGGAAGAAACAGGGGTGGCATTTATTCACTTCCCTCCTTCAGAAGATGGTGATATTCCCGGCCTTTTAAAAAGAACTCCACACCATCTGGCTTTCACAGTGGCTCGTACATCTTCCCTTTCTTCAGTGGGGAAAGGTCCTTCTCTCCCGGGGCTGAGCAAACGGACCTCAACAGGACGGTTCCGCTGAAGCAGACGTCCAGATTATTCAGGAAGTTTTCCTTGTGAAATTAATTTTGCACATGCAGATTCGCCCATTCAGACAGTAAGTATTTAGAAAGAAGCTTTCCCATCTTTTCTGTACTAGTACCCAAAATCTCAACAGTATCCTAGCACGAGTGAGGTGAAGATCCGGGAGTCAAACAAGAAAAACGAGTAGTGTTAGTGGAGCTTATCCACTACAAATGTTGATTTTTCTCTATCAGAATCACTTCAGCGGTAAGCTTGCTGTTACCAGGGCTTTTAACTACTTATATTTCTTCAATATATAAATGAAGCAAAAGAGGTTTTTGTTTTGTTTTGTTTTGTTTTCAAGAGTTGCTTTGGCACCTAGAGGTGAAAACTGTGTTCTTACATGACTGGGACTTCATCTTCATTCATTGTCATTTTAAAATAGTACTTTAGAGAAAGACTTGTCTCCTTTTTGTAGAGGAGATCACGTGATGATCTCGGGACCACACTCAACATTTTAAAACCTCCCCAACATGCTTTTCCTAACCCTACCCTGAAACTTTGGGATTTCTTTCATTCTCCTTTCTATTCAGCATACTTTTTATTATTTTTTTAAGCTTTATTTAAAGAGAGAGAAAATGAGTGGGGGAGGTGCAGAGGGAGAAGGACAAGCAGACTCAGCACTGACCACAGAGCCCGAAGCGGGGCTCGATCCCACGACCTGAGGCCACCACCCGAGTGGAATTTATGTCAGATGACCAACCAACTGAGCCACCCAGACACCCCTGTTCAGCATACTTTTTAAAAGCTAGCTAAATGGTCAATATAACAAAATTAAGAAGCTAAATTAACTTCAATTAACTCTTTGAATTCCTGGGCCATGTTTCTTGGTATGGGGTTCTGCTTGGATAGTGAAACAGGTGAGCAGGTGTCAAACAAAAACACTTCCTCTGGCTTGTGTCTTCCTTTACTCCTCCTCTCTGCCTGTGAACATCAATACCCGTTTCAACACGATTCCAAAATCTTTACTTTTTTCAAAATCTCATTTAATAACCCATCATTCCCTCAAGGTCTAGATGACTCAGTGCAAATGTTAATCATGTTTTGTCTTTCCTGATAACCCAAATGAACTTTTCCCCAAAAAATGATTACATGTTTCAGTTATATGGATTTATATTATCTTGAAGTTGTTTTCAGCATTAATGTTCTGCTCTATACCCAGAATGTTACTCTTCCAGAAGGTAGGCTAATCCATTACATCTTTTATAAATTCAAACTGTCTGATATGCATTCAAATAAATGAATGTATCAGTCATGGTGCTCATTTTCCCCCAACACCCTGATCCTTCTTTTTTTTTTTTTTAAAGATTTTATTTATTTATTTGACAGACAGAGATCACAAGTAGGCAGAGAGGCAGGCAGAGAGAGAGAGGAGGAAGCAGGCTCCCCACCAAGCAGAAAGCCCGACGTGGGACTCGATCCCAGGACCCCGGGATCATGACCTGAGCCGAAGGCAGAGGCTTAACCCACTGAGCCACCCAGGTGCCCACCCTGATCCTTCTTATGACCATATATTAAGCTCTCTTCCTGTCTCATATTGTGCAATGGATGTAAGTTACGTACGTCACAGCAATTTTATGTCCTTGAAATAAAGCAAAAATTGAAAGGACACAAGAAGAAACAAACCTGTCATTTTATGAGCTGTAATACTGTCCTTTCAGAAACTTTTGAAATATGCATACAAAAAATGAGCAACGGTAACATTTGGGTATCATGATTTAAAAACCTGGGATTTGGGGGTACCTAGGTGGCTCACTTGGTTAAGTGCCCAACTCGTGATTTTGGCTCAGATCATGATATCAGGGTCGTGACACTACACCCCATGTTGGGCTCTACACTCAGCATGGGATCTGCTTGACATTCTTTCTCTCCCTCTGTCCTACCACACTCACTCTCTCTCAAAAAATGAATAAATTAAATCTTTAAAAAACCCATAAAATAAAAACTGGGATTTCCACACCTAATTAAGTGACAATGCAGTTTTACCCAACACACATTTTTTTTAACTGACCATGCAGAGATCCCAAAAGCATTACCAACAATTTTAAAGAACTGACATCATGAACACTGTATTATCTGATCACACTGCAATAAAATTTGAAATCAATTAAAAAAAAATAGCCTAAAAATCCCATGCATTCTAGGCAATAAACATACATTAAAATACATTTCATTACATACAATAAACATTCTAGGCAATAAACACTTCTTTCCCATCTGTCAATAAATTTGAAAATTTAGTTAAAATGGGTAATATTCTTGATTAAAAAATGAATATTCAAAATTGATCTGAGAAATAGAAAACTGGACCAGATCACAAAAAATTCAAAACAGTGATAATTGTTCTTTCCCAAAAGTCACCTCGCTTAAGGAGCCCTACAGGGGAATGTTAATAAACTTTCAGAATCCATATAATGATACAAAATCTTTCCCGATCACGTTTTAATGGGAAAGACTCTTCTAAGAGTCCGCAATTTACTAGTTTACTTTGGGGCCTAGAATTAGAAGAGATAAAGATACATTTTGAGACTCTACTTCCTTGGGAAGAAAACAGGCAGTTTATTAGCCTACAGAAGTGATACTCACCAATTTGAATACAGTTATCCAAGATGGCCAACCAAAAGGCAAGGCTTTTCATAAGGAAAGATTATAGTTCACTGAAGACAACATCATACCACTAAAGTTTGGTGCCTTTTCCTACTAGAGAATCAAGACATTATAACAAAAAGAAGAATTCCACTGGACATCACTAGCAAGAATAAATGAGAAAATGTAATAAAAGGGAACACAGGAGCAAAATTAATTTTAAAATATTGAGAAAACAAGTAGCATTGTGTATAGTATTTATGAAGTACATTCTGAAAGTTTATTAAAGGACATAAAAGACACCTTAATAAATGCAGAGACATTCCATGTTTATGTGGGAAAGACTCTACACTATAAAGATAATATGTGGATTAATTTAGAAAATCCAGTTAATCTAAAATTGAATGCAATTCCGAACAGAATTTAATCATGTCTTTGGGGAATCGACATATTGTGAGTATACTTTGCACTGAAGAATGATTATACCAGTAAAGGTCTGAAGATAGTTTAAAAATATGGAAATCAAACAAAGGGACACACATGTCATGGTAATTAGAACAGTGTACATTTGGCACCAGAACAACAACAACAAAAATAACAATAGATCAACGGAACCAAACAGGTTACTGTATGACAATTTACTACACGACAAACAGTGCAGAGAAGTGAGTTCATCATTTTGGGAATAATTAAATCCCTCCTCAAACATACATTAAAAATATTTTTTAGGTAGATTAAACCTATTACTGTGAAAAGGGAAACCCTGCAAGGAGAAATACAGGAGAGGGCGCCTGAGTGGCTCAGTCGGTTAAGCATCTGCCTTCAGCTCATGTCATGATCCCAGGATCCTGAGATCGAGCCCCATGGTGGGCTCCCTGCTTTTTGGGGAGTCTGCTTCTCCCTCTTGCTCTGACCCTTCCGCCTACTAGTGTCCTCTCTTTCACAATCATGCTTTCTCTGAAACGAATAAATTAAAAAAAAGAAGAAGAAGAAGAAGAAGAAGAAGAAGAAACTACAGGAGAGAAAAATGTATGATGTATGATGTTAGGGTTAGAACAGATTTCTTAAACAAGTCTGAAGGGGAAAAAAAATGAAGTATAAGAGGAAAGACTCATAAATTTGGCTATGTTAAAATTAGCAACATTTTACAATGAACAATGCCACAGACACAATCAATTTAAAACAGCAGGACTTGAGAAGACATTAGGAAGATGTATAACCCATAAGGACTAGACTACATAAAAATGTCCTAAAACTCCACAACAAAAACCACAGTGTAGGAGGAAGGACAGAAAATTTGACTGCACACTGCACAGGAAAAAAATTTAAAAAGCACAAGTGGCAAATAAGCATAGAAAGAGATATTAAAAACCTCAGTAGAAATCAGCAAACATTTCCAGCAACATATTTTTACAACACAATTAATATTACTGCGGCTTTGAGAAATACTGTTTTCTGGAAGCTAGATTGGTAAGGCATTCTGTGAAGCACTGTGGCCACATTTGACAAAATTAAAAATGTGTGCATGTCTACAGTATGCGCATTCCACACTTTTTTCTAAGAGCTTGAAGCCAGGGACAATCTAAGCATCCATCAGAGGGGAAGGGGGAAATGAAATTTGCCAAATCCATGAAGCGAAATACCAAGATAGCAGAAAAAGCAATAAAATAAATCCACATTTGTGAATACGAACAGATCTCCGACACATAATCTTGAGTAAAGCAAGCAAGATTCCGAATAAGATCTAACCTAAGATATGATTTATATGTATATTTTTTAAGGAACACAACATAATATGTACATATTAGAAAGATATTAGACCGGGAATTGGGGGCATAAGGTGGGGGGAGAAGAATGGAGGCAATGAGAGTGAAGATGTCAACAAGAAGAATTAAGAAAAAAAAAAAAGGAAAACTTACACCAATAATGATCTTGTTCATCTAACGGAGGAGCATGGTGAACTGAGCCAACCCAGTTGTGTGTACTGATATCCCTCACAAATAAAATAATTTAAAAAATAAATCAGATGTGATGATTGAATAGAAAAATGTTAAGTATAGGAGAATGGGGAAGAGAAATCTGTTGACAGAAAGGAAGGCATGAAGGCATAAAGAAATCAAGTCCTTAAATTCTGAAGAAACTAAAAACAGTCATATGACTCTACCAGACGGCTGGGTGTGAAGGAGATGGGTGTATAATTGAGCTAAGTCATTACCCACTGGGGTTAATTTTCCAGAGATGCTCTAACAAATTACCAACAACTCAGTGAATTAAAACACCTTTAATTTATTCTCTTACAGCTCTGTAGGTTAGAAACTCAAAATAGGTTTCGCTGGGCTAAAATCAAGGTGTGGGAAGGACTGTGATCCTTTTTGGAGATTCTAGGGGAGAACCCATTTCTTTGCCTTTTCTAGCTTCTAGAGGTTGCCCACATGCCTTGGCATGACTTCCCTTCTTTCCATCTTCAAAGACAATAATGTTGCCTCTCTCCATTGGAGCAAGAGGCTCAGCATTTCTCACTGACATATCCACTAGCCTAAATGTTAAGGATAATGTAGGAGCAAGAGACAAAAAATCTGGCTTTGCCTCCCTCTCCCTTTGATAGAGTCCGTGTTACTTTTGAAATCGTTGTCCACAAGGCACCCCGGAGCAGTTCTTAAACAACAAACAAAGCTGGGAAATACAGACTTAGTATTTGGCAGAGAATCAGCTTTGAGCCTTGGGTGCCTAGACCACAACAGCAGGAAATACCAGCTAGGGCAAAGCACTAGCTAATAAATTTGTCCTCTAACACTAATGCAGTTAAAGATATTTTATTAATCGTTTTAATGTACTAGTTAGTATTTGCGGACATTTTGGTCTTGCTTAATGTTATTAAGTTCTTCCCATTAGATTCTGCCTACATAGCGCCCTACTTACTTACTCATACTCTGCTCTGGAACACCACCTTGTCCCCTTTCCTAGAACATCTTCCTGGCATATAACGAACTTTGCATGAACAGATGAAAATGTTTAAAAAAACCAGGCTAATAAGTTGGAACAATGACCAGAAACAAGTCTGAAGAAGTGAGATAATGCTATAAGTTAAAAAAGAAATATGACAGCCTAGTAACCACCACCTTACCCAGTGATCAAAGTTAACATCCCAGTGAGAATTCATGCTGACATCATGTACTTCCTGATAATTTCACCTGGGTGATATTTTCCAATAAACCCCAACTCCAGACTAATCATGAGAAAGACAGAAAATCCAAATTGAGTGACATTCTACAAAATGCCTGACCAGCACTCTCCAAAATTGTCAAGGTCATGAGAAGCAAGGAAGCAATGAGATATGGTCACACACCAGGGGAGACTAAGGAGACACCACAACTCACAGCAATACGACAGACTGACTGGGACTGTGAGACGGAAAGGTGGCATCAGAATTTAGTTAATAATATTGTGCCAATGTCGGTTCCTTAGTTTTGATGAATATATTTGGGTGATAGAAGAGACCAACACTAAGGGAAGTTGGGTGAGGGGTAGATGGAAACTTTATGTACTCTATTTTTAACTTTTCTGTGAATCTAAAACTATTCCCAAATAAAACATCTATTAAAAAAAAAAAGGAAACCTAACAAAAATTTTTTAATGAAAAAAATGTTAAAAAGGAAATCTGTATGACAAATGAATATGGCCAAATATTGCGAGAGGATTTTTTTTAATTTTATTTTTTTATTTTAATTCAATTAATTAATATATAATGTATTATTAGTTTCAGAGGCAGAGGTCAGTGATTCATCAGTCTTCTGTAACACCCAGTACTCGTTACATCACATGCCCTCCTTAATGTTCATCACCCAGTTACCCCATCCCCCCATCCTGCTCCCTTCCAGCAGTGCTCTGTTTGTCTCTTATATCAAGAGTCTGCATGAGAGGATATTGAGAGAGGAAGCGGTGGGGGCAGGGGGAGGAGGGAGAGGAGGAGAAGAGAGGGGAAGGGTGGGGAGGGGAAGGGAAGAAAGAAAGCCAGCCAGCCAGCCAATCAACATCACTCAACAAAAGCCACAAACCACATTTTGGAGGGATTTTTATTGTACTAAGTGGGGTTATCGTACTAAGTACTTTATACACATTATTTACTCATTACTTAAGCTCCACATGACAGATATCACTAGCATCAACACTTTAGAGAAGAAGCAGTGAAAGCTAAGAGGTTATCTACTCTGCCCAAGATAACCTGATAGGAGGAAATGAGATTCAATCCAGGAGATCAGTCCACAAAACTCACACTCTTCCACATGACGCTTGAACATTCTATGACCTCTTCCATTGTTTCCTGTCATTTTAAACAAAAGCACATCCCAGCAAACTGAGTAAGGACTCAACCGTATCACCCTACACATGGTCTTTGTTGAACAGTTTAACAGAAAGGCATAATGAGGACTGTCCTCTATTTTATGATACAAGAAGAAATAGGGGAGGTGCACATGGAGAGAAGTTACACTAGATATAAAAATACTCATGTGGCAAGAAGAGAGCCACTAAATTCACTTTTAAGCAATCACCAGCCAACTTTCTCATAATGCTTGGACCGTGAACTGATCTGTTCAAACACCAGTACAGTGTCATTGTGAAGCTTAACCTTCACTTTGTCTCCATCCACTAGAATGTGATGTCCAGGAGGTTAATGTTTTTTGTCTCTTCTCTTCACTGGCATTTTCCAAATGCCTACAAGAGTGTCTGGTACAAAGTAGATATGTTTTTTAAAAATGTGTATTTTTTAATATATTAAAAATATTTTAAAAATATATATGTATATCTTCAAAATCTCCCAAAGAGGGAAGGTAAAGAGGGAGAGAGAGGGAGAAGTTGGGGAGGGAGGGGAAGAAGACAATTTCCAGAAGCAGAAGAAATTCCGACTTCAGCCATTCTGATGTAGCATCGAGGGAAAGACGTTGGGAAAAAGTTTGCCCCATTAACTGAATTTCTCTAAATTGAAGTCTGTGTTAAGTAAAGAAATAGTTTTTAAGGAAACCTGAAAAAATCCCCCTTCTACTGGGCTGGGTTATCAATTTTAAAACATATGAATTAGGTGGGCTCCTCTCTTAGGGCAAGACACAAATTATCAAACTTTCTTCCAGGTTTCAAAACATTACTTTAGTCATCACCTTTTTTTTTTTTTTTTTAAACTCATTCATACATGGATACCAGGTTGTTGTTGTGTTGCTGTTTTTTTTTTGTTTGCTTGTTTGTTTGTTTTTTTATGGATACCAGTTTTTAACCACTATTGAAATATATAAGATAAAACCATGAAAAGCAGAAGTGTCAGCTGAAAAACTGAATGCACTCTTCTCTTCCTGAACTTGTGAAGTACCTCATGGCCCAAATCAACCAGTATTCTTCTTTTGCCAAATTTCTACTTGCTTTTGAGTTGCTCTTTGGTGTGTAAAAAGTTGATTTATCAACTCAAGCAAAATCTTTTGAGGGTTTTATCTTTTATGTGGTCATGAAAACACTGTAATCAGTTCTGCATTTCTGATTAGAGTTAAGGGCCTTTCACGGACTCCATTTATTGCAAATGGGGACAATATCAAAAGAAGCCAATTTTAATAAAAGCCTCCCTCCAAAAAGATAGGAGAAGCTTCCTCCTTCTGCTGTGATAAATACTTCCAGGTGGTATTTGATGGACAATAAGAACCCAGTGCATCTGGCATTCATAGCAGAGTTCAGAATTAGAATTTTAGATCACGCTGGCAAGCCTGAGTAATTCTTTAATTCTTCAAATGGAACACAATTTGCTCAATCTTACACAGCATTCTGACTTTAATTAAAATATACTGTGCGATATAGAAATATTACACCAACTTGCAAATCCCAACTTGATAGAAGTGGGAGGGGGCATCAAACACCGCTATTTAATTATTTGTATTATACTTCGTCAAAAGAATCACACATTACCAGAGGGACCATAACAGTTTCTTCCAGAGTTTATGGGAGCTGAGCATTACAAAAGGATGCTGTCGTGCTACGAAGCAGATGTGAGCAGTCTTCATTTCTAGAGAAAAGCTTTAAAAATAAATACAGAGATCTGCTTCTTGAGCGATTGGGTTTCCCCCAAACTTTCTTCTAGTCAAATGCTGTCAATGATATTTTCAGGAAGAGCACCACCTAATTGAAGACCAGATGGGTACGCATTGCTTTACACTGATGACTGAATTTCAAAATTCAATATCAAAAAAGGCATGCGGTGGTAAGAGCAGTTAATCACAAGCCTTTGAAATGTTGCCCATATATCAGTCAATGCTTCGTCTAATTAAAGAGAAGAGTCATGGATAACAACAGAAGCTCTATCCAGACCTGGATCCTGCATCCTTGAAGAACAAATTGGGACTGAGAATTTGTCCTCAGTGCTTGGACTACAGAAACCTGAGAGTCCCTGAAAACTGACAATGGTGTTTAGTCCTGCTAGATAAATTTCAGTAGTGGATTTTTAAATGCTCCAAAGCAATTTCTATTCAGGCTTAGAATAGAGAATGGCCTTGTGAGCCTCTTGCTCAGAAAAGGTGCATATTTTGAGCTCTCAAACACGTATAAGAAATTCTTCTCAGTTGAGTCTATAAAAATGTATTAAAGACATTCACATCTCTATTAGGAGAATCTTTTTTTTTTTTTTTTTTTTTTTTTTTTTTTTTTTTTTTAATTTTTTTTATTTTAATAAACATATAATGTATTTTTATCCCCAGGGGTACAGGTCTGTGAATCGTCTGGTTTACACATTTCACAGCACTCATCATAGCACATACCCTCCCCAATGTCCATTTCCCCACCACCCTCTCCCATCCCCCTTCCCCTCCGCAACCCTCAGTCTGTTTCTTGAGATTGAGTCTTTTATGGTTTGTCTCCCTCCCAATCCCATCTTTTCATTTTTTCTTTTCCTACCTCCCCCCAAACCCCCCCACCTTGCATCTCCACTTCCTCATATCAAAGAGATCATATGATAGTTATATTTCTCCGATTGACTTATTTCGCTAAGCATGATACCCTCTAGTTCCATCCACGTCGTCGCAAATGGCAAGATTTCATGTCTCTTGATGGCTGCATAGTATTCCATTGTGTATATATACCACATCTTCTTTATCCATTCATCTGTTGATGGACATCTAGGCGCTTTCCACAGTTTGGCTATTGTGGACATTGCTGCTATAAACATTCGGGTGCACGTGCCCCTTCGGAGCACCACGTTTGTATCTTTAGGATATATACCCAGGAGTGCAATTGCTGGGTCGTAGGGTAGCTCTATTTTCAGTTTTTTGAGGAACCTCCACACTGTTTTCCAGAGTGGTTGCACCAGCTTGCATTCCCACCAACAGTGTAGGAGGGTTCCCCTCTCTCCGCATCCTCGCCAGCATCTGTCATTTCTTGACTTGTTCATTTTAGCCATTCTGACTGGTGTGAGGTGGTATCTCATTGTGGTTTTGATTTGTATTTCCCTGATGCCGAGTGATGTGGAGCATTTTTTCATGTGTCTGTTGGCCATCTGGATGTCTTCCTTGCAGAAATGTCTGTTCATGTCCTCTGCCCATTTCTTGACTGGATTATTTGTTCTTTGGGTATTGAGTTTGATAAGCTCTTTATAGATTTTGGATACGAGCCCTTTATCTGATATGTCGTTTGCAAATATCTTCTCCCATTCTGTCAGTTGTCTTTTGGTTTTGTTAACTGTTTCCTTTGCTGTGCAAAAGCTTTTGATCTTGATGAAATCCCAATAGTTCATTTTTGCCCTTGCTTCTGTTGCCTTTGGCAATGTTCCTAGGAAGAAGTTGCTGCGGTGGAGGTCAAAGAGGTTGCTGCCTGCATTGTCCTCAAGGATTTTGATAGATTCCTTTCGCACATTCTATTAGGAGAATCTTACCAAGTGAAAGGAACAACCTCAAACTGGAGCTTTCATAGGCTTTGCACTTTTCTGAATTCATGAATGAATTACAGCCTGTATAACTAGCCGATTGTATAAATCTTCAAGACAGTTGCCTCTGGAAGTGGGCCCAGTACCATGACAACAAACTTCTTTTGGTTTTATCATTGACTTGCGCAAAATATTCAGATTTTGCTTCTAAACTGTACTTCAATAAAGCAATCCATCCACTCTTTATTATATATATCCTAGAACTCAAGCTACAGTAAAGCAAGACAGGAGAACTGCAAACGAATTACCAGTCCCAATTAGTTACCAGCCTACATCTGAGACCATTGCCACCTAACTTACAGTCATGCCTTTTAGTGGGAGAAATAGATTTCTTTGCCCCATAAATGGCAGACGTGGTCATGTGACTGTATTAGCCAATGGGATGTAACGGATGGCATTCACGCCATATCCAACTAGAAGACCTGAGAGTCTCTGCTTCTTTGCCCATTGGTACTTTTTCCTACAATGTGTCCCAGACTGCCGAGATCCTGGAGGGATAAAGAAATTTTGAGCAAAGGCACAGCTAAGCAGCAGACGCCACAGCGAAAACGCAGTATGAACAAGAAATAGAAATCTTTGTTGTTCTAAATTACTGATATTTTATTTATTACCAAACCAAAACCTCAGCAAGACTGACTGACTTTTTTTTCTTACTTCGTTATCAGTTGACAGTTACTGAGTCGCTGGTATATTCCCACATTGCGCTGAACGCCTTAACAAATGTAATTTTGTTGTCACAGTTTGTATAAATTAGAATTTGGAAAATTGAGATTGCAAACTCAGTAACATTCAATCTACAGTCATGGTTTTTTACATAAAAAATAACACTGTGAGGAAGTTTCGGAAGCTAATGCAGCTAATTCTTTAGCCACAATGTCCCCTCACAGTACTCCAAAGGCACCTTACATTTTCACACTTTGTGAGTGTTGTTCTGACATTCAGAAGGCCCCTATCTCCCACACAACTTCCCATTTCCACATATAAATGCTCTTTATGTCCTGGGCTTGCGATCCAATGCCACTCTCTGCTTAAAATCTCTGATCCTTCAGGCGAGTCAACCCGACCACGTCGTCTGTTTTCCTGCTACTGTTTACTTTCAAGGATACTGGCGTGTAAGCTCCTTGAGGTCTGGGACATTTACTGTTTTGTTCTTTCCTCCTTCTCTGATGCCCAGAACGACACATAGCCAAGAGCAAGCACTCTACACTCTGGGTGAATAAGGTCTAGCACTTTGTACAACTCGCTCTGTATCTCTATCATTCACCATAGAGTAAGTGCGGAGCAGAGGAAGTCTGTATCTTGGTTGACTTTTTATGCCCACAGCACCTCCGGTGGTGATGGAAACATAAAAACTGTTTATCGCTGAATGTGAATCTCACAAAAAACGTCTGTAATGGGATCAGCCTATTTTCATCAAAATACTTTTGTTTTTTTTTAAATGCCTGGTTTGCACAACTACCTTGCCTGTTCTATCACCTGTTACCCAGCTGGCCTATAATACGCATCGGAAAAATGGAAAGATCACAGATCATTTATAAGATAAACATTTTAGGTTAAGTATAACTGGTGAATCCCGAAATGAGTATCTGTTGTTACTAAATTTTTCTGGCTTTATTACCTGTACTTATTCTGGGACAGCTAAAACAGGAACCGATGCAAAAAAGAACATGGATTTTTCCCAACCTTGGTATACATCCACATCGTTCTCCTCTATCTGGGACAGTTGAAGATTTGAGGGGCCTGATCCCAGCAAATATTATCACAACCCACACAGGGGGCTTATGAACTGCTGACTCTTAAATCCGGTCACTCTTCATTTGATTCATTTATTCAACAAGTAGCCATCCTACAGCGGTTGGCTGCAGACCAAATTCAAAGGAAAGAGGGGTTCTGTTTGCATTTGGGTAGTGTTTCAAAATCCAAATACTTAAATCGGCTGGCACATTTTAAAAATCAGAAAGTTTTACATAAATGACAAATCCACGATGTCTCTTGAGAAACAGATGTGACTGCGCTGGGACTGTTTTTTTGTATGCAACACAGCTAGAAAGGAGGGCTGGTTGTTTCCCCCCTGGGTAGAGCATGTGTTCCCTCCCAACTTTGTTCCAGTCCTGACCTCCTCCTGTGGTCCTATACCAGACATGCATTTAATCTCTAGAACATGTAAACGTATGGGTATGTAATACTGGCTCACTCTGTCCCCTCATCCACAGTGAGGAGGGGTGTTTGTGAATACATAGAGCCATCCTTCTCCATTATATAGTGGTTCTCAAACTGTAGTCTGTTGGGTCCCCATAATCCTGCCATGGTGCCCTAAGGTCAAAATTATTTTCATAATAAAGATGCTCACTGACTTTTCACTATGTTGATATTTGCACAGTCATTATATTTTTCAATGTCACACACTTGAAATAAAATAAAGGAAATCCAGCTTCACTTAAGAATGTCCCCAATGGGATACCTGAGTGGCTCAGTTGATTAAGCATCCAACTTCTGATTTTAGGTCTTGATCTTGGGATCAGGAGGTCAAGCCTCGCATTGGCCCAGCATGGAAACTACTAAAAAAAAGAAAGAAAGAAAGAAAGAAAGAAGGAAAGTCACTAATGAAACAATAAATTGTATTTAGTAAAATTAAATTTTATTAATCTATAAAGAACTTATCAAACTCAACACCCAAAGAACAAATAATCCAATCAAGAAATGGGCAGAAGACATGAACAGACATTTCTCCAAAGAAGATGTCCAAATGGCCAACAGACACATGAAAAAGTGTTCCACATCACTCAGCAGCAGGGAAATACAAATCAAAACCACAGTGAGATACCACCTCATACCAGTCAGAATGGCTAAAATTGACAAGTCAGGAAATGACAGATGCTGGCGAGGATGCGGAGAAAGGGAAGTCCTCCTACACTGTTAGTGGAAATGCAAGCTGGTGCAGCCACTCTGGAAAACAGCATGGAGGTTCCTCAAAAAGTTGAAAATACAGCTATCCTATGCCCCAGCAATTGCACTACTGGGTATTTACCCTAAAGATACAAACGTAGTGATCCGAAGGGGCACATGCACCTGAATGTTTATAGCAGCAATGTCCACAATAGCCAAACTATGGAAAGAGCCTAGATGTCCATCAATAGATGAATACATAAAGAATATGTGGTATATATACACAATGGAATATTATGCAGCTATCAAAAAAAACCTGAAATCTTGCCATTTGCAATGACGTGTATGGAACTAGGGGCTATTATGCTAAGCGAAATAAGTCAATCAGAGAAAGACAATTATCATATGATCTCACTGATATGAGGAATTTGAGAAACAGGACAGAGGATCATAGGGGATCCATGAGCTTGATAGCTACCATGAGCTTGATAGCTTTCCAAAAACTAAAGACTTTTTTTTTTTTTTTAAAAGATTTTATTTATTTATTCGACAGACAGAGATCACAAGTAGTCAGAGAGGCAGGCAGAGAGAGAAGGGGAAGCAGGCTCCCTGCTGAGCAGAGAGCCCGATGTGGGGCTCGATCCCAGGACCCTGGGATCATGACCTGAGCCGAAGGCAGAGGCTTTAACCCACTGAGCCACCCAGGCGCCCCAAGACTTTTTTTTTTTTTTTTTTTTTTTTTTTTTTAATGAGAATGGCCGTTATCTGAACAAATGTGATATTTTTAAATATTGCATGAAATGGGCCAAAATTTGTAACAGTGAGCCAGTATTTCCTTAAAGTCTAATGCAGAGTATTATATTCATGAGTAAAGATGCTCTGTGTGGGTTTTAATGCAACGAGATGCATGGTGTAGACTGCATGTTGCAGCCAACCCTCAAGAAACTACCACTTGTCAAGCTTTGGTGTAGTATTAAAGAAGAATGGCCACCATCATCTGAAAAGGCTGTTAAAATACTCCACTGCTTTCATTACATATCTGTCCAAAGTTGGATTTTCTTCACATACAGACTGAATTCAGAAGCAGTCTTGGAAGTCAACCAATTTTCTACTGAGGCAGTCATCCTAAAAACCTGAAAACATTTACAAACAATGCCTTTCTTCTCGTTATTTTTTTTAATTTTTGAAATGTATTACTTGTAAGATACATAATTTATGTTACCCATAATGGGTCCATTTTTTATTGCAAATGAATTATGGAATATGTATTTTAAAACCTTATCTGCTTAAATTTCTAGTACGATAAACAACACTGTATGTAACCCACATTCACAAAGACTCTTTGGGGGTCCTCAATAACTTTTAAAACCATAATGTCCTAAGAACAAAAGCTTGGGATTTGTTGCTTCAGCACAACATCAATAGTCTCATTTATCTTAATGAAATACACATTATAGCAGTTGCCTATTTTATTGTCATTTCTGAAAAGGAAAGAAGAAAAATCTTTATTTCCTGAATCATAATCAATAGCATTCAAGAAGTTTTAATCTTTCAAAGGTACCTATAATAAACAGGCGGGTATAGTGTATAACTAACAAGATATTGACAAATATTCAGAAATGCCATTTTTTTCATTAGCTGCTATTCAAAGATGAGGGAATTACCCCAATTTTACTTTATATATATTATTTACTCTATGAGTTCCCTTTACTGAGACAGGAACTCAGCAGAAATTCTTAATTTTAACAATTAGAAATTATATGTAATATATACATATATACACACACACATATGTCTCTGTGTGTATATATATGTGTATATATAGAAAGAGACATAGATACAGATATAGACACAGGTATCACCTTGGACTCTACCAATAATTAATTGTAGTTTTGTGGCTCCGTTCCCCACACCTGAGGGACACAGACTGCATTAGTCTCCTAAGGATACAATAACAAATTAAAGCAACATAAATATACTATGTTTGGGGTGCCTGGGTGGCTCAGTGGGTTAAAGCTCTGCCTTCGGCTCAGGTCATGATCCTAGGGTCCTGGGATCGAGCCCCGCATCAGGCTCTCTGCTCAGCGGGGAGCCTGCTTCCTCCTCTCTCTCTGCCTGCTTCTCTGCCTACTTGTGATCTCTGTCAAATAAATGAATAAAATCTTTAAAAATATATATATGTATATACTATGTTCAAGTTCTGTACAACACGAGGCCAATACAGGTCACACTGACTAAAATCAGCAAGCACATTGGCAGGGTTGCATTTCCTTTCTAGAGGTTCTAGAGAACTATTTCCCTGCCTTTTCCAGCTTCTAGAAACCTCCTTCTTCATTTTCAAAGACAGCAATGTTACATATCTCGGTATCTTTTTCTTGTAGTCACATATTCCTGTGATCAAAGCTGGGAAAGGTTCAAAGGACCCTTGGGATTACTTTGGGGAATCTACGATCATCTCCTCATCTCAAGATCCTTAATTCATTTGAATCTTCTAAACTCTTTTTGTCTTGTAAGGTAACACATTCACAGGTTCCAGGGATAAGTACGTGGTCTTCTTTGGGGGCCGGGGTGTGGGGGGTCATTGTTTTGCCTACCACACAGTCGAATGAAGTAAATGAACTGTGTTCATACATCCTGTCTGTGCATCAACATACGTATCCCAGCAGTCCTGCTGAATGACAAAGACTGGTTCCACTCAGTCTCCTGAGACCTTCGTCAAAAGCACCGTGACTTCGGAAGCCAGCTGTGTATTAGGGAAAAGCCAAATCATCTGATGATTAAAATAACTAGTCTCTGATCTATGGAAAACTATTACATGACATCACATTCCCACTGACTTCTCCCGCTGCATTTCTGGATCTTCGTAACCACGGAAACAAGTGCACTCCCACTGACACGTAGATATTCTTTATTCGTAGGCCCACACTGTCCCAACAGTAAAATGACAGAAAAAAATTAAAAAGTAAACACATGCATCAAACACCTCACCTCATCACCGAACACCCTCACCCCATCAGCACCCCTGAAACACACATACATTTTGTTTGTAGCTAACTGGAATCTTGGGTGTTTCCTGAATAAAATTTGACTCTTAAAAATGTAAGTATTTTTCATCGCACCTGAAGATACATTTAACATGTGCTGTACATTTTTAACCAAGCTGGTTAATTATGGCAAATCATATTCCAAGACACTAATGGCTGGCCTAGGTCCACAGAGCCGTGACTTGAGGGGCTACACAGACAGAATCACCTGTTTTCTTTCATGTAATCATTTCCTGGTCTGGAGGCTTCCTGTTCCTTTCAATTGAGTATAGACCGGTAATATTTGAGCAACAGGAAAATAACATCTGGTATAGTGAAGATCAAACTGGGGATGATTTTGAAGAGAAAAGACAAGAAGTTCAGTACCAGCTTCAAGGGCGGGATTAGCCTCCCCCTGCACGCTGCTCTCTCTGCAGCGTCATTTGAGGTCAACTGTAAGACTTATGCTGGGTACCTTCTCCTCCCACTGGTGTTTGGCCTCTGTGGTGGACGGCAGGGCCCCGGCTGAGAATAACCAATCAGAGCCAAAAGACCTATGGAAACAATGTGATTTGCATCCGCTAATGCAGAAGGACGAATGGAAGTTATTGTCAAGAAAAGTGCTTTCTTCTCCTTCTGCATGTCAAGTCTGAAACCCTGCAGGCTTCACAAGGCTCTCTAAGAATATTACTGGTGCTTATGTTCTTCTGATTGTGAGACTCTCAGAAAACGAAATGGGCTTTCTCGGGGGGTGAGTCTTATGTCACTGGAGATATTCAAGATGAAGCGGAAAGACCACTTTTCTGGATGTTCTTAGGGAGTTTCTACATAGACTTTTCAATACAATCTTGTTTTAATGAAAATTACTGTCCGAAAGATAGTTTTAACAACAATAAAACTGCTCTACAAGTTAGATTTAACTCAACTGTGAAAGAAAAGTCTATTTGAAGGAAGTGGTAACAGGGTGACTCAGTTGGTTGAGAACTACTCCTGACGTCGGCTCAGTCATGATCTCGGGGTGGTGAGACGGAGCCCCATGTTGGGTTCCACATTCAGTGGGGAGTCTGCTGGAGATTCTCTTTCCCTTCCCACCCCCTCAACCCCCCGATTGTATTTCTCTCTCTCTCTCTCTCTGAAACAGAAAAGAAAATGGTACCAAATCAAATTGACAAAAATTAACTCAGAATGAATCACAGATCTAAATGTTGCAAAAAGTACTAAAGAAAAACTTCACTAAAATGGAATTGGGAGTCTGTCAGGGGGAGCTCTTCTGCCCTCCATTTCTCAGCAATTGTAAATTCAACAAGAAGAGGCAGACCTTGCCCTTAGATACTCCTTTGCTACCCTAGCAGGAGGAAGAAGGCAACAGCCCAGCCAATGAGCGACAGTCACAACTCAGCCAATGAACAGCTACCATGCTCCAAAATATTAGTTTACTCCAATGACCTTTCCAACCTCCCCCCTTCCTTCCTCTATAAAGGAGTGATCCTCTTCTTTGTACCGTAGATTTACCTATGGTTTTGTCACAGCTTGCTTGTTCTGGATTGCTATTTTCTTTTATTCGAGAATAAACCCACATTTGCTGATAAAATAACCAGCAGTTTTATTTTTAAGATTAACCTTACAAAAGCAAACACTGTAACATTTAAAGAAGAAAATACTGGAGATCTTTGTGACCTTCAAATACACAAAGATTTCTTAGGACAGAGCGAAAGTAAATACATAAAAGAACCAAAAAAGAAAAAAAAAGTGACCAATTGGATTTTAACAAAATTAAAAACCTTTACTCTTCATAAAACATTGTATAGAAAATAAAAGGACAAGACACAGAATGGGCAGAGATATTTGCAATACATTTAGCTAGCAAAGTTATGATGTCCAGATCATATAAGGAACTCTCAACTGAATAAAAAGACAAATAAATAAATAAAACTATCACAAAACAGAACACTTCAGCAAAGGAGATGTAAGAATGGTTGATAAGCACATTAAAAAGATGGACAACTTCATCAGTCATTAATGAGGGAAACAGAAATTAAAACCACAATGAGATAGTAACATCTTGTAAAAATGGCTGAAATTGAAAAGCTGACAATCCAAGCATTAGTGAGAATGTGGGGGGGAAAGCACAATAAAGCCAATAGTGTGGTTAGCCCAGTGATTCATTCCATAAGAAGAGATTTTTAAATGCAACATATGGGGAAAGGCCATGCTTCAGAAAATATACCCAAATATGAAAAATCCAGGAATAAAAATGAGAGACTCTAAAGCAGCACTCTTATCTTATATTGAGTCCTTACCCCTTCCCGCCCTGCTTTTTTTTTTTTAATCCAGTAAGAGTTACATATTCTTTTCTTTTAAAAGTACACAAATGCATAAAATATCCTCCTACCCTCCTTTCATTTGGCTCAAATTGCATAACTTATTTAAATTCTGGATTTTTACAACATGTTGGTAGTCTGAAGAAGAAAAATATTTTTGGAATGAAGTTGGCACAAGTAAATAAATAAATAAATATATTTTAATATACTGCCAGGTAGCATGGCATCAACAATTTTCAGATTTGAATTTAACCAGGTAGGAAAATAGGTTTTAAAAGAGTGTACTGAAGAAATGCCACTCCTCGGTATTTATTCAAGAGAAAGGAACACAAATGTCCATTAAAATGCTCATACACACGGGGCGCCTGGGTGGCTCAGTGGGTTAAGCCGCTGCCTTCGGCTCAGGTCATGATCCCAGCGTCCTGGGATCGAGCCCCGCATCGGGCTCTCTGCTCAGCAGGGAGCCTGCTTCCTCCCATCTCTCTCTGCCTGCCTCTCTGCCTACTTGTGATCTGTCTGTCAAATAAATAAATAAAATCTTAAAAAAAAAAATAAAATAAAATAAAATGCTCATACACTACTGGTATTTACCCTAAGGATATAAATGTAGTGATCCAAAGGGGCACGTGCACCCGAATGTTTATAGCAGCAATGTCCACAATAGCCAAACTATGGAGAGAACCTAGATGTCCATCAACAGATGAATGGATAAAGAAGATGTGGTATATATGTACAATGGAATACTATGCAGCCATCAAAAGAAATGAAATCTTGCCTTTTGCAACAACATGGATGGAACTAGAGGGTATTATGCTCAGCGAAATAAGTCAACCAGAGAAAGACAATTATCATATGATCTCTCTGATATGAGGAATTTGAGAGGCAGGGAGGGGGGTTATGGGGGACAGGAAAGGAAAAAATGAAACAAGATGGGATTGGGAGGGAGACAAACCATAAGGGACTCTTAATCTCAGGAAACAAATTGAGGGTTGCTGGGGTGGGGGGAGGGATAGGGTGTCTGGGTGATGGACATTGGGGAGGGTATGTGCTATGGTGAGTGCTGTGAAATGTGAAAGCCTGATGATTCACAGACCTGTACCCCTGGGCTAATAATATATTATATGTTAATAAAGGTAATTAAAATAAAATAAAATGCTCATACAATAATGTTCATACCATTTTATATATAAAAGTGAAACAACTGGAAACAACCCAGCTATCTATCAGCGGGTGAACTGATAGACAAATGTGGCAGAGCCATACAAGGGAATACCACTTAGCAGTGGAATGGAACCCCTGATACGCCCCACAAAATGGATGAATCCCAAAAATATCACCTAAATGAAATTCTAAAACAAGCAAAATTAGTCTATAGTCACAGAAAGCAGTTCCGTGCTTGCCTGGGGCTGGAGGTGGTAAAGGGAGAAAGAGAAATTTGTGGGGGCAGGGGGTGATAGAAATGTTCTATATCGTGATTATGGTAGTGGTGATATAGATACATCATTTGTCAAAACTCTTCGAATTGTACATTTTTGCTGTGTCTTTTTTTATATAAGTAAATTATGCCCTCATGAATTTGATTAGAAAAAATTTATAAGGGAATTTACTTCTACATTCATGACTTCAAGGGTAATTATTCTAACTTATTTGAAACATGCCATTATCACACGCATCCTCTTAAATACACAGCAAATACACTGGGGCTTATTTTGTAATATAATGAAATCCAGTGCATTAATTATGTTCACTTCCCTAGGTGTATGAACACTCATAACATTTATCAATAGTTACACAGATACACTTTGCTCCTTTGGGCATCTACCAGTGCACATCTATATGTTATTTCTGAATTGTGCTGTCTACACAAAATAATACCATTCTTTGTATTTTGAAAAAAAATTGTCATCCTTAATCTTCTTGACAAAATCAAAGAGGGAAAAAAAAAGCAGGTAATTTTTAATCTCTAGCTTGCATCTGGAGAAACTGAATATAACCTATTAATTCAGTGGGTGCCCTTAGGTCACTAATGAGTCAGAAATAAATTCAGAAATTTAAATTTCCATTCTGCTGATTTTCATACCATTATGTCTAATTCCCAAAGATTTAATAAAATATCAACAAAGTCACTTGTAGGTATGAACATTTCTTCAATACTTCTATGTAGTTTCCTCTAGGGATAAACAGATACATCTGTATCTATTTAATAATAACTCTAAATTGTAAAAAGAAATAGCCCTGATATCCCTATTTTCAAGTTCAAAAAACACACTGACATTTATTTCACATTCGGCATTTGTGGGCAGGTCGATCCTATCAATACACATAATAGTCCCAAACCAGGATTTAAATTGGTATCCCCATTTTATATTCTTATTAATGCTAGACAGCCATGAAGCTTCAGTGCCCTCATTTGAGGCATATGTTTTTATTTTTACTGTAAATTTAAGCAATTTGACAAGAAATAACCCCATGAAACAGTAGACCACTGATTATTTTAATTGTCCCGATACTAGTTTATTAGGGCCGCCTTAACAAAGTACCACTAACTGGGTATGGAAATGGATTGGTTCAGTTCTGGAGGCTGGAAACCCAAGATCAAGGTGTCGGGGGATTGACTGGTTCCTCCTGAGGGCTGGGAGCAAGAAGCTGTTCCATACCTCCTTGCCAGCTCCTTGGGTTACCAGCAATTTTTGGCGTTTCTTGTCTTGTGGAAGCATCACCACAACCTCACACGGCATTCTCCCTGTGTGTCTGTGTCTGTGTCCAATTTCCCCTTTTTATAAGGACACCAATCCTATGGGAGTGAGTGCCCACCTTCTTCCAGTATCACATCTTAAGTAGTTACCTCCGCAATGACCCTATTTCCAAACAAGATCACATACGGAGGTACGGGCAGGTAGGACTTCAACATCTGGATCGAGGGGGGACACAAGTCAACCCCAAAACAGTTCCAATTACCTTTCTGGCTCCCCCTTAGTACATTCCCTTTTACATATATTTCAGACACCTTTCCACACGCTCCTTTTAAAAATGAAACAAGGTAGAGGGCTCCAGGCTCCTGGAACACTCTTCATCCACCTGCCCCCCATCCTGGGCCCCAGGTTTGGTCCTCACTTTGGGCAGAACTGAGGCTGGGATCCCCAGAGGGCTGCACACCTCTAGGCTTCTGCTCTAGGCCACAGAAGGCAGACAAGGCGGCTGGACTTCCCCCCACTTCTCCCTGACTGGTACCAGCTGCCCACCCTCACCTGAACCCCTGCCCCACACACCTCCCACGCCCTAGCACAGGGACAAACACCCAAGTCTTAGGAGATCTGCCTGTGTTTCCCTTCCTGCTCTCATATCTCACTGCTTCCTAATCTCCAACTCCTCATGGTACCCTTCCTCCCCAAGCCTTCACATAGACATCCCCTTCCTACCTTCAATCACACCCTCTCTTGCTCTTAGCTCAAGTGGCCCTCCCGAACTCCAGCAGCACCTTGGACATATCATTTCACAAGATACCTGCAGCGCAGCCACCGGATCACCTGTCGGACGCTCACCTGCGCAGAAGCTCCGCACAGCCTTCCCCTGCCGGCTCCAGCACCCGGCACGGGTCTGGGCATGTGAACAGCCCGACAATGATCTGTTGGTGATTAAACCAATGCACAGCGTTTGCAGATGGCCTTGACTGTGGTTTAAGAGCGCTCAGAGATGGTTTTGTTTTGCGTTACTCAATGTCCTACCTTCCCATGATTTTGTTTCAACACCTTGTTGGGTGAAGCCTTTCCTAGCAGGTAAATACAGGCCACATCTATTCCCAGGATGTGGGAACTGGAAAGGCCATAGAGACCGCATGGTGTCAGCTCCTCCTACTTTTAAGCTGATGGAAATAAGACCCAGAGAGGTGAAGTAAGCTGCCCCAGTCCTCCAACTGCTCGGGGACAGAGTGGTGCTCGAGTCTGTCTCTCCACTCACGTCTAGCGAATTCACTGACTTCTGACTCCAGTTCAGGACTCCAGGAGGGCCCGGCTGCATCCTGAGCCCACACTGTGCTCCGCTGAGGTCCAGGCCAGAGCCACGTTATTGGCTCCTGCTGATTTTATTTCATATCCCACAAGCTACACTTCTTTAAAACAAACTACTCAAAAGGGCATCCCAGACACACACTCTAATAACATTCAAATAACGCAATCAGGCTGTTTCCCCAGCCCGCAATCCTCTTGCTTCCACTGCCTGAGGCTCCCTTTAAAAGCATCCATTTCTCTGTGATTCCTACAGGAACTTTTTCATCTCTGGACTGCGGAAATAGCCCCACGTGCATGTTTATATCAATGCGCAATCAATCATAGTTTGTTCTTTTCAAAATAGTTTTCTTTTTAAAGACCCAAAGCCATCTTGTGCATTTTTTTTCCCCAAGACTTGAGTTTTGAATTGCTGTTTCAAATCAAAGGGTCACTTAGGAAGAAAATTAACAATCTCTCTGATTGCGGATGGAGATTTTCTTCTTCTTCTTCTTCTTCTTTTTTTTTTTTTTTGTTATAATTGCTATTGTTTTGTCCTGAATACAGAAGTATTCTAGGGCTACGGAATTATAAAACAAAAACAGTTTGGTAATGATTTCTGTATGAATTGCTGATCTACAGCACAGAGAAGGAACATCTGAGAAGAGCTCCTGAAAAAGCAAAATGTGGGGGTGCCTGGGTGGCTCAGTGGGTTAAAGCCTCTGCCTTCGGCTCAGGTCATGATCCCAGGAATCGAGCCCCGCACCAGGCTCTCTGCTCAGCAGGGAGCCTGCTTCTCTCTCTCTGCCTGCCTCTCTGCCTACTTGTGATCTCTGTCTATCAAATAAATAAATAAAATCTTAAAAAAAAAAAAAAAGCAAAATGTGAATGACACCCTACCATAGGACACCGTTGTGACCAGAAATATAGGATGCTTGTGTAATATTGTCACCTGCATCTGCCTGCAATACAAATGAAGGCCTAACATTCAATAGCAACATAAATCAATAAAACTATTACCGATGGCCCTTGGCAGGGGTACCTGTGAAAACACAGCTTCTAAAAACTCAAAATTCTGGACTTGTCAGTGTTTACAGTTGCTCTTCTATGGCTTGATTAAAAACTTTTTTTTTTTAAGTGTATCAACTGGTATTTGTCTAAGTCATAGTAACATGAAGAAGGATCTGTTAATTAATAAATCGGAGAACCCATGAGTACAGGGCAAAGTTGGCAGAAGAGAAGCATGGTCAGCTAACACTGCTTCTCACCTGAAACTATTAACAGAAAGTCAGTTTGTGGTGAATGTGCTGGGATCACTGAGTTACTGCTGAATTTAAATGTTCATGTTTGCATTAAGGGATTTCATGCATTTTGGCCTCTCCTCTGAGTTTACAAATCCTAATTTTGATTTTTGCCTTTATTTTCTCATTAGTAAATTCAAAATATCCTTGAAATGTACTCAAATACCTACAATGCAATATATTCCCCACTTATTTTTGTGCACTGATGTTAATACATATTTAATCTCTCTTTCCAATTCTCATTCTTGAGTATGGTTAAAAGACAATTTTAACCAAAAAAAAAAAAAAAAAAAACCCAACACAACATAAATAATTAAGGCTAGTGTCTCACTCTGTCTAATGAAGCCAACCATAAATCCAGCAAATTACTGGTTCCTTCGTATTTTGTAAAAGAAAGAGATATTGAAGACATTAAGACATTTCTAAAACAGGGATGCCTGGGTGGCTTAGTCCATTAAGTGTCTCCCTTCTGCTTAGGTCATGATCCCAGGTCCTGGGATCAAGTTCACCATTGGGCTCCTATCTCAGCAGGGAGCCTGCTTCTCCCTCTGCCTATGCGTGCTCTCTCTCTCTCTCTGACAAATAAATAAAATCTTTAAAAAATAACTTTAAGGGGCGCCTGGATGGCTCAGTGGGTTAAGCCGCTGCCTTCGGCTCAGGTCATGATCTCAGGGTCCTGGGATCGAGTCCCGCATCGGGCTCTCTGCTCAGCAGGGAGCCTGCTTCCCTCTCTCTCTCTCTGCCTGCCTCTCTGCCTACTTGTGATCTCTCTCTGTCAAATAAATAAATAAAAATCTTTAAAAAAAAAACTTTAAGACATTTCTAAATCTAATCACTTACATTCACAATAAAGGAAAATTCAAAGTTCTTCATCGAAAGTTTATGAAGCTCGGAGGCCGAGTTAGGAGACTGAATCTGTTCACCTGCAGTTGATCCAGTGCCACAGAAAATATTTTGAAAAATAAAATTTCATGGCCTAAGCTATAAATTACCTTTTGTCCTATTAGCAGTACTAATACTTGTTATCTACCGATTACTCCATATTATACAACACAAACCCAAACCACTCTTTAGAGATTGCAAACCCGATGTCCAGCTTCCTTGGATATGGGCACCTGCTGCCTCTGATCCCATTCTGGAGCTCACAAGGCTTCCCTCCTCTTCTCCTCTTCTCCATTCTACTTCAGCATATTCATCCCCACCTATCCGAATGGCCAAGTCAGAAATCCAGGAGTCATACTACCAGTCTCTTCCTCTGCCTCACCGTAGACCATCAATCCTCACATCCTCAACACTTTGTCTAGAAACAGATCCGGAGATCTGTCCCGTGGTATGCTGACATTAAAACGGCTCTCGGATGGAGCGCCTGGGTGGATCAGTGGGTTAAGCCTCTGCCTTCAGCCCTGGCCATGAACTCAGGGTCCCGGGATCGAGCCCCGCATCGGGCTCTCTGCTCAGTGGTGAGCCTGCTTCCCCGCCCCCCTGCCTAGTTGTGATCTCTCTCTCTGTCAAATAAATAAATAAAATCTTAAAAAAAAAAAAAAAGGCTCTCGGTACAGAACATAAATGATGGCCTGAAGCATTAGAAGAAATCCTGACAAATTTAAATTTGGGGAATCAAAAAACCTAATGGGCTAACAGTCAGGAACAAGAAGAGAAACTGAAGTATAGAATCTGGAGATTCAGAAATATGTTGCTTTAAGCTCAGATGTTGATCGTGGGTCACCACTTCAATCGATCTCAGAGAAAATGAAGGCAAATCTACCAAGAAATGCTTCTTTTCTATCCAAATCTACTCTCTGTTTGCATGAAAACAATGTCTTCACTTAATTAGCTTTACAAAAACAAAAAAAAATGTTAGTTGACATTTTTTCCCCTCTACTATGTCTACACGAGTCTCAAGAACTGTCATGATTTTTGTCTTTGAGATTTCTTTTTCTCTTTTCTTAACTTCTTAGACTCAACAACAGGTTATCCTAACCTCAGCTCCCCCCCCCCCCCCCCGCTTACACGCTTCTAGTCACAGCTTTACCAAAAGTACTCACTATTTTGAACTTTCACATAACAGACTAGGTTTGCCTGATTTGGGACTTCCTATAAATAGAATAGCACGGTTATCTATTCCTTTTTTCATCTAACTTCTCTCACTCACCACAACGTATATGAAATCTGACCATGTTGTGTTATAGAAGTAATCTGTTCTTTTCTATTTTTGTGGAGTATCTCATTGAATAAATATTCCGGGGACGCCTGAGCGGCTCAGTCAGTTAAGCCTCTACCTTCAGCTCAGGTCATGATGCCAGGGTCGTGGGATCAAGTCCCGCATCAGGCTCCTTGCTCAGCAGGGAGTCTGCTTCTCTCTCTGCCTCTGCCTGCCACACTGCCTGCCTGTGAGTGCTATCTCTCTCTCTGACAAATAAATAAATAAAATCTTTTAAAAGAAAGATTAAAAAAAAATTCCGCAACTTTTCCACTATGTTACGGATAGACATTCAGGTTGTTTTCAGTTTGAGGCTATTACAAATATTTCTACAGACATTCTTCATGTCTTTTGGTGGGGGATACATACATATTTCTGGGGTGGAAGTGCTAGGCCATTACACAACTATTTCTCTTTAATCAACATTGTCAGTTTTCCTGAGCAATTGTATCATCCTCATCTGATAGTGTATGAGAATTCCAGTCACTCCATTTCCTCACCAGCACCTGGAAATTTTCAGTTTTTTTTTGTTTTGTTTTGTTTTTCATTTTAGCCATTCAGGTGAGCATACAATGCTATCGTGTTATTCTTCCCCCCTGGTAATTTTTTTTAAATTCCAGTATAATTATCATTCAGTGTGATGCTCGTTTCAGGTATACAATATAGTGATACAACAATTCTGTACATTACTCTGTGCTCACCACAATAATGTACTTTTTTTTTTAAAGATTTTATTTATTTATTTGACAGAGAGATCACAAGTAGGCAGAGGGCAGACAGAGAGAGAGGAGGAAGCAGTCTCCCCACTGAGCAGAGAGCCCGATGTGGGGCTCGATCCCAGGACCCTGAGATCATGACCGGGGCTGAAGGCAGAGGCTTTTACCCACTGAGCCACCCAGGCACCCCACAATAATATACTCTTAATCTCCTTCACCTATTTCCCTCGTTCCCCTACCCCTCCCCTCTGATAACCATCAGTGTGTTCTCTAGAGCTAAGAGTTTATTTCTTGGTTTATCTCCTTTTTTCTTTGTTCATTTGTTTTGTTTCTTAAATTCCACATATGAGTGAAATCATACGGTATTTGTCTTTCTCTAACGGAATTTCTTCACTTAACATTATACCCTTTAGCTCCATCCATGTTGTTGCAAAATGGCAAGATTTCATGCTTTTTATGGCTGAGTAATATTTCATTGTGTATATTTCAATATACAACACGTTTTCTTTATCCATTCATCAGTCAATGGATACTTGGGTGGCTTCCATAATTTGGCTTTTATAAGTAATGTTACAATGAGGTGCTTATATCTTTTCAAATTAATGTTTCTGTATTCTTTGGGTAAATACCTAGTAGTGGAATTACTAGATCAGATAGTAACTCTGTTTTTAAGTTTCTGAGGAGCCTCCATACTATTTTCCGGAGTGGCTGCCCCAGTTCACATTCCCACCAACAGTGCAAGAGCGTTCCTTTTCCTCTACACCCATGCCAACACTTGTTATTTTTCGTGTTTTTGAATTTAGGTTCATGTTATCCACCTATCTATTCATTTATGTATTGTCTCCTCAGGGAACAGAAAATAGTGACCACATTTTCACCTGTTTATTGGCCATTGGAATGGCCTGTTTTATAAAGTGCTCACTTAACATTTTGTGCACAATTTTCAAGGATTCTCCTTTTTATGGCTGCTTTGTAGGAATTCTTCATAGAGCTTGAAAATTATATTGCAGATGTCTTCTCCTACTTTGTGGCTTGCCTTTTTACCTTCTCAGGGATGTTTTCTGATTAATGGAAGTTCTTAATGTAGTTCAATTGATGAACTTTTTTCCTTTAAAGCTAGTGCTTTTTGTGCCCTATTAAAGAAGATTCTTGACTATCCCAAGGTCATGAAAATATTTTCCTGGGCTTTCTTTTGTAAGTTTTATTGTTGTATCTTTTGAAAGGGCCACATTTTATCTGTAGGCTTAGTTGTGGAGCAGACATTTTCATAATAATAAGCACTAATAAAAATGAGAATTTTAGTCATTGTACGGAAAATCATGAAGCAGAGACAAAGGCAGATATTTTTTCTCTTGCTTTTCTTTATCCAGGGGAAAAGAAAGAGAAGCTTCACCTTGAATATATTCAAACAGTGTGATTCTGAAGTCCTTGCTTATGTTTCTTTCCCATAGAAACTTTCCGGAGATCTCCATGCACTGATTCCCAGGAGGCTCAATTTCCCTGGTAAGCTTCTGATTTATTAGGTGTCAAAGGTGAGAAAAGATAAGACCACGAATGACTGTGACATCCTGGTCCTTGCTGAAAAAAACCCAGCACTCTCCGACAAACTGAGCAATGAGATTTCCTACAAACTGCTGAGACATTCTCTTACCTCTTTAAAGAAAGGGTATAAAGACTTTTAAAGGTGAACCAGTTACAATATAACCAGAACATCCTGCTATCCCTATTTTTTTTGCAACACAGACACTTTAAACAAATACGGGTAAAATGTATGACCTTGCAGGTTACTTGGACTGCTGAAAACTAGTCCCTGAAATAAACTATGGAGACTATTTTTAAACGGAAGCAGGAAAACCTGTGAAAAGGTAGTCCTTGGCATGCCTTAGAATTCTTACAAACTTTCTTCAGCGATATACTGAATTTTGTCCCTACAAATGTGGTATGCCACGTTGCAATTGGTCCCTTTCAGATAAGGGTGTTTCTTAGAATTTTCTTTCTTGCAATCGCATTTCAAAAAATGTACATTTCTACGCTCCGAAAGTTGGCAATGCGGCCAAACTAGTCATCTATTTGTGTTTGCAAGAAATGGTGTGGGACTCTTACAAAGTGTGGAAGGATAATTAGTTGCCAGCAATAACACGAACGTAGTTAGTCAATTTCTGATTGATGGCAATGTCCTGCCGAGCGAGGGAGAGTCACAGGGAAATGCACATGGCCAGACCCTCACATGCACTGTGGCGTGCCCAGGGACATAAAGCCAGCTAATCACAGGCTGAGGTCAAATAACTGTTGACAGACTGTCGTAATAAAGTCACTAAATCAAACACATTTTGGTATCTTGGTGATGACGATGAAAGGCAAACAGTTCTGATAATGAGGAAAGTGATGAGTTATACAATAAAGGTGAAACTATGCCTGGTAATACACCTGACGTGTGAGCTCCAGAGCCCTAAAGCAGCAATAACAGGAGGGGACACTGGGCTAAGTAAATCACCAAAACATAAACAGACCCTTAATTTATGGTCCTTTGTTCTGTGTGTTTTCAACTCCTCTGTTAAACCTTTTGCTCCAATGAAAAAAGACCTCAGTAGCAACACTTGCCTTAGTCTTGACTCCCGCCCAGAGCTGTTACCTCGAGAATATTCCTCACCGACCAGAAAGGGAGCCTGGCCAGCTCTGTGGGCTGCACTTGATCATTGTCATCAAACGGGCAGTGCCCAAATGCCAGGCTCATGGGACAATCCCGCCTGCTCTTCTGGTCCACCACTGTCCTTTTTACTTCAAAACTCACACAATAGGAAATGGTAGAACCTGCTTTGGTGGTTGCTAGCCGAGCACAAGCCGGGCTGTCTGGACTCTGGGTTCTGAGTGTCTCCAGGAAAATTTTCACCTAATCACTGATTTGACATACTAACTTGAAGCAGGGAGGAAAAATCTAGAAGCGAAGGCAAGGCTGTCTCTATGGTTTTAAATCATTTCTCATATCAATTTTAAGTATGTTCTTTAGAGGTCCTCTAAATAAAGAACTAATGCTGATTTCCAAACACAGGTTTAAAACAGTATTTAATTTTCAGATTTTCAGAATTCTAAACGTGGATTGTGATTATACAACTGTCTGCTATAATTTTATAGGCAGTCATTAATTATTTGGTTATTGTATTTCTCCCCATCCCCTGTTACACTGTAAACTCGCTGATGGCAAGGACTGTATGTACTTTTCCTCAGCATTATGCCTCTGGACCTAGCCTGATATTAGCAAGACTAGGGTTATTATTCTCATTTGATATGTTAAAAACAATTGAGGCTCAAATTCATTAACTTTAGTAGCCAGTTTTTTTTGTTTTTGTTTTTAGAGAGTCAGAGAGAGAGAGAGAGAGAGCATGCACAGGAGGACTGGGCGAGGCGGTTTTGGGGGGGGGGGCGGTAATGGCAGAGGGAGAGGGAGGTTCCTCTTAAGCAAGTTCCACGCCCAGCAGCGAGAGCCCAACCCAGCACTTGGATCTCAAAGACGCTGAGATCATGACCTGAGCCAGAAATCAAGAGTCTGACTCTTAACCCACTGAGCCACCCAGGCGCCCCCAACATTTTGATTCCAAATTAAAGCTCACTCTCATGTTTCACCGTCTTTCCATTTTTCATCACTTTCAAAACACCACACCTCCTGTATCTCTCATCGCACACATTAATCAAGCCTATGGATCATCTTCATCTATTAATTAAAGGTACACATTAAATCCTGCCCTTCATATAAATACACCAAGTCAATTTTTTCCAAACACCAAGTATTCTAATTGAAGTTCCTATTGCAATTACGGTATGAATTTTCATCTAATACTATTTTTTTTTCCCCGTGGTGGAGAAGCTGAAGAGCACAATTACTGATATTTAGGCATTTTTTAAAAATGTCATTTTTTTTTCTTTAGCTTCAACCCCAAGTAAGATGAAGATTCAAAAACCCCAAATAAGATGAAGATTTAAAACTCTAAAGAAGGGACGCCTGGGTGGCTCAGTTGGTTAAGCGGCTGCCTTCGGCTCAGGTCATGATCCCAGGGTCCTGCGATCGAGTCCCACATTGGGCTCCTTGCTCAGCGGGGAGCCTGCTTCTCCCTCTGCCTCTGCCTGCCTGTGCTCGCTCTCTCGCTCTCTCTCTCTCTAACAAATAAATAAATAAAATCTTTAAAAAAAAAAAAACTTTAAAGAAATGCTCTAATTCTCTTCTATGCCCTCAGACTGGTCCCAAGGGAACAGAGACTGCCTCTGAGAAGAAAGGAGGGAAGCTCATGAAACCACCACGGGTCACAAGGAAGCCCGTGACAGGAGCCCGAGGCCTGTGGTTACTCTGGGGCAGGCCTGGTTTGTCTGTTCCCACAGGCTTTCATGGAGAGAGGCCGGAGAAGGACTACTATATTATTTTGTCGTTGTTGTCCATCTTGAACAACTATTTCTGTGGGTTTCATAGAACAAGGACAACACAGAATCCTCCTTTGGAAGACGAGAGCCATTCCGTACAATGACTTTTTCATCTCTGCCAGGCCCTTGTGTCCATTGGCTATACGGGCCATCCACCATCACGAGCTCTCTGTTCCAACACATGTCTCAAACTCCCTTCACACAGAGCCTTCTTTGTTCCTGCTCACTACCTTCAAAGACTGGCTCCCGCTTTTCAGGTCGGTGCCTTTCCCCAGCACAAACTGCCTCTGGCTTTTGTCATTTTTCTATGCCCTAGAAGGTTCCTTGTTACTTCCAACTTTTGCTACCAAGAAGAGGTGAAATAATAATCTACATATATTTGAGTTTCTCAGCCAGAGCAGTATTTCCTACCTGTTGGAAATAAGTTCTAGAAGCAGTGCCACCGGTTGAGGCTTCAAACACTGAACTAGATTCACTAAAATTTTCATGAACCTCAGAATGTCCTTATTCCCACTGAGATGGTCTCATGCTGTCAGCTGGCTCGAGATTCATACAACTGAGGGGACGTGAGGGGCCCAGGGCAACTCTAGCCAGAAACCTTCAGGCTCCTTCCTACCTCTCAGACTCGGTGACTCATCAGGCAAATTAACAAAGCCACATTTTAAAATGTGCTCTGATTACTTTAAAACATGAAGAACGGATGCCTGGGTGGCTCAGTTGTTAAGCATCTGCCTTCAGCTCATGTCATGATCCCAGGATCCTGGGATCGAGCTCCCTGCTGCATAGGGAGCGTACTTCTCCTTCTTTCTCTGCCCCTCCCCCAGCTTGTGCGCTCTCTCTCTCTCTCTGTCCCTCTCTCTCAAATAAATAAATAAAGTCTTTTTAATAAATAAATAAAACACGAGGAATATCTTCTTATGTAGATGTTATACGGCAGACCAGGCCTGTGTCAACTATGTCCTTGGCCACAGGCCAGGCAAAGGCGGGACTGCCAAGATCAGCCTCATTCACACACTTCATAGGGAAGAGTCAGTCGATGGGAACAAATCCAGGGCTTGGCAGCTCGGGGTGGGTGGGTGGGTGACTGTGGAGTATGCGTGGACCCGTCACTGAACCGTAATGCTATTTCTGATTTCTAGGAACTGTGTTGGTCTGTCAAATTTGTTAGATCGCATCCAAAGAGTACAACTGAGTCCAGACCACTGAAAGTTCCATGTTCACAGTCAACCTCTTTTTTCTGCTCATTCTGCTCAGCTTTCCAAAATCCTAGTGGCTCTCCTTCCTCCTGCTGGTGTGCAAGCACTGGGCACTTCGGTGTCTCATACCTTCCACGCTCAGGGTCATGCCAGGGTCAAGTGTGTGCGCACAGGCTCAAGGCTTGCAACAACTGTCCTTTATTCTACCATATCTGCCTTCTGAACTTACAACAGGGAAACTATGTGTGCGCTGTGGTAGTTTCACAGCGAAGTGAGCAACATGAGCTTTGGCATCAGAACTGGAGGGAAATCTTGGTTTTTACCTCTTGACATTTAGGTGATGTCAGGTAAGTACGTGAATCTCCTTTGGTTTCCTTATCTGAAAAGTGAAAATCACACTTTGCTCATGAGATGGCTCACAGGTTGCATTCTTTCCCCAAAACGTGCAAATTCCTGAGTGTACTCTGGACTTTACGGGACCCGTATCACTGGGTGTTAAAACAAGGGTACCTCCCTGTTCCCTGAACCCACCGGTCATTTCTTTCACACAGACACGTCCAAAATACGCTGCAAACTCCATGCAGGGATCCTTCAGAGGAATTCACTGTGTGATTTCATACACACACACACACACACACACAGAAGTCTGCAGGGTACAGCTGGAAAGAAAACAACTCTGGACGTTTTCTCTGGCCCCTGCTTCAATATGTAAGTGACCTCTCCCATTTCTTGGACCAGTGGGTACCCCACAATCTGTCTTGATTTCTACTTGAAACCCAAGATCCTGATTCTTTCCTTTGATAAAAATGACACATTGGGGTAAAAACAAAGTAGTCATTAACCAGTGGATATTAAGTAATAGTAACATTTTGGAATATTTTTGTGTGCCATAGAGTTTTAAGATATACACAACTTCAGGGGTTCCTGGGTGGCTCAGTGGATTAAGCCTCTGCCTTCGGCTCAGGTCATGATCTCAGGGTCCTGGGATTGAGGCCCACATCGGGCTCTCTGCTCAGCGGGGAGCCTGCTTCTCCCTCTCTGCCTGCCTCTCTGCCTACTTGTGATTTCTCTCTCTGTCAAGTAAATAATAATAATAATAATAAAGATATACACAACTTCATATATAACTAATGGCTTCGTGACCTCTGTGATTACCCCTCTCCCCACCGTTTCTGGTATCTGGGGAACTGCTCATGAGTCGGACACACACTGGTCCTCCCCAGGGTGTCCTCATAGCCCTGTGGAGTGGAGAGGCCTGGTCCAGAAATGGTGGTCCTGTGCTCATAACCCGGACCTGGCCTGTTCAACCAACATCAAGGAACTGAAGCCACCTGAGGATGAAAGGAGATGCTTCTGGAATGGTGCAGGGGATGAGGGGAAGGGGGGGAGATGAGCATCTCAGATAGCATGAAGGATGCTCTCACTTGACTCGACTCCTCTCCCCCTGGTGGATACTGCAGCTGAGCCCTAATTTGTAAAAAGGATGGAATGGGATGGTAAGCAGAAAATCTTGACACCTGCTCTGTCTGGGGGAGACCTCAGAGCAAGCACTGAGCACCCCAGCTTTATAAATGCAACAGCAGCACCTTGAGAAGCAGATGGCCAAGGCTTTGGGGCAAATAAGAAAAAAGCATGAGGGATGGGTAGAGGAGGGAGGCCGAGAAGCTGAGAAATTTCTATAGGGATTTGTGAGTTTCTTCGCATATGAAGCCAAAATTAAACACCTCAAAAACTGCATTTAAAAAAAATAATTATTACTTTGCAGTTTTGTTTTAAAGAAGCTCTATACACATGGTGAAATATATTCATATCAAGTCAGCTTAAATAACTTCTTAAACATGATTTAATCTCTCCACTCCCATAAGAATATTTATTTATGGTTTTATCTTACCTTAATAAAATTCAGCGCAATGTGGTTTTATCCACAGACACAGACACACACACACACACACACACACACGCACACATTATTTTTGGAAATATAGTCTTGCTTTTCAAACAGTCATGGTTTTAAAAGATAAGATAAAATTGTAACCACACACACAAAAAGCATTATTAGTTTAGTTTTTCCAAATCAGATTGAGGCATCATGTCTTATTAAACTGAAAATGAGCATCCTTCACGCTACAGCAATACTGATCGTTCTCTACCGGGAAGGTTCCCGTTTACTTTATCACTGCATCGCTCAGAGCTGAGCAGACTCCTGACTGACTGGTTTTGTTTCCCTTCCTTGTCCTCTACTTTTTACTTCGATAATAATCTTCTCTGACACAGTAAAGTATCAAAAGGCAGTCAAATCTATTGAGATGTTTCTTTTTGGTTTTCCCCTTTAGTAACATGCTCAGAAATGTCTTTCCTGCCCCGGCTCCCCGCCACCAAATGCAGAGCCAACTCGATCTCATTTCAGAACGTCTTCTCATTCCGTGTTTTCTCCTTTATTTCACACTGCATTCCACAAAGGCTCCCTCTGAGAGAGTATTGTACTGCAGTGTGAATCTATAAACACGGTTGCTTTGGAAAATACTGCAAACTCCACTTCCCCTCTAGTTTTAGCCGATCTTGGGAAAGTTAGCATGCTACGGCCAACAGCCAGTCAATACTGGTTATTGAACGGCGACTCACTAGCAAACACTGGGCAGGGGACAGGGAGACAGGGAAAGGACAGCTGACTCAATCCCTATAATCAACTTTATCTTTAGTTGTTTATTTATTAATTTTTTTCAAGTGGACTCCGTGTCCAATATGGAGCTCAACTCGGGGCCCACACTCACGACCCGTGATCAAGACCTGAGCTGAAATCAAGAGTCGGTAGCTTAACCTAGGGAGCCACCCAGGTGCCCAGGAATATTCACCTTAAATGGGCAAACAAAACAAATGCTCATGAAGCATTTTTTTAAAAAATACACCTATGGTGGGTTGAGTTACGTTCCCTTGAAATTTATTTTCAACTCTTAAGCCCTGCTCTCTGTGGACGGAACCTTACTTGGAAATAGGGTCTCAGCGGATATCATCCAATTAGGACAAAATCATACTGGGTCTTAAATCCAACGACTGGTGTCTTTGTAAGAGAAAGGAGAGGGGCACTTGGACTCAGGGATACAGAGGAGATACACAGAGAGAAGAAGCAGAGATTGGAGGGATGCCCTCTCAAACCAAGGAGTGCTTGGAGCCCAGAAGCTGGGCTCCCTTTAGAGGGAGTGTGGCCCTGCCAACACCTTTATTTTAGACTTCTGGGATTCAGAACTGTGAGAGAACAAATTTCTCTTGTTTTAGGACACCTCGTTTGTGTTACTTTGTTATGGTAGCCCTAGGAAACTAACACAACATTCATTGCTCCTATCTGACAATTTGCCACGTATTTTAAATTTTCCTAAGGATGCATCTGAGTGCTCCAGGCTCAGCTGCTACGAGAATTTAGAGGACTCCCACGTCAAGATGACAAAGCAGATTCATACTTCATAACCCTCACTGTTCCAAACTCTTAAGAAAGATCAAATATAAAAATAAGAGAATCACAAAGACATGCATGATCCAAAATAAAAAATGAACAGCTCTCTGAATTAGAAATAAAACAAATATCCAAAACTGCTAGGGTTTTGAAGATCTCAGCTTGCTGGTCTCCAGAAAAGCAGCTGGAGGAGTCAAGGGGTTCAGCACTGTTCATTATGAGATGGGTCACTGGATCCAGGCACACAGCTGGAGATCAGAGCTGGAGAATGAACCCCAAGGTCATCCCTGTACCCCACTGTGATGACAAAATAATGGCCTTCCAAAGATGTCCACATCCTAATTCCAGGACCCGATGGGTACGTTACATTACACAGCAAAGGGGTATTAAAGATGCGGATAGAATTAAGGTTGCTAATAAAATGACCTTAAAATATGGAGATTGTTCTAAACTATCTGGGTGGACCCAATGCAATCATAAGGGTCCTTAAATGTGGAACAGACAGACAGAGTGTCAGTGCCAGAGTGATGGGACACGAAAAAGTCCTGCCTGGCCACTGTTGACTTTGATTGTGGGAGGGGTCACAAGGAATGAGGAAAGCCTCGAGACACTGGAAAAGTAAGAAAACATCTTCTCCCTTGGATCCTCGAGAAAGAAAAGCAGCCTTGTCAACCCCTTGATTTTAGCCCATTGAGACCCATGTTGACTCGTGACCTCCAGAACTATAAAATAATAAATCTGTATTATCTAAGCCACTATGTCCAGTGAATTTGTTACGGCACCAACACAATACAAATAACCCAGCCCGTGGGAAAGAAGGCTGAACACCAGCTGGGACCGGGCTCCCCGTTAAGTAGCAAGGCCAGGGAGGAGGGGAGCTGGTACCATGGGGGCAAAGCCACTGCCTGGCTGTGAGAATGAACTGTCCATCACTCCAACAGTTTCTGAAACAGTAACTCCACGTGGCCGTTAAAATAACTGGATTTAGAAATGGGGCCTGAAAGGGCCTGGTGGAGTCGAATGCAAAACTCTCAGCTAGACAGGTTAGGGGCAAAAAGACAGGGCACGAGAGAAAGAAAAAAAGAGCCACACTAAATGGAGAAATTTCTATACAAAATACGCTTCCAAACCCAGATTCTAAAACCAACAAGAAGAAAGACAACCAACACGACCAGAGCTCTAAAGAGGAATTCACTACTGGTAATACTCATTTTATAGAATGTCAGACAAATAAATCTTAATTTAATCCAAAATTCATATATTGCAATTCTAACCTTTAATGGGGTAGTATTTGAAGATGGGGCTTTGGGGAGGGAATTGGGTCATTATGCTTCTCAAAATGGGATTAGTTAAGAAGAGCCAGGGGAGAGTTTGCTTCCTCCCTCTCTGCACTCCATCATGTTAGGACACGGTAAGAAGACCGACCAGGAAGTGGGCCTTCACGAGACACCAGATCGGCTGACCCCTCAATCTTGGACTTCCCAACCTCAAGAACTGCGAGAAATAAATGTTTTTTTTTTTTTATCTACCTAATCTATGGTAACTTGTTACAACAGCCCTCGAAAGACTACAACAATACAGGAGTACAACTAATCCAGAATAAAATAAGTCATTAATAAGAAACATGGACGAGGGAACATAAACTCCAGCATGGTCAGAGGTGAAAAGCCACTCTCAAAACGGAACCCTTTGTGAAGCGGCCGCGTGGCACAGAGAGGTGCACTCTCTTAACATAAATCGGTCCCCAAGATGAACACGTCTGCCTCCCTGGATATATGCGTGTATATGTACAGGCTCTATTTTTTAATTTTGCAAAAGCAAACAGGGTTTGAGATGGACGCTTTCTTTGAAAGCAAACATCTTCCTGATAAAAGAACATATCGTTTGCTCAAAGGAGATATGAAATTTGGGTGGTTGCAGTCATAATGGATGCTAAATTTGAAACTCCTTAACTCTAACATACAGCAAAGGAGAGCCTGGACTTTGCAAAGTAAAAGGACAGGAAAGGGCTCGTATTCCCCTGCTTTTTGTTCTTCTTCCCTTCTGTGAGACAGTGAGCCAGCAGCAGACTGCCTCCCGACCAAATGGCAAGCGTGGGGGTGGGGAGTGAAGATGGAAAGACCAAACAAAACAATAAGGAACTGAAAAGCGGGAAAAAAAAAATAGTATTCCAAAAATAAATCCAGCCACACTAGCAATAGGAGTAATAGATTTATTTAGAAAGCTCACCATTTTTCTAGACAGCTAATTACATCATGGCTTCTCTTGAGAACCCAATAAACAAATTATCTCAAAGAGAATTTTGCCGGTTGGGTTCTGGAGCCTAATGACGCAGCAGCACCACGGGCGAACCCAGAATCCCCACCCGCCTCGCAGGAGAACATCCCCGCCACACTCGGATAGGGGAATTGTCTAATTCTGGCTAATTTAGTTTCTTTAGATTAATGATGCCACATCTAAAAATGTTAGGATTAGATTAGATGTTCCCTCGCATCTCTTTTAGTTGTGTAATTTTTATTATTCTGTCTCACACTGATATTAAAATATTCTACATCCCCAGTCTTCTCTTGTATGATTTATAAGATTATGGATTGAAAAAGGCTATAGCAGCATTCTCAAAATCAAAATAAACTGCAATTAAAATAAAGGATTATTAATGTCCTGGCCATATCATACACTACGTTCTCAGATAACACAGCAGAAGTGTAAGTTTTCAACTGTTATTAATGACTGAGTACTATGCACCTGCAAGAGACTTTCCAAAACTGCGAAAATATATTCTAAGCTATGTATTATGAGCGACATAAAGGAAGAAGAAAGCAAGTTTTAGTTTGGGTTAAGTTTTAAATATTGTCCCATTGTTTCTCCTTAATCAATATAAATTGAAAACAGATTCGTCTAATTCACTTCAAGAACCTCGTAATGGATTTGGAAAGCCAATTCCAAGTCTCCCAGGCATTGAGCAAAGAAAAAACAAAGCATGAACAGTCTTCCATCAATGAGATGAGGCATAAAATAAAACCTAGACTTTCTATAAAAACTGAAACCATGCCCAACTCTAGGGGAATGCAGGCTTCAGGGACCACATGCGGCTGGGCCCAGGAGTGCACAGGAGAAGATTCAGGAAATGTCTTCTACGATTTCAAGAAAACGAGGAGTAAATCATATAAGATAACTGAGAACAAAATTGGTGAGTATTGGCAAGTCAAGCTTTGTCTTAAATACAGAATAATTATGAACTAAATGATGGGCATATGGATGTTCTTCTATCTAGTCCTAGAAATCACACAGCTCTGTATAAATTTAAATTTAAATTCAGAGCCCAAAATATATTTTCAAGTTATTATTACAGAACAAGCCACCCCAAAAGATTGGATTAAAATAATAATTATAATTTATGTTGCTCAGGAATATGGTATTGACTGGACTCATCCAGAAAGCTCAGGGTCCTTTCATGGCCATAGGCAAATGACTAAGGTCACACTATTGGCCTCTTCACTCACAAGTCTGGTGCTTGGGCTGGGCAAATTTAAAGAGCTGAAGGCAGGGTTACCTGGGGCTTGGTGGGCATCCCTGTCTATCTTTAAGTAGTCATTCCATGTGGTCTTTCTATTTGGCGGCCTCAGGGTACCCAGACTTCTAAAATGATGGCCAAAAACTTCCCGAGCTGAGTGTCACACAAGAAAAAACTATTGGAGACATCATGGCCTTTTCTAAGCTAGTCTTGAAAGTCATGCAGAATCACTTCTGCCAAACCACATTCATGGAGGCCATCTCAAAGTTCCATCCAGGTTCAGTACGACAGAGAGTTCCCCTTCCTGTGGAAGTAAGGCAAAGTTCTGAAAGAGTGTGTGAGATGGGAAATCCTGGTGCAGCCATTTTTGGAAAATACAATCTATCAAAACCTGGTTGGAATAAAAGAACTTCAATGATTTAAGAAATAATTTCCAATTTACTGCGAGAAAATAAACACTTTTGACCACCGTATTAGTTTTCTTTTGCTGCCTTAAAGAATTGCCACAAATGTAGTGACTTAGGAGGACATAAATTTATTTTTTTGCAATTCTGTAGTTCGGAAATCTGGGATGGGTCTCATGGGGCTGAAATTAACATATCATCAGAGCTGCGTTCCCTTCTGGAAACTCTAGGGAAGAATCAGTCTTCCTGATCACAAAGATTGTTGTCAGAATTCAATGCCTTGCAGTTGTGGGATTGAGGTCCCCATTTCCTGGCTGGCTGCTCCTATTCTCAGGTTCTAGAGGCCACCTGCACTCCCCTCCTCATGGCTCCTATCCTCCATCCAAAGCCAACAACAGCTTCTCACTCTCACATCTCACCTCTCCTCCCTGTCTTCCATCATATCTTCCTGACCGACCCTGGATGGAGAAACTCTGCCTTTAAGGACTCACATGATTCAACTGAGCCCACCTTGAAATTGCTGATTCATCTCCCTATCTCAAGATCTGTCATCTGAGTCACTTTGGTTCTTTGCCGTAAAGTAACGTATTAGACTGACTAGGACCTGGGCAACTTTGAGAGCCATAAACCCGCCCATTATAGACATAATGTGTTTGATTAAATAGAGACCATGGCAGCGTCATTAAAGAAATCAATGTTAAAATGGAATGACTGGGGGCCTCTACAAAGTGACTCCACAAACACAACTCACATTTATTTAACAAAGTGATTTCCCTTCTCATGCATGGTCAGCACCATAAGATTAAAAAGTGTACGCTCTGTCCCTGTGTTTTTAATAAAATCACCTTTTATGCACCCAAAAATAAATAAATAAATAAACAAAAAATAAGGGACGCCTGGGTGGCTCAGTTGGTTAAGCAGTTGCCTTCGGCTCAGGTCATGATACCAGCATCCTGGGATCGAGTCTCACATTGGGCTCCTTGCTCGGCAGGGAGACTGCTTCTCCCTCTGCCTCCCCCTGCCATTCTGTCTGCCTGTGCTCCCCCTCTCTTGCTCTCTCTGACAAATAAATAAATAAAATCTTCAAAAATAAATAAATAATAAATTTTAAAAAATAATAAAATAAACCAAAAACTAAAAGAGCTTATAATATTACAAATTAAATTTATAATTCTTAAATTAAGAATCTTAAGGATTCTTAAATTAAAAACAAGTATGTATGTACGCATCCGTATTTAAGGTCTGAAGAACTGCCAACTTGTCAATTAAAATCCATACATACAGATATGTCTACATACATATTAATTCTCAAAAGTAACATTATGAAGCTTCAATTCATAAAAATGTATGAAACATGAAAAAACAAAAAACAGACCAAAAAAAAAAAACAAAAACAAAGTGCACGCTCTTGGGTCCATGAGTTTTTTCAGTGGAGAGAAAGGCCTCCTCGCTAACTTTAATCAACTCCACTTTATACACTATTATAACAAAGGTTATTTGATTTCTAAGACCAAATTCAGCAGTAACAAAAACCAATCGACAATGACAAGTGACACCTGGCAAGAAAGAAGGAATCAAAAACTGTAATGTGTAAATACGATATCTGACACACACACACACACACACACTCACACGGAGCAATCTAAAGTCATCTGTTATCAGGACAGACATCACTATTTGGTAAATATCACTATATGTCATTGAGAAATGAATCAATTATACTCAAAATATTCTTTTTATGAGTTTATATTATAGAAATATCTTACATCATTAGAAAAGGCTAATATTTTCTTAAAACAGGCCCGGGTGTACACGCAGCGCAGTGGACAGACTGAAAGTTTGGCTGCTCCCTCCGTGCCTGCTGAGAAGGAAATGGACCGTGAGAGGACACTCCCTGGACGTATGTGTTTGCACTGTGGGTGTGTGGCCCCGGCTGGGCAAGTCGGCATCTCTCCCCCTGGGACAGGCCTTCCGGGGCAGAGAGGGAGGGGCAAGCCCAAGGGAGAAGTCAAGTGGCAGGACAACTGCCTGCGGGGGACCTTAACCGCTTCCAGGTTCCAAGTCCCACCCCCTCCAGAGATCCAAGAGCACTTTCTGCCTCTGAGCCCCCCACTTTCCCATCATTTCACTTACTTACTAATGTTGGCCTAACCGGGTCCCAGTGAATTTCTCTTCCGTGTGACCAACAATTCATCACTAAGACAAATGGGCAAAATCTCAGTCATCTGAAAAACAATCCAGCTATCCAATGGATCGATTCTCCAAATGCTCCAGATGGCTGTCAAGTTTTGTATTTTGTGTGGTTTACCAAAGTGCTTTTGGTTCAATATGAGTGTGTTTCAATAAACTATCCTAGCTTTGATGAGAAGAATATGGTTTCCCACCTCAATAGCTAGCTTTTAATGAAACAGATGTCTGCAATTTTCTTTCAGATATGACCCAATAATTGAATTTGACCAAAATGAGTTGATACACAGTGTTTTTCAAATAATGGGCTTATCATCAGTTTTAATATATCTCAACACATGCCTTTTTGAAGTTAAGAAATTAAATCAGCATAGAAATTATAGGTTTCAAAGAAGGGCCGTCATTTTTTTTTAACCAAGAAATCTATATTTTTAGAAAAAATAAATCACATTAGCATTATAGACAACAGGACTAATTCCTGGAAAGAAGTCATTAGTAAGATTAGAATTTGAGGATGTTGAGGTTTGATGATTTGTGTCAGTCGGGGGCAAGGCAAGAATACAGAGTCCACCCCCACTGATTCAATAGACAGAAATTAATAATATGAGGCGCCAGTAACACAGCACTGTTTGATCTGAAAAGGCAAATGGGGAACAGAAGGAGGCCAGCTCGGGATGAGAGCCACAGCAGCTGGGGTGCTACCTATGGCAGGTCTAGGTAGGAAAACCAAGGCCAGAACCTTCCAGGCAAGAGCTGGAACCACGAAAGAGATGCAAGTGACAGCTGATAAGTCCACAGGAAGCACAGAGAAAGAGGGAGAAATACCTGGCCTGGTCCGGCGGCCGACCTTCACTGGTGGCCAGTGGGGAAGGGAGCCTAGGAGAAGTCAGTTACGGGAGTGAACCCTCTGCCCACCGAGCAGATCAGAGAAGATCTGGAAAAGATTCTGAGCACAGACAGGCCGATAGCCATCACAAGGACAGTGCATATTTTGACACCTTAAAAAAACACATTAGGACACATAGAGTGAAAGAGGCGACTGCCTCCAGCACAGAAGTGTATTCCAGATAAAATCCACGTAAGTATCCCCACTGACCGTGCGATGTTATGTAAATACAGGAACCTAAAATACACAAGATCATCCAGAAGTCAAATAGAAAAATCAGCAAAGATCATACCCTGTTGCCCCCTGACATACATTACTTGTGCATGGATGTATTAGCATATAAACATACTACTAATCTCTCCTGTGAGCAAATGAAACAACACTTATTGTTATTACTATTACTGCCCATAATTATCAAATATTAATAATAATGACTAATTTTATGAAATATGGTAGAAAACATTATGGTTGCCTTCCAAAAGAGAGTCCACCCCTCTTTCACTGTTTCACAGCCTTATCATTTGGATGGGTGTGACCACAGCCCGGTGAGGAGAATACACAGGAACTGTCCATTCAAAATGTTATTCAGTGATTGTAAAAGTGAAGCTTTATCTCCCTTCTCTTGGAGGTGAAGTGCAAGGATGAGATCTCAATTCCTTATTGTAGTTATCCTGTGACCACGAAAGATCTCAGCATGGAAACAAAGTCTGACCTCCTTGGGATACAGCAGATGTCAAAAGCAAATAGATCACAGAAGAATGAAGACAGCCCTTATCAAACCATACCTGAATTCCATTTACTTCTGAATATTTCAGATATGTGAGTCAATAAATCTCCTACACTCTTTAAAGCCAGTTAAAGCTTATTTTGTCACTGTTCTAGTTGTTAGCAACCAAAACCAAATACTAGAGACACTGTTACATACTTACATGGACTATTTCATTTAATTCTGCCCAAATTCAGGGTTTCATTAATGCCTCCATTTTATATTTGAGTAAAATGAGAAATGCAACTTGTCCAAATTCATGTAGTTTGTAAAGCATGAAGAGAGTTTAGATTTGATCCACCTGTCTTTCAAGCCTATGCTCTTAACCATGAAACCATACATTCCCCACACCCACCTTTCTGCTCCAAAACATTTCTTTAATGGATACCTCTGTTGGCCTTTAACTGCAGGAGGAACTGTTTATGTCATTTTATTTTTTAATTTTTATTTATTTATATTTTTAATTCCCGTGAAGTTAACATACAGTGTTATATTAGTTTCAGGTGTGCAATACAGTGATTCAGCAAGTCATAAATCAGCGCTCACCACGATAACTGTATTCTTCTTTTTATAGGTCTGATTCTGCTTTCTGTTGTTTATTCACTTTTTTATTATTTTTAAAGATTTTTATTTATTTACTTGAGAAAGGCAGAGAGAGAGAGAGAGAACAAGTGAGCATGAACCGGGAGAGGGGCAAAGGGAGAAGGACAAGTAGACTCCGCACCAAGCAAGGAGCCCAAGATGGGGCTCTATCTCAGGACCCTGGGCAATGACCTGAGCCAAAGGCAGATGCTTAACCAATTGAACCACCCAGGTGCCCCTATTTTATTTTATTTTTTAAAAGATTTTTTTTTTATTTGAGAGAGAGAGAATGAGAGAGTGAGAGCATGAGAGGGGGCAGGGTCAGAGGGAGAAGCAGACTCCCCGCTGAGCAGTGAGCCCAATGGGGGACTCGATCCCAGGACTCCAGGATCATGACCTGAACCAAAGGCAATCGCCCAACCAACTGAGCCACCCAGGCGTCACTTTTATTTTTGATTCCAGTATAATTAACATATAGTATCATGTAAGTTTTAGGCTTACACAGGACAATTGTTTTAAAAAAATGATTTCATAAAACCCAAAGCAGAAACCATGAGGAGAAGTTCAAGAATGCTCAAAAATATACAATCAAACCAAGTTAAGCTAAAACTATAATCAAATTTGGCAGTTTTTACCAAAACAAATCATTGAGGGACATTAGGTATCCATATGCTATCTTGACCACACAGATTAAAATGTCAGATCTTAAGAAATACTTTTAAAGAAAGGGAAATAAAAGTGGATCTCACAAGGGCATCCTATTTTGGTTTTAGAACTGGGGAAAAGTATTGGTTGTAACTCAACGATGTGAACGCTGTAAAATTTAGGTTTCTCTTAAGACTGTGATTTCTTGGCTTGCGCTGATGGCTTTTTAAACAGATTTCAGCATATGTACTTGAAAATCACTCCTGCATAAAAGATTTTGGGCAAAAATACCATATATATTATGGTATATACACACACTTGAAAAATTCTATATATACATGTGTATGATGATACACGTAAGAATATATACACATATAACTCACCCATAGTGAACTTACCTCCATCTATCTACCCAACTTTATCCTTATCCCCTAGGTATATATAAATTACACTGTGCTTGTAGCTTTCTTTCTCATGAACAATCATGTAAATATAGTATCTACTCACTAAGTTTTTACACTGTCCCCCGACAAAAGCACATGCAGCCATCCATGACACAGTCTCTTCTAAAACGAAGAACAAGATACGCTAGGTTTGTTCCCATTCCCCAAAAGCCCTCTGCCCCCAACAGTTAAGTTCCATAGCTACCCTGAGGATTCAGAACATGTTGTAGCAACAATCACTACCTTATCCCTCCAGAACTGAATCAACCCATGCTAATTCTTCTTGCTGCTGGGATCTGGCAAATACGCTGGGAAAAAACATCTCTTTGGTGGGTTTCCAATTAACAAATAACATATTTCCCCCCCAGAAAAGGTTCCTGCCTGAGAAACCAATTAGGAGCTATTCTTGGCAGAATTTAATATTTTTCTTTCGAACTACTGTCGACATTTTTACTCCAATGCATGCCCATTTCTCCTAAATAGAAACCACAAGGTCTACGCTGAATCTTTCAGAAAGAGCAAAAGGTAGAAGCTTCTGGGAACCTGGCTCTTAAAACAGAGGAAGCGAAGACAGTATGTTGTCTATGGATATTTCTCCTGTTTAAAGAAACAGTAACACTGAAATCGACTAAACCCACTAAATATTATACAAGTCAGGCAGACCTGGCTTGATATCTCAGTTTGCTACCTGCCCCCTGTGCGACATTTGGTACGTCTTTCCATGGGTCTCTCTATGTTTGGGTTTTTTCAGTTCTTTGTTTGTTTGTTTTTAAGTCAGAACGAAACCTACTGCAAGGGATTCTTGTGATAAATTGATGAGATAATGTAAAGCTCCGGTGTCTTCTAACTTCTCAGTTAACTGTTCTGGCCATCACTGAACCTTCAATCACCCACCTCCAAACACAGCCTCACTACAGATCCACGTCAACCTGCAGACAGAGAGCTGTGTCCTCAAGACCCAGGCAGGACACAAAGCCTCATTTTCTCCATCCCTTCCTGCAGCCAGGTGAACTCTAAGAAAGGCCCCTAAGAAGCCACAGCTTGATCCCTGGGATCCTGGGAGTCTAATGAGATGTCTCTCCCATCTTCACTCTCACCGAACCCGGCACAGTGACTGTGTTGTTCTACCAGAAGGCACAGTGGACCTTATATTAGAGAGATGACTTGGGGGTGATCACATGGGTCCTTGTGGCAAATGGCTTTCCCATCTGGTAGGAGAAGGACATGTCAGAGAGATGGACAGTGTGAGAAGGGTTAGATATACTGTCACTGATTTAAGGACCGGGAGACCACATGGGAAGGAATGTGATGATCTTAAGGAGCTGGGAGAGAGGTCCACAGCCTCCAGCCACTGAATGAGGAACGGGACCTCGGTCCTACGGTGCAAGGGACTGAATTCTACCAAAGCCTGAATGACCCTGGAAGACGATTCCTCCTCTGAGACCCCAGGAAGGAAGAGAGCCCTGCTGACACTGATTTCAACTTTCTGGGACTGAAGCAGAGAACGAGTGAGCCACACTAGCTTTCTGATCTGCCCAGCTGCAAGACAAAAACTTCATGTGGCTTTAAGTCACTGCAGTTTTGGGGAATACATTATATGGCAATAGACGACCAGTTCCCTTCCACAGAGACAGAAAGAGAGTGAGAAACCAGGACCCAGACTAACAGACACTGCAAAGGAAGCAAAATCAACAGTCAACAATCCACGGATCTAGGTCAGGGGTCTGAGAGACTTTGTATAAGGCATGCAACTCTTCTGCGAATTTGAAAATATAGCAAAAAAAAAAAAAAAAGAGTTACAAATAATTAAAGCACGGGGTGAAATAAAATATTTGACATCTGCCTAACTGCCAGGAGATAATGCAGATTCACAAATCCTTACGTGTACAAGAGCCTTGGGTTGTCCAGCACTGGTGGTCCTCCGCGAGAAGACAGGCATCCAGTGACTGTGAGAACACATTCTCGGGTCTATTTCACACAGTATGAGGTCAAAAGAAGTTTCCCTTTTAATTTTGGCATTGCCATCTTAAAACACACACACACACACACACACACACACACACACACACTCACACAATGATCTCTGCCAGAATCTCTTTAGAGGAGGTTCACGGATGTGACGGGGCCATACGTCTGCAGATACAGTATGGTACAAAGCTGAGCATCAGACTGAAACATGCATGGGGATTCCCTCCGCGATGTCTCAGAACACGTGTGTGTGACAGAGAGATTTTTCACACCATGAAGGAACTTTTCTGGCACCAGCTTGTAGTGTTGACAACCCAGGCTCCAAAATGAGTGCAGGCATCAGAATGCCAACGCCAGCCAGGTCCATCCATCAGTGGCTTCCGGGGCTCCTTCTCAACGAAGTAAAACAAACATGGATAAGCAGAGGCTATGCGTTATTGATTTCGCTGTTTCACACTCGCTAAGAAATATATTTCAGAGTCTAGAAATAAGTCAAACATTGCTCAACTTGTGTTTTAAGATATCCTCCAGGTCCGCTTTCTGTACTTCCTCCGTCAGTTCTCTCAGTTCTGCATTTTTCATTAAGCTTCTTGGATTAGCTTGCATCCCCATCCCTCCTGTCAATAGTACCCTACGATATTTTGACATTGATTATCAACATCAATTTCAGTTTGACGCCATCTGCTCTGCACTGTGGGACTTCAGCGTGCCTTTTCTTTCTTTCCTTTTTTTTTTTTTTTCTTAAGTTAATTTGAATTCCTGTATCTCCTGACATGTAGGAACATTCTGATCCTACAAAGCATTTTCAGAAAGAAGAAAATCAGACGTTTTTTCAGTTTCCCTTCTCTTCTGCCCATGGGAAACCATCGCTCTTGCTTTTAATAACTCGCCAGTGCTCAAAGGGCTAAAGCCAGGATTCCCTGAGTCACCACTGGCTCTTTTTAGGGCAAAAGCAAGAGCTGTGCAGGGAAAGTCCCCCCATCCTTCTCCCAAGGAAGCTCTTTCATTTCTGGACAGTAATAATGATTTCTTAGACACTGCTTCCCTGTGTGGGTATGAATTTGCAGATGTGTAATTTTGAACTATTGTTCTTTAGCTCTTTATGTCCATATGGGTTAAATTAATGATCTCTTCCAGATGACCGCTCCTCTAACCTGTGAAGACATCTTACTCCTTCCCAGTCCCCAGCCCCTGTCCTTCCCAGGTGGAATATACCAGGGCTTTCATGAGACTTACCTGTGAGTACCTCACACCTGGACACCCTCCCCTGGACAGGCTCCCTTTGATGAGCATCCCTTGGAGAGGGCAGCCTGCAAATCCTTCTCTTCATCTCTAACTGATATGTTATACTACAAAGGACTGCAATTCTTAGGAAGCTATTTTACTGCAACTAATAGGCCTAGACATCTTGTAGGCTTTCAAATCCCAGGACAGCCCAAGGCCCTGATAATTTTCTATGATTCTACTACCTGAAGCAAAATAAATCAAGATATAAAACTTGACAAAGAATGGGACACCCAGGTGGCTCAGTCGGTCAAGCATCCAACTCTTGATTTTGGCTCAGGCCATGATCTCAGGGCTGTGGGACTGGGCCTACATCAGGCGCCCTGCTCGTGCAGAGTCTCCCCGTCCCTTCCCAGCTCCCCCAAAATGTGTGCTCTCTCTCTCTCTCAAATAAATAAATGTATAAAATCTTAAAAAAAAAAAAAAAGCTACAACAAATGGGGCGCCTGGGTGGTACAGTCAGTTAATCCTCTGACTCTTGGTTTCAGCTCAGGTCACAATCTCAGGGTCATGAGATCGAACCCCACAGTGGGCCCTGCACTCAGCAGGGAGTCTGCTTGAGGTTCTCTCTCCCTCTTGTGCTTGCTCTCTCTCTCTCTCTCTCTCTCTCAAATAAATAACTCTTTGGGGCGCCTGGGCAGTTCAGGTTAAGTGTCTGTCTTCAGCTCATGTCATGATTCCGTGGTCCTGGGATCAAGTCCCTCATCTGGCTCTCTGCTCAGCGGGAAGTCTGCTTCTCCCTCTGCCCCTCCTTGGCTCATGTGCATGCATGCTCTCTCTCTCTCTTTCTCTCTCAAATAAAGTCTTTAACAAATAAATAAATAATATAAACCTTAAAAAAAAAAAACTTTACAAAGAATGAGTGCTAATACCACCCTAAATTAACACAATTGAGTGAAAACAGAAAGCCACATTTCCTCATATTAAACCCTCAGCCTTGTGACTCTATACTACTTCCCTATCTTTAAAACACATTAAAATATTTTATTTAGAAGAATGACAGTACCTCAATATTTAATCTCTCATATAGGAAATTCGAGGGTGTAAAAAAATATATATATTTCACATCGGTCCAGGAAACTTTTTGTATTTTAGACACCTTAAGGCAAAGAGCCACAGTTCCAGTTGCTTGCATGCAAAATGCAGCAGTGGGGCTCATGGAACAGAACTGATTTTTTTTTTTAATTACTATGAGCTGCTTTTGCATTTTGGAGAAATGAAGAATTTTGGTTTAGATGTCATTTTCCTTCCTCACATTCTGAATAAGAGTGTTCATATATTTTGCAAAATAAGGCCTCGGATCGCCCTTAGGTCTGTATTCAAAATTGTGATATAGTAGAGAAATATAAAAATAAAAGTGCCTACCAAATACAATGTTCCCCTATAAAATTAAAATTGCCATTCCAGCTAGTTCTGCTTATAAACTGCATTCATTTCCAGAGGTTGCGGCTCTCTTCCTCATGTCTCTCTGGAGTTCTGGCCAGCTGTTCTTGTAACTTAAATGTTTGATAGGAAAACACCTGGAAATAAACGGCCTCCCCAGGGAAATGTGTTGCACATTTGCCAAAAAAAGAAAGGTGGACAAAAATGGCTGTAAGTAAATAACTTTGTTACTCCATTAAAAAATATTAATAAAACATAAGGTATGATCTCATATAGGTAGGAAAAGTAACATTTATAGAAGACTGACTCTTTAACAAGAATGCAATATCCAGGTTTACTGTTTTATTTTTTTTTAATCTAATATGAATGCTACGGTTGACTTCAGCTGTTTTGTTTTTGTTTTTAATCCAACCCTCACCTCTAAAGCTATATATATGGCTAATGAATTACATCTCCAATAGTTAATACCGTACCTCCAAAAAATACATTTTGGAGAACTGTAAATTTTTCTGCTGGAACTGACACTGAATCTCATGCCAAGATTCCCACCCATTCCCTTTATATCCCTTCTTGAGTCAGCAGTTCCAAAGATGGGATATCAAGGGTGGACACAGGCTAAGTTATGAGGAAAACGAACTCCATGAGCCCTAGGATCTTGTGGCGTGATCCAAGCCTGACAGGTAGTTATCTTAAGTAGGTATCCAGTGTGAACCAGTATTCAGTGATTTTACTTTCGTTAACACAGACACAGATTGCAGAAAATGTCAGGAAGTAGATGTGGCAGATTGCTAACGGTAGTTTCTTCTGAGGTTGGACCTGGAAGTGGAGAGGGACAGAATTCCCAATTTTGCGCCTCTGGATTTTTCAATATGTTTCCCATTTAAGACAAACAAAAAATTAAACATAAGGAAGATAGCAGATTTTGCTACCACGAGCCACGGGATAAAAGGCCTGTGAGTACAGTTACAGTCACACCACTGTGCTTAGGTCTAAGATTCCGCATGTGATACCAACTGTTGTCTCCTGTGTCAGCCCTCAAGTTCCCTGTGACAGACACTCTCGTTTTCACTTTACCAATTAGTACGGTGGGGCTCAGACAAAGAAGTTTTTTTTTTAAAGATTGTATTTATTTATTTGACAGACGAGATCAGAAACAGGCAGAGAGGCAGGCAGAGAGAGAGGGGGGAAGCAGGCTCCCTGCTGAGCAGAGAGCCCAATGTGGGGCTCGAGCCCAGGACCCTGAGATCATGACCTGAGCTGAAGGCAGAGGCTTAATCCACTGAGCCACCCAGGTGCCCCCTCAGACAAAGGAGTCTTGAATGATTTCATAAAGGGATGCGAAAGTAAGGAATTGGACCCAGGCCTTCCAGCAAGGCCAAAGACACAGTTGTTCCTTCTAAATCCTGCCTCTAAAATGAAACAAACTTGCTGAAATATGTTCATTCAGAAAATTCTCAGTGAGTACTGAAAATGTATCAGGAAGCAAAACAAAGTCAACACATGTTTCAAAAATCTTTTTAGAGAAGCATCATTGATAAAATGAGGTAAATCTTGCTAATGGTGACAAAACAAGTTTTAGGACCTCAGTGTCTTTTGAGAAGGCAGTCACTGCTCCCAACTGCAATACTTTCTCCATCTTCAGTGATGTATTACTGTTATTATTTGCTTCTTACCTTGTTATTGCAGGTTAGGAACATTTTACATTGATTGGTTTACTCATGGGGCGCCTGGGTGGCTCAGTTGGTTAAACGTCCGACTCTGGCTTTTCCCTCTGGTCATGATCTTAGGGTCTTGAGATCAAGCTCCCCATCAGGTTCCACATTCAGCTCGGAGTCTGCTTTGGATTCTCTCTCTTCCTCTCTCTTTGCCCCTCCCCACTGCACACACTCTCTCTACAATAATAAATAAATACATCTTTTAAATTAGTTTACTCATTTTTTTTCAACTTATGCCTTTCTTCCTGGGCATCCTTTATTTTGCCCTTAGATGTTCTGTCAGGCTTTCAATCACACAAAGATTCATTATGCCTTCACCGGATAATTATTCACTGTGCAATCTGTGTTGTCTGTGACTACTCTGAAATATTCACGGCACATTAATTGTTTTACCTGGATAACAGAGCTCAGCAATAGCATATTCTGATTAGGGTATCACTCAAGCTTATTATACACCAACTAGACCTTGAACACTTTGCATGGTGACATAGATACAAAATGCCATAAAGTATCTGCCTCGGTGAAACAAGGCACACAATAACATAGAAATTAAATAATTATTTATTAAAAATGCTCTATTGTAGTAGGTGCCAAATGACTATCCACAGTAATGAGATGACTGACTGCATGTCAATGGCACACTGTTTTGATATTTCATCACGTGCCAAAACAAAGACAAAAAACAAAGCAAGGAGGAAAACAAGCTGTGTGTCTCCTCTGTGCCAGGCACCGTGACTGGAGCATGAGAAACAAAGGTATACATAAAGCATCATCTGTGTCTTCAAGGAATGCACAGCCAAATTGGGGCCAAATTCACAAAAAAGAGCATTTCAAGAGAACAAGGTGATTGTTCTGATGGAGATAAGTAAGAATGCTTTGGATGTGGAGTTAGTAGTGATCAGAGAAAGTTTCCTGGAGGAGATGGCACTTGATCCAAAACTATAAGGGTGGGTGAGGTTAGACAAACAGCAGTGGTAAATAGAAGTCATCCCACAAATAAGCAAATGTTCCCCTAGGAATGTTCTAGACATTTTTGCTCCCAATCAAGTTAACAATGCTTGTTTCCTCAGACTTAAACACACAGGCACCAAAACTGGGTACTCTTTAAAAATACAAATTGACATGTGAAAATGCAATCTCATTTTGGGTTTTAATATGCAAATAGAGGACTCTTAACTTCAGTGATTGTATTACCTAAGGAGAGTCAAAAGAAAAGAAAAGCTGCAATCACAAGGAAAACAGATTATAACCCTACAGGGGCTGGCAGCCAAAGAGCAAGAGATCTGAGAACGTTCTTTCCAAATGCGGTATCTTACACAAGTCTGCAGTTTTAGTAATCTAGCAAAGATTAGCAAAGTGGTTCCAAATAATGAGTTTTCCCTTAAAAAAAGAAATAAAAATGAAAGATTTTTAGTGGCAAGCTAAATTTCAAAAAAGCACATTTTATATTTTGGAAACTTTAAAAATTTTATTTCATGGGGAAATGGACATTGGGGAGGGTATGTGCTACGATGAGTGCTGTGAAATGTGTAAACCTGGCGATTCACAGACCTGTACCCCTGGGGATAAAAATACATTATATGTTTATTAAAATAGAAAAATAAAAAAAAATTTTTATTTCAGGCTAAAGATGTATCTGCTTGCTTGTTTTCCATACATAAATTATATATAAATTCAAATTAAAAAATTCTAATTTATCTGTGCTATCTGAAGAACCAGATTTCCACAAAGCCATATTTAATAATACCCCATTGTTTCATAAAGATGGTAGTGATAAGCATCATTTCACAACAGAGGTTCTGAATATTATTTATTCACCTGATTATCACTTTAATCTTCCTGAAGTTCTTTAGTCATATTACATGAACTAAGAAATCAGACTTTATCAGTATAGCCAAATCTTGGTTAAACTAAATTAATTATCACTAGATTAATGCTTATGGATTCCCGGAATGGTTTTAATGCTACTTTCAAAAGTTTTTAGTTCCACTTTTATGTTGCAATAAATAAATAAATAAATAAAAGGATACAAGTGCGCCTGGATTGCTCAGCTGGTTGAGCACCTGATTTTTGGTTTTGGCTCAGGGTCATGAGATGGAGCCCCATTTTGGGCTCCGTGTTCAGTGAGGAGTCTGCTTGGGATTCCCTCTCTTCCTTTCCCTCTGCCCCCCCCCTCCATGCTTGCTCTCTCTTTCTCTCAAATAAATAAATAAATCTTTTTAAAGAGCATATTGCAAAAGTTGATAACCAAGATGGAAACTGAGTGTATGATAAGCCTTCATGTCAAACCAGTGGAGAAAAGATGATTTACTTTTTAAAAATGACATTTAGATAATTGGTTAATAGCACAGAAAAAGTTAAAATGAGATATTAGAAGAAAGCATGGATAAATTTCATAAATAGTATTAGGGAAAGCTGTTCTAAACTATGACTCAAAATCCAGAAATAATATATGATCAATAAATTTTACCATGTAAAAAAAGTATGTGGTAAAATTACCAGAGCAAAGAAAAAGACAAATTATTAGCTAGGACAACATTTGGAATTTATATCCTTAATATACAAAGAGCACCTAAAAATGGAGAACACCCAATGACAAAATTGGGCAAGAGCCATGCACAGGGAGTTCACAGAAAAATGAATGCAAATTGCTCTTCCCTTAAAAATAAAGATGCTCAACCTTACTTACTTCTTACAAGAGAAATAACAATTAGAAATACTCAGAGATGTCATTTTGTTGGAGGAAGTAACAAAGAGGACTTAGCTACTAGTTGACCCAAGAGCTGGACCCAGGCAACTCCACTCACTATCTTTGGAATATACATTTTGCCCACTGCTCCCACAGTGGAAACTGTTCTAAGGACACAGTCTTGAGAGAGTAAGATGTTGCTGAGAACCTCTAGATGGCATACATAACCGAACCCAGTTAAGGTCTCTATATAAACTTTTACGATCCCAAAAGGCAGACATGAGATTTGCTCTTCTTGCCGCTGCCCAAGAAAAACCTTCTAAGTAGACTGAGTCCCTTGCTTATTAAAACCTGTCACATGCCAATCTGAAGGTCTCTCCTTGCCCTCCGTGTAGCGGGGCCAGTTTGCAAACCAACATATTCATCACCTATTTTATTGCCAACAGGGTGACCATTTACCTGGTTGACAATATTGAGGAAAAGCAGACACTTTCCACACATTGTTCCTAGGGAGGAAAAACGGTGCAACACCCATAGAAAGGAAAATCTAGCAACATATGTCATTTGCAAATATGTAACTCATTTGCACCAAGGTTTAGTTTTGGGGTCTGACATCAGTAGTGGGACAAAACTAGCTCTATACTAAATGTTGCTTTGGTTTCACAGAATAAAGCTTAACAGGATCAAACTGTTTCCAAGTAACTTAATTCATAAAAGTCAAAAGCAAAGTGAAACAGATAAACTTTACTACTGTGATTGCTTAACAACCCAGGACGTATTTGCTTCAAGTGAATTTAAAACAAAGCAATTTGACTAGTGAGAGACATCCTCAAAACAGAAGTCAGTTGAGAAATCTTAAACTGTGTTGAGTAATACTGTTTACAATAATACTGATACTCTGAGTCTGAAACTATAATATATACACACAAATAGGTACACACACACACAAAGTAGAATAAAGGAAATGAGGAATTACTTTAATCAAGATTTCATGGTAAACGATATATAAATATTAAATCCAAGAATTAAAACTCGATGGGTATTAAGGAGGGCATGTGTTGTGATGAGCACTGGATGTTATATACAACTAATGAATCGTTGATCCCTACACCAAAAACTAATGATGTACTGTACACTGGCTAACTGAACATGATAAATATGTTCATATATATATAAAAAATACATACATATATATATAAAAAAATACTAAATTTGAATCAGAATGAATTTGAATTTGAATCAGAATCATATCATAAGTATGAGCCTATAATTCTTTTTCTCTGGAAAAATAAAAACAGAAACATTCCTAGCTACCTCCATTGAAAAGGCCTGGAAATAATTACCCAGCTCAGAAGTGGGGAGTCCTCAGCATCCAGATTTCTAAATCTAAATACCATTTCCCACTAAAATGAACAAAGATGCTTGGAATAAATAACTGAAAGCCCACTAGAGAGTACAGATGGGTGAGCTTTGAGAAGAATCATTCTATATAACACCAGCAGTTAACTGAACATAGAGGGGTAAGAAGAACAAGAAAAATAAATGGACTCCTAGAAGAAAATATAAGAAAATGATTGTGTTATTAACAAAGAGGTAATGTGGCAAAAATAACTAAATCTCAGTTATATGAGACTCAAAAATGGGGTTTAGTGGCTGAGTCAATTAAGCATCTGCCTTGGGCTCAGGTCATGATCCTGGGGTCCTGGGACCAAGCCCCGCATCGGGCTCTCTGCTCAACAGGGAGCATGTTTCTCCCTCTGCTCCTCCCTGCCCCATTCATTTTCTCCTTTTCTTTCTCAAAATAAATAAGTAATCTTAAAAAAAAAAGATTAGGGATGCCTGGGTGGCTCAGTTGGTTGGGCTGCTGCCTTCAGCTCAGGTCATGATCCTCGGCGTCCTGGGATCCAGTCCCGCATCGGGTTCCTTGCTCAGCAGGGAGCCTGCTTCTCCCTCTGCCTCCATCCGCCAGTGTTCACTCTCTCTCTCTCTCTCTGACAAATAAATAAATAAAATCTTTAAAAAAAAATTAAAAAATGATGCAGTACATTCTTCCCAAAGATGCTGCTGACTTCCTGTGTGCGTATGTGTATCATGCACCTGCATGACCTCTCTGTCCCTACCACATGTAATGCTTACCTTCCTCTGTCTTAGTTGATGCTGTTTTGTGAAAGGCCATGTTCTCATCTTTATTCTGATCCACCATTTCTTAAGAGTGTCTGGCAGTGATTCCAACCATTGTTGTTCCCCCTCCCCTTCCCTAACTCCCAAAGAGCTTCTCTCTATGGACACTGTAGCATATCTGTCTGCCACCAAATATTCAATCCAGTCTCTTTCATGCAGTGATATTAACTTCATGTTTATTTCTTCAGATCCTTGCTTTTACTTTAAGACTTTTTTCTTCCATACATTCATCAAGTCCAACCAACATCCTATAGTGATGCTTGATTATGTGCCTGGACCAGTAGTCAATCACTGTGAACAGAGGTTTGACTATAGTCATGCAGGGCCAGGACCAAGGTGAGGAAAGTAAGGTGCCTTAGGATGCCTACGTTAAGGCACTTACACTCAGGATTGTCCAAGTGCTAACTCTGAACTACAAGTGGTTTAATATTACTGAGAACTCAGCGGTATGGATGTGGAATGCTGAGAGGTCAGACTGGAAAAGTAGGTAAGGGCTCCATCATGGAAAGTCCTGCATGTCCTGGAATGGAATCAAGTCCTATCCTCAAAGTGAAGTGGAGCCAAGATGCAGCATAGGCCAGGGGAGCAACATGATTTCAGAGGGGCATGTTGGAATGAGCTTGTATGAGCCCAGAGAATGGGCTAGAAAGGGCAAGGCAAGAGTCAGGCCAAGAGAGAGAAGTGTTTAAGTTGTTTTATTCATGGCAGTGGCAGTAAGAGTCGAAGACAAGACTACTGAAGAGATCCAAGGTGAAAGATTCAGGGGATGAGGAAGGAATCAAGGATGGAAACCAAGAGGGCCACCACGTTTCTGTTTGGCCTCTTGGGATAATGGAAATACTACCTGCCAAGATGGGTCTTGCTCAAGGCTGTTGAGAATGAGTATGATCGTGAAGAATGAGCAGGGACTACCCATGTGGAAATGAGGATGGCCTAGAGCCAGAGATAACTGTCCCTAGACATGTTCAAAATAAAAGAAGAAAAGCTCTTTTCTGATGATTGATATGTGGCCAGATTTGGGGACATTGCAAACCTTGTCATTCAACTACCTCGAGGAGCACACTTAAAAACTCTAACACTCGGAATACTCCTCAGAGTGGGGAAGGGTTGACAAGATGCTCTCGGACCCCACCCAGCACCCACCCTGTATGCTGCTGTCTGCCAGTTCCTAAGTCTTTTCTCAATCAGAGAGTCAGAATTGGCAGCCTGTCAAGACAACTACATGAGTGAGTCCCAGCAGACTCCACTGAGACTAGGAAACGGGAGTGGGGACAGTTATAATGCCGGGAGAAACAGTAGCACTTGGACAAACAAAAATATATGGCCTTTAGGAACTACAGAGATAGAAGAACTTTGGGAGATTAACACAATCCCCTGTGAAGAAGTGCTCTCACAATTAGTCATGTTAAATTGCCAGGGTACATTATCAGCAGGAGCCCACAGCTGCCCCATCTCAACGCTGGGGAATGTTATTTTTACTCTTACAGTTACGGCAAGACTCTAATTACCGAAACTGCCGATGTCACCTTAATTACAGTTTTATTTAATGATCACATTGGGCACTGCTATATGATGTGGAGTTTTTAAAAGTAAAATACGGCAGAGAATGAAGCTCTTAGCTCCCAACGTGTTGTCATTCAGCTCATCGTGGGGCATAAACTTAAGGGAAGTTGGGGAGAGAGCTCCAGTTCGGACGTATGTTCAAATTTAAATTTGGTATTTGTTGTTACAAGGGTAAAGAAGAAAAGAAAAAAAGAAAAGAGAAGAGGAGAGAAGAGAAGAGAAAAACAACACATTTTAAAAAATGCAAGTTCAGGGGCGCCTGGTTGGCTCAGTGGGTTAAAGCTGCTGCCTTCGGCTCAGGTCATGATCCCAGCGTCCTGGGATGGAGCTCCCCATCGGGCTCTCTGCTCAGCAGGGAGCCTGCTTCCTCCTTTCTCTCTGCCTGCCTCTCTGCCTACTTGTGATCTGTCAAATAAATAAATAAAATCTTAAAAAAAAAATGCAAGTTCATACTTTCCCAACCAGGCATTATTGAGAAAAATAATCATTGGTACTTGTATTTCTCAGCACATAGAACTCTATTAGAAACACAACCAAATTGTGTGGGAGAGTTCTTACATATGCTAATGATTCACACATTTCCTGAATGCCCCCTGTATGACTGTGCTAGGCAAACTCCAAGCTTGAAATTTATTAGTGGCGGTAACTGACAAAGATATCCATTAACTGCACATAAACAGCTGGGTGTTAAACAATCTCTGAAATAGTGTGACTGGTGATAATAGCCAGGTATAGTTAATCAAAAAAGATTTCCTATTGTATTGCAAATTTTAAAAGGTCCAATATCGAATCCACCTTAGAAAATACGTCTTTCATCTCCTTCGTTCTATTGGCAATGAGAATGAGGCTCACAGAGGTCAGGGCTTTCCCAAGCTGCACCATAAATTAGTGACATTATAATCCAGGGACTCTGAGACTTGGTGCTGCCCAGGGTCAAATCGTGAGCAGCTTTCAGAAGAAAAAAGAAAGCGTGTGTGTGTGTGTGTGTGTGCGCGCGCACGCGCACACGCGTGCTCGTGTGGGACAGAGGTGTCAAATATAGGGAGACTGAATTGCAAATACTATCTCCAACATGCCCAAAGACGGAAGCACAAGAACGTGTCTTGGTTTGTTATGTGACTAGAAGAGAATGACACAGAAGACAGGAGAAAACAGGCTAATGAAGGAACGGGGCTGTGAACAGTTTATGGAGAACCACACTCAGGAATCTTAACTTCAAGAAATAACTGGAAGCCATTACAAAATTAACGCCCCCCAACAAAGTGCATCATATAATCAAAACTTAATTTGCTGATAAATCTTGAGTCTACAAGTAGGACAGATTGAAGATGGGAGAAGGTAGGACAGCAACAAAGCCAGAAATAGGGCAGTCGCTGTTAACTGGGAAGCAACTAGATGTAGGACTGGAAAACAGGAATAGTACAAGGATTCTGACGTTAAAATAAATAAGATGTAGAGATTTTACTCAATACTCTTGGACAAAGAAATATTTTAAAAATCCAACAATACAAGTTTGTGAGTCAAGTAAAACACTGGTCCTAGAAATTTGAATTTTGAATGAAGAAATAAACCCCATCTTTAACATACTTTACTTTAAATGGTAGTAAGTCTCTCAGGTGGGGAGTACCAGGTAAAGAAGGAGACACAAAACCCCAATGATAACATTAATGGTCAGAGTCAGATACAAAAATGTGAGAGAGAGATAGCCATATTATCAAATAAACATTTTTTTCCTCCTCAAAAGCCTAAATTCCTGTACCCAGTAAAAATATAGACTGTCATAGCTTAACTTGGCCAAATAGAGAAAAAGCATTTTGGTCAAAATATAATTTATTTTACACTGGTAACTTTTAAACATTGGAAAATAATACGAGCCTTTCCTCCACTAATCTGATACTAAGGAATCATCCTCGAGATTATCAAAAATCGCCGGTAGCTCCATGAGGCTAATGTTACTCTTTATGGGACATAAAGCTGCCTTAGCATCAGGCTTATTGCACAAGGCAGCTTGAAGAGACATATTTGCCCTGCTTAAGCCTTTAAAAACTTGTAAAAATAGCAAAGCGCGTCTCATCTGGCTTCTACTGAAATAACATCCCTGAAAAAGAAAAGCATTTCAACAAGCCTGAAAAACAAATGCCTCCCCAGAGATCTGGCCTCTCTTTGCAGAGAAGACTTTTTGTCAAAGCTCTTAGGGAGTTTTATGTAGAACCAGATGGGGCAAATTTTTCCTTTTATTGTCTTCACCTCTAATTGATGGGTATCCAGAGAGAGCCCGACTCATAAAGCTCATGAAACCATCTTCACCCACACTCCCTTAAATTCTTTCCAAGAGGTTTATTTTCCGGAAGTCTACCCCATTGACAAGAGCGGAATCAATGCAATTAAAATGAACAAATCACTTTGCAGATCGCCACCTCTAATTCCTACAACGAGCGTCCTCTTGAAATCCATGAAGGCTTTCACTGCCATCTACTTTTCTCCGTGGAATTCAGATCGCTGCAAATTCGTGGAAGTTTAGATATCTTGGCGTAAATCCAGTCTTGAGGATCAATGAGTGAAATTATTCTTAAAACCCAACTTCTGTCCCCAAATCCTACCCCTGGGACAAACACTGCCCACTTGAATGTACTCTATTACTGGGCAGAGCTGCCTGATTTGTGCTCGCTCACAGCTTCATTGTTCAACTCAATCTGGAAAGGATGTGTAAATAATTACCAAGGAAACCTCTAACACAGAAAGAGGCACATATAGTAAATTCAATCTGTGCCCAGCTCATCAACGTGACTCTTGATATCGTGGTACATGCTGAAGGTGTCCTATCCCTCTCTGCCCCTGCATGGAGGACTAAATGAAAGTGCTGGAAAAGCAAGGGAGGAACGAAGTTGTCAGAAAAACTTCTCACCTTCATTGTCTTGTGGCTGGATAATGCTGAGGTCTGACAGATTCTTGGGGTTTACCATGATTCAGCCTCCATAGCCTCGTGGTATATCGCTCCATAAACACAACCTTTATTGGCTTCTTTCCTTTCCCTGTCTCACTTCTCGAATCCCTATCAATGCTTCTTGCAATTACATCTCAAGTAGACACTTGAATTTGAAGTCTGCTTTGTTATAAACTAAAATAGGTTATTATAACGTAAGTTCATGGCAGCTTAGGTGAGGAATAGATCAGAGAATGCAGAGCCCACCCTTCTCCTCATCACTCTCCTGACCATGGAATCCTAAATAGGTAGGAAGCAATCCAGAATCTAATAGCATATGAGTACCTAGGCTCACCAATTAACTTTCTCGCTTATGGCCAAAGAGAATTCTGATAGGCATAGCTATGAATTTCCTCTAGCCAGTCCTTCCTTTTGTCCAGGTGCCATAGGTAACAAAAGCAGGCCATGAGTGTGTTCTCATACAAATCAAAGCCAAGCCAAGTATTGTGCTTAATAGTATCTTATAGGAGATCATTTCTTTGGGATACAGTCTAAACTTCATACCTGATCCTCAAATCATCCTATCTTCTAGAATCTGCCTTATTCATCAATTTAGATAGAAACTCATTTGTAAGTAAGAGGATTCAAAATTTGAAAACTTACATTAGTTGTCATTTTATATTTGCAAAAATCAAGAAAATTTATGCAAAGGGTAGGGGATTAGGTATTAGGTAAGTGTAGGGTGAGTGTGTTGGACTACACTTTATAGGCATCAGAGTATACACGTTCAAAGTGTATAAACTTCGTTAGAACTTAACATGAAATTGGAAATGTATCTTTTTTTTTTTTAAATTGGAAATATATCTTAACCAAAGTCTTCCTTAGATAGGTGAGGTTTTTGAGCATTGCCTTCCATGACCATCAGGAAATTTACTGTTTATCAAGAAAATTAGACTGCCTTTCAGCTGCTCATTGATGAGATGCACAGTGGGGCTAATTTCAGTCCTAATGCTTGATTATGTGTGCGTCCCCTTACAACAAACTTGGATGCTCCAAGCTGTGGCTTCTTCTCCCAACTCTTTCCCCTCTGGCTGAACTTCACAATCAAAGTGAAATTTATCTGCTTAATTTAATACCTGCTTTGCTAAATTCATTTATCGTTGTTTGGCTGATTTCTTTCCGAGTGGCAGATATTTGGGCGTAAATATTTTCTATTCCACGTGTAATATGTAGCCCTGGGTAACTTTCATCAGGGACGGCATTAAGCTATGTGAAATGATGGACCGTTTTCCTTCACATTACCTTCCTCCAGGTAAACTACTCTGTAGATTAGTAACCGGTTTTCCTTGATTTATTTTTGAAGGTTGCTCCATATTCTTTTACAGTACTTTTCTATGAATTATGCATGCTGTTAAGGTCCAACACCCAGCAAAGGCTGTGGACTATAATTTCTCTTCTTGTAATTTACATTATACCACCATAAATGACTTAAGCTTCTAAATTCTTTATTCAGGTGATACAGCTTGATACTCAAATGGGAGATTCTGAAACCAACTGATAATATGGTGGCTCAGTGCTGTTCATTTTGTTTCAAAATTTACATTTCCACCTGTTTTAATTATAACTCTTAAATACAAATGGAAACAAAAACACATAAACCTACACTCACCCCAAAATGGAAACAAAAACACATAAACCTACACTCACCCTAAAATAGTTGCATTACCTCTTTCTTTTCTATCTGAAGTACTAGGTGAGTTGAGACTTGAAAACAGAAGAGATGTGACTGCAAAAAGAAAAAGGGGATAAAAAGGACCTCAGTGTTGGGATGCCTGGGTGGCTCGGTTGGTTGAGCGGGTGCCTTCGGCTCGGGTCATGATCCCGGGATCCTGGGATCGAGTCCCGCATCGGGCTCCTTGCTCAGCGGGGAGCCTGCTTCTCCTTCTGCCTCTGCCTGCATCTCTGTCTGCCTGTGCTCACTCTCTCTGACAAAAACATAAATGAAATCTTAAAAAAAAAAAAAAGGACCTCAGTGTTAGCGAGCCTCGTCTTAATTACCAGAAGTTGCCCATTTCGTGTATCCAACACGTCTAAATATCATTTTGCTTAACTTTTAACGCCTTTATTGCTTCAATGAATTTTGCTATAGTCTGTCCCCATACTTTTCCCCGTTCTGCTTTTGTCTGTGTCATTTTCTCCTTTGGTTATCAAAATCATAATCTAATGGGCTCTTCGTAAAGTGGGCAGCTCAGTAAAAGACCACTTACTGGTCCACCCTCCCTTGATTTACAGTCCCCTGTCTGTTGACGCTCCTTCCCTGTGATCATGTTGTAAAAGAAATTGCCTGCATAGAAGCAGGGTGGAGGAAATCTAGCCTAAGAAGTAAACTCTTTTATTTTGAAGATGAAGATGAAACAATTGACTATCACTGGTATTCCTACTTAGGTGAGCCTACCAAGAACTAGAAAAGTCTTCTGGGGAGAGGAAAGGGAATTCTATGGCTTCCATTTTAAGTTGCAGGGATTTGGGCTGGTTGTACTTTTGCTGGGATGGATGGATTGATTGAGTGATTGATTTTTACTTCTCTCTAAAAAGAGCAAGGTTTAAGGTGAATGCTGCATTCTTCAATAAAGTATATGATAGAGGAGGAAATATCGTTCCAAGTACACCCAGTCTGTAGCAATTACTGGAAATTTTTGCTTCTATATATATATTTTTTTAAAAAAGGGAATCTTTCCACATTTCAGCTGGAAGTAGGGAGTTTTAGTAATGGTATGGAACAATTTGTGACTCACTGGCTTTATGTACCATTAACTTCCATACATGTGTGTTTTTGTGCTATGTATTTGTATGGCGGGGGGATAATCCAGTCTCTCTTGCCCCAAAAAAGTGAATTCCAGTAAAAGCTGAACTTAACTAGGAACAGAAAAAGCTGATGCAAACCTTGCTATTAACTTAATGCACCACAAAATGACTTCAACTAAGTGTGTTTTGTGCCTTGTTTTCAAACATCTGTAGTATGATTATAATAATAAGCTTCTTAGAGAAGGAAATATTTTTCTTTTCTGAAAATTATTTTGCCCTCAATCATGAATATTATTTCAAAATTCATATTTACATTCTGTTCTATAAAGTTATTTTTTTAATATTGGTTTTCAACCCACACATAATGCAAATGTTTTTAAACCACCATAATGAAACACAGTGTTCAAATCCGTAAGATAGTTCCACTAAGGTAATATCTATTATGCTGCTTTATCTTTTTCTCTTTTTTTTGTACTTATATACACACATTTTAAAACTACATGAGTATCTCTGAAAAAAAAATCATATTTAAATGACACGTTTGGCCCAGCAGTATATCTGAGTGAAATACTTGCATGAGATGCATTATTTCAGTCATTCACTTGTATGCAAATACAGGGTTTGGAATAAAGAGCAATTTTATTTAAAAAAATTACACATAAATTATGCATTTTCAGAAAGTCCAATTTTTCTTCTTTTCCAATGTTCTTTATGGAAAATAGTCCACCCTTTACAATATGTTCCCTATATTAATAGAATTAAAGGGTTTGAGTTGCAATTTTGAAGTTGCAGAAAAATATGATCATTCAATGGCTTTTTAAATTCTTCTTACAGGACTTCACAATTAATTTTTAATTTAGTGATATTCTTTGGAGGCACCACCCAAAAATTACAGAATGTCCTTTCTCTGTTCTATAGTCATTAAGAAAACATCTGGAACTTTGAGCCTCTATTATTAAAAAAAAAGTTGGGGGCGCCTGGGTGGCTCAGTGGGTTAAAGCCTCTGCCTTTGGCTCAGGTCATGATCTCAGGGTCCTGGGATCGAGCCCCGCATCGGGCTCTCTGCTCAGCGGGGAGCCTGTTTCCTCCTCTCTCTCTACCTGCCTCTCTGCCTCCTTGTGATCTCTCTCTGTCAAATAAAAAAAAAATAAAATCTTTTAAAAAAAGACTTTGCCCTAAGTTATTAAAAAAAAAAAAAAAAAAAAAAAGTTGGGCATCACTACTGACACCTAGGAAGGAAACAAGGCTGGTTGCAGAAGGCTTTATGTAGGTAGGATTCAAAAATGACTTCCTCATTTTCCAGGCTACAGAAACTCCCTTCGAGTCCAGCTGGAGGTGTCAGCATGGGTCATGTCTCAGTTGATAGATGTCAATTTGATAGAGAAGCCAAGCCGACCCAGAAGTTAGTTACACACACACATGTACACACGTGTCTATGACTGTGTGTCCCTTCTTACTTACAAAAAGCTATTCATGAATGTTTACATCCATAACAACACAAAGTTGAGTTCCTTTGTTGTCACGGACAGCATGATAAAGTGAATTCTGCCATGTTAGCAAACATAGTAACGTTACTTTAACACTAAAGTGTAGGCTTGGTACATCCACACATTGGACATCGCTGGAGCTCTACAGAAGGAAGGGACTGCTGTTTCATGCAACAAAGTAGCTCAATCTTAAACGCGTTTTGCCAAGTGAAAGAAATCAAACCTAAAAGGCTACACACTATATGACACCATTCATGTGCCATTCTAGAAAACACAAACTCCAGGGCAGATAAACAGATTCAGATCTGTGGCTGCCAAAGGTAGGCTGTTAAGACCTGGGTTGTCTACAAAGTGCCTACACAAAGGGATTTTAGGGTGACAAAATGATTCTGTATGCCACTTTGATGGTAAGATACAGAACCATGCATTTCCACACCACCGAGAATGAACTTAACGATACGCAAATATATATTCTATTGCTACACAGCGTTACTGATATGTAATTGATCTGCAAAGAACTGCACATATTTAATGTATATAATTTGGTAAGTTTGGACGTATGCCAACATTCATGACACCATTACCACAGTCAAGGAAAAAGACATAGCAAACACCTACTGAACTTTCAACACTCCACCTCCATATCAGGAGATCCCAGATTGGAATGCAGATGATGATAAGTCCATCTAACTACCTGCAGCAAGCAGATTTCTCAAACAGTGCCTGGATTTCCTCCACCATCCCTGGGACTGTGAAGATAAGATCTCACACCCATGACTACGTTATGTTACATGTCGAATGGGATTTTTCCGATAAGATTACAATCGTGAATCAATTGGCTTTCAGTTAATCAAAAGAGATTTTCCAGATGGATCTAACAACATGAGCAGTTTGAAGGCAGACATTTTTCTCCAGATGCTAACAGAAGTTGGATTCTAAGCAGGATTCACTGCTGACTTTGAAGCAAAGGGGTCAACAATGCTGGCTCTGAAGTGTGATGGGGACTGGAGAGTAACTTCTAGAAGCTGAGACGGACTGACAGCCAGCACGGCAACGAAGACCTCACTCTACAACTGCAAGGAGGTGGCATGTGCCAACAACATAAATGAGTCTGGAAGCAGGCTCTCCCACAGAACTTCCAGACATGAGCCCAGCACAATGGACATCTTGATGTCTGCCTTCTGTGACCTTAGGCGAAGAGCCCAGTAGAGCCCACCTTGCTGACTGACCTATCCAGTTGTGAGCTAATGAACAGATAGTCTCTGCAGCTGCTAGGCTGTAGTAAAGTTTACATAGCACTAGAAAACGAATACACTGCATTACAAATGTATGGCGTATCGTCACTAGAGGTGGTGGGGAGAAAATGAGCTGACCTACACAACTTTGGGAAACAGTGTTCTGTCTGGATATTGAAGATTAAAGACAAAAGATCTGCACATAAACACTGTACTCGAACGGGTAGTTTTGTTTCTCACAGGAGGACAGGCGAGCAATTCTGCAGCTACTTGACATGCATACCAGGATTAAACAAGGAAATAATTTGTACATCGTGGGAGCCAGGTTTCTCATTATCCCAGAAAGAAGTTACAAAAAAGCAAGGGAGAAGGCTAGAATGCGGATTAGAGTATAGATATAAATATAAACTCATGGTTAGAGATAGAGACAGAAATAAAAACAGAAATGTGTATACATAAAGTAGTATACAAACATTTATTTCCTAGCTCTGGGGGCCTAGAATCGATGACGCCCCAGTAGCAGCAGTGGACAGGCCCAGTACCCAGATCTTTATTTCTAAATATCGTTCCGAAAACAGGAACCATTGCTCTTTGGAGAAATGGCTGATTTTGAAGTGAGGCACAGAAATATCCTGCAGTGAACATGAAATATCTTCCTGTGTTCAAACAAAACAAGAATTAAAAGAAAAAAGAAAAGAAAATCACACAGTACTGGAGTCCGCGGAAAGAGCCCACAATGGCCAAAGCCGGAGCGGTTTTAGTGATAAAATAAATATTGCTGTTATTGGACTACAACCCTAATAATAAAATAAATATTCATGAGTCTGTAGTGATATTAGTGAATGACTGAATACATAAATGAGAGAAAAGAGATAATTCTTCCTCCCAGAAGAATGTCAGATAGTAAATGTAGAAGGAATTGAAACCATGCTCCATACAGTCCATGAGGTTGAACCCAGCAGAGTTTAAAGCTTATTTTTCAGAGAACTGTTCCCCTCTAATCAGCTATTGGATCTTTCCTTACCTCATTAACCAACCCACTAGCTGTCTCTGCAGAAGCCTGGATTCGAGATGAACGAATATGGTTCTAGCCTAGGAACAAGGGAAGCCTGCATTCCTTGCCCCAAATAAGGAGACCAAGGCCCCATGCTGTTCATACCAGCTCTCGGAGCATGCCAATGGCCCCTTCTCTTTGTCCTAAGATAATCTTCTGACACAAGGGGCTGTATTTTGCCTCTCTCTGATGTTAAGTCTCCACCCTACTGTGAACATAGAATGTATGTTACATCCATGTCTGCTCAATGTACAAACTCCATCTTCTTCATGAACAGACACGAGTTCTCCTGGCCTTTTCATCAATATGTGTGTAATCTCAACCCCTATGATTCTAAAACACTTTTTCTCTTCCCCTCCGGGCAGGTGGAGTTGAGGCATGTCCTCCCGTCTCCCCATTTAGCAGCCTCTCGAGTAAACTTTTGTTCCTGCAAATCCGATGTCTCCATGATTGGCTTTCCTGTGCATTGGGCAGATGGATTTCGGTTCGGTTACAGAATGAAGGAAAGGAAAACCATCATGAAAACACCACAGTAATAACTGTCACAGGCAAAAATCCAAGGAAGAATGCTAAAACCAGTGGGTAGAACTTGGAGGAGAAGCGAGAGTGCATGCACGGCCGCCGAGTACCTCCAACAAAACATTTGTTAATTATCAGAGTGGTTTTAATCTAAATCTATAAAATCTTTGATGCTCCTCCCCGAGGAGGTATGCCTTGACCATGGTCACTGTGACTGAGGACTAGACTTAGCGAACTGCTTCTAACACGCAGATTATGGGAACGGGAAAAAGAGTAACTTTAGAGCCGAGAACACTGACAGATGCCACTTTACCCAGGTGATCAAGGTAATGTTATTTGTTCCTCTTAACGTGATCTCAAAGGCTCTGGCTTCAGTTTTTACAGTGGCCTATCCTTAAAGGAAGACAAAACAATGAGAGAACATTCTGGCTCTTTTGCTTTTTGTGCTACTTGTTGTGATGGTTAATTCTATGTGTCAACTTGCCTAGGCGAAGAGATGCCCAGAGAGCTGGTAATGCACTGTTTCTAGCTAGATCCGTGAGGGCATTTCTGGAGAGACTGGCATTGGACTCGCCAGACTGAGCAAAGAGATCTGCCGTTATCAACATGGCCAGGCAGCAGGCAACCCATGGGGGCAGGCAAGGGAAGGGCAAGTTTTCTCTCTTCCTAAGCTGGGATGTCCACGTTCTCCTGCTCTCAGACATCAGAGCTTCTGGGTACCAGGCCTTTGAACTCCAGGACTCATACCATCTTCTCCCCAGTTCTCAGGCTTCAGACTTAGACTGACCTACACCCTCCAGCTGTCCTAGTTCTCCAGCTTGCAGAAGGCAGACTGTGGGGCTTTTCCGGTTCATATCATAAGTCTCCTCTTCTATGTCTCTATATAATTGGTTTTGTTTATTTCAGAGAACCCTAATAACATTTATTTTCACATTCCACCTTGCATACACGTGGTCTTTATCTTCATACATCCATACAAATTTCGATTCTACAGAAAGCGATCCACAGCCTGGGTCTGGAATTAGAGACATTTTGCAATTATTGTGGAAACACGTGTATAGGCATACTTTTCCTGAAGAGAACATTCATTTCATCTAGAACCAGACATCAGACCCCTCAACGTGTTAAAAACAAAACAAAACAAAAACAAAAACAAAAACAAAAACAAAAACAGTTGGTTTGAGGATAGCCATTTTTTGTTTGCTATCTCCATAAACAACCTTGTGCTTTTGCAAAGAAAATACTTGATCCTTATGTGGAATAAATAAACAGTATAAAATATGTTAATAACTTGGCCCTTTACTGGGGGAAAAAAAAAAAAGATTACATCTGGATTTGAGAAAGAAATGATTCTCCAAATTTGAGCCTCTAGTTAAGCCAAAATAACAGCCACCATCATTCATAGACAATGAATTTATATTATAGCTCAACACGGACTTTTCTTATGTATTGTTTCATCCTCATAGAGTAGCCACATGTCCCGGTTTATCCCTGCTGGCCCAGCATATTGTCTCATCCTGCCTGGTCTGGCATTTGTCCTGGATTTTTCATATTTTAATAAGGTATTATTTTAATACTTACACTCACGTAAGCTAAGCTGGATTTGACAGAGCTGCGCTGTGTCCTTTTAGCTTCTGCCAGAGCCTGCAAATGAAATGTCTGAGTCATAGGTGCAGGCAAACAGAGAGCTCAGGGAAACATGTGGTTGAATCCGCAGGGTCACTGGCTAGAACCTCTCTCTTTTCCAAGTGCTCTACAGACACAAGGTAATTAAGACCTCCTTCCCAAGGACGGCAAGCAGGGCACTCGCTGACAAAATTAAGTGCTCTATGACAGGAGCAGCTAGGGACAGTGACCCCATCAGGTCTTGGGCACTGATGGGAGGAAAGTGGGATACAAGACTCCTACTGGTCACTTGGTGTACCAGAGGGCTGTGCACTGGTTTGCTCTGGGGCTTATGGGGAGCGCAAAGCTGCAAGGCAGACGGGGTAGTGGGGAAATGACAGGCTAGATGGTTGGTTATAAGTTAGGTACATGAGGTAAGTGTGCAAAGACATAATAGTCTAAAGCTCTTGCTACAGAGGTTTTGTCATTTATCATGTGTGTGAATCTATTTCATTTATGTATTTTAATGCTTTTTTGTTTTGTTTTCAAACCTGAGACCACAACGAGCTCAAAAATTGCCTATTAAATTTTAAAAATCATAAAATTTGAGGCCAAGTGTATACAGTGTTTAGATCTCACCAACCACAGGAAAACCAGAAGACTCAGATTTGTTAAAGAAGCATTAGGACCTATTTCAAAATCGGTCGCTATTTTAAGAAGACAAACCCAAAGTCACTGATACTCATTTATCTGCAGAAAGCACTCGACTTATCCTTTAGATCAAGTGACTGCCCTCCTAAATTAATCCTGCTTAGTTTGATCCCAAATATTTTCTGTACACATAAAAAGTAAAACAGTTGCTGTTAATATGTTAGCTCCACTGATAAAATAACAACAAAAACAACTCAAGTGAAATGCCATTTCATATCAAGACCATCACATACTTTAAACACAAGATTATCTGTTAATACATTTCAATAAACATTCTGTTTCTTCCAACCAGTTATTGGAATTAAATTTAAGCTCTGAGAAGTTTGTTTGGTGAAAGGTAAAATACCTGTTGTTACTGTAGATGCTATTATAAATTCAGTAAAGTTTTATTTTGAGGAAAATAGTATCTGATTTTATAGTGATAAATCTAATAGAAAATTCTGGTGGGACACAGAATCTTGGTAAAAGCCATGTTGTTAATACATTAAGAAATCTGTAGATTAGAAATGTATTTAAATTTGGCATTTATCACATATCATATAAGTCATTTCATTATTGCACTTGAGTTTGGCAGGTATATCTTATCAAACAAACAACCTAATAAGCTACAGCTTCGGAAGTTTTGGAGACTTTCAGGAACTTGCAATTATTGATATAAAGTTTGCAAAGAGAATGATAATGATATTTACTCTTGCAAAATAAAGGGAAAGACCCAAACTGACAGATGATAGCTAAACCAGCATATAAAATTTAGTTTTATCCTTCTATAACAGTATTTTCTCGTATTTTTTTAAAGATTTTATTTATTTGAGAGAGAGAAAGTGAGAGAGAGCATGAGAGGGGAGAAGGTCAGAGGCAGAAGCAGACTCTCCCTGGAGCTGGGAGCCAGAAGCGGGACTCAGTCCCAGGACTCCAGGATCATGACCTGAGCTGAAGGCAGACACTTAACCAACTGAGCCACCCAGGCGCCCTCTATTAACAGTATTTTAGAGTATCCCAAGTTCCCATTAATAACTGGAAAAATATTCTATTTCCAAGCTATACTGAGAAAACCTACAATTTGCTAGAACATCTTAATTGGATGAAATTGGGCTCGTCTCAACACCTGGATGGCTCAGTCAGTTAAGTGTTTGCCTTCAGCTCAGGTCATGATCCCCGGGTACTGGGACTGAATCCCACACTGGGCTCCCTGCTCAGCAAGGGGGCTGCTTCTCCTTCTGCCTGCCCCTTCCCTTGCTTGTGCTCTCTTTCTATCTCTCTCACTCATAGATAGATAGATAAGTAAATAAAATCTTTTAAAAATAAATAAATTGGAAGAAACATTCAAAATAATCATTAATAGAAACAACTTGTCAAAGTTTTGCTTATATACACAATTGACAAAGAAAAGTACTTTATATGTGGGCAAAGAGCCAGTGCCTATGACGATATTTGGGCTGGAATATTTATATGTCTCAGTGTGAAACAAAGAGACTTGAGGCTGTTCTTCACTTAGCAGAATTTGCCCTGACTTTACCTAATGACTGGGCACTTATCATTTTTTCTCAGATTTAAAAATATTATGATTTATGGAAAAGAGTCACTCGATGCAAATACTTTCATATTTATTAACTATCAAATGTGATTCTGAAGAAGAAAGCAGACAGTTTTATTTAAAAAAATTAATTTTTAGAAACAAGAAACCAGAAAATACCAGATACACATTAATAAAGACAGAGCTAAGAAATAGATTAAAATACGTGAATATGAACCAAGAAACATTCTCCTATAAGCCTTTTTTTAATGTCTGGATAATCAATATAAAATTTTTTTGCAGGGGCGCCTGTGGCGCAGTGGGTTAAGTGTGTGACTCTTGGTTTCAGCTCAGGTGGTGATCTCAGGGACATGGGATCAAGCCCTGAGCCAGGCTCTGTGCTCAGCACGGAGTCTCTCTCTCTCTGTCTCTCTCTCTCAAATAAATAAATAAATCTTTCAAAAAAATGTGATTTTGTTTGGTGTCCATAAATACATTATTCTTAGTTTTATAGAAATTGTTTTGTTTCAAGAAATAGTTTTAGAACCAAACCATACTACAGATCCACTAACATATAATGACCCAAGTTTATCAGTTAATACATATATAAGTTTAACTGTTTACTTACTAAATTTAAACACAAATAAGACACCAATAATTCAAAACTTAGATAATTAAAACTATCAGCAAGAGAAATCAAGAAAAAAACTGGGACAAATTTAACTATTTAAAAGTTTTAATTTATTCTAAGAAGCACCATCCAAAATGTTTGATCAATTCTAAGAATACTAACTCTATAGGGTACGAATGATACAGACGATGCTTGTGTGACGCCTTATTTACTCTCAAAAAGCAAACAGAAGACCCAAACCTACTGACAGAGGAGACCTAAAATGGCATACAAGATTTAGTTTTTCTTTCTGTAACTGTGTTTTAGAGCACCACAAGTCACACAACTCAAAGTCGCAGAGCTAAGATATTGGAAGGTCAGGGACCCGAGCCAAGTCTATGGAGAAGCTTTTAGTGAGAATTTACGACCTAAAGAACAGCATACCACGTGCAAGAAACATTGATATTATTCTCAATATGCTTCATCAATTCAGAACACAGAGAGGAAAAAAACAGGTAACAGAAAAGTCCCTAAGAGCTCCAAAATATCAAATTTTAAATTGAAGAACCCAGAACAATGACATACAAAATAAATAACATACTGCTGATAAGAGAAGCCTTGAGAAAGACTACTGTTTAGAAGAATTTTGAACCATGTTCTTGCAGAGGAAGAGGCAGAAATCCATTCTAGAGATCTGGGCTGGGGCTCTGAGGTTTGGTGGGGAACTGTGTATACACAGAAAAAGCAAAACCAGCACAGTATCTGTAGGAACCTGAGGATTCCTAATGGCTGGAAGACTAGGAGTTATAATCACCAAGTAGAATGCTAGATTTTAAAGGCTGTATTAGAAATGCTAGATAAAATTGAAATATTAAAGCTTCTTAAGCAGGAAAAAAAAAAAAAAGGAAGGAAGAAAATGAGCCTATAGTTAAGAGCATCAACTTGACAGTCATTTCCTCACTCACCCATTCCATAAACATTCACTGAATGTGTACAATGTACTGAAAACTGCTTTCAGAACAATAAACACAACAGGCTGGGATGAAGGGGTTGGTGGGTGTGATGGTCTTTTTTTTTAGGGTCCACTTGGCTAGGCTACAGTCTCCAGTTTTTCAACCAAAGGTGAATTTGGGCAAAGGTATTTTTGTAGATGTAATTAAAATCCATCATCTGTTGATTCTCAGTGAATCTATTACCCTAGATAATCTGAGTGGGCCAAATTTAATCAGTTGAAGGGCCTCAGGAGTAAAACCTAAGGCTTTTCTGAAGGAGGAAAAAAAAACCAGTCCCAAACGGTAGCATATTTAAATAAGATTTGTTCCATTCACACAATGGAAAATTCTCAAGCCTTTAGAAAAGTCTGATGGGAAAAAAATCAATAATAACATAAAATGGCTACAAAATTTTACCATTAACGCCAAGTCAGAATATTTAGGACAGTAATTTGGAGTTCAAACCTTTCCATAAATAGAGCTGGACTTAAAACCTGGGTCAATCACACGTCACCAGTACATCCTGGCCCATTTATTTAAACTTCCTGGGCCTCCAATCCCACCTCTCCAAGTTAATATTTTTTTTAAAAGATTTTATTTATTTATTTGACAGAGAACCAGAGAGAGAGGGGACACAAGCAGGGGGAATGGGAGAGGGAGAAGCAGGCTTCCCGCTAAGCAGGGAGCCCCAATCCCGGGCCCTAGGATCATGACCTTAGCTGAAGGCAGACGCTTAACAACTGAGCCACCCAGGCACCCCTCCAGGTAAATATTGTGAGTAAAAGTGTGGAAAGTGCTCAGCAGTCACCAACAGTATGGAATAAATCTAGTTACCTTTGTGAATGCACATTTGATATGTGTGTTCATACATATATATGAAAAATACACACTGTGTATAATATACCTATATATACAGCTAATGTGTATATACACACAGAGAGCAAGGTGTGTATGTATTACTAATTAAACTAAAAACACATTAGAAGTATTTTCATTTTACAGTGAATACCAAATGTGAATCTCTGGTTAGGTTTGTGAGTTCATTTCATTCAGTCAATAAGTATTCATTAAAGTGACTTTATGGTCCAGGCACAAAATGCTAAGTACAGGGGAAAGACCAATACATATAACAGTTTTTCTTGTTCTGTTTGTTTTCCAAGTTTTTTATATTGAATTTGAATTACTTTTCAAATACACATAAAATTATTTTTAAGACTAATGTAACTTCCCAATTATGAAAGAATATTAAATTTGTTCTAATGGTAGACGTACAGGAAAGAAACACCAAAAAGCAACCATAAGGCCCCCTGCTCCACCCAGGATGAGCCTAAGTCACCCAGAGCCTGTTCTCAAAACAACTGGGGTGATTTTCTCTGCTCTAAGGAGATAAGCCTCCACCTTCCATCTACACCTTTTGGGCCAGTCCTGCTATTATTTCACTGGGGTCGCCTGATTGCATCTCCTTTTATAATAGCCTTCGGAGCTTCATGTACAGATTTCCTCTGGCCACAAGGCTTCCTGGAAATGTTTTCCAGCAGGATTGCCTTTACTGAAGCTTATCTCATCTGTGCTAAAGAGGCAGTGTTTATGTGTTTGGCTCAATTACCCATTCCACTACCTTCTGTTTCCTGGCCGAAAGAGGAATTACAAGATATATGATCTGTCTGGCTCTCCTATCGTAGGCACCCTCTGTGTCCTCAATTTCTGTCTCTGTAAAAGGAGCACAATCGTGGTCACCCTGCTCACTCCCCCAAATAAAATACATTAGCAGTTATTAAGTAGGCTTAGAAATGCAAACATACTGTTCTCATATAAAAGAATGTTATAAATTGTGTGAAGTGACTATGAGCTCATCTCCTTAAAGGCATTTTCCTTTGGGACCATTGTTTCCATATGTTACGAAAAGAAGGATACTACCTGGACCAATTTCACATAGCTATTACAAAGAGTACCTAAAAATGTTATTTTAAACTACTAGAAAATTATCCTCCCCAAAGTGTCAGCTTAGCACTTATCAATAGTAATTTGAAATATGCAGGATGTCAGGGTGAACTATGTACTTCCATCCTTAGAGATAAAATATACTACCTGAGTTCAGAAGCATTTATTCAAATGCCTCTCCTGAGAGGTTAACAGGGCTGCTGCTGCTAGAACATTCGGTGCACTAGATGCAGACCCAAGGAGTTTGTGGCTCTGTTGGAAGATTAAGGACTCTGAGCTCCCCATGTTACTGCCAGCTCCCAGCGTCCTCATCAATCTCTCCAGCAGGCTGTGGGGGTATTGCTTTCTTACTGCAGTTTTATAAACAGGAGGAAGTGAGCTATTGTTGCCACATACGCTCAAGCCTGACTACAAAAAAACAAATATTCTGACTCAAACTTTGGAGAATAGAACATTGGCTAAATGCCAAGAAATACAGAAATTAGGTCACTGGGCACCCAGAGAAATGAATCTCACAAAACAACCAAAACAGCAAAACAAAACAAAAAACAAGCACCAGTTGATGTCCCAAGCTCCAAGTGCCAGCTCTCCATGGTGACATCACACAGACATCAAAGGGATGCTGCAGAGACCACCACAAAGATAATGCATCAGTAGGCATTATTTATTGTTTAAGGTTAGTTGTTTATTCCATTGATGCTGTATTTCTCTTACTTTCCCTCTGTGCATTTAATTCATGCCAGAATGAATCATTCCTTTCCCCACGGTCTCACAGCAGGTTGTGTGTCCCTCACTCCATCTTGTGTTGTCACCAGTTTATATCAGCTATTCTCCATCTGTTCTCCTCCCTGGCTGTACCCCACACCTACTGGACAACCTCCCACAAAGGTAGACCTCAGTAGTGCACCACACTTACTTCAAAAGCACATTGTTATCTGGGTAACCCTGAATTCCACTCTGACTTTTCCTCCAAAAAACTGTTAAAATACAAGTGCTGGTCTAGACAAACAAAAACTAAAAGAAATTGCAAACACCAAATCAACCCTACAGGAACTATTGAAAGGGGATCCTACAAAGAGAGAGCCTAAAAGTAACACAGACCAGAAAGGAACAGAGACAATATACAGTAAGAGTCACCTTACAGGCAATACAATGGCACTAAATTGGTATCTTTCAACAGTTACTCTGAATGTAAATGGGCTAAACACCCCAATCAAAAGCCACAGGGTATCAGATTAGATAAAAAAAATAAAACCCCTCGACATGCTGTCTGCAAGAGACTCATTTTAGACCCAAAGACGCCTCCCGATTCAAAGTGAGTGGGTAGAAAACCATTTACCATGTTAATGGACATCAAAAGAAAGCTGGGATGGCAATCCTTATATCAGACAAATTAGATTTTAAACCGAAGACTATAATAAGAGATGAGGAAGGACACTATATCATACTTAAAGGGTCTATCCAACAAGACGATCTAACAGTTTTAAATAGCAATGCCAATTGCTGGGAGTAGGCAATTATATAAGTCCATTAATAACAAAATCAAAGAAACACATTGACAATAATAAAATAATAGCAGGGCACTTTAACAACCCACTCATTGAAATGGACAGATCATCTAAGCAGAAGATCAACAAGGAAACAAAGGCTTTAAATGACACACTGGACCAGACAGACATCACAGATATATTCAGAACATTCCATCCCAAAGCAACAGAATACACATTCTTCCCTAGTGCACATGGAATATTCTCCAGAACAGATCACATCCTGGGTCACAAAGCAGCTCTCAATCAGTACCAAAAGACTGGGATCATTCCATGCATATTTTTAGACCACAGTGCTTTGAAACTAGAACTCAATCACAAGAGGAAAGTTGGAAAGAACTCAAATACATGGAGGCTAAAGAGCACCCTACTAAAAAATGAATGGGTCAACCAGGAAATTAAAGAATTTTAAAAATTCATGGAAACAAATTAAAATGAAAACACAACTATTCAAAATCTTTGGGATGCAGCAAAGGTGATCCTAAGAGGAAAGTATATAGCAATACAAGCCTTTCTCAAGAAACAAGAAAGGTCTCAAACATACAACATAACCCTACACCTAAAGGAGCTGGAGAAAGAACAGCAAATAAAGCCTAAACCCAGCAGCAGAAGAGAAATAATAAAAATCAGAGCAGAAATCAATGAAATAGAAACCAAAAGAACAGTAGAACAGATCGATGAAACTAGGAGCCAGTTCTCTGAAAGAATTAATAGGATTGATAAACTCCTGGTGAGACGTACCAAAAACAAAAGAGAAAGGACCCAAATTAATAAAATCATGAATAAAAGAGGAAAGATCACAACCAACACCAAAGAAATACAAACAATTATAAGAACATATTATGAGCAACTATATGCCAGCAAATTAGACAATCTGGAAGAAATGGATGCATTCCTAGAGATGTAACTACCAAAACCGAACAAGGAATAAATAGAAAACCTGAAAAGACCCATAACCAGTAAGGAAATTGAAGTAGTAATCAAAAGTCTTCCAACAAACAAGAGCCCAGGGCCAGATGGCTTCCCAGGGGAATTCTACCAAACATTTAAAAAAGAATTAATATCTATTCTCCTGAAACTATTCCAAATAACAGAAATGGAAGGGAAACTTCCAAACTCATTTTATGAGGCCAGAATTACCTGGATCCCAAAATCAGATAAAGACCCATCAAAAAGGCAAATTACAGACCAATATCCCTGATGAACACAGAAGCAAAAATTCTCACCAAAATATTAGCCAATAGGATCTACCAGTACATTAAAAGGATTATTCAACACAACCAAGTGGCATTTATTCCTGGGCTGCAAGGTTGCTTCAACATCTGCAAATTAATCAATGTGATATAATACATTAATAAAAGAAAGAACAAGAACCATACTATTCTCTCAATAGATGCAGAAAAAGCATTTGACAAAGTACAGCATACTTTCTTGATCAAAACTCTTCACAGTGTAGGGATAAAAGGTACATACCTCAATGTCATAAGAGTCATGTATGAAAAACCCAGTGAATATCATTCTCAATGGGGAAAAACTGAGAACTTTTCTCCTAAGGTCAGGAACATGGCAGGGATGTCCACCATCACCACTGCTATTCAACATAGTACTGGAAGTCCTAGCCTCAGCAATCAAGCAACAACAGGAAATAAAAGGCATCTGAATCAGCAAAGAAGAAGTCAAACTCTTACTCTTTGCAGATGATATGATACTTTATGTGGAAAACCCAAAAGACTCCACCCAAAAACTACCAGAACTCATACAGGAATTCAGTAAAGTGACAGAATATAAAATCAATGCACAGAAATGCACAGAAATCAGTTGCATTTCTCTACACCAACAACAAGACAGAAGAAAGAGAAATTAAGGAGTTGATCCCATTTCCAATTGCACCCCCAACCTAAGATACCTAGAAATAAATCTAACCAAAGAGGTGAAGAATCTGTACTCAGAAAACTACAGAATACTCATGAAAGAAATTGAGGAAGACACAAAGAAATGGAAAAAGGCTCTATGCTCATGGACTAGAAGAACAAATATTGTGAAAATGTCGATGCTACCTAGAGAAATCTACACATTCAATGCAATCCCTATCAAAATACCATCAACTTTTTTCACAGAAATGGAACAAATAATCCTAAAATTTGTATGGAACCAGAAAAGACCTCAAATAGCCATAGGAATGTTGAAAAAGAAAATGAAAGCTGGGGGCATCACAATTCTGGACTTCAAGCTCTATTACAAAACTGTAATCATCCAGACAGTATGGTACTGGCACAAAAACAGACACATAGATCAGTGGAACAGAATAGAGAGCCCAGAAATGGGCCCTCAACTCTATGGTCATCTTCAACAAAGCAGGACAGAATGTCCAATGGAAAAAAGACAGTATCTTCAACAAATGGTGTTGGGAAAATTGAACAGCCACATGCAGAAGAATGAAACTGGACCATTTCCTTACACCACACACAAAAATAGATTCAAATGGATGAAAGACCTCAACATGAGACAGGAATCCATCAAAATCCTTAAGGAGAACACAGAGCAACCTCTTCAACCTCAGCCACAGCAACTTCTTCCTAGAAACATCGCCAAAGGCAAGGGAATCAAAGGCAAAAATGAACTATCGGGACTTCATCAAGATAAAGAGCTTTTGCACAGCAAAGGAAACAGTTAAGAAAACCAAAAGACAACCAACAGAATAGGAGAAGATATTTGCAAATGACATATCAGATAAAGGGCTAGTACCCAAATTTATAAAGAACTTATCAAACTCAATACCCAAAGAATAAATAATCCAATCAAGAAATGGGCTGAAGACATGAACAGACATTTCTCCAAAGAAGATGTCCAAATGGCCAACAGACACATGAAAAAGTGCTCCACATCACTCGGTATCAGGGAAATACAAATCAAAACCTCAATGAGATACCACCTCACACCAGTCAGAATAGCTAAAATTAACAAGTCAGAAAATGACAGATGGTGGCAAGGATGAGGAGAAAGGAACCCTCCTACACTGTTGTTGGGAATGTAAGCTGCTGTAACCACTCAGGAAAACAGTATGGCAGTTCCTCAAAACGTTGAAAATAGAGCTACCCTATGACCCAGCAACTGCACTACTGGGTATTTACCCCAATGATAAAAATGTAGTGATCCGAAGGGGCACGTGCACCCGAATGTTTATAGCAGCAATGTCCACGATAGCCAAACTATGGGAAGAGCCCAGATGTCCATCAACAGATGAACAGACAAAGAAGATGTGGTACCGGAAACACAAGGGATGTGTGTCCCACAGTGTAGCCTAGGGCAGGGTCGGGGTTCTCAGGACCCACAGATTTGTGTCTGCATCACATCACAGTTTTGCTGTGACCACATGGCTCTAGAGTGGGACCCGAGGAGGACTTCCTACAGGATAGGCTCTCGGGGGACCATGGCAAGTCCTCCTCAGACCTGAAGAGGTGCATAGATGTGTTAGAGCAATTGCTGTGTACTCTTCTGGAACAATTTGGTATGGGTGTCACCATCATGGTCGGGGCAGGGGGTGGTTAAAGAGTTAATGCACACACACCCCACCCTCCATGAGTTTGGACCCTGGGGATATATGCATTAATGTCTTCTGCCCTTGAAATTCATTATTTAAATCTGAAGTAGATGCATTATAATAGCTGTTTATTAAAGTAAAATATTAGGGCTCCTAGCTCTAATTTTACTGATAGGCTTTGACATGAATTTTGGGATCACAAGGTGTAAGTGAAAAGATCATATGGCCCTCTGGAAAAAAGCAATGCAAGGTTGGGGTAATTTGGGGACATCAGCCTTTAACAATCTTGGTGCTACTCACTCTGCAAAGAACTCCATGGGACTTTTTTTTTTTCCTTTTGATGTGGACCATTTCATTCTGTGCTCCTTTTTCCGACTCAGTGTATTTTATAATGATATCCATCATGTCTGTTTGTCAGTTTATGGCAGCTTAAAAAATCGCCTCAAGGCCAGTAATGAGAAGAAATCTTTCCCACTTCCTCTAGATTGTTTTATGTGCTTCACAGTTTTCTGCACCAAATAATAAAAAATAACATTGCTTTTGAAACTGTCCTGTATCTTGCCTCATTTTCTTCTCCTTTTAATCCTTTATGGTTTATTTCCCTTTGCTTTACTACGTTTATCCTACTGTGCTTTTGTTCATAATTAACAAGATATAAAAGATACGAATACATTCTCAAAATGGAAAGTTTTCTAAAGACCTTATTTCAGCTAGTGTTTAATCCAACATAAAGAAAATTATCTGGAGTTTTTAAAAATATATACTTCTATATACAAAAAATGTTATATAGAGAGATATATAATATATATCATATTTATTTATAAATATATAACACATATATCTTTAACAAGACAGTCCACAGTTGAAGAACTGATCTGTGAAATACAGAAATCAATACACGCTAGCGATGAGGACAGATGTTTAGCTGAGTTCTCAAGAAACTGCTCGCTAACTTCAATATGGAAAGAACCTTACAGGTTCCTTGGTTCCATTATACTACCATATGGAACTGACAATGAGTCTTGGAAAGGTCCATTGTTCCTGGTGCCATCAGAAATATAATGCTGATGATCAGGAGAACTTGAAGGATTTTCCGGGATGGTAAGTCTTTTACCCTATTTTTTATTTTTCACCTTAAATCCCTGCCTATCTAACAAAGCAAGTTGTCCATGATTCCATACTTGAATTACCATTTAGCAGTGCCTGGCCTTTCCCAAAACATCATTGCCATTTCCATTCTATCACAAATAATCCAATCAAGAAAACAAAAAGCTTCAAGCTACCTTCTGGAGTCAGGAGACAGGTATGCCATAAATTATTCCAGGACAAATATTTTCTAAAGGGTATGTCTAGATCTTCCCTTTTCTGAGAATTCTCTGTAGTTAGCATGTCTTACCAGCTATTGATTCTCAATTATCCAGCACTTAACAGAGGATATCCGGAAATTCGGTCTTTCGTGACTGAAAACGATGTATAAACAAAATTTATTTGTGCTTTTGACCTCAATCCATATTGACCCGAAGGAATGAATGAACAGTAGATGGATGGATGGAGGAATAAACACAAGGACACAGAGATGGAGGAAAGAGGTTTAACTGCTCTTCTCGAAAATATACATATTATATATTCTTAGATCAGATTAATAGAACAAATTACCATGGATAGGGTGGCTTAAACAACATTTACTTCTCACAGTTCTGGAGAGAAGAAAGTCCAAGGTCAAGGCGCCAGTTGCCCCAGTGTCTGGTGAGGGCCGCAATCCTGTTTGGCAGATGACCACCTTCCCACTGTGTCCTCACATGGTGGAAAGAGAACTAGCCATCCCTCTGGCCTCTTCTGATACGGCATGAATCCCACTCATGAGGGCTCCACCATCATGACCTAAGGACCTCCCAAAGGTCCTACCTCCTAATACCGATTGGAATTAAGGTTTTAACATATGAATTTTGAGGGGACACAAAAGGACCATTACTATATATAATGTAACATAACAACATATATGTAAAGCCTTCTACTCTCAGCTCTGAAACATTCTGGGAAAATTGAGGCTATTTAGTAGTTCATGCATCCACTCACCATGTTTTAGTACAGCTAACTCTTGAATACACAGAGGTTAGGGCACTGACCCCCCTTTGTGGTTGAAAACCCACATATAACTTTTGACTCCCCCAAACTTTAAGTACTAACAGCTTACTATTGACAAAAAGCCTTACTGATACATTAGACAGCTGATTACCTCGTATTTTGTAGGGCACCAGGGTCGCTCAGTCAGTCAAGTGTCCGACTCTTGATTTTGGTTCAGGTCATGATCTCAGGGTTTGGAGATCTAGCCCCACATCAAGTCCTGCCTTAGGTTCTGTGCTCATCATGGAGTCTGCTTAGGATTCTCCCTCTCCCTCTCCTTCCGTTCCTCCTCCCAGTCTTGAACATGCGTGCTCATGCGCTCCCTCTCAAAATAAATAAACAAACAAATGAAATCTTTTACAGAATACATGTATTCTGTATTTGTGTTATACTGTATTATTACTGTATTCTTACAGTAAAGCAGGCTGGAGAAAAGAAAATATCATTAAGAAAGTCACAGGAACAAAAACTACACTTACAGTATTGTGCTGTAAAAGAAAATCCACGTACAAGTGGGTAAGTTCAAAGTCACTGCTGTTCAAGGGTCAACCATACTTCTTGGCCTCTCTCCTTTTCCTCCATTTTCCTTCATCTCAACCCCCCAGCCCCGCCACCAAACACAAACAAAAATTCCTATCCATATATTTCATCTTAGTGAAAAGGAAATGTGCTTTTCCTTTCCAAAGGAAAGTTCTCTGTGTGTATGTGTGTATTCGTGTCAGCAGAGTTGACTGAAAGGAACTGTTGGTCGCTGCCATCAGAAAACCATGGTAACCTGTCAGGGACTGCCACACATTGCCCACAGCCGCAGGACGTAGTAGGCCCCTCTGTTGGATGCTATCACCCACATTGAAAAAAGGAGATTCCAGGCAATTTACGACTTGAGAAGACCCAATACTCATTGCTAATTTTCCTCACTTTGGGGCTCCATCTTCTCTCCAGCACAGGCTCTCAGGCAGCTGGTCCTGCGGTCACTGCATGTGGTCGTCGGCCGCTTTGCCCCTCCCTATCCTGTGATTACCTCCCACCTGTCTTACTCCTCACGAAATCAGCCCAGCTGAAGCACTCCCAACAGATCCACGGGGGCTGGATAGGTGTTCACTGAGGAAATGTCTCCATAGTGGGGATGCTGGGACCACTGGGTGGAAAAAGTGAAGCAGATTATTTTTTTCAAGGGCTTAGTCTTTATGTCCTGAGGCTCCAAAACTCTTCTCACACTTACTGAAACAAAGAATCCTTCACTCGTGTGTTCTCTCTCATGGGTCAGTGTAATGGCAGTAACAGTCTAGTGAAACTTGAGGTTAAGGCATCATCTCCTAAAGGCATTTCCATTTCAGACTGTCTCTAGATAAAAGCAGCACTACTCCTTGGGGATAATAATAACAATAATACAATAATAATTACAGCTATCATTGAGAATCTGTTTTTACTCCACATTGCCTGCTGGGAACTGAATGTTCATGTCGCCTTCCAACTTCACATACCGCAGCCCTAAACTGCAATGTGGTACTTGGAGGTGGGGCTGCTGGGAGGTAATTAGGGTTACAGCAGGTCATGAACATAGGCCCTCATGATGGGATTAATGCCTTTATAAAAGGGGGGATCCCTCTCCCTCCCCCTCCCTTGCCCCTGCCCCTCTCTTTCTAGAATCCACCCAGTCTATAGTAATTTAGTACAGCAAAGCCCAAACCAGCTAAGACACTGTCCTAAGCAGTTTACTACTCAGAATGAAATAGGTATGGACACTAAGGCACAAGCAACATAATTTACTTGTGCAAAGTTGCAGAGCTGTTAAGTAGAAGAGCCAAGATTCAGAGACAGGCATGTGCTTACAGCCATGACGAACAGTGGGGAGGGCAGCACCTGGAGTCCTCGGTTAGGTTTCACGGACACTGAGGTAGTGTGCGTGTGGAAGAGGTTCTCTGGAGAATGCTCTTGGAACAACACGTGTGAGGGAGCATGGAAAGCAGGGCTGAGAAGAGGGAGACACTGAACAGCTAGGCAGTCAGAGCAGAAGCCTTAGCCCATGTGATGAGTAGCACCAGAGCTAGGATGATCCTTTGAAGCCGTCCTGAAATGAGGGAAGGACTCCAAGATTATAATCTCCCGTCCTTCACTGACCTATCACTGGATGTGGGCTGTCTCCGGCGATGGGGTATGCTCTTGAGCGGTACAGAACCCTTTGGTGGAAACGGGGCTTGAGGAGAGACAGAGCGAGGAGCCATCAGCAGCCAATACTCCCAGCAGGTGGGAGTAATGAATCTTCTGTCAGTGAAGGAGTGACCTTGGGGGTACACCGCGGCATCACCAGCCCCTGGGGCCATGAAATGGGAAATTTGACCAAATCAAAGAGATTAAGGCAAGATGCTCCTCACGAAATACTGATAGATCATGTATTCTTAAGGAAGAGAGAGATTAAACTAAGCAAGAAGAGTGATGAGGCTTACGAGGGAGGGGAAACATCATGTGCGAATAACCTGTGAACAGATCAAGAGGCTTTAAATTAAAAAATGTAAAAGCCAGAGCGACTATAGCAGAAAGCCAAGTGGTGCCTGATATAGAATGGGACCAGATTACACAGAGCTTTCGGGCAAAGGTAAGCATGTCACCTTTATTCAAAGAACAATGGGAAAATTCCGAACCATTTTAAGACAGTGAGATTGTGTTTTAAAAGATGACCCTGACTCCAGGATGGAGACCAAATGAGAGATGCTTGGGAAGGATCTGAAGGCCAATGAGATGATGTCTGCTACCACAGGGGTCAGGTGACAGGAGAGATGATGTGCATACATCCGGGAGATATCTGAGATTAAAACTTAGAGCACTCATAGATCAGATATGAAAGTCCAGGAGAAGGAGGTGCTGAAGATGACTCCCAGGACCCTAATCTGTACAGCTGGGTGGAAGGACAGGTCTTTTACAGAGAGAGAGCACTGGAAAGAACACACTTCACTCAAGCAGTGAAGACGGAGAGTCCCACTGTGGGCAGACGGCCTTACATTCCCCAGAAGGTAAGTAGACAACTGGATATGTAGCTCTAAATTGCACAGTAGGCTTAGGTTTCTGGTATAGATTTAAGTATCCTGGGTGCGGGTTATAATTAAAGCCGTAGGCATAAAGGAGATGAATAAAGTGTGCAAAGTGAGAAGAGGCCAAATTAAGAGCCATGGGGCATATTTGGAGGCCCATATCAGAGGGTGAGTGTGTAAAACTGATACAGAAATAAGGACAAAATGTCGGGAGGAAAGCAAGGTAGGACAGTGTTTTAGGAAGAGTCCAGGAGAGATGGAACTGCGAACGCTCACTGCCTTCCACCACGCTGACGTCACCGTGAGCCTCCGGAGGAGTGTGATGGCGTGGTAAGCACCGAAGACGTGTCGGGCTGGCTTGAGGCCTCAGTGGTTCCAGAGGAAATGAAAATCCCGAATTCAAACTACTCATTCACGATGAGTGGATTAAAATGGAGCAAAACTCTAGAAAGAGTAGAGTTGAGGAGGGATATTCCATTTTTGTTTTAAAATCTGGGCATGTTTAGAAACCAGTGGGAAGAGTCCAGTTGAGTGGGAAAGGTTGGAAGCATCAACAATGACAGGGTTAGTGAGGCATCTTGTAGCACAAGGGGAGAGATTGGTGTCCTATGAGTAAACAGGTGGTAAAGTCCCTTGGCCTAAGAGAAGAGAAAGAAAAGAAAAGAAGCACAAATTGAAGGGGGGGGTGCAAATCAGAGGAGGAGATGAACCATGGAGACTACGGATTCCAGGAAACAAACTGATAGTTTTAGAGGGGAGGGGGGCTGGGGGCTGGGTGAGCCTGGGTATTATGAAGGGCACACACTGTGTGGAGCATCGGGTGTTATACGTGAACAATGCATCACAGAACATACATCAAAAGCTAATGATGTACTATATGGTGACTAACATAAGAAAATACAATAAAAATATAATAATAGTGTAAGTTCAAATATTTGGGGTCCATATGTGTATGAGCCCCCATGTTGCTTTTCTTTTAGAAGTGGAGATGAGGTTGACACCATGAATGTTTATTTAACCTAACTGGATTCGACTGGACTGGACTGGATTGGATTGAATTGAGAAACTGACTCAAATAAAAAAGAAAGGATAAATGACAACACTGAAAATGTGGAGAAGCACCCAGAAAAGAAGCAAATGGACTGCACACAGAGATACAAGAATGATCAACTCTGAATTGTTTTTCCTACACCTGTTCAGAATTTATTGGCATTACATTTAACAAACCAGAGGCCCACAGTCTGAGCACACACCCACCATAAGACCAAAGTCTTATACCATCTTTCCCAACTGGTACAACTTCTACGAAAAAACTAAATCAGCATTTCTTAGAGTAGCTAGTTTTGAAAGACATGGGATGAATTGTTCTCTAGAGCCTGTTTAAGAATTTGGAAAAAATATAAGGCAATTTAAAAAGCAATAAGCTATTTTACTCAGCAGTCTGGCCATCTAAAAATGCATCCTGCTCTAGCTTTCAACTCTGTCTCCTGCCTCTTTGATTTTCATCACTAAGAAATAACATTGCGATGGTTCTCTTCAAATGAATATGTTACTGGCAGTGTCCACAGTGGGAAAGAACAAATCAGAAAATACATATAAGCTTTTCTTCTACTTCCTGGTGGCTGATTAGCTTAATTTGCACAATTAAAACCACTTACCCTTATCCAAGAACTTAACACAAGAAAACATACAATGAGCTTAGGCTCTTAGCAAAAAACAGAATTTACAAAATGCACCAATACTTGCAATCCAAGAATAACTGTTGGCTCTAAAAATTTAATCTGGTATTTAATTTGGCATTAATTTCATTTTATGACTACAACAATCATATTGTTTCTCTGTAATAATACTCTCCATTTCTGATTAAACACTGAATCATAATTTTAGATCGTTATATAGTGGAATTCTGAGAAGTTAAAAGTAGTGATTAGTGTTTTCAGATTTCTATGGAAATTTTGAAAAATTTATAAACCCTTGGAAATCAATTTTTTTTCATCTGGAGTAAGCCTTAGGGATGTTAAAATGAAATATCTAAGATGCATCCACTAAACACTGGTAAATATTTTGGTTCACAGAAAAAAAACCTGTAGATTATAATGTTAAACTGAACAAGCAGGATAAAAATAATAGATTGAGCACACAGAAAGACTTGGATCCCTTCCCATGTTCCATTAACATGAGAGTAAAGATATTTTTAGACATTGAAACATAAGAACAAAGGAAAAAAGAACAACCGTATTTTGGAAGCTGAGAAACAGAACGGGTGTTCACTGACGTGGCCGATGGGAGAAAGCTGCATCTCAAGTCGGCATTGGGGAAAATGGATACGAAGGGGATTTATACCCCGACTCCCCAGGCTTCCAGGACAGGAGCATGAAAATACGGGGCTGAAGGTAGGAATATGATTTGAAACTCTGTTGAAGAAAGAGACAGATGCCCAGATCCTCACCACACATTCACAGAAAGCCTGACACTTTACATTCTCTGAGAAGAATAAGAGGCTTATACAGGAAGAGGAAGACTTACAATCAAAACTATCATTCTCCTGAGAGCGCCCAGAGAAAACAATACAGCCAAGATGTAAGGATGGTATGAAAAAGGAAACATTCACATGTGCGAGCCTGCCTGCCAAAAAGAAAGGTTATACAAATTAAAAATGTGATAGAAAAACTGAATTTTCTATTGAGGAGTGGAAAACTCAATAGAAAAGTTGGAAACTTAGTTGAGGCCATCTTCCAGAAATGAGAACAAGAGGGAAATATTGAGAGAAATAATTAGAAAATCAGAGGCGGCCTCCAGGACGCCTAACATGTAAACAGGAGCGCCAGAAAGAGAATCAGAGAGAGAGAGAGACCAGAGAAAAGGTACTTGTTCATGTATAAACACAAGAGAAGGTCCTAGAAGGACAAGTGCTACCAGATGAAGAGTGCATGACAGGAGAACAAAGGCTTAGACCAAGGCATATTCAATGCAAACTTTCAGAACACAGAGGGAGGGAAAAAAAAAAAAAGGAAGAATCTACAGGTTCTCAGACAGGAAAAACAAAACCAAAGATGTACCCTTCCCCCAAAATAACACTGGTCACACACAAAGTTTCAAGGATTCAAATAGATTCCAGCTTGTTAATTACAATACCGGAAGTTAAAAGTAATAAAATTATCAGATAAAATAAATTCCAACTTATTTTTAGGCCCAACTTGCTAGGTGTTCATTTTAAAGGCAGAATACAGGCATTTTTCAGTTTACCCGGTCTCAAAATTTTTACTTTCCACCATTTTTTCAGAAGTCTGCTAAAGTCTATTCTAAAGGCTGAGGATAACCAACAGGCTCCGGTTGCCCACAGTTTTCCCATCTTTTGCACTTAAAGTCCTGCATCTCTGAAAATCCCTCACTCCCAGACAACTCAGGACAGTTGGTAATCCTACTTTAGATTCATGATGAAAGAGATTAAAAGCAATTCTCAAAAAGATAAAATTTATCCTAAAGTAGCTTAACTGCCCACCCCTAACAAATCCAAGTTTTTAAGGAAAAAGAAAAGCAATAAAAACTGTAAAATCTCTCAATGTCCTACAGCCAATGAAAATTACTAGACAAGAAAATAGCAGGAAAATGTGATCCATCTGGGGATGTGGGTGTGCAAGGTGGAATGAGTCAACAGAACACATCAGAAATGACCAAAATGACAGAGGGCATTAAAACTAGCCTTTTGTTTAAGTATCTTTAATAGGCTTGAGAATTTAAAGAAAAACATAAAAATAATGGAAAAAAATGGGATATAAACAAGAACCAAGTGGGAATTTCAGAGATGAACAGTGCAAGATCAGAAATGAATATTTCACTCAATGGGTTTTACAGATTAGACACTTGAGAAAGAACAGCTCAGTGAACCTGAAGCTCTAGCAAGAGAAGCTACCCAAAACCTTAAAAAGTTCTTGCAGCTTTCCCTGGTGCTCCCAGGAAACCCAAGTTATCATATAAAAAACCAAGATGTTCTGCTGGGACGTCACATGAAGAAACTACACCGATGCTCCATGGAGAGGAGAAGTCGCCATACTGTAGGAAATGCTGAGAAACCCTCTCATCCTAGCGTCTCAGTCAACCCTGCAGGACAACCAGCCTCACTGCCATGTGATCCCAACAACACAGGAAATCCCAAGGCTCTGAGCTACAGAACTGCCCGGTTGAACCCAATCAACCCACACAACTAGGAGAGATGATAAGACAGTGACTATTTTAAGCCATTCAGAAAAATGGAAGAAAAGTCCAGATCAACAGGAATTTTCCAACTTCTTGAAGACATTTGGGTAGTAAAACATAGGCAGCCACTGCTAATAACTACTTGTCATTGAGACATGTGACCATTATGCACAGCCTTACCTTCCAGCTTGTTCTCAATCCAACCACTATTGTCTTATCATAAAGCTAACCCCAAACTTCATAATCACCCCCCAACCTTCTCTCGGAAACACACTTCCCAACTCTTTTATAACCAAAAGATCCTCTTCCAGTGTTCCCACGAGTGATCATTTAATCACTACCTCCAGAAACAAAGAATGTGTGTTTGATAGGCTGGGGCAGAGGGTGCAGGCATTGCCCACATATTGGAAAAAAGCAGGGGAAGGTAGACACCCTCTAGTGGCCTAGGTGTAGGAGGGAAGAGGGAAGACAAGTACACTGTTTCAGGGTTGGGAAGAAAGAAGGGTAAACTCCAAGGCTGGGTACTAATGAAGCAGCAGAGATGTGGGCCTAGAAAAGACCACAGCTAGGTGACCTGCAATTTGGAATCCTTCGTCCTTGAATACAGAATGGAACCCTATGATACAACATCTCTATAATTCAGTTATGTTCTGAGTTAAAATGGCTTTTGGAGGCCCAACCACCATTTTTAGCATCTGTTTCCATAGGAAATGTGTTTCATATTAAAGCAATCAATTAATGATCCGATTCTTTGAAAGCTCACATTTATAACATCACGAAGTTCAGTCATTCATCAGCCAGACTGCAAAAATTCACTCCTCCACATAACCAGTTTTTCATAAATCAGGGTTAAATCAGACTGGTAAAGATGGCTCATAACTCTTCAACATATCTCTCCCTGCTTAGTACCTTCTTGTTGCCACTGTTCTAATATATTGCTATTTTCTCACTCATGGCTTATCTCCCTCTTTAGGTTATAAGCACAGTGATACCCAAGGATCATGACTCATACTCCTCCAGATGCTTTTATGATAGGTCTGGCACTTCAGAGGCTATCCCTACACTTGGAGTTTAATTTCTGTTTGGATTTATTTCACCAATTCATATCATACGGTGGTGCAAAACCAGAGTTCCTTGTGGCTTCTCCTCAAAACATTCCGGCACATACGCCACATGCCTGAGACAGCTGACTTCTGAGTAGGCCAATGTGCAGCCTCAGAAAAGCTAGGAAACGCGGGGCGGCCCCAACTCCAGAACCTGCCCCTGCCAAAACCCAGGATACTTGGGACCGCACTGGACTCATGCTGCCGAGACCACATCAGAGCCCCTTCATGACATGGAAACACAGTAAAGCCAAATAAACCACAGCAGAGGGTAATGGTAAGTCTGGCAAGGCCAGCAATTAACTGGTACCATCTAGGAGCTGGCAGAAGAAAGAGGTAGACAGGAATTACTGTCATCTTCTAGGGCAGGCTACAGGAGCTTCCTGGTTTCAAGAACCCAGATGGGCAGGGGGAGAGTGCTAAGGCTGCAAAGAGAGTCTGGAGAGTCAATTGTTACAACAGGGGCAGGGAGAGCCTTGGAGAATCTGGGCATATGGGAAGCCCACTGGGGACTTCCAGGCATTGTGCATGGGACATGCTCTTGGCAGAACCCCCTTTTCTCAGAAGTTCTACAGGGATACTGCCAGAGGAAAGAGATAGCTCGTAAATTCTCACTTCAGTTGTCCTCGTATCTTTGAGTTTTAGTGCTCAGCAAGTACCCTCGTCTGTGCTTTTCTCACTGCTTCACCTGCTCTCAATCCTGTTTATGTTTTATTTTACCCACTGGATACTCAGTACTAGTTTTTGCTTTCCACTAATCACAGTTGCCAGCGATTGACCGAATATGATACTGCAGATAAGGGAAAAGAGAATGATCTAGCAGGGACGTTACAGCATGAAGCTGCCAAGAACAGCAGAGGATGAGGAGCCTGGCAATCACACTTTTTTGAGAAATTCATCACATGGTATCCAAAGAGATCTACAGATTTACAGCTTCATGGTTATTTTAAAAGAATATACCACATATTTGAAAACCAAAATGCATGCTTCATAGCATGAACCTTGCCCTGAATCTAAAGTTAAAGGCACTATAATCACACAAGGCTAAGATAGAGCTGCATGCCAAGAATTAAGAGTAAGCGGAGAGAAAGCTTTGTAAATGGTCCTCTATACTTGGCGAGGTGGTGGAATGATCCAGTATCTACTCACTGGGTGGGAGAAAGGCGGGTTACGGCACAGGGTGCTCTCTGAACTGAGTCTATAAAAACGCATTCGATTGGTACGATTATGAAGCATCAACATGATTACTTACATCTCAGTTGGGAGCATTTGACTTATCGATATTCGCTCTGCATCCTTTGCTCTGCCAAGGATATAACTTAAATCTCAAGTCTTGAGTATGGTGAAGAGAGGATTACTTGAACTTGTACTGCAACCAGAAGTTATCATGTCCGGAGTACGTATGTTTTCACTCAGGGCCAATTCTGTATGAGAGACACTGACTCCCAGAGAGCATTTGCAAAAAAGATGATGATCCCTTTCCAAACTCTTCTCATCAACTACTCTTCGCTCACCCTTCACCACATCCCTCATCCTCTCATCCTGCCCGTGTATGAATTTACTGAGATAGGGATGCCCGATTGATTAGAACTGTCTCTGGGTCACTTGGAAACCAAGGGGCTCAGAGAGCAGCTGCAAGAGGGGCTAAGAAACTCATAAATCACCCGGGTGGCACGGGATCAATGTTACAACTGAAGCGAATAATCTATTGGAAAACAGACAAGGAAGAGACAACTTCCTGCTGGTGGGGCAAGGTGGGCTCCAGCCACTTCCTCTGGACCTGGACCACCTGGAGGGATATTAATAGGTAGACTTCAGCTTCAAAAACTATTAATTACTGAAATAATTTTTGAATGGTTAGAGAAGCTAGATACAGTCTATTAGGAGAAGAGAAAATGAATGGAAAACCTTAGAACGGTCTTCAATATCTGAAGGGTTGCCAGGTTGAGAAGGATGAATATTGTATTGAGGTCTCATAGAGACAAAAACCAGGATGTGCCAAGGGAAGAATTCAAGGAAACGAATTTGAGCTCCACAAAATAAATCCGTTTCTAATAATTTAGGAATGAAGCACACTTGGTTACAAAGTCTATCTTTTCCTTCAAAAATCAACATGGAGCAGAGAGACCGATATAAAAAGCATATTCTCACAGAAATAGTCAGCTCACCTACACAATTCCTGGAAAGCATAAAATGTTAAATACGTTCTTGTAAACATATTAATTATAAATGTTAAAGACAAATGTCCCATTAAAATATAGAAGTGCCCTATGGTAGCGGTTCCAGCCCTCCCCATAAGCAAGTGAGTCTTGTAGAAGAGAAACTCGGCCAAAAGTTATTTGTAGACGTGCTGATCAATTATGAAATCCCACAGCAGAATCATAACAGGAAAAGTGAATTCCGATGAGTAACAAATATGTCATCAACCACTTTGATGACAAATTCAGAGTAAATACATTAAGCAACATGAAAGAACTTGAAGAAAGCATCTGACACATCCTGATGTCCCTGCTGGCACATACATTCTTCAGAAGTCTCCAAAGACCTGTTTCTCCATAACCAGGTTAAGTATCATCGACAGGTATATTTCATAAGTATGAGAAAGGCATTGAGATTTACAAAAAACACAGTGGATCTTATTCCTTATGTCACAGTGGAGCTGTGATATATTCCAAGGGCAGACACTCACTCTAATCATTTGAAACAAAGGGACAGACTCATTCATCCAACTAATCAATATGAATTCCCTGATCCAGAAAAGAAGTATAAATCAGCAGCTGCTCCATGGTCAGTTTTCTCATCCACCCCTCCTCCTTGCTAAAGGAAGGGGAAAAGTGGAACATGTGTCAGCAGGAAAATGACTCAGGCTTTTATATCGACAGATACAGCCAGTGGGCTGCAAATTCTCCATGGCAGCTGTGCTCAGATCAATGATGTTGAAGGTAAGGAAGGGGAGCTTTGTGGGGCTTGGGCATTTATTACTTTTTGCATAATCACAGTTTGTGTGTTGCAGAAGATGCTGTTGTTTGTTAGAGAACGTGGAAGAAAAGAAAAATCCCACCAAGTTTGCCTCCGCCCATCCAGCAAGATGCATGTTCACTTAAAAAGAAGTATTTGGCTTTTATCTTGTTCTGTTTAAAGCGGACCAATCACTGTATTTTTGATGAACACCAGACAGTTGTCAGACACAGTTCGGAGTTTCTGCTGTCTCACCCATGATAACTACTCCCGATCCCTCCGAGTGAGCAACTGACTTCATGACTTGATTATGGTACCTTTGCCTGCTGAAGAGTCTAGAGTGGCTTGACACTTTGCCTCCCTCGGCTTCTTCCCTGTGTGTGCACCCTCACACACCCTGCATCCTTAGCAGCCTGTCTACTCCTCAGTCACAGCACGGACCCATGGAATATATCTGAAGATGTAATGACTTCCTTTCCTAGCTCACCAGGCCATGGGCTTTGTAAATGCAGGAGCAGATTTCTTTCACCCTTGTGAGGGACCCTGATATGTGCTGCCTAGATCATCCCACAAGGGAAGGCTCACTGTCCCACCTGTTGGGAGTGCTGTCAGCACCCAAGGTCCTGCCCCTTCCTGGGGTGGCCTATAAAGATGGAAGAGTTTAAAGTCCTGGCCCTCCGGGCCCAACTTGGGACAAATCTGAATGGTCACTAGAGCCCCAAAGCACCCTTCCCACCCCCGGGGCTCAGGCAAGAGTGATGTTGGGCCTGGAATGCATCTCAAAGTCCCCAAACTCCTAACTTCCCCTCCCTTCAACAAGCATTGGCCCCAAGGTCTCTCCTTATTAAGGATCCTGCTTACTAAACTCTGTCTGAGTCTGCTTCCCAAAGAACTCAACCCAAGGCAATCCCTGTATTTTCTTATTCTTTCATTGCCTCTGAGTCTATGTTTCTTAAACTAAGGGGAAAATTTTATAGAAATATTTCATGGCAAAATGACATAACATAAACTCATCTAGGGACTGACCCCACGTGGCACTTTTTCAATACAAATTGAAACGGCTGGGTAAGGGATCAGTTCACCGGGGAAGAATTAAATGATCCTTACCCTTAAATGTATTCTCTGGGATCTCATGGGGAGAGCATTATTACATGTGAGGGCAGCTCTAATTACAAGAAATAATTGCAGGTGAATACAAGGCAGTTCCCCACCTCAGATGATAAATTATACCGAGAGACAAGGACACCCTGTGTGAACCACTAATGCTTTCATCTCCATGACACCGCAAGGAAATGTCAAGTCCAAAAAAATAAACCCAGGAAAAGCACATCTGACAAATAGCTCCTCATAGCAGCTAGTTATTCCATCTGCCATGCGTTGAAATCAGTAAACATGAACCATAGATTTAATACGCACAGATATACTTATTTGATAAAGGAAGTAAAAGCTTCTAAGATCAGAGAGTGAATAAGTTGGAAGAGGGTAAAATAGGGAAAGCATCTTTCCTAAATGCTACATAACTTGAGGGCATATTCCAGATCTGAGTCTTACTGGTCAAGACCATTTTCTATAGCTCCTCGTGACAGATGAATCCTCACTGTTAGTTAGTTTTAATTCCATTAGTCTTTAGGACACATCAGAATCACCTAGAGAGCTTCAAAAATACGGATGCCAGAATCCGGTCTCAAAGCTTATGATTTAATCGGGCTGGGCAGAGGTCAGAGAATCAGGATTCTTAAAAGCTGTCTAGGCCATCCTAATGTACAATCAAGGTTTGAGAACTACCACTTTGTGGGCACTAAAGATGCTGCTGCTCATCCTTCCCCTTAAATCTCACTGATTCAGGTAATGTGTGTTGCTGGGACTCTTCCTAACTCGGTCATTCCTTTGCAATTATTTTCAAAACGCTGTCAGAAGTGGCTTACAACTCCTCCCAGCTACCTAGCAGTGTCTGACATTTTGCCTTCTCTGGTTCCAGTGACGTCACCCTAAGCCAGTGCTCCAGAGTCCTGGGGAGGGCTCCTGCTGCACACGGCCCCTCTCAGGAGAGTCATAGTCTGCCAACTGCCACTGTCTCCAAGGCCCCCACTGCTATGTAAAACTTCACATGAATTGTCAGCATAGCCTCCAAGACCTGGTACATCATATCCCACACAGATCTTGTTTGACTGTCTTTTCGGTCCCTGAGACAAACTGGTATTCGAATATTCAGAACAAATCCCAGGGCATTCCCAAATCCCTCCTCATTATCCTCCAAACCTATTTGAAGACAGAGCCTGTATTTCACTATAAATTTCCTCTCCATTTTGATGAACCCCCAGTTAACTCTTGTCTTCTCAGTTTCACATTTCTCTTTATTCCTCCCGGCCATTTTATGCATACACATAACCCTTGTTTTCTAACCTCAAGAGCAGTCCTGCTTCTGTAAGTCTGTCCTATAGAAACGCACATAATGTTATATATTCAAGGATACTCATATGCAACATCATAGGCACTAGCAAATAATTAGCAAATACCTAAGTGTTTCTCCATAAAGCAGTGGTTAATAAGTCCATGGTATCCCCACATCCTATGTAATCTCAATACTATTTTAAGGAAGGAGGGGTATCTGTCTGTACCTATATGGAAAATATCTGATAGAGACTTTTAAATAAAAACAAAGCAAGCTGCAGAATATTAAAAATGCAAAAAATTGGTCTAGAAACTAATATAACATTGTGTGTCAACTGTACTTCAGTAACAGAAATTATTTAAATTAGTTGTCCATATAGAAATAAGGCACGCGTTTAAACACATGCACACATAGAAACACACAGATACAGATGCATTAAAAGAGAGATATGGAAGAACCCTCCAAACTACTGAAAGTGACTAGATGGAGGGAGGACCTCAGAATTGAGAGTGGGTGGGATAAACAAAAATTAACACTTTTAGTGATGTCTCTAATTCCTCCATTCTTTACATATATTTTCAGATTGTTTCTGGAATTGCTTTAAAATAAATGAGGGGTGCTTAGGCGGCTCAGTCAGTTAAGCATCCGACTCTCGATTTTGGCTCAGGTCAGGATCTCAAGGTCACGAGACCTCAAGCCCCACACCAATGGGCTCCGCAGTGGGCGTGGAGCCTTGTTCAGATTCTCTTTCTCTCTCCCTCTGCCCCTCTCCCCACCCATCTAAAAAAAAGAAAAAATGTTAAATTAAATGAGAAAATTACTCACCAGATTATAGTAATTAGGTGATTGGTAAACTGGGCAAGATCTCCAGTGCAATGGTGAGGGTGGGAGTCAGAAGACAATGAGTGATGAAGAGATCACCTCCAAACCTTTCTGTTGCATTTTTATTAATTTTACTATAGCGTACAATTTTATTATAATAAATCTATCATCACACACCCAAAGGTAGATCCGGGTTTTATGGAACATGAAGCTTATATAATTGGGGGAATCTCCCTTTAAGAAGAAACAACAAAAAATTGTTAACATAAAATTATACCAGAATAAAAAATCATAAATAACAAAAAAAACCCAGAAAATATTCACAAAAATATTTTATTATTTATCCGGCACACCTTCAATAATAATTTTCCAGATACTAGCATCTGGTTCTGGACACCTCATAAGCCTTTCTTCTCCCATCACTTGTAGTGCCCAGAGCCACAGGGTGTGGTTACATGAGCAGAGATTTTCTGGTTCTGGGCTTTCATGTCCTATGCAAGGTGGGTCAGCACAGCGGGATGAAAAGATATTCCTGGAAGACTTTTCTATACTAGTATGACTAGCAATAACATATCTCTGCATGGAAGTGACTGCAAACAGTATAACATATTAATCCATAACAAAATATATCTCAGAATCAATTTCTCTTTAGTGGGATTCCCCAAATCCCCATGATCCCTCCAACACTCTCTGACTATATGAGATGTGACAGTGAGTGAGATCAGCTTTTGTGTGTATGTGTGATCAAGAAAAATTTTGAGAGGATTATGATGATGGGGGAGACTGCCAAGAATATATGTGAAAGACTAAAATAAGGAAAAGCGATAGCAGGCCATTTTGTCCAGGGCACCCTTCCAAGCTGAGTGTGAAAACAACCCATCCACACTGGTTGTATCACAAATCTCTTCTAACAGTTTAGCAGCTAGAATATTTCAAGATACCACAAATCTAACCATCTCCCCTCTGTTAAAATCTTTTGGCATCCCTCTGCCTAAAAACCCATGACAGGTCTTAACTGCTCTAGAATCAAGTCCTGATTCCAAAGCTTGACATGCAAGGCTTTCCTACTGTTCTTGTCCCAAATTCCACATGTCTCCATCTACCCTCCACAGTGTCCCCATGCTAGCCACACCTATCAACCTGAGAGATTATTCTCCAGATAAGATACTCTTCCTTATGCCACTGACTTTCTAGAAAATGTGTCCTTTACTTTGCTTTGGTAAAAACCTTACTTATCCTATAAGACTCAAGTCAAATAAAATTCTGCCTTCTAGGTAAAGCACAGCACATTCTATCTCATTGGAATTCATTGCTTCCTCTTCAGTCTCCCAAGGCATTTTGCATAGGATTCTATTATTACACATAGAATAACACACAGCAGAGTCAGGCTTGGAGTTGTAACTGTACCCATGTGGACTATGTGGGACCCAAGTGGATCTTATTGATCTCCAATCCTCATGCACGGAGCAAGCGATCAATAAATCTTCGTAGACTTGAATTAGGCTGGATAATTGCAAAATTATGTCACTGAAAGTCAGTCTTGTTAGAAAACCTGTGAAATGCCAAGTGTGGCCTTTACTGAAGGGTATCTAAGAGAATTACTAAGCAGCTATTGTACCCTAGTGTTAAAAGATATTTCTTTGGGGGAAAAAAAAAAGTTAAAATCATGACCGCCATACAAATATTAAATGAACACTTGAGATTTTAACTCATTAATTAATGAGGGAACTAGTAAAAAGTTAAAATTTGTTCAAAGAATTCTGAGAAGACACACACATACGGGCCATCAGGAATGCTGAAATGAATTTACAAATAGATACAAAACTGGTGAATAGCTACAAGGCAACAATCAATTGTATGGCAACAGACAAAATTTATTTACATTTTTATAAACAATAATCATTTGCATTACTATCAGTTTTCTACAATTTACAGAGTTGTACAATAGCTCAAAGCCAGTGAAAGACACAGATAACCTGGAAAAGTGTACCAGAAAGGACATCCATTTATCATTTTTGCTCATTTCAGAGTCTGTCGCATTGCCTAACAGCCTCCCTCCCATGATCATAATAATTTAAAAGATTATTCTTGATCACAGAAAAGGCAGGTCTCATTAGGATTGGCCTAGCAGCTCACTACATTTTAATTGCCTCTTTACTTGTCCATCACCTCCATTAAAATGTCAACTTCCCAAAGAAAAAGACCAAACCTGTCTTTGTTTTAAATATTAATTCTTGCTCCAATAAATTAATATTTTCTTTGTTTTCATGGTAATATTTTGTTCAAGTAAAGCCAACATAATGCGTTTTTCCCCCTCAGGTAGAATATTCATGAACGGTGGAAGCTAACAATATTTCTTTCCCAAGTATGTCTTTATCTTGAAAAATGAGGTCTTCAGTATTAGGGAGTAATGACCTAGTTTGCTGTATTGTTTAATATCACTGCGCTCAAGCACTAAAGAGCATATAACAGCTCTGATATGCTTGTTGAAAGAAATATCACACAACGAAATCCAGCTTTATCATTTGGTCTAAAAGAATTCCAACCATAGTAATACCACCGTTTATGAACCCTGTTAGCAGTTTCCTACTCCTATTTGCAAAAAGACCAATATAGTGACCCAATTAAGAGATGCTCACTGTGTTTCTATAAAAGATTCTATAATATAAATGGATTCTGCACTTGAAAAAAAAATTGTTATGTGTAATTATAATGGAAAACATTGAAAAACTTTTAAATGCCCAACCAAAGGGATATAGTTTTGGAAAAGGTGATTCATTAATAACATGTATTGTCATGCAGTTATTTTTAAATGATAATTTTGAAACCTATGCTTCCAAAGAAAAAAATATATGATCCATTAAAATGAAATAGAACATAAAAGATTTATATCTACTGAAAAATATATAATCATTGGAACAAGGCTCAAACACTAATGATGCATATTGAAAAGAATTGAATTATAGGACACATTTTCTATTTTTGACATTTCCTTTGTGTAGTTACATCAATGTGTTAGACATTTTTAAAAAAGAAAGGAAGGAAGAAAGAAGTGGTGTTTCATAAAATCTCTTCAGTAGCCTGTGATTTGGGTCCTTGTAATAGAGTAAAGTAAAGGGTTTCATTATGCTTTGTTTTGCTAACAGACGTCTGATGTCCTTCTCCTGGTGTGATTTTCATTATAGCTATTTTCAAAGTGCTTGAATTGGGATTAGTTACTTAGTAAGAGGCTTCTTGTTCTTTCAGTCACTAACACGATTTTTATATGGCCTGAAACGCAGAACTCATCACTTTGTTGAGTCCTTTCAAGGGCTAGGACACCATGACCTTGAAAATCCAGAAGAGGAAGACAGACTACAATGATACCACCATTCGAGCAAGAGGTCTTGGATTTATCATGAGTCCTCCAACCCTTTCACAGGGCCCAGGACCTACATAGACTTGATCAAGCTTGGTTTTAGGAGTGATATTATGACCTTGAAATCTTGCTCACTGGACTTATTCACAGAAGTTGGCAGCTGCAGGAAACAAGTCACGGGGCAGTGCTGTGTTCCTATTAAAATCAGCTTACAGAAAACATCCCACTAGTCAAAGGACATTTTGTGACAAAAGGCCTACCCGAAAACAGATTTATGTTCTGTGAGATGTAGAAACAGCCATTTCGGCATCCATAACACACTCTGGGAGAAGCCAGTACCTATGATGTAATAAATAAGAGTTCATATTTATAAATTCCCTTCGTGGTTGATAAATGCATATGCCCATTCCCGTGCCCTCGCCTCTTCTCATGTTCCAGATAAAAAGCTAAACCAAGCTTCCTCTGAACGGAGGAGCGTACATACTGGGTGCTTTGGAATGTGTCATCTTTACTTAAATACTACGTGAGCATTATGTGCATAAAATACCATATTAATTAGGTCTGGAGATTCATGTGTGTATTGGGTAGGGAGAGGCTTGTATTCATCCATTAGAAGCAGATGGATGCTCTCAATCAACCAAATTTTGGTTCAGATACGGAGACTGATGATGCCACACACTCACCAACAGGATATGAATAGTTGTTGCTCACAAAATGAAGTGCTCTGTGGAGAGCTGGGTAGGCTCCCAAACATAGCTGAGATGTTGTGAGATCACAGCAGAGGAAAAAAGGAATGGCTTGGGTTTGGGGGCTGGTTATGGGATGGTGTGAGGGTTCCTGCCTACTGACCAAAACGTCCATTGTTTGAACTTCATGCTGATACCAAAGGAGGAAGAACCTGGGCTTTCTTATCACCCTTCCCAAACACGGGGCAAAAGGGAAAGAAGAGTGATGGGGATTAAAAGCTGTCGGTAATCAAACATCAGAAACGGAGTCAGACTATTTATTATACGAAGATAAAGAAGTGGGTATTCAAAGTAAGTATATATTCCTTACCTTCCTATTAAAAACTCTTGCCCTCCCCCCAACTGTTCCCTCCAAAAACGCTTACCTCCTCCAAATTATAAATTGGAATTTATAATATAGTATGAAGAACACCAAGCAAAGCCAATAATTAAAATTATGGAGGAAGAGTGAGAACCAATAATATGTATAGTTAAGCAGATATGAGGAAAGTATGAGTAGGAGTAGGGAAAGCAAGGCTGGAATCATTTCGTGACAAAGTGGGAGGCGCTAAGAAAGAGAAGGCGCTTCTGACCAAGGAAATAGGATGTGTTAAGGGCATGGAAGAGAGACCATGACCCATTGAGAAGGTTCTCAAGAGATCAGGCATGGCTATAATACAGTGTGAAAGAGTCCTATGAAACGAGGCTGGAAATTTCCATCCGGAGTAGGTCAGGAATAACCGTGTGAATAATAGTCTAGAAAGAAAAGTATGTCATTAAAGGATTTTAAATTTAAAAAGCAACCAGATCACATACACACTTTAGAGAAACCACCTGGCGGACCATCAAGGGACGGATGAGATAGAGACCAGACTGGAAGCAAGGAATTTATACAAAGATTCTGCACTGATGCAAGAATGAGCTGAAAAAAAAAAAAAAAAAAGAGCTAAAATAGTCCACGGTCTGGAAGGTGGACAAGGTGCATGAGAGATTTCAAAGACTTAGGTGCCTCAGGACTTGGCGCACATGGCTGTGAAGGGCAGGGAGAAACAGAGTGAGGTGGAGAGACCATCAGGAGGGACTCCCAACCTTCTGACTTGGGTGCGGAGGCAGAAATAAATGTTTTTAAGAAGTGGAGAATGAGTTGTCTCTGTGATTTTCCGGTGATATCCAAAAAGCAAGAAAGGTAATGAAGAGTGGAGATGGTGACACCACACCACCCTGGGAGAAGACAGAATGAGGTCCCTTCCCCTCCCCAAAGTACAAAAATATATTAGTAACGTCACAAAATGAAAACATTGTTCCTCAGGACTGTGCTATACTAAAGAGCCTTTGCATGGGGTGGGGGTGGGGGCGTTGAGAGCCAAGTGTATCTGATTATATTTCATAAAAGTGTATATTAAGAAGAAGCTTATATTCTTGCCTTTCCTGAAAAAATTTTTCACATACTTTTTAGTGACGTCATCCTGGGTAGAATGTAGAAAATCATGTCAGGAAAAGCCAGAAAATGAAACTTTGAGCCATGCACAATTACGACTGGTTGCTTAACTGAAAATGTAGCACAAGTACAAAGCTGTAAGTACAAACACCTTCAGAGGACACACGAGGAAAGGAAGGTCACCCTCCCCCCACCCGACTTCAGAACGCTAAGTCTCCTCTCGAGAGATGACAACGACTACGAATGCTGGCTTCTTGTGCATTTTCCCAGAAATCTGAACCACTTCGCTGTGAGCACAGCAACTGGCTTTCTACCTAATCTTTCAAAAGGATTTACTATCAAGAAGTCTATTTTCCAGTTTCAAGACCCACAGAGCCAGAACTGCCCCATAAGTAAATTAAGCAGCTGAGGAATAGATCAAAGTAACCAATGACTCCTAGGCCCAGTTGAGTCAGTTTTTATAGGGTGAACGATTTATTATCTGCTCTTTTCTCCAGCAAAGTTTCACTTTCTCCCATCACGGCTGTGGCTCCCAGTGACCACCAGTCTCTCCCCACAGAGCTCTGAAAATTGTCTCACCTTGGAGCCAACCAGCGACAGCACCACATAACCTGGAATAATCTGGCAAGAGGGATGCGTAAGTTGGGGTTGAGACGAGTCGCCAGGAAGAAATGCTTTGGGAGATGCTTTTAGTTTCTTCTGTTTTGGAAACAAAAGATTCGAGGAAATAAATCACGACCACAAAATACTTCAATCCTGAAATGTCTTATTAAGTTGTTATCCTATGATCCTTTTAGATAGGAGATGCCTGGATAAGGCAAAAAAAAATGTATTAATAACTTATTTCTGATTATAAAAGGTGTTGGTGTATATTATAGAAAAATCTGAAAACCCCAGTAAAATAGAGCGAATGTTAAAATAACGATTATGCCACCATCCAAAGATCACTACTGCTATACTGTCCAGCTACATTCCATCTGTACACATTACAGTTGTGTTTACAACCTTTTTTGAGATTTTTCCCTCCAATATACTAAATTTCCTACTGACTCAAATCAAAAGAAGTAACTCATTCAAATGGGCCCTTTGTGTCTCTGTCCCCAAGCAGGGAGCCAGCTGTTTTGGCAGGTGTGGGAACGAGGCAGAGTCCCAGGGCAGCAGGTGTCTATGACATCCTCTTCCTGTACCCACTACATCCTCCAGCGGGGCCATGAGCAACAGAAACTATTCTAAAACCCCCGCTCTGTGGAAGGTAGAGATTAAGCAAAAATGATCTGCACCTGTGAGGAAGATTTTTTTTTGTTTCTTTTAGAAATCTCTTTAAATAGTGGTTAAAATAGGTTTGCTTGGGAGTACTGTTGGTTCAGCTTCAGCACTGGGAGAAAGCTCGAAGGTAACTAGGGAAGATGATCTCTGCCTATTGGCTTAATTCCAGGCTGGCTCCAGTCTCCCCAGCATCCAGACTGTTTTTCTCCCATAGTTAAAAATGAATAAGGACAAAACGCTATAGGGAGCGGGGAAGAGCACACAGAGGCTGATATGGTTAGAAAGCTTCCTATTACAAATTTTTATTCCATATATTTATACAAAATATATATCTATGTACTCCATATATTTATATTCTACAACTTAAAGCTACTTTTAAAATACAGATTCTGATGGAAGTAGGGTATTTCTCACTACTGTTCCAATACACTCCAATGCAATTAATGACTCATAGAGTATGAATCAACACAGGAAATCAAGTTACATGATTAACCTAGAACATACCATCAAATGTTCTAACCACATTATATCTTTATGGTTAAATAAAGTCATATTTAACTGTTTTTACATTAGCAGAAACTGTTGTATTACTACCTTTTTCCAAAGTGATGGTATTATTGAACATGAGGCAAAAACAAGTGTATATGCCAATAAGAACAGCAAGTATGAAGGGGAAATTCTGCTAAAGACAGTTGTAGTATAGCAAAATGAATAACAACATGTTTTCCACCTAAAAATAAGCATTGCATACCGTCTCAAAATGGAAAACATCTTTGGTAATCATATAGTCTCATCTACTACACTACTGCAAATACCCTTAAGATGTCAAGAAAGTTGACTTTACCGCCGCCTTTCCTAATTTAGGCTAATGTTGAGAGATCTTTACCGACAATAAACTTTCCTACAAATAAAAAATTAAATCATCATTTTGGATGTATTTGGTTTTATTTTTGTTCTTGGCTCAAGTCTAAGGATCTAGCATGGTAATCTTCTGGTTTTGGAGGAAAATTAAAAGCCTAGGGAATAACACTGGGCAGTCCACCCAGCAAATGGAAGAATCATTTTGGCCCATTAAAAAAACAACAACAACAAACTAATTTAAGCATAATACCTGGACTATTATACCTACTCCCTTAACCAGGTAAACTAAATAGGGCGCCAGGTCCTTCTGACCAGACACAACTTTCCAAACATGAATCCAAGGACACTTTAACCTCAGTCCTTCCTGTGTCCTTGGTATCTCCTACAACGTATATTCTGCGTTCCAAGAGATCATCATGGTCCAGTGAGGAAGACGAACAACTGAAATCTCATGGCTTCACTCTGTCGTCAACTAGCCATACCCAAGCACTCTGATTCAAATTGGAATTTACAATTACCATAATCCCTTGGGGGTTTCCAGTTTGGCTCCCGTTAATCCACACTGTCCTTTTTCCTAGGCATCCTCACTTGCTCCTTCTGATTACGTGTATTTTCAGAAAAACTAACATATGCACATTTTAAAAAATTAAATAGTTAAAAAGAAAATTCAAGCAACAGAAAAAATGTATGTAGGACAAGGTAAGTATTACTTGTTGCCCAGATCCCCAGTTCCTCAGACCCTCTTTATAGCAACCACTGTCACAGTATTTCCAGCTCCTTCCAGAAATAGTCCCAGATAGATATGCACACAGGTGGGTTTATATAAACATGTAGCTCTTTTGACTTTTTTTTTCCACAAAATGAGAGCCTACTATACATCATGTGTTTTTTCTTTGTTCAGGTAGTACAGTTCATATAAAGATCTAAGTGGAGGGTATTAAATGTGTTATTATATGTTATTATTATATGTGTCTCTATTATATTCTTATAAGCAACCTATGGATTACTCAAGCTTGCCAAGGTCATTTTCACCTACAAAAATCACAAAAGTGTCACTTATGTCCTTATCCAGATGTCACGGAAGAACAGACCAAGGACAGACAGAGAGCCTAGAGTACTCCCCTGCCCACTCTCCCCTTTCTGGCACATACTAATGAACTCTCAATGGGCTATGAACCCACTTAATAGTATTGTTATCCTGCCCAGACTTCTTCATCTCAGCACCCTGAGACATAAGGCAGAAGAAGCACCTGACACTTGAACATAGGCAGGGCCATTTCCTCAGTTACGTGGAGTCATTTTTGTTGGGTTTTCCCCCTATTCCTTCAGACGGAGAGAAGAGGACCTTAATAACTCCGCTTTCTTGTATAAGAAACGCTGGGGGCAGTAAGTCTTTGCTTAATGGGAACAAGGAGAACAGCTACAGAATAAAAACAGTAATAAAAGTTAAAAACTATGAGCAGGGTAGCCAGATTTCCATGGACCACAGATTCTGATTTCTCTTTAGCAGACTTCCAAGTTGCTTCAAGTTCAAAGACACGCTGTGGCACTGCACACCTGGGCGTGACAGAAAAGGCTATTCTGTCAGTTAGAACAGCACCGTGATCAGATGCATCTCTGCAGGGATTTCCCTCCATCTACCGTCTAGGACATGGCAAGCTCCGGCATCTCGAGATCAAGCTTTCCTGCATGAGAAACACATGATACAAAGCATAATGAACACATTCAATGGGCCGGCACTTTTCGCTGCTCCAACGTTTTTCCAGGGCATATGTACCATATGTTTTCGCTTTCTTGAAGCTTCTACTTTTGGTTCCTCCTAAAGGCATATCCCATTTACTATTGTTGGCATATGTGTCTATGCTTTTCAGTAAGTGAATAACCCATTGAAAACAATGGCATTAACCATCATCCCATGCTTTATGCTGAGTTCTATATAGGATAACCATCGGAAAGCAGCAATATTTAGTCTAGGGACAACTTCACATGATACGCACTGTATTTGAAAGAACTTCTACTCAGACCATTTGGGAGAAGATAGGAATACAAAATTGAGCCACATACGGTTTCAAAACTGAGAACTGAGTTTATCACTGATGAGATATGTATTCATTCACTGGTGAAACTGTAAGGTTTTATTTATGAAGTGCAGAAATAGGAAAAATAAATCTCAACTTAATTGCGAATATGGCTGCAATTGTAGGTACATTCCCTTTTTTTTTGGTGAAATGTTTATATTTAAACTCCCAGGAGGATGACATTTCTGAAATGAGTATTGTTCCCTTATATTGACATTACTCTCCCTCCTTCATCCTCATAACAGCTCGTATCTTCTAGATACATCTGCTGAGATGCTACCCATAGAAGTAAATACTCCACAACTGTCACATGTGCACATAAAATTTATTTAATTCACTGTACTTTAGGTAAGGGAAACAAATGTATAATTCAATATCACATTTATATCTGTAATGTCTAATTATTCTAATAACTAACTTGAGATTCCTCATAATGTGGATCCATGAATGCAAACCAATATACATTTCACGTGTATTCGCTTTTGCTAATGATATAATTAACAACTCTTCCTTTGACCAACTTTTCATGCCCTCCAAAAGTAACATCTATATAACTTCAAACGTTTGGTAACTTGTTTTATAGAACTTCAAGATTTTCATCCATTTATACCTAGATTAATCAATAATGCTATGATAATTATAATCCATTTAGTGAGTGCCTACCATGTTCCATTTAGTCCTTGTAACAACCTTGCAAGGTACATATTATTACCAAGGCAGTCAACTGACATTCAGGGAAGCTATTTAATATATCAATATATCAAGTATTTATATGGCATATGAAATTCAAACCAAAAACATTTCACACTCATGGATTGGAATAATAAACTTTGTTAAAATGTCTATGTGGCCCAGAGCCATCTACAAACTCAGTGCAATCCCTGTCAAAATACCACTGACATTTTTCACAGAGCTGGACCAAACAATCCCAAAATTTGTATGGAACCAGAAAAGACCCCAAATAGCCAGGGGAATATTGAAAAAGAAAACCAAAGCTAGGGGCATCACAAAGCCTGACTTCAAGCTATATTACAAAGCTGTAATCATGAAGACAGCATGGTACTGGCACAAAAACAGACACACAGATCAATGGAATCAAACAGAGATCCCAGAAATGGGCCCTCAAACTCTATGGTCAACTAATCTTCAACAAAGCAGAAAAGAATGTCCAGTGGAAAAAAGACAGTCTCTTCAACAGTTGGTGCTAGAAAAATTGGACAGCCACATGCAGAAGAATGAAGCTGGACCATTCTCTTATACCATACAAAAAGATAAACTCAAAATGGATGAAAGACCTAAATGAGAGACAGGAACCCATCAAAATCCTAGAAGAGAAAAAAGGCAGTAACCTCTTTGACCTCAGCCACAACAACTTCCTGAAAGACATGTCTCTAAAGGCAAGGGAAACAAAAGCAAAAATGAACTATTGGGGTTTTATCAAGATATAAAAAGCTTCTGCACAGCAAAGGAAACAGTCAACAACCCACAGAATGGGAGAAGATATTTGCAAATGACATATCAGATAAAGGCCTGGTATCCAAGATCTATAAAGAACTTACCAAACTTAACACCCAAAAAACAAATAATCCAGTCAAGAAATGGGCAGAAGACATGAACAGGCACTTCTCCAAAGAAGACATACAAATGGCCAAGAGACACATGAAAGAACGTTCGACATCACTAGCCATTGAGGAAATACAAATCAAAACCACAATAAGATACCAGCTTACAGCAGTTAGAATGGCTAAAATTAAAAAGACAGAGAGCAACAAATGTTAGTGAGGATGCAGGGAAAGGGGAACCCTCTTACACTGTTGGTGGGAATGCAAGTTGGTTTTCCAGCCCCTCTGGAATACAATATGGAGATTCCACAAAACATTAAAAATAGAGCTACCCTATGACCTACTGACTGCACTACTGGGTATTTGCCCCAAACATGTACCCCAACATTCACAGCAGCAATGTCCACAATTGCTCAACTGTGAAAGGAGCTGAGAGATGCCCTTCAACAGATGAATAGATAAAGAAGATGTGATTCCAAAAAAAAGATGTGATTCATATATACAATGAAGTATCACTCAGCCATCAGAAAGGGTGAATACCTACCATTTATATCAACATGGATGGAACTGGAGGGTATTATGCTAAGTGAAATAAGTCAAGCAAAGAAAGACAATTATATGGTTTCACTCATATGTGTATATAAGAAATAGGACAGAAGATCATAGGGGAAGGGAAGAAAAACTGAATGGGAAGAAATCAGAGAGGGAGACAGACCAAGAGAGACTCTAGACTCCAGGAAACAAACTGAGATTTGTAGAAAGGGAGGTAGGTGGGACAGGATAACTGGGTGATGGGCATTAAGGAGGGCACACGATGTAATGAATGCTGGGTGTTATATTCAACTAATGAATCATTAGTCACTACACCAAAAACTAATGATGTTCTATATGTTGGCTAACTGAATTTAAATTTAAAAAAAAGAAAGAAGTTCAAAACCTGTTGTAGACAAGCTCTTTTTACGTGGTGAAGAGTGACAGCATGGCCACGGGCTTTTACCATTGTCACCAACAACAGCCGAAAACTGGGGAGGAATGCTCTGTCTTGGTTCTGTTGTTAATAGTCCCATTGAAAGAATATGATAGACCTACTGGAGCCACTGGCTCAATCCGAGCCCAATCAATCAGTTTGGCCATATGCATATAGCATTGCTATTGGCCAGAAATTTTAGACTCTCTTGGTGGTCAGTGGACAGAAAACAGAGTGGAAGCCTCACCATCATTCTATGAAATGGGGTAGGGGTGAAGAAGTTCCCACAGAAAGATGAGTGATCTTACCACAGGAAGGATGAGAGTTCCACATTAAACACACTCACACACACACACACACAGAAATGGCACAACCCAACCTCAGATCTCGTTAACAGACCTCCTGTTGAGAACTGGGTCTAAGTCTCCTGGACTTGAATCTGGTTCTATGCCAGTCTGATTAAGAGACTGTGGTAGGAGTGACACTGTCCAGTTTCCAGGCCAAAGAAGTCAGGAACTGGCAGCTATTCTATCTCTTGAAATGCTCATTCTTGGAAACCAGCCACAATGCTACAGCTAAGTTTGTGGGGAAGGCCATGTAGAGAAGCAGCAAGGTCACAGACCCCGAGCCCCAGCAGAGCTCTCAGCCCACAGCCACGACCACCTTGCCACACCTTGTGTGTGAGACATCTTCTAAGCATATTCTCCATCCCTCAGCCAAGCCTCTCCAATAATGCTGCATGGAGCAGAGATTAAGAGTCCCACTGAACTTGCATATTTGTGATCTAAGTACTGGGGGCATTGTCACTAGGTACTAGGCACATCTGTTATATTAAAAATAGGTCACGGGAACAACCGGTCACCAAATTTGCACTCTTTCCTTTGCATTACACACAAACTCTGCTCAGTACCCTTTCCATAGTCCCCTGAGTACCCACCACAACACTGAGCGTATTGTAGCTGTGCTATAAATAAGTATTCATGAAATAATTGAATTATACATTCCAAACGTATTATTGTCTCTTTTTAAAGCGATAAATGGCACCAAGAACTTAAGTGAACAGCCCAGAGATAAGCACAAAGATCTGGGCACAAAGCGGTTCTTTAGCTGAGCTGGAAGATTTTCATATTCAAGTCAAATGCATTATCTATTATTACCCTTAGTACAGTCTCTCTGTGTTAAGTAAAATCCCACTGTTCCTCTTCTCATGGAACAAGACGAAGTGCAGTGGCAAATGCTTTCTAAGCTTTAAAACTAAGCATGCTAAAATATCTGGAAAAAATAGGCTATACACCAGTAGCACTAGTCAATTCTGAAGAACAAGCCTTGGGGTTTCAGGAAGCAACTGATACCTACCTTCTGTGCCTCTTTTATTTCTTACAATGAACATGCATTTATTAAATGACATGAAGTTAGATCTAGTAAGGAAATCTAGCAAAACGTTAGCAGCAAGTATCATGATTATGAGATTACGAGGGTTTTACATTGACATTTAATATCTAAATCATATACTGATAGTGAATGTCTATTCCCTGTAGTTCTCAAAGAATTTCAAATTCTTACCCATTAAGATCCCAAGTTTTATGTAACAGAAAAAAGTCATTGTATATTACCTGGACGTTTCATGCAAAATCAACTGCTAATATATACCAAGCTCAGATTCACATATCAAGAAAATTACGCACGCCCTCATGCACCAAGAACCATTATGGGAAAGCTTTGTTCTAAGACACAACACCAATAAGTATACTGCAAAGTACTCCCTGATTAAACCTTTTTTATTCTTGAAACTTTTGTCCTGCTACAGCAGCATTTCCAGGAAAGGAGACTGAAACATGCCCTTGCTTAGTGTTAATGGTTAAGTGGGAAGATGGTAAGGAGCCCATTTGTGTCTGCATCTGAGGCTCAAGCAGTGCTAAGGGAAACTAAATCTTTGATACTTCCGAAGCTTTCACACGTATGTAAAAGCTGGAAAATTTAGTTAATATGATACTTCAGATCCTCTTCTGTTATAACTGAAAATTTTCTCCGGGCACAAAATTTCAGGGTATTCACACTATCCTTCCTGATTTTCTATTTCCAGTGGGTTGAGTAATTTTCAGTCCAAATTACAAGTTATCAAAGACCAAGCATTTGTTCATCCATTTATATATTCAACCTATAGCTAAAGACCAGATACCAACCGTCAGGCATTCTCTTGAAGAAATATGAAAGTGGAAGATACATAATGGATAGTTCTTACTCTTATCTAAATGCCCAGAAGGATGATCTCTTATCTGCCATGGTCTATGTTAGCTGCCTACCCACTATGATCCCTGCTCTCTACAGAATGAACTCACAGAAACCGAGAGCAGAATGGTGGTTGCCAGGATCTCCGGGAGCAGCGGAAGTGGGAGGATGTTGGCTAACGGATACAAACTTTCAATTATAAGATGAATAAGTTTTGGAAATGAAACATACAGCAGGGTGACCGTAGTTAATAAAGATGTATGGTATATCTGAAATTTGCTAAAGGCATAGATCTTAAGTCTCCTCAACACATGTACAGAATACCAGTAACTAGATAAGGTGATGGATTTGTTAATTAGCTTGATTTTGATGAAGATTTTATAACATATACATAAAACAAATTATCACACTGTACACCTTAAATATATACAATTTCTATCTGTCAATCACACCTCAATACAGCTAGAGGAGGGAAATGGGCAGAAGACTTAACAGATATCTCACCAGAGAAGATAGCCAGATGGCAAATAAGTGTACAAAAAGATGATCCTCCACACATCATTTGTCATCAGAGAAATGGAAATGAAAAAAAGACACCACTACAGATCTATCAGGATGGCCAAAATCCAGAACACAAAACCAAATATTTGTGAGCAAGTGAAGCAAAAGGAACTCTCACCTGCTGCTAGCAGGAATTCAGAATGGTACAGACACTTTGGAAGACAGTTTGACAGTTTCCTACAAAACTAAACATACTTTCACCCTACAATCTAGCGATCATACTCCTTGGTATTTACCGAAAGGAGCTGAAAACTTTTGTCCACACAAAAGTCTGTACATGGATGCTTACGGCGGTTTTATTCATTAATGCCAAAACCTGGAAGCAACCAAGATGTCCTTCAGTTAGGTGAAGGAGTAAATAAATTGTGGTACATCCAGACAATGGAAATGTTATTCAACGTTGAAAGGAAATGAGCTATCAAGCCATAAAAAGACATGGAGGGGGCGCCTGAGTGGTTCAGTTGGTTAAGCGTCTGCCTTCAGCTCAGGTCATGATCCTGGAGTCCCGGGATTGAGTCCTACATCAGGCTCCCTGCTTGGCGGGGAGTCTGTTTCTCCTCCCCCTGCTTGTGCTCTCTCTCTCTCTCTCACTGCCACTCTATCTCAAATAAATAAAATCTTTTAAAAAAAATTTTTAAAAAGCAAAAATACTTAAAAAAATAAAGACTCAGAGGAAACAAATGTATTTTATTATGTGAAAGAAGACAATATGAAAAGGATACATACAATACGATTCCAACACTGTGACTTTATCAGGAGTTACAGGGGAGGAAGAGATGAGCAGGTAGGACACAGGAGACCTCCATGGCAGTGAAACTATTCCATATGACACTACCATGGTAGATACGTGCCATTCCACATATGTCCAAGCCCACAGAAAACGTAACACCAGGAGCGAAGCCTAATGTAAACTACGTACCTTGGGTGACAATGATATGTCAATGCAGGCTCACTCTGGTACAAGGTGTTGAGATTTGGGATGGCTGCGGGGATACATGTATGGCAACTCTTTATACTTTCTGCTAAATTCTTCCTTGAACCTAAAACCGCTCTTAAAAATAAGACTTATTATTTATAAAACCAGAATCAAGGACAAATGTTACTAATCATCATTGCCAGGCAATGAAAACATGGTCAGTTTCTCTTTCCTTTTTCAGACTTTTCTATGTTGTCCAAATTAGAATGTCTGTATTAGAATGTTTGGATTTTATTTTCCAGTCACACACAAAAAAAGGAATGTATATTTACTGATGATGTCTGAAGATCCTCCCCCTTCCCTTACTTCCCACTGTTGGTACTCTCATCTTCCATGAACTCCTGCCCCCACTGCTCCAAGATTGCCCCGAGTTCCTCCTCCTTCCATCTATGTTCAGCTTCATTCATATGTTATTCTTCCTTAAGTACCATTTCACCACGCAATTACTTTTTTCAAAATCTGAGGTGTCCCACTGTCCTCTTCTGAAATCCCTCCCATCTATGCAGGACTGGTGCACCCTCTCCCCCCACATACACACACTTCTCCACTCACCTTCTTCAAATATTCCAATCCACAGTGATTGTTTTTGTTTTGTTACTTTCTATAAAAAGCACAGGCCAAGGCTTTGGGAAATTGACTGTAAGCCAATCTACACAATGTACTGGTTTCATGGTCTGTAGTACACAGTAGTTATCTCCAAAACCAGGTTTCAAACCCTGTCATCTCAGGGACCATGCACTACCATTGCCTTCCATATTATCCACTCCATTTTAACATGATATATGGAACCCACTTTAAAATACTTCAGTAAAAAAAACTTCGGTAAAACTACATTGTGGGGGTGGGGATAGATTTTTTTTTTTTAAGATGAATACAAGGTTGATCTTTGCTGAATACAGATAGTGATTATGTGGAGGTTTTTTAAAAATACTATTTCCCTAGTTGGTGTGATTTTCCATAATAAGAGTTCTTTTTTATTTTTAAATTATTTGTTTATTTATTTATCAGAAAGAGTGTGTGTAAGAGAGAAACAGGCAGGCAGAGGGAGATGCAGGCTCCCCGCTGAGCAAGGGGCTGGATGCACGACTTGAGCCCAGGCCTCTGGGCCAAAGGCAGACATTAACCAACTGAGCCACCCAGGTGTCCCCAAAGTAAGAGTTCTGAAAAAGGAACTGTAAAGAGTTAAGACTATTAAATGCCACTTCTGAACTTAAAATTATCAATCAATCAATAAATCATGTCTTCAAGTCTCCCAAACTATTTATACAATCAAATCCATTTCTACTGCACATATATGCCTTTGTTTTTAATACAAACCATTTAACTTACACAAAAATTCCTATTGGCTCTACATCATAAAATGTGTTTCCATTTACATCAATAAATTATGCAAAGATTAAATAATCTAAAATTTAATTTGGAAAATGAAGTATCTGACTTGTGACATCATTTTCCCTGTCCAAAGAAAAGGTGAGATTCCCCCCTCCCCCGCTTTCTCTTAATTTTGCATCATTTACATAAACTGACCTCAATCTGGGTCACAAAAAGGTAATATTATTGCAGTTAGTATGATTAATTCACTTATTTGTTTATTTAGTTTGTAAATCATTTTAATTAAATAGAAATGTCAAGGGACTTGAGCCTTCGCATTTAGAGTTTTTAAAAAATGATATAAGGCAGAAAGATCCTTTTAATCATGACAAAAACATGCTAGTTTTGGAAAGCACTTTTTCATATTAAAATCACAATTAAAAAACCCTGACCCCTTCCCCCCACAAGCCTTCTTCAGTGGCAATAATTGGAAGCTTGCAAAAGTGCTACAGTCCCTATTTAGCAACTAGAAAAATCTAGGTTCATAAGACTCAGCAGAGGCCTCCATGTCTCCGCATTCATCAACCCACAGCAGAGGTTCAAGTAGAAAAATAGCACGCCGGCACTCTCCGAGTAATGTGCCTTCCAAAAGATGGGAATGCCCACCACCCTCCTGACTTGCCATAACCTCTGTTCCTGTCATGCTTTCCAAACACCTGATAATGTGGTCTCTAGCCTGGACACTGTGCGCAAGGGCTTATCTTTCCAAACCTCATTTTCCTCACTTATTGTGTTGAGATAATAACGGTATGTACCCCATAGAGCTGTGGTTATTAAGTGAGATAATGCATGGGAGGTGGTCACGGCACCTGGCATGAAAAAAGTCTCAAAATGTGAAAATAATAATAAAACTTCAACAAGTAGTTATGGAACTATTTTTTCTTCTATTTATTTTCAACACTCGAGGTTTGGGGGTTAGTTATAGAAAGAAGACACCATCCCCTAGCTGGAATTCTTGCCTCACATGGTCCCAAACCACTTCTAGTCTGGGCTCCCTCTGCCCCCAGACTTGCTTGAATGAGGATCTGGTAAGAGGCAACTCTAGGAACCAATTGTGGTATCCAATTTAAGAAAAAGAATATAAAATGACAAATACAGAATAACGCTTAAATGCGTGTGCTTGTTTAGAATGAGAAATCACCAAGAAATTATCGACAAAAATCTGAAAAATACCACCATTATTACAAAATCCAGACACATAACATTTTTTTATTAACTAGGTGCCTAGTAGGCATCCAAAAAATATTTTTCTGCCTTTTTTTTGTAACCTGTATACTCTGATTGCTTTCTTACATGGCAACAATTTTATAATCTCATTTTCTCTAGAAAGAATAGAATGTTAATTTAGTCTTTCCTCTAGCGTGGTTGACTGAATTTTTTTTTCCATTTTGATAGTCTATACTCATAAAACATGCAACTTCACTTATAGATGCACCTTCTGTTTGCCGTACTACTATCGAAGAGTGCCTCAGAAACACAGAAATTCTGATAAATTCTATTTCACAGTTTCCATAAAAAATGTAGAGTACATTTATAATTTTATATGCTGCATTATATTCCTGAGAAAAATGAGAGATTAGAGAAACATGCCTGAGGTTACACAGATGCCAGATTGCTGAGCTGGGATTCCATTTCTGACAGCTGGCATTCATTATTCCTCACATTTTTACCCACGCCTCGGCACTATGCCTTCCAAACTAATACCCACACCTCTGACATCTTGATCGACTGTGAAGAGGGGAAGGGAGAGGAAGGGAGACGAACTAGCATTTACTCAGTCTTTGCCATGCATCAGGCTCTTGGCTTCGGCACTTTCCTTATCTCATTCACTCCTCAAAGTAACTCTGAAAGATTAGTGTCATTTCCCCCAAGTCACAAATGAAGAATTGGATCTTGAGAAGTTCAAGGTTACAACACGAATACAGAGGCGACTTTGGGGATCCTGAATCCACGTTCTTTCCACCATATGCGTCTGATTCCTTTAAGATGTAAGAGGAAAATGTGGAGTGTCTGGGAGAACACTATAAAATTCAACTCCAAACCAACTTATTTTAGCAAATACTCTTGTTGCTTCCCTGGCCTTTCCTGAGTTGTAAATGGAATGGATCAGGGAAAAGCGCTCAGTATCTGTCACTCTAAACATTCCTTGATGACGGCTAACCTCATGCAGACCCACATTTGCTACTGGATGCGTGGCAAACCCATGTTGGTGAGGAAGGGAAAGAAAGCACTGGAAATACGTAGTTGCATATTCCAGTATTTATAGTACACACATATTTTGGCTGCATCTGTACAAAGTTTGGTGCCTAAAAAGCATTTCCAGATCCCTCAAAATCATCTGGCTACTTTTTTTTTCCCATTTGGCTACTTTTTAATCCCTAAAAACACTACTACACTATTCCCCATTTGTCCACAATACTAATAAAACCAACTATCCCCTTGTGATTACTTTCTTGTTTTTTGTGGGGCGTTTTGGCTTTGGGAGCAATTGATTATGTCAGGAGAAAGGACTGACTTCTTTTTATTTCTTAGGGTTTTTTTTTTTAATGTGGCAAAATATACATAAAATTTACCATTTTAACCATTTTTAAGCATACACCACAGTAACATTAAGTACCTCCACGTTGTTCTGCAAACATCATTACCTTCCACCTCCACAACTCCTTCATGTTCTCACACTGCAACTGTGTAACCATTAAACAATAATTCCCCATGTCCCCTCCCTCCAGCCTCTGGCATCCACCACTCTACTTTCTCTTTCTGTGGGTTTGACAACTCACAGTACCTCCTGTAAGCGGAATCATACAATATTTGTCCTTTCATATCTGGCTAATTTCACTTAGTATAATGTTCTTAAGGTTCATCTATGTTACAGCACGTGTCAAACTCTTCCCTTTTGAGGCTTGAACAGTACCCCATCATATGCATATACTACGTTCTGCTTATCAAGCCGTCTGTCAACAGACATTTCAGTAAAGTTTTCACCTTTTTGTGAAGCACGTTGATGTGAACACTGATGTACAAATACCTGTTCCCTAATTCAAGATGAGGAAGCTAGCACTATAAAAACGGAATTTGAAATCGGCACCGCTGGTGACCCTGCGGTCCTCCACCCTAACAGTTGGGTCTGAGTGGGGAGCTGGGAGGGAATATCTCTGCCCTGCGTTACTCAGGGTTACCCCACCAGAGCCATCAGAGGCTTTTATGAATAATTATAAAAGTCTTCGTGTCAGGGCGCCTGGGTGGCTCAGTGGGTTAAAGCCTCTGCCTTAGGCTCAGGTCATGATCTCGGGGTCCTGGGATCGAGCCCCGCATCGGGTTCTCTGCTCAGTAGGGAGCCTGCTTCCCGCTCTCCGCCTGCCTTTCTGCCTACTTGTGATCTCTGTCTGTCAAATAAATAAATAAAATTAAAAAAAAAAAAAAAAGTCTTCGTGTCAACACACATCTTCTTCTCTAGGGTAGATTCCTAGGAAGGGAATGACCGGACCGTATTGTAACTCTACGTGCCAAATTTTAAGAGACTGTCAAATGTTTACTAAGTACGTGTAAAAATTACATTTTTTCATCAAAGGTGGGAAGATATCAGGCATTCTTTATTCAAATATGTTTCTGACTCCTTTCTATCCTCTCCTCCTTCTGGAATTCCCATTATGCATACAGCGGTTGCCTGGGGGTACCTCACAGGTCTCTGAGGATTTGCTCATTTTTCTTTATTTTTTTCCTTCCTTGATTCAAATTAGAAAAATCTGATTGACTTATCCTCATGTTCTCTTATTCTTTCTTCTGCCATCTTGTGTCTACTGCTAAGCACCTTGAGGGAATTTTTCCTTTTACTGTCTTTTGCAATTCCAGAATTTCCATTTGATTCTTTTTTAATAGCTTCTATCTTTTCATTCGTATGATTTATTAGATGAATCAGTGTCCTCATACCTTCCTTTAAGGATTCAGACATGCCTTCTGTTAGCTCTATGAGCTTATTTATAATAGCTACTTTGAAGTCTGTCTTCTAAGTCCAAAATCTGGGATCCCTCAGAGAGTCTGATTAATTTTTTTCCTTACGAATGTGTTACAGTTTCCTGTTTCTTTGTATGTGCCATAAATTTTGTTGAGAACTGTACCTTTCAGATAATATTTTTTAACAAACCTGGATTATGATGCCTCTGATACAGATTTTTTTGGTTTATTTTTCATCTTTATTTAGCGATATGTTCATATTAACATTACAGAGTGTGTCTGACCTGCACTGTGTGGACAATGAAGTCTCTGCTCACTTTTTTTGTTTTTTTGTTTGTTTTTTTTTTTTTTTTCAGATTTTATTTATTTGACAGTGAGAGAGAGAGGAACAGAGCCCAAGCAGGGGCAGTGGCAGGCATAGGGAGAAGGAAAAGGAGGGTTGAGTGGGGAGCCCAATGTGGGGCTCAATCCCAGGATCCTGAGATGGTGACCTGAGCCGATGGCGCACACTTAACTGACTGAGTCACCCTGGCACCCCTCTGCTCACTTTTTTAAAATATTGCTTTAGTTTTTAAGTCTGGCTTCCTAATGTCTCCTCGGGGTCAGCACAGCTTAGGGGTCAGCCAATGATTCATCATAGGTTGTGCTCAAATACTTCGAGCCCTAAGGCTTCTAAACTTTGCCAATGAATCTGCGTGTGGGTTGAGACACGTATTAATAATTCAAGTAATTGATAAGTCAGCTGAGCCTAATGATATCACCTCTGCCCATGTGCAAGGCAGGAGCTTCAGCCAGACACATGTAAAATGCCAGGGCCCTCTCACCAGCACATGTAGCCCTCTGCAGGTGCACAACCGTATGACTTGCAGGGACACATGGAACTTATCATTGCCTCTGTGGCTCTTCCATTCCTACATTTCCTACATTTCCCTCTTAAATTCCTGACTGGTCCACCTTTCATTACCTTCCCCGTCCAGGATTCCAACATCAGGCTAGCCATTATATTTGGCTTCCTTGTTCGTTTGCTACCAGTTCCAACAATGCCCAAGGTCACTCCCTTTCTCCATGCTGCCCTAGGCCAACCAAACCTCTCTGATAGCAAGTCTTCTTCAGCTGCCTATAGAGTATCCCCCCTACCCAGAGAAGTTCACCTTTCCTTCAAGGCAGTTGTTAGCGCTCTCAATTCTGGATTGGTTAGAGAAAAATCTGATTCATCCTTCATGTCTGCTCCATCTTTATAAACTGAAGAACTGCATAACAAAGCAGGCATCTGTTGCCATAGTTCAGTAAGTGCTCTCTCCGCGAGCAGCCCCTTACAGGCTGGACAGGAAGGAAGAGCAAAAACGCCAGAGAAACATCAATCAAATTTTTTTCACTCCCCTGCATTTTATTCCTTTATGAGACTTTACCTCAGAACCAAAACAAAGCCAAAAATAAACAAACAAAGAAAAAAAAACCTTCCCGCCACATTACCGCCTTACTGTTTTCTCCAGTTTGGATGCAAATGCGAGAAGATCCCTTTGTGGGCTGAAGGCCTTCAAGAACAGCCCTCTGTTTCACTCATCTCTCCCCTAGTTCTCATTTCCTCTGTCTGCTCAAACATCGTATGAGGAGAGGAAAATAACAGGTGGTTTTTCTTCCAATACCAAATATCCAATCCCCACTAGTCTCCTAGGCTAGTCACCAAACTCTTGAGTGGACGTTCAGAGTCTGTTTTCTACAGTGACACCTCCATTCGCAGTCACCTTCTAATTAAAAACTGCAGGGATGCTCGATGATGCTGCTCTCTGAAATGTCTGTGATGTCTTCACTGGGTTTTTATCAATCTCAAGGGTAGACATTCTCACTGGGAGGTGAGTCTCACTAACCCTCATTTTATAAACAGAAGAAAAGTCCAGAACGAAGAAAATATGTAGGCTACTCTCCTGAAAATCATGCATCAGCTCAGTCAATTTCTGATTCTTAATTGAAGTCTGTTTCCCCTTTGAATCCAGAAAAAGCTAAGGGCAGCTCTTTCTTGTATCATTCCTTCATACATATCCATGTTGGGCTTCTAAGTGAAGTTGGACGACAAAGGGGTATGGGCCCTCAGACAGAGGTACAGAGGAAAGAAAGGGAGAAAAAACAAACTTTAAAGAGGAAAGAGGAATGTGTGAGGGGAAAAGACCCAGGAACATCTAAATAGTTATCTAAAACTGTCGGTTTCTCTCCAACAACAGTTTTCTTGAAGGAACTGGGTTCAGGCAGGCATGAATCAAAATCCTAGCTTGGTCAATTACCAGATGTACTTCTTGGTTAATTTCTTTAAATCTTTTAAACTTCAGTTTATAATTCTGTAAAATACAGACATGAATAGTGCCATTCCTCTTTCTCTACCCAGCACCTGGCACGAAATCTGAACATATTTTCCATTATATATTTTTTCAAAGATTTTTATTTATTTATTTATTTATTTGACAGCGAGAGATCACAAGTAGGCAGAGAGGCAAGAAGAAAGAGAGAGAGGAGGAAGCAGGCTCCCTGCTAAGCAGAGAGCCCGGTGCGGGACTCGATCCCAGGACCCTGAGATCATGACCTGAGCCGAAGGCAGAGGCTTAACCCACTGAGCCACCCAGGCGCCCCCATTATATTTTTGAAGAGAAGGAGGAAGGGAGGAACCAAGCACTCAGCTTCTACTTAATAAATTTGGGTGTATCTCAGTATGCTTTCTTTAAGTCTCTTCCAGACATTTCTAACCACAGAATTTCTACAAACTGTGCTAAGAATCTTCAACTAAATCGAGTGGAGAATGTTTGTGGGTTCTGGTTTTAAAAAGCAGACTGGGAGGAGTGACATCAGCAGGATGGCGGAACAGGATGGCCTACACCCTCCTTCCCCCAGAAACACAGATTTAACAACAAACCAACAAAATACCTTAGTGAGAAATTTCAGAAGCTAATTAAAAGGTTCCTGCACCACAGGTGAGCATGAAGCCAACCACATCAAAAACCAGCAGGTAATTCACAACACTCTCCTTCTACTCTCTCATTAGGGTCTTACACAGATAAATATACAGACAAATATAGAAGCCTGTGGTATTGTAAGGTAGATGAGTAAATCCCCTATCAATATGTACAGGATATTGCTAAAAGCATAAAAAGTAATTATAAATCTATGCTAATAGATATGCAATGTAGAAAGAAATAATTCGTGTCATCAATAACGTAATACACAAAAACTACTTCAAAAAGAAAGACCTATATGTAAGACCTAAAACTATCATATTCCTAAAATAAAACATAAGGAAAGAGCTTCAGAACACTGAATTTGGCAATGACTTCTTGGCTATGACACCAAAAGCACAAGCAACAGAGTAAAAACCAGACAAATGGCACTACACCAAATTCAGAAACTTCTTCATGTCAAAAATAACAATAATACCCAGGTGAAAAGTGAACCTACAGTATAAGAGAAAATAATTACAAGTCATATATTGGATAGGCGTTAATATCCTGAATGCAGAAGAAACTTGTACAACTCAACAATAACAGAAGTTAATAACCTGATTAAACAATGTGCAAGGAACTTGAATAGATCTTTCTCCAAAGATACACAAGTGACCTATAAGCATGTGAAAAGATGCTCGATGTCACTAACAGTTAGGGAATGTAAATCAAAACCACAATGAGATGTCACCTTACATCCATCAGGAGGGCCATTATCAAAAGAACTGTGAACAAATACTGGCAAGGCTGTGAAGTCGGAACCCTGGCGCACTGTCCGTGGGAATGTAAGATGGTGCACCATTATGAAAAACAGTATGGAGGTGCCTCAGAAAATTAAAACTGGAATGACCATATGATCCAGCAATTTCCCTCCTGGGAATATACCCAAATGAATTCCAAGCAGGATCTTGAAGAGATTTGCACATCTGTGTTTGTGAAAGCATTATTCTCAATAGCCAAGAGGCAGAAGCAACCCAAATATCCACTGAGAGATAAACAGATAAAGAACACGTGGTTTTTACATACACTTGAACACTATGCAGTCTTTAAAAGGAAGGAAATCCTATCAGGCTTCAGCATGGATTAACCTTGAAAACATTTATGCTAAGTGTAGTCATGTGCAAAAGGACAAATACTGTACCATTCTGCTCATATTAAATACATAAAATAGTCAAAATCATAGAAACAGAAAACAGAAAGGTGGCTATCAAGGGCTGAGGAAAGAGGGAAGGGGAGGTAACGTCTAGTATACGCAGAGTTTCAATACAGAAAAATGAAAAAGTTCTAGAAATTAGTTGTGAATATGCGAATATATACAAATATACTTAACATTACTAAACCATACACTTAAAAATGGTTACGATGGTATTAATGTTATGTGTTCACACAATAACAAAAAATTTAAAAATTTTAAAAGTTAGATTTGTTAGATTTTCATTTGAAGTAGTTCGTTAGGTTGCTTTCCTGGGGTAATATTTTTGGGGAAAAAATACTTTAGTTCAATTTAAAAAAATACTTAGATTCAATTTACCGTTCAGCAAAATAAACCATTCTAATTCAGGCTTTATTTCTAACTGGGGTCAGTCTGACTCGGATGGAAGATAGTCAATCTAACTTAAGCCTGCCTGTGGCTATTCTGTGGGTTTATTCTGCTGACTTCCAGCACAATGGGGCTAAAAACACTATTGATCACAGCCCTGATTTCCTAAAAATGTCAGGGACATTTTACACTTTTTCTCTGAGGTATTAAATATCAGGCCTGCCATTAACCAGATTGTGATAACAGACACAATAAAGCCAACTGCAAAGTTAACATTAAAGAATATTTCTCCAAAGGTCATGCTGCAGCTATAGGATATCGTAATGACCCTCTTCTTTGAGGGCTACTGATTTTTTTCACAAAAGATGTGCCCAGCCCAGCTCTGCAACTTCCACCTCCCCGTGACAGCCAACAGGCCAGAGATGATTCCTGCCTCCTCTAACCCTTCCAGAAAATCACAGAACACAAGTTCAAGTCTCATAAAAAAATAATTAAATAAATAAAATTCCCCCTGCTCCTTCTTAGGGAGAGACCCCCCGCCAGGGCTCTACCTCGCACACACTTCCTCACTGTGTTAAGTCAATAAACCTGCTTTGCTGGACAAAAGGTTTGCCCCTGGGGGTCACTGCGCTGTTGGTATTTTTTACCTTGCTTATGGGAGAAGAATGCTTCCAACAGATCCCAAACCGGCAGACTTAGGTAGAGGGGTTTGTTCCACCCCCCAAGTAAAGGTAAAGTCTGAGATTTGCAAAGACCAGTCCCATCTCCTGTTCTGGCTCACCATGGACCAGCCCACCGGAATGAGTAGAACGGCTGCAAGCTGGGAAAGCCAGTATTTTCCAATCTTCCCCTGAAAACAGTTCTGTGTCCTGAAGGTCCTTTAAAACTAACACCTCCATCTCTGACTCCACGAACCACTGGCTGGGAGCATATCTTAGAGCTTAGATCTGACACTTATCCTCTATCTCCAGTCAAGACAGATCTAATCATTCAAGGTCTCGATAAAATATCTCTTCAGACACACCTTCTCTGATCACCTTTAAACTATGGAGCCTCCTCAAGATAACCTCTAACACATCCGTTAACTTGTTTTTCTTCTTAGCACTCCACACTTGATGTATTTTGTTCACTACTTTATTAAATTCTTCATTTTCAGCTTATAGTAGAGTCTCATGGGGTTTTTTTAAATTTAACAATCATGTCTCTTTTCTTCAATATTCATTGTAAATAGTTCATTTCTTGTTCATATTGCATTAGCTGCTGCTCCAAAAAAAAAAAAAATCAAAATAAGAGTAATGACAAATTTGGACTCCAATTTGGGTTTTTGGGGTTTTCTTGAGAGGTTCAGATATAGTTGTAAAAGCAAAGCATTTTAGTTCTTTAAGGAACTTGAGCGGTCAGAAAAACAGCTTCTCTTCATTTTGCAGAGACAAAACTGTGGGCTGGAGTGTGGAAGCAATTTGAAAATGCCCCGATTTACTGGTGACTGAATGCCAGTTAAGCTGACTAGAAAAGGGAAGAGGGTGATAAAGTATGTTTTAAGTACAATTCAAGTTTATATTTTGCCTTTTTAAATTAATACTTTCTAAAATAAAAAATAAAAATAAATAAATATAAAAAATAATAAAAATAAAATAAAATAAAAAATAGATCATGTATACAGTTTAAACAAACATACGCTAAAGAACCATAAAGAGGCTACTTACCTTAACAAATGGCAGGAACTTGGGGTGCCTGGGTGGTTCAGTGGGTTAAAGCCTCTGCCTTGGGCACAGGTCATGATCCCGGGGTCCTGGGATCAAGCCCCGCATCGGGCTCTCTGCTCAGCAGGGACTTCCTGATCCCACTTTTCTCTTATTTCATCTGGTGAAAGAAGGGGTATGTAACTATTCCCAACTTTGTTTTCACCATTCCTGTTTTTTTTAATGTATAATTCTACCATTTATGTGTTCTCGAATTTGTATCAGTGATTTCTTACTGTAAGCACTCTTAACAACTTGCTTTTCTCAGCTTTTGAGATTCCTCACTTTCAATTTAATTCATGATGCTACTTAATTTTCACTGCTGTATAATACTCAAGTGTGTAACACCACTATACTTTATCCATTCTCCTACCCCGTGGGTATATTAAACTGAGCTTTGGGCTGAGAAGACAGAAGACGTGAATCAACAACATGTTAACTATTTGCTCCGGGAGAGCACCATGCAGAAAAAGATGAAGGCAACCTAATAAAGCTTCACTGTTATCTTCAGGAAGTTCTTGCAATTCATTCTATCCAGGCAAATAGTTTGCACATCTGGAAAAACAACTCTTTTATAATGATAAGAGTTTGTTCATCTGGAAACATGGTGAGCTTATCAGAACATTGGCATTAAAAAAAAAAAAATACTGTATTGGGGTGCCTAGGTGGCTAAGTCAGTTAAGCATCTGACTCTTGATTTGGGCTCAGGTCATGATCTCAGGGTGGTGAGCTAGAGACCCTCCCGTTTGCTGCTGGGCAGAGCCTGCTTAAGATTCTCCCCCTGCCTCTCCTGTTCTTCCCCCACTCCAGTGTGCACTCTCTCTCTCAAAAAAAAAAAAAAAAAAAAAAGAAAAAGACAAAAATTTTAACCCAGAAGAAGGCAGGAAAAGAGGGGAGAAGGATCCAAGAGTAGATGGATCCAACAGAAAACACAGAGCAAAATGGGGAATTTAAACCCATCCATACCAATACTAATATTAATTGTAAATTCTCTAAGCACCGCAAGTAAAAGACAGAGATGGTCAAACAGGATAAAAAGCAAGAAATATTTGTCATCCACAAAATACCATCTTTCACTATAAAGAATAGACAGGTTAACAGTAAAAGGATGGGAAAAGATACAATATGAAAATGCCAAACCAGAAAAATGACTAAATTAATAGGAGACAAAATTTCCTGGTGCCTTGCCATTGCAGGAGCACAGGTGGAAAAGCCAGGAAAAAACGCGGAGTCCTTTGTGAGGATGATTCTGCCCAAGCTAAGCACGACACTCCAGGCGCTGTCTACACGTACCGTGAGAGGGACACAGCAGGCTCAGGCTACGGGACCCACAAGTTCTAAAAGATCCGGAATGCCATCAAGAACTTCGACTGTGGCTGCAACTCTTTGGCCTTGCCACCACCTGGAGTACATTCTGCACCAGCAGTTGGAGATCGCTGGCAGCTGGAGGCCCATGAAAGCAGCAGGAGGCTGGGCGGGAGCAGAAAGCTCCCGTGGCCGGTGGCACAGGAACAAATTCCGGCTTCCTGGATCAGAGGCAGCAATCGTGAGCCCTCCTGGAACCCTTTCATGCCTAAGCCTGCCCCGAGGAGCGGAGCGGCCCAGACCGTGCTCAACCTGCAAGCAACGAAAATGACAAAGCGCTTCCCAGGTTCAGAATTCTGTCACGGACCCCTGACACCACGACTGCTAAGCATGCAGGGACCTGCCCCACGTGGGAAAAGCCACTGCGCATGTCAGACGTGACGCACACTTCCTGTCGCTTGACGCCTCCGTGCACCACGTGAGGCTCACCTCGCTCACGGAGCTCTGCGCGTGCGCCATGGCCCGGCATCCCTTGAGCGACGTCACGCAGAGTGAGGTGCTCTGGCCTGGGGCCAGGCGTCACCTTTGAGCGCGGGCGGAAGCTGATAGTGAAGGACGTGTGGACCCCGGAAACGGGGAGAAACTCGCAGACCTACGGCTTCGTGCTCCTTGGGGTAGCGCTGACCTCAGGGGCTCAGGAGTGAAGCCGCAGGCCAAGAAGTTGCGGCCAGCCTGCTGGGGATGCGGGCCTGAGTGTGCGAGAGACCAAATAAACCCGCTTGGATGTGGAAGGGGTCGGGAACCGGATTGCCCGAGTACAGATCCTGGCTCGCTGCTAGCTAGTATGAGTAAGTCACCTTAATCGCTTTCTGCCCCACTTTCTGTCTTTAAAATGGGGGCATTCGTAAGTTTCCTCAAAGGGCCAATGGAAAGATTAAATGAGTAAGTATGAGAAGGGATTAGTACTGATTTCAGTTTTTAATAGTAAAGGGCTTTAATATTACAGCTTTTAAAAAAGTGTTTGCTGTTTTCGGTAAATAGCATTTAAGTGGCTTCATTCTAATGCGACTCTCCTTGTAGTTATTCACTGTAGCTGAGAATTTATTGACTAGCTTTCAGCATCTATTGTTATCCTTTGGTTTGTTGTTGTATAATGAAATAGGTTGATGAAGTTCCTATTTCTGAAGTCCTTGCATTACTGAAATTAATCCCATTTGTTTATATCATAATATTATAAATGAATAGCTGGGTTCAGACTTCTAATAATTTATTTGAAATATTTGCTTCTATATTTGTAATTGGAATTCATCTTATTTTCTCTTGTGTGCTGTCTCTACATACTTTATACTGTGAATTCGGGAACTTTAATTTTTCTCTGTGGACTAGAATTATTTAAAATAACATAGAAATTATGTGTGTGTGGATTGAGCTTAAACTCAGTAGAACCATCTGAACCTGCCACCAAATTTGGCTGTGGTTACTGGACTCTTCAAATTTTCTCTCTCTTTTTGGGTCAAATTAGTTTTTTTTTAAGTTTTTTTCTTTCTTTATTAACATATAATATATTATTAGCCCCAGGGGTACAGGTCTGTGAATCGCCAGGTTTACACACTTCACAGCATTCACCATAGCACATATCCTCCCCACTGTCCATTCAAATTAGGTATTTGATGTTTTGATAACAAGTTAACTGTTTCTCTCAGATTTCCCAAATTTATTATGGTAAGTTTGTACAAGTTGCTTTAATATAAATCTTTAAGCTTTTCTGTGTTTGAATATTATATTTCATTATTAACACTGTGTATTCATTTTCTATGCTTATTAGGTTTGCCAGGGATTTCCCTTTTTTTTTTTTTTAAGATTTTATTATTCATTTGACAGAGAGATCACAAGTAGGCAGAGAGGCAGGGAGAGAGAGAGGGGGGAGCAGGCTCCCTGCTGAGCAGAGAGCCCCATGCGGAGCTTGATCCCAGGACCCTGAGATCATGACCTGAGCCAAAGGCAGAGGCTTAACCCACTGAGCCACCCAGGCGCCCAGGATTTCCCTTTTTATTGAAGTCTTTTTGAAAAATAAAATGGTTATTTTGTATCATACAACATGTAGCATATTACACGAAGTCAAGGAGCAGTATCTTAAGATGAAAGTTCATTTCCCTCTCATGTAAAAGAGGGCCAAAGGTGTGCAGCTTGGGACTGGTGTGTCAGCACCCTGCTATCATCAGGGACCCAGACTTAAAATCATGCTCCAGAACGTAACATCTGGCTTCCATCCTTATGAACCTTATTATTCACAATGACTGTGGAGCTCTACTGATCAGATTCATGTTTCTGGCCAGCAGCAAGTAGAAGGACAAAATGAAAGATCAGTTTGCCAATGATTCAAAGAACTTCCTGACCGTAACTTCATAAACACGTGTGCCAAAACTTAGGCATAGATCCACAGCAAGATGCTGGGAAGCACTAGGAAGGCACCCTGAGTAGCTCTCCATCAGAAGTAAAAAAAAAAAAAAAAAAAAAGTCAAAGTTCTATTACTGTGTGAGAGGACAAGAATGAATATTGCGTAGAACTGAGAGCTTCTGTTCTATTGTCGTGTATGCTATCAAACGTTTCTGCTTTCACTTCTACTTAAAATTTTCATATCTTTCATCTGAGTTCATTTTTCTTCCTAAATGTTACTGGCTGATTTTGGTACTCATCTTTTAAGTCCTGAGCTCAAGTAGTTTGTGGGATTTTTGTCTTTTCTTTTTTAATTACAAGAAAATATATAAGAGTATAAGTTTGAAATCCTTTATTCTGTTGCCTCGTTTGCTAGATCTTAACCCCTTACCTGTGGGGTAAATGTTCATGAAATTGCCAAAGACGCTGGACTGAAGAGCATTGGATTTTAGGGTTTATGTTCTTTGAACATGTATTCCCTGAGCTGGGTGAATACGTGACATATTAAATCTCTCTTCTTTTTTTTTTTTAAGATTTTATTTATTTGTTTGATAGAGAGGCACAGTGAGAGAGGGAGCACAAGCAGGGGGAGTGAGAGAGGGAGAAGCAGGCCTCCCACCAAGCAGGGAGCCCGATGCAGGGCTCAATCCCAGGACCCTGGGATCATGACCTGAACTGAGGCAGACACTTAACGACTGAGCCACCCAGGCGCCCCTTAAGTCTCTCTTCTTAAGCACATAGTCTTTCATATCATAATTCATTTAACAAATTGCATGTTGCCAGATATTTAGTGGTCTCCAATTCAAGATTATAAGTATTGCTGTATCTGCCATCCTTATATATTTTTATCCACCTGTGTAATTATTTCTATAATATTAATTTCTAAGAATGGAATTGAGTGTAAAAAAATGTAAAATCTGATGCTTATCAGAAGACAACGTACTGATTTGTCTTCTGCTCTCTAAAATATTTTCCAGAGAACATAAAATTGGTTTTCTTACACACTTTTGATGAGAGCAAAACCTGCTAAAGCTGATTTAGATAGCCATCTGTTAATATCCCCCAAAATTAAAATAGCTATAGCCACTGATGCAGCAAGTCCTCTTCTAGGAGTCTTACTGAATTGCCTTTTTTATGTACATAAATATACAGTGTATGTAATGAATCAGAAATACAACCTAAAGACATTAAGTGAAAAATCACTGTGAAGATACATATGCTGTGATTCCATTTTATAAAATAAAAGTCTATGTGTATGTGTAAGCCTCTTTAATACTCAAATGCAAAGTAAAACAATGAGAAGGCTATCTAACAATGGCCAGTGGTTACTTGGGAGGAAATAAAGAGAGACTGGGCCCAGCAGTGGGAGATTGTGGTACAGAGAAAGGTCCATGTTGATGTTGATAAACTTTTGTATTACATTTATCTTTTTCACTAAGGATGTGTTTTCATTTATTATTAAAGGAAACAAGATACTTACTGAAATTAGAGTGTGGGTACATAACTATAATGATAGAGTGTGGGTACATAATCTATAACCTTCAAGTTATAGATACTGTCATTTCATGATTTATTTCTGTTGCTTAGATTTTTATATGACTGCTTAATTCGTATTACAGTGTCTCATCAGCAGCAGCAAGGAGCTATGTTCTTTCTTTCTTGCTCCTGTGCTAGGACATAGATTGGTGGCCACCATACCAGGTATCATAAAAAACCAACAAAATCCAATGGAAGAAGCAGCTCTACTTTCACAACATCCCCAACAACAACAACAAAAATCTTGGCAAACCACCCATCACTCTTCTCCTCCATACACATATACCTCCATGTCATAATTTTTCCCATGTCCATTCTTAGACTGGTCCTTGACAAGGGGAATTAATACCGTGATAGGCTTAATGAAGATGCTCACCGTAGCAAGAAAGGTAGGTACCTAAGTAAAACCTAGGGTCTTTTAAAAAGCAAATTGGAGGTAATGGCTATTGAATAAGCAACCAACAAGTTCTGGTATTATGGTAAAAGAGATCCCTCCTCCCCCATGATAAGTACTTTCCCCCCTTTTGATCTTTTAAAATTAATTACTCTAAAGTTTGGACCTCAACTCTTACAAGTGCACTTCCTCCAGAAAGACTAGTTGTCATGCTTCAGCCACTGTGATTTGTATTTTTGGGCAATTCTTATTAAAAGCATATGTGTCTGTTAAGGGTCTAGGAACATTCCTTTTGCTCTGCGTGTACCCACAGATTATCAAGTTCCATCGGGATAATAGATGATCACACTTAGTTTTAAAGAGTATAAGATTTGATAAGTCAAAATAAACACATAGTTTTAGGAATGTATCAATAGCTTGGACCCACAGCATTTTGATCCCCAAAAAAGGAATCATCCAAATGCAATAATTGCCCAGCTTTAGGGCTGGGTTCAGAGAGTGAGTTTAGACCAGCAGAACTAACACCATGGAGAAGGATGGCCAGATACTCCTTTTTCCATCATAGGTTGGACTTCCCACAGTCTGAGAGAACTTGATGAAAGCACAACTATACTTTGAATAAGGAGATCATTCTAATTTCTTCACTAGGGCAACCCATATAAGCCAAACTAGTGGGTCAACTTTCAGCTAAAAATTTTAATGACTTGCTGAAGACCAAGCATAGGCAAGTTTAAGGGTATAGAACCCCTGAGGTTTTCAGATGCAAAGGGAGTTTATACCAACTCACAGGTTATTCTTCATGGATATCACTGGGTACTTACAAGAAAGACAAAGGATGGGGTGGTACAAAAGACCTAAATCCCTACCCACGTCCTCCTTCCCTATGAAACAAAAAGTAACCATAGCAACAACAAAATCACATCTAGCTGTACTACTAAAGGTAACCAGGGCAACAACAAAATGCACACGTAGTTCAACTACTCTTAAGGTTTTCTCCTTATCTTTGGTGTTTGGCAGTTTAAATATAATGTACCTGAGTGTGGTGTTCTCTATAGCTATTTGGCTTGGTGTTAATTGAGGATCTTAATCAATGGAGTAATGTCTGTTGTCAGATTTAGAAGTCTCGGCTCTTATTTCTTGAAATATAATTTCTGTACATCTTTTGTCCTCTCTGGTTTTCCAGTGATACATACATTAGACTTATCGGCAGTGTCCCACATTTCCTTTTTGTTCACTTCTGGGGTTTTTTGGTTTTTCTTTGTTCCTCATGCTTCATGTATATTGACTTATGCTTTGATATTTATTCCAGTTTACTAATTCTGTCTTCTGTTGTGTTCATTCAGCCGTTAAACCCATCAGATGAGTTCCTTATTTCAAATACTGTATTTTATTATTTTCAGGATATTATTTTGATTCTTTTTAAAGATCACAATTTTCCGTTGAAATATTTAACTTTACATTCATTTTGTCTACTATTTTATATAGTACCCAGTTTTTTAAAGCCCTTGCCTGACAACTCTGGATCATCTCTATGTCTGCTTCTGTTGACTGTTTTATTTATAACTGGACACTTCTTATCATGTATGGTTACTTTTTTATTGCATCCTGGACATCATGAGTGAGACTCCATATTATGTTATCATCCTCTAAAGAGTGTTGGCTTTTATCCTAGGTACAGTTAAAATACCAACAGATCTCTTTGTTCCTAGTGAGGCCCACTTTTAGGTTTTGTTAGGCTGGATTTGCTACACTTTTGTCCTAACACATAGATCTTTACCCAAATGGCAATGACTTTATGGGATCTCAACCAAATGTCCTAGTTGATCATGTATTTTAAAAACAGTAACTTTGGGGTGCCTGGGTGGCTCAGTGGGTTAAGCCTCTGCCTTCGGCTCGGGTCATGATCTCAGGGTTCTGGGATCGAGTCCCGCATCGGGCTCTCTGCTCGGCGGGGAGCCTGCTTCCCCCTCTCTCTCTGCCTGTCTCTCTGCCTACTTGTGATCTCTCTCTCTCTCTCTGTCAATAAATAAATAAAATCTTAAAAAAAAAAAACCAGTAACTTTTTTTAGGAAATGATAATGTTCTGTATCTGATACCTATAAACTATAAACAGTTAAATTTTCTATTTTGAAAGTGAACTTGAAGCATGCATGACTGGTGATGGGGAAGCAACACTAATTAATGTCACCATTACTAAGTTATACCAGTTATGCTTTCTCTGTGGTTCTGGGTGGAACAATGCCCAACTCTGTATTTTCTTTTCCAGACATGCAACAATAAAAAAGAAGATATAGTCTTAGAAAATCTCAGGATTGAAGGGAAATGGAAGTTTATTATAAACAAAAATATATACTCATCTATTGTGTTAATCCCCCATTATGTCTTTGTTCTCAATGAGGTGAACCAAGTTTAACATGAACAAGGATGTAAGTGACGTTCTACAGTTGAATCAAAAGTAACAGTTGTGTAAGAATAAAATAACACTTGACTTTAACAAGCATCTCATGTGAGAATAAAACTCAATCTGAGTTCTGAAGTTAAAGCTTTAAAATCAAAACTGGGGGAGCCTGGGTGGCTCAGTGGGTTAAGCCTCTGCCTTCAGCTCAGGTCATGATCCCAGGGTCCTGGGATCAAGCCCTGCATCAGGGTCCCTGCTCAGCAGAGAGCCGACTTCTCCCTGTTGTACTGCCTGCCTCTCTGCCTACTTGTGATCTCTGTCAAATAAATAAATAAAATATTTTTTAAAAAATCAAAACTAAACATGTATTGATTAACAGATTGGTACCCGAAGATATAGGGGCTGAAGATGCTCTAAAGTCCAAGCACTTCTTAGCGCCATGACTAAAAACATGAAAACATGCCCCTGGTCTTCGCTATAGGACAGGTCCTGGATTATCCCCATTACTATTCTCCACCCCAAGCCTGACTTCAGTGAAAGACCATGAGAATATAAAACTGGGCCCTCACTAGGATGGCAACATATAAATACAAGGAGTAATCAACTAAGAGCATGGGAATTAGAGCTCCAGGTTTTCCAGAAATATCTTGGGAAAAATTAAATATCTTGATTTCCTCTTTCCTGCTTTATTTTGATACTTCTGAAGAGTGCATTTCTAAAGCTTACTATCAATTTTGTTTCCCCAAGGAATCAGAGCCACTTAGGTAAACCTGATAAATGATGCCAAAAAAAAAATTACAACAAAAAAAGGAAAATACTGGTGATCTGTCTAGAACTAAAATTCCTTTTACCTTACAGGTCTTACACGTCTTGGCAATTATTCTTGAAGTTCAAGCTAGCCAGCAGTTACTTAATTTGGGAAATACCATGAAGAAGAATGATACCGATTTTTAACTTACTAGCAACTGTCTATTTCAGTTGGGTAAGTACATATTTCATATCTTAATCATGTTGGACATCACTTGATGAATGGGATATGTGAGACTTGCTCCTAATATATGCTAAGTGACATAAGGTTGAAATCCATCAGAAGCTTTCACCAAGTGCTTCTTTGTATGAGAATCTGATTTGGCCCTTGGCATTCAAAAGTTATAAGCTATTGCAGGCAACCTGCTTAGAATATTAAGTAAATGTTGATCATATGCAGAGTTGAGTAAAGAAGAAGTTAAGCATTTAATTTAATATGTAGAATAAAGAAAATATTTGTTTTTTGATAGTGTCACTCTCAGCTACTATTAATTGACTGCCAGCCACATTCCAGACAGCAGACAATGAGTTATAATGAAAACAAGGACCAGGAAACACTGTGTCCTATGTAGCACATAGAGCATTACTTAATTAATATTTGTTAAATTGGTAGCGACTTGCTTGCCTTTTCCTACACATTATCTCATTTTATCTCCAAGAATTTCCCTGAAAGGTATTTTTTATGCCTGTTTCTTAAATGATGAAACTGAGGCTTAAAGCAGTTAGTGGACTTCCTTGGCCCAGGTCCCAAAACCATGCAGGGGCTGATCATGCGGTGCTCTCCCTCCCTGTGCTGTGTTCATTCTTTCTTCTGGCTCAGCAGCATGTGGTCCTTTGGGCTGAGGAAGGATAAGGGAGCGCAAGTTGGAATCGGTAGGCAAGGTAGAAATAAAGTGAGGGTTTATAAAACTTGTGGGGAGTCCAGCAGTGGGAACCACAGGAAGATGGCTGAGCACGGCAGCATGTGCAGAGGATGCCACAAGGGGAAGAGGTGGAGGCAGAAAGGGGGCTCCCTGAAGAAGCCTGGATGTGAGATGGAGAGTACGATACTGTGACGGATGGTGAGAAATCTGTATGTGGTCATCAGCCTGTTCCTGGCTCACAGCTCCCGAAGCTCTTGGAACTTCCTACACGAAAGGTGCCAGAGGTGTCTCTTACTATATTACCGAGGTGACTTTTGAAAAGCCCTTAGGTAACCTCAGGATGGGGGCTGGTTACCAGGGGAGGCACATGATTTGAGGGTTGAAACTTTCAGTCACTGCCCCCCCAACCTCCGAGGTGGGCAGAGGGACTAGGAGTTGAGTCTGTCACCAATACCGACGATTTAATCATTCATACCTATGTAATGAAGCCTCCATAAAAAAACAGCAGACGTGGGTTCAGAGAACTTCCAGGGTGGTGACCATGTGGAGGTGCTGGGAGAGGGACACCCCTGGAGAGAGGGCAGGGGGGCTCCACGCCCACTCCCCACACCTTGCCCTCTGCATCTCTTCTGTCTGGCCATTCCTGAGTTACATCTGTTTATACTAAACTGGTAATCTGGAAAATATTTCTCTAGAGTTCTGTGATCACTCTAGCAGTCATCAAACTGGAAGGGCTCTTGAGAACCTCCAGTTAATAGGCAGTCAGAAATACAGATTACAGTCTGAGCTTGCAGCTGGTCTCTGAAGGGGGGTTGGTGGGGCAGTCTTATAAGACTTAGCTCCCAACCTATGGAATCTGATGCCATCTCCAGATAGATGGTGTCAGAATTGAGTTGAATTGTAGGACCCCCTGGTGGTATCCAGAGAATTGCTTGCTGGTATGGGAACCCTCCCCCCACACACACAGACACTGGAATTGGTATCAGAACCTATTTAGAGAAAAAGCTAAATCTTCTAAGGTGTCTGGGGGAGAAGGCCTTGTTGCAGAAAGTGGGCATCTTGAGAACTTGCTGTGAGGCTGTGTGAAAGAAAGTTATCAAGCCACAGTTATGGGGGGAAAAATCCAGCTCTTGCAGACACGTGTGGTTACTTTAATTTCATGGCTGCTCCTTGGTGAACTGAGCCCCAAATCTGGCCCAAGTCATCCTTCCTTTACCTTCGTAATAATGAAATGTGATGCCCTCAGTTAGAGTCTATATTCTTAAAGGTGCTCACTATTCCCTCTTTACTCTTTAAACTGCCTCTCTCTCCCCTTTACCACCTGAGGCTCAGTGAATCCCATGGGCCCACTCCACCTACATGCAGGCCCCAAAACCTCAGTTCCAAAGGGAACAAAAATTAGACCAGCGTGGAATAATTTTGTATTGGTGTGTTGGTGGATTTCTTCAGGCTCATCCTTGTTCTGTAGTAACTTCCTCAACCTGGCTTATAACTATGCGACTACTGTACCTGCTGGAATCAATCAGCCTTCCAAACCAAAACACGTTCATCTTTATCCAAATGTAATTTATCTGAAATGCCATGTTGGTGTGAGCATTATGCATTACTACGTAGGCTTCTATTTTCTTCTTAAATAATGAAACACCCTAATGGAAAATATTCCCTCTAAATAAATTTTAATGAGCACTTATTTGCCCAAATTGTTCTTTCTCTGAATGGCAGAAATTTAATATGAACTTGAATTATCAGGGGCTTTTTGTTTTAATGGGCTTTGGGAATAAATCATGCAAAGATGACTTATTTTCCTGTATCTTCCAAGCAGCAAGTGCTGCCATAACAACTTCCTCTCAAATGCAAAGTGAGTGTCCACATCTTACCTTGCATCTGTGCAGGAAAATGTCACATCAGAAATCATGTCAAGGTGTAAGATATTACTGGAGATCGAAGTGAACTAGTAAGAAACCTAATTGCTATAGAAGGGGATATATCCCAGCCTTTGCTGCTACAAAAAAAAAAAAAAACATGCGTCTGCTACATTTTTAATTCCCTGCACTGAATGGTTTTTCTGAGGAAAGAAAGCAAGGGAGAAATACTAGCCTGTATCCTGGCAGGCTGCAGAACTTAGGCCTCATCGTGCTCACCAAGAATCAGAGCAAGGCCAAATGTAGAACTTGGAGAAATGCCTTCCAAAAAAGAGCTCCAGCCTCAGCAAGAATTATGAGTCAGTGGAGTAGGGAGCCAGATTTGAGGGTGCCCCAATAGACTCCAGAATGCACACTGTTAATTGCTTCTCTAGACTTTCTCTCCATCTGAAATACTGCCAAGGGGAGCCAGTGCCATTTCTGAGTCATTTTTTATAATGGAAATGACATTGAGAGGGGTCATTTAGTTCAGTTTAAATTTTTGTATTGCACACCTTCTAGAAGCTTCATAGTATGAAAAACCAGTCACAAAAGGGAGTTTCCATTTTCAAGGAGCTCTGCACTAGGATGGGGAATTCATAGCTAAGTCAAAAACACCTTCAGTGAGTGTCAGTTTACTTTTTTTAAAACCAGGAACGTGGGAGCTCAGGAAGCACCTCCAGGGGGCAGAAGGGCAGCGAAGCTGGGAGGCTTCCGGGCCTGGCTGGAGAGCAGGGCTCCAGATACTGATGGCTGCACTACCCCTAGCTGAATGGCCTGGACAAGGTAAATGAAAACCCTAAAAACTGCTTCCTTATCAGAAAACAAGGGACAGAAGACCCATCTTGTAAAGCAGTTATGAGACGCACACAGATAGTAGACATTCAAGGAATGTTCTCTTGAGCAATCTCCTGCCACCTCTGGCCCTCACTGCATATGACCCCTTACGCCCCACCCCCAACCTGCCTAGCAGTTTTGTCCAGGAACAGCTCTATTCACATCTATACAATTGAATAGAATGTGACATCCTCAAAGAAGATTCGGGAAGTGGAATTATTTACTCTGTGTGTAGAGAAGGTAGAAAAAATTTTAAATGTGATTATTTTATAATCAATAATGGTAATATGCTTTTTCATAATTTAGGTATCCCAATAATTATTTCTATTAAAAAGCATAAAAAGAAAATTTATAAGGAGCATGTGGGTGGCTCAGTCAGCTAAGTGTCTGACTCTTGGTTTCAGCTTAGATCATGAACTCAGGCTCCTGAGGTCCAGCCCCATGTCAGGCTCCACGCTCAGCCATGAGTCTGCTCAGTTCTTTCCCTTCCCTCTCCCTCCCCCTCTACTTCTCCCCACACCCACCTCCCTGCTTTCCGTCTCTCTTAAAAATATATATATATGTGTGTGTGTGTGTGTGTGTGTGTGTGTGTGTGTGTGTGTGTGTGTGTGTATATATATATATGACAGTTTAAGGTTACAAAGCACTTTATTTTGTAATTTGACTCTCAGAACAATCTGATGTTATTAGTGGGACAAGAAACTCTTAGTACCAGTTTTAAAGATGAGGAAAGTGAGGCTCTGAGGATCCCTGTGGCCCTGGTCTTGTGTCTGCATGGCCTTCTGTGCTTGTCTTACCTGCACAGAGACCTCCTACAAATACTGATTTGGGATGTGTTGTTTACGATGTCTGTTCTCCTGTTCAGAGAGTGTGACGCTCCTCACACAGCCTGTTTTGGCCACCACTGAAGTCCCCCAGCTTCTAGCCCAGAACCTAGCCCAAGAAGGAATTCAGAGATTCAAATAAAAGGTTCCCAGAGCATTGTTGTGGCAGAGGGAGAACCATATATTAGTAAAGTAATGAAAATAAACAGGCTGGGGCACCTGGGTGGCTCAGAGGGTTAAAGCCTCTGCCTTCAGCTTAGGTCATGGTCTCAGGGTCCCGGGATCGAGCCCCGCATTGGGCTCTCTGCTCTGCAGGGAGCCTGCTCCCCCCCCCCCCCGCCTACCTCTCTGTCTGCTTGTGATCTCTCTCTCTGTCAAATAAATAAATAAAATCTTTTAAAAAAAATCAAAGAAAAGAAACAGGCTGTTTCCGGAAGCAGGGGCAGCTGACTGGCAGCATGTGTTGATGAGGCGGAGAAGGACTACCTCCCAGGGCTACGTCTCTCTGAGTGGGCACGGGGCTAGATGCTGCTTGCCGGGGGTGATGCCACCTCTCTAGGAAGCTGCTGAGTTCGTGTAGCAAGGGACTGAGTGGTCAGATGCCTCTGGAGGGCCGAGGCTGCTCAGGGACCCAGCCCTCTGGCTTCCTCAGTTCTGAAAGGGAGCCCGCCACCAGGCCAGGGGGAGCCTAGGGCCGTACATGGTTTCCACCTGCTCTGGGAGCACGGAGAGGAGGGAAGCAGGCAGTGTTTCCTTGTGGACAAAGAGGAGTATTGTTGTGCATACTCTTTCCTCATATTTTACTCCCGAGTAGTAAAATACACATAACTGCACACACACATGCACACTTGTTTGGGATCTATCAGACAACAAGACCTCCCTGTAAGGAAGAATTCTGGTGCAGTGCTAGAGATGATCCGGTCTGAGATTTCACTCATCCGACTTCACATTCTGGCTCTTTCATTTCTAATGAAAAGAATCCCTAAAGTGAGTGTATAATGCTCGCCTCCTCGCATGGTTCTGATGTTCCAGGGATTAAATGAGAGCTAGCAGGTGGAATGCCTGGCATCACATGCTCAGAAGTGCTGGGGACCGTTACTGCCCTTCTGTTCTGGGGGAGGGGACGGCAGTAACACCGTTGCTTTTCTCTGCACTCGCAGTCAGGACTCCTTGTGTCCATACCACACCCCGATGAGGTGGACAGCCTCGTCCCCATCTTGCAGGTGAGGAGTCTGGCTCCTGAAGGGGATGTGACTTGTCCAGAACCACGTGGTGTATAAATGACAGAATGTTTGGTCATTCTAGAGCCATAGTGGCCTCGCTGAAGGGGGGCTTGGCTCTTCTTCTACTGAGGGAAAGAACAGTCAATACCTCTGCAGGAACACTGCTGGAGAGAATTCTGACGTGAGCACAAAGTTGCTGGGAAAAAGAAATTGGCAAGCCTCACTGTCAGCAGTCAGGAGGTGATCAACAGGAGAAAAGTACTCCAAGAAAGCATTGTTTTTTAATCTTCTTTGAAACAGAGCTGATTTCCCTAGACAAATGGAGAGCTAAATTCATATAATTATCTCTGCATGCACTCCTGTCGTCTTCCTTATTTGTAGACAATACGTTTTATTTTTTAAGTAAAGGAAAAATGGAGATGCCATGATTCATGTGTTAGCAGTTGGAAAAATCTGTCCCCCCATCTCTCTTGCTATTATCAGCACATGTTATGATGAATTTGGGGAGTAGGTCAACAAGAGTATCCATAAGAAAACTAGTAAAAGAAACGTTTACTGCTTCCTGTGCTTGTTAGTGTGAAAAGATAATCATTTGCTTCCCGATTCTTAGGAGAAGGAAACAAAAGGTCTCTCCCTCAGCAGAAGGGGAACTCTTTGCTCTAGCCAATGTACCTGGTGAATGGGAACATTAACTTACAGGAGCAGACATGCATCACCATCACTGCCCCTTGTCCCCACATACATACACCACCAGGACAACCAACTCCTCCTCTCAAGGCCAGTCTAGGTTCTTATCCCTAAAGAGAGGGAAGCTAAGCCTCCCTTGGGCCTGCTGGGATGGGCATTGGGGGTGGAGAGGACCAGGCATGAGCTGGTGAGGTGGCAGCATCCTACATTTCACATAACCGTGCTGCCCACCACAAACTGGGCTGAGAATTCACATCTATTCACATGTGTTACGTTCATTGTCCTCTACCAACACACTCTCAAGCACCAGAGTGGTAAATACCCTTCTTCCAAACAGCCCTTTGACATCCTTCCAGCTGTATTTGGAGCTGTTCGGCAGGCCAAAGCAAGTTTGTGTATATTTTGAAAAATAAACCTATTAGAATACTCCATCCTGTGGCTTTTTAGGGAATCCAGCAGGAGTTAGAGTAGCTAATGGAGGCTTTCTGTCCATGCAAACCTGGGGCACTGGGTCCAGCCTCAGCTAGATCATGAGGCCAGTGAGAAAGGACTTGTGTAAAACAATCCTGGCAGCCCAGGAGAAAGACTGGAAACCACTGTCTACCCACAGGACTCAATGAGACGAAGGACAAAAATAAGTAGGTTCTAAAACAAATTATACTGCGCAATCCCGTTAAAACTGCAAACTAGATATGTCACATTCATATATTTTGAAAAAAATACCAGAAGGAAATATATAAAAATTCCAAAATTTGGGGCCTTTCTTTCCCGACTGTTAGGAATACAGGTGATTTTCATTTGTGATTGTGATGCAGACCTATTTTTTTCCTAGATTTTCTCCATTAAGTATGTACTATTGTCATAGTAAGAAGAAAAAACTACAGTTTAAAAAAATTGTGGGGATGCCTGGGTGGCTCAGTTGGTTAAGACACTGCCTTCGGCTCAGGTCATGATCCTGGAGTTCTGGGATCGAGTCCCACATCGGGCTCCCGGCTCCGCGGAGAGTCTGCTTCTCCCTCTGACCTTCTCCCCTCTCATGCCCTCTCTCTCTCTCTCTCTAATAAATAAATAAAATCTTTTAAAAAAATTTTTGAATGATCCACTTCAGCCTGTGGTTGGAAGAGTATTACTAATGAGCCAAGTGAGTCCTATAAGAACAGAGTCATTCTCATAATCCAGTCAAAAAATGGGCAGAAGACATGAACAGACACTTCTCTAAAGAAGACATACAAATGGCTGTCAGACGCATGAAAAAATGCTAAACATCACTCAGTATCAGGGATGTACAAATCAAAATCACAATGAGATACCATGTCACACCAGTAAAAATGGCTAAAATTCTAACAGCTCAGGAAACAACAAATGTTAGCAAGGATGCGGAGAAAGGGGAACCCTCCTACACTGTTGGTGGGAATGCAAGATGGTGCAGCCACTCTGGAAAACAGTATGGAGGTTCCTCAGAAAGTTGAAAATAGAGCTACCCTATGACCCAGCGATCACACTACTGGGTATTTATCCAAAGGATACAAACATAGTGATCCGGAGGGGCATATGCACCCTAATGTTTATAGCAGCAATGTCCACAGTAGCCAAACTATGGAAAGAGCCCAGACGTCCATCAAGAGAGAAATGGATAAAGAAGCTGTTGCATGTGCATGCACACACATGCAGGTGTGTGCACACATACATGCTGGAATACTACTCAGCCATCAAAAAGAATGAACTCTTGCCATTTGCAGTGATGTGGAGAACTAGAGGGTATTATGCTAAAGGGAAATAAGTCAGGGAAAGATATCATACGATTTCACTTATATGTAGAATTTAAGGAACAAAACATGAACCTAGGGGAAGGGAAGGAAAAATAAGACAAAATCAGAGAGGGAGACAAACCATAAGAAACTCTAAACTATAGGAAACAAACTGAGGGTTGCTGGAAGGGAGGTGGGTGGGGGATGGGGTAGTGGGGTGAAGGGTATTAAGGAAGGCACTGGATATAATGAGCACTGGGTGTTACATGCAACTGATGAATCACTAAACTCTACCTCTGAAACTAATAATACACTGTATGTTAAATAACTGACTAAAAAAAAAAAAAAAAACAGTCACTCTCCAAGCTCTCCTGTGCCCCTCAGATGGCTTCCCTGTAACCAAGAGAATTAAGCTTTAAAAGTGCATCATCAGACACTTAGTCATTAGGCCACTGAATCTACCTTTGTAGAGTAGACTAATGTGGTTCTGAACAGGAAAGACACGGCAGCTTTCTCTTTCCCCGAGTCTCAAGCAGGGCACCTGTCCTTTTGATCACCTCCATCCTCACCTGGAGATTCAGGGAGCAATAAGCTACACGCCAAGGTCAATAGCAAGGGAATGGGGATTTGGTGAAATTGGCCGATCAGACACGAACTGATCTGATGCAAGGTGAAGCAAGCTCAGGGTTACTCTGCAGAAGAGGCAGATAAGGCTCCCACCCCAGCTCTGCCACCACCCAGGCTTTCGGGCAAGTTAGTTAGCCTCATGTGGCCTCGTGTTCATCATCTGTGTAGGAGCCTTCTCTTTGGTCTCCAAGAAATCATTGTTGAAGTTTCACAGAACATTGACTTCTTCTCAGAACAGGACTGGAAAAAGTTGCAACTGAAAATCAGAACAAAAAACATCCTAGCTTGGGAAACATGCAATGGAAATAAAGTGTGTTTGCCTTTACTTCTGCTTTAAGTGAAAGAAAACCAAAACACCCCACCTTCACATACACCCCGGATACAACTGTAGAATTGTACAATAGTCATTCAGTTACTGTGATGTTTGAAAGCAAAGCCAGAATGCCAGAATCTTCTAAGTCTCCATTGTCCAGTATGGTAGCCACATGTGGCTTTGGCTGGTGGCTAGTCCCAACTGATGTGCTATCAGTGTAAAATACACCCCAGATTTCAAAGATTCAGTGTGAAGGGAAGGTAACCTAACTCATTCCTGTTTTGCATTGATTCTGTGTGACCTAATAATATTTTGGATGTGGTGAAATTAAATATGTTATTAAAAGTAATTTCACCTGTTACTTTTTACTTTTAGTGTACCTCACTAAAAAAATTTAAAATTACTTACACAGTTGGCATTCTATTTCTGCTAAGCAGTGCTGATCTAGAAGATAGATTTTCTGTCTGGGGATGGGCTCTACCTGCACTTTCTTCCGGGTGCCATGTGACATGACAGTAGAACTGGGTAAAACACATGCACAGGGAAGATGCAAGGGCTGAAGATACTTTTCCCCCCAACCCTGGCCTTCACTGGCTTCTGGTAGCTTTGATGTGAACTGCTGGGTCTTTCTCCTTCCTCCCTTCCCTCCTTCCTCTTCTTTCTTGCTGTTTCCTCTTCTTGTAAATTCATCTGTGCCAAAGTGCCTGCTGTTCCTGAGCTCTAAGAGGAGTGAGGTGTCGGTCAGATAATTAGCTGCTGTTATACTTCACTCATCATTAGCAACTGATTTACTGGGAAAGCTTTACTCCAGGTAAAATCATTACCTGCCAGAATGATGTGACTTGCGGAGACGAGCTTTGCCTGCCCAGAATACTTCCCGTGTTCTTTAAGTAACATTGCTCTGGTTTTTCTTTGAAAAACTGCTGAATGTCTTTGGTTGTGTCAGTCGCGGTGCCCTGTGCCCTTCCCCTCCCCACTGGACATTCAGGATAATTCAGCTCCTTTTCCCAGGACTTGAGTCTTACGAGGAATGACACACCAGGGCAGTGGAGGCACAGCTCAGCCATCCATAGATCACTGACCACTCCTGCTCCTGGGTTCTTAGAGCTACTTTGATACTGTGTCTGATTGATTTTCAATTCTTCCTTCAATCTGATGAGCTACCCAATAGTCTTGAAATAACTTCCCTTTGCTTTTGAGCTGTGCAGAGTCATTTTCCATTCTTTGCAGCCACAGCCCTCCTCTGTGTTGTTATCCTGATTCAGCAAAACAGGGAAATGATGTGAAAAGTATTTAAGAACCTTTATCCGTGGATACGAATACTTCTGTCCCCAGGTATAGGTTGGAATAAAGAGATGAACTGGCTGAAATGCCTCCTGTTCCCTGGGTTGCTCCATTGATCATGGACCTCAGTCCCACCAGTTCTTGCAGACCTCACCTCCTTGCCAGGGGTGGGGCTAAGCTCTGGGAAATGGGAGTTTAAAGGAATGGGATGGCCTAGCCTCCCCAACCTTTCACTTTATAAACACTACTACAGTGAGTTTTCACTGGAACTGTCCCTTGTGAAACCGGTTTGATGTCATGCCTAAAGCTACACATCTCTAGATTATCTTTAAAGTACTTGCTAAATTTTAACTGCCAGGAAGCAACTGTTTTCTCATGACATGAATATGCAACTTCAACTATTTTTGTTATTCAGGCAGAATATTGGTGGTTTCATCTGGTTCAGTAAGCTAAGGGGGGAGGGCTTTCTTTCCTCCCAAAGGGTCCCCAGTTTTCCTCTTATTTGGCGGTTTTAAAAATATGGTCATGGACTCTTCTTAATTCTAATTGTTACTCAATATAAAATTTTGTAGCATTTTCTGATGGGAAGAGAAGAAACTTCGTAGAAGTTTTGCAGCCTTGAGCAGTGGATTTGCTGTTACTAAAACAGCATTACCTTGCATTTACCAAATAAGTTAACAAGAAGTTGTTTCTTCCTGAGCTTAGCACCCATATGTTCTGTTTTGGTTAGAAAGGCTGGTGCCAGCCAGGGAAGAAGAACTCGGGTAAATATAACTCCCTTGATTTGTGTGACCAGAAGACTGAAACCATACTCATTTACACGGAATTGTTTACTGGTTGCATGCTGTTTCAAGAACTAAGCTAGGGTTTTTCATTTATTATTGCATTTGTTTTTCACAACAACCCTGAAAGTTAGATATCATTATCCCAGTTTTAAAAAGAAGAAGGCTGAAAACCAAAATAATTCGGTGCTCCGACTACAGTTACCCAGATAACAAGTGGTCTATCAGGGTTTCAAAGCCCAGAAATATCTGATCTCAACCCACAGTTCATTCCATTAAATCTTTCTGTTTCTTTGGTATTATTTAAATTTAATAAAATTCATTTTAGTAAAAAAATAAATAAAGCTCTTACGTTTAACCAGACATAACCTTATGTTAACCCTTCAATAACATGAAACAAGAGTTAAAGAGACAAACCCCTCCTCAAGGATAAGTACAATAAACCAACAAGTGGTATGTTAGGTACTACTTTTCAAAACTGACTCCAGTTCCCACTCATAAAAGTTGTCTGGCAGTAGGAAGCCATTGTCCTCTGGCGCAGACACTATAGACTTGACATATTCTGCTAGGTCCTGCTGCCTGAGGTTTCTGGGTCCAGAGATAACCATTATAATCGCATCTGGGCATTCTGTGACTTGTTTGTTGTTTTTCTCTCAGGAAGGATCTGAACATACTTTACCTCTAGATTTGTACTGCCGTGTTTCCCCCTGAACCTTAACAATTCTGCAGATGACCACCAACCCCCACGTTTCCAAACTTCTCATGACTAGATCCCATCCTTCTAAATAAGTATTTCAGCAACGGCGTTACCTTATTATTCTTTGACTCTCCATCTAGGATGAACCACTTCTGAGGGAAGCAGCACTAACTCGTGACTTTAACCAAACACCTAAGTAACGTGAGATTCAAGATAAGGTTATATGGTTATTTCCTAAAACTGTTGTGGATGGGCTTATCCTACTATGATGTGTTTCCTAGTGGAGTCATGGGTGGGTCTATCCACTCCAAGGATGGGCATTTCTGGTTTCACCTGTTGCTCCAGCATCTCTCGGGTTGGTTTGTGATACTGCAACTGAGCCTGTCCCACAGAGATGGCAGTCACTGGCTATGAGGTCCACTCTCAGTGCTGCAGTTCCTGGTTACAGGAGGGGAAAGGGCCAGAATTCATTTCCTTCTCACAACTTTCACATGGCTCCCTCCATCTTCAAGCCAACAATACCAGGTCTACCATTTACATCTTAAGTCTTCAGTGCTTGCTGTGGAGGATAGGGGTGGAGAGGCGGAGGTGGGGGAAGGCTGAGTGAAAAACAGATTTCACAGAAAAATTTGTGTATAATCTAGAAGGAGAATTAGGGGAAGGTAAAAAAGTATAAAGGTTTGAGTCAACGAGTGTGATGAATGGTCTTCATCAGTGATATTCTCTCTTCTTCTAAACCTTTTATTTAAAAAAAACTTTGGACAATAAAAAAATTCCTGAAACAACAAAACAAATATTATGCTATGCCCCATAGCATTTTCCATATATTTTTCTAATTCTGTGAATCTGATGAAAGTAAAATTTAAAGTTTTTAAAGAAAGCATGGATCACTGCTCTGAAATACCAAGCATAGACCAGCCATAGTCCTGTAGCTGGACATTTCGTTTAAAATCATTAAGCAAAAGTGTCCAAAAGCCAAGTGAATCTAGCCCCAAACATCTCTCAGTATAATTGGAAAATAACCATTTGACTGACTTCTGAAAAGGAAGAACATGGAAACCCTGTGTTTCCATGGAAAGAAAACTAAGATTACCCCATAGTGGAGGCCAACAGTGGGTAAGCATATGTTCTGAAAATTTTCTAAGCCAAATAACCCCTACTCATTTCACTTCATGGGTAGTAAATGAAGGTGACTATCTGGATCCAGTGCTGGCTCCTCATATTTCTAGCTTTGTGACCTGGGGGAGGATGTTTAACTTCTCTCTCAATCAGTTCTATCAACTATAAAAATGAGCATAATTATATTTGCCTCACAGGACTGTTGTAAGGATTGAGCAGAATAAGCGTGTAAATGAGCTGGTTTAGTCTCTGACACACTAGGCACTTAATGAATATTAGATTTGTTTTCTCTTAGTTTGGGCTATCTAACACTTCTTTTTGAAAAGAACCCTCATTTTAACTAGAAATATCACTGGAGCCAACTTGTGGGCTAAGAGGAGCATTCAGTTGAGCACTCCAAACAGACTTCCCATCACATGCGCATCAAGTTTTCAAAGCCGGCAGCTGTTCAGATATGGAAAGTGAAGAGTTACTCTTACCTCCTAGGATTGAATGAGGAGTAGAACGTAAACTTGGTAAAAAAAAAACAAAACAAAAACAAAACAAAAACAAAAAAAAACCTGGCTCTCTGTAGCACTGACACAGCTTGAGTGTGTCCTGTTGATGAGATTGTTGACAGCCATGGGGTCATGGGGACATTCTCCTAAATTGTGTACCAAAATCATCATTGTTTTAGCTCTCATGTTTAGATCTACAATCCACCTGAAACTCACTTTTGTTTTTTGGTATAAGAAATAATTCCTGATAACTATTGGTCTTAAGGTCAAGCCAACAAGGTTCTAGACCAGTTCATTCTTAGTGGACACTTCTTGATCCATGGGACGCTGTCATCTCCTTGACCGCCCAAGATTACTGGGTTCCACTGCACTGTCTTCTGTCCTTCCTGCTGCCTGTGTCACTTCTCTTTCCTGCTCTTCAAGCCAGCCTCCTGTATGAACAGATATACACAGCCAGGGAAAGAGATTGCTTCTCTGTCTTCCTGAAGCCTGCATCCTTCAAAAAGGACCTTCTTGGAGACTCTCTGAAAGGCTAGAGCACAGTAGGAAGAACCACAGCACACCCTGTGCCTCTTCCAAATCTTTTGTTTGTGTAAGCTTGGCAGGAAAGGATGAGGGATGAGACTGAGGCAGCAGAGACAGCTTGGAGACTTCTGTGAGGATCTGGGACCTACCTCTAGTTGTTTGATCTATGATGCCTCTTTTCCCTTAGCTTTGGGTCCCATTTATCACTTCATAGGTGACCAGACAAGTTCTGCAGACGCGTCATCTCATCACACAAGGGCAGGCATTCAGGGGAGAAGGGGCAACACAAGGAGGGGTCCAAACATACGTGGTGGGCACTTGGCAATTTTACCTGAGGCTTTACTTGTGTGCGTACTTACAGAAAGGATCCGTGCTGGCGCCTCTTGCAGCACAGAGTTCCTGGTACCCAGGAGAACATCAGTGATGCAGACTGCAAGCTCTCTGCCACCTCCCACAATTAAAAAAAAAAAAAAATTTAAAACAAAAGTTGCCACAGCTGAGCAGCTGGCGATAACGTTCATTAAAAACAGCTAAAGCAGTCTGTGTGTTGTCAAAGAGCCACATGGCACCTGGAAAAATAGCATTCTGATATTTTAGGGGGAAAAAAATAAAACAAAAGTTAAAAGGAAAAAGAAAAGAACTCTTCTATCTCAAAAGACACAGATTTTCCCAATTCTGAGAATGTGAATTACAGCCAACTTACAAAGTCCTTTGAAATGAACAGGTTATATTAGCAGAGCTGATAGAGCCTTATCTGCAAGTGAGCAAGACCAGCCCCATCATGATGGAAAAGCAAAACAAAAGACTTCTAAAGTGTATTGTGGTCTGAGACAGAAAAATTAAGGTCTTTGCACAATATTGCCTCAGAATGAGCCCATCATATATTTTCGTGAGAAATTTGGAAGTCAGATTTTCTTGTTTAGCAGAACACATAACATGGGGATCTCAGAGCTGTAGGGGATGGCCAGGATTTTTACTAAGAAGCAGGAAGAGTTTGGGGCTAAGAATAAGAATGATCAAGATGTACAGAGAAATAAAAGTGGGTCCTGGAGGTGGACAGAGAAAGATATCTCAGGATCTTTCCAGTTTCTAATTCCAAACCTCTTGATGTCCAGCTGCTTTCCATTCCATTCCATGCCATGAGGTATGTTTAAATTGACTTTGTAGCCACATTTTTTTAACATCTTAATTTAATTTTATTTTTTTTCATGTTCCAAGATTCATTGTTTATGCACCACACCCAGTGCTCCATGCAATACGTGCCCTCCTTAATACCCACCATCAGGCTCACCCATCTCCACCTCCCTCCTCTCCATAACCCTCAGTTTGTTTCTCAGAATCCACAGTTTCTCATCTTTCATTTCCCCCTCCAGTTTACCCCAATTCACTTTTCCTTTCCTTCTCCTAATGTCCTCCATGTTATTCCTTATGCTCCAGAAGTAAGAGAAACCATATCATAATTGACTTTCTCTGCTTGACTTATTTCACTCAGCATAATCTCCTCTAGTCCCATCCATGTTGATACAAAAGTTGGGTATATCATCCTTTCTGATGGCTGCATAATATTCCATTGATAAGCTGGCTAGAGTTGGGTTCTCTTACTTTGTACTGAGAATCCTAACAACTGCAATGAATATTAGGACATGGCTGAATGAGTAGAGGGGCCACTCTCTCAACACGGGGCACCACATCACCGACAAAGCTCACCCTGTCCCAAGGGTACTGACTTGTTAAACAAAATTCCTGAACATCAAGATATATACCCAAGAAATACATCAGGCTGGACGTGTTTTGCCTGTGGAGAAAATGGAAGAGAGCCCTGAGCTGGGCTCTCAGAGAAGCCATGTTGTGTGATTTAACTACTCCCTTGCATAGAGGACCACGCGACCTGAAGCCAGCAGCACAGCCCTCGTCTCAAATCCTCTGCTAAGAGGAGCCTAGACATTTCACATGCTCCCTTAGGAATTTATGCTCATCCTAACTCAGAGTAACACAGCTAAAACTGTTTTCCAAAAGCACTTTTTTCAGTGTTCCAATGATGAGATGTTTTTAATACGTGAGTCACAGGGCCAAAGGGGCAATTAATTTTCATCTGGATTCATAAAGCCCTAAACGATGCTAACATCAAGCACCATATTGTTAATTCTGTGCAGTCTAAGTACACTTTTTAAGTCACATTTTTCTAATTATATGACCTTGAGCAAATTAAACTCTCTGGACCTCTGTATGCTTTTCTGTAGAACAGATTTAATATGCATTGTTTCACGTTTATTTGTGAATATTAAATTTACCAATATAGAGTGCTTAGCACAGTGCCTGGCACATGGTAGGTGCCAAACAATACAGACTTCTATTATTATTGCTAGAAGTTTCTGGCTGCCTCCATTGACCTGTTTCCAGAGGCTGATGAGCTCCCGCTTACCTAAAAATATTTCAGATGCCACTCTAGCCATTAGAGATGCATCACTCTGGATTGTCAAATAATCTCTCCTGTGATGCAGAAAATTCTAGTAAGAAATAGGAAATACTGGGGTGCTTGGGTGGCTCAGTGGGTTAAAGCCTCTGCCTTCAGCTCAGGTCATGATCCCAGGGTCCTGGGATCGAGCCCCCCGCCTCGAGCTGTCCGCTCAGCAGGGAGCCTGCTTCCCCCTCTCTCTCTGCCTGCCTCTCTACCTACTTGTGATCTCTCTCTCTGTCAAATAAATAAATAAAATCTTTCCCAAAAAAGTATATCATTTCCTTCTAATATATTTTAATGAAAAGAAGGATGGGATTAACCAATAGACTTTTGAGAGAGGTATAGATTTACAGAATTGACATGGCAGTGGGCGGATCCCTAACTCTCCCATACTCACCAAGCAGATGAGCTAGTCTCCTCAGAGATACTCCGAGCTCCAAAATCTTAAGAACAGGTGCCTCCATGTTAGGTACATGGATTTTTTCTGCCATCTAGTGGTCAGCTTTTGAGGCCAACTGCCTTTTCGTGAGCAAAATAGGCGTTGTCCCACCCTGGATACCCGCACAAGAATCTCACTGGCTTCTCTGAGTTTGACTATTTTACATACCTCTTGTAGGTGGAATCATGATTTCACAGATGTACATATATGTCCAAACTCATCAAATCTTATCGTTAAATATGTGCGGACTTTGTGTATCAATTATATTTTAATAAAGCCATTTAAAGCAGCAGCAACTCCCAGGCATCTTCTTCAACTTACACCTTCTAAGGGCTGAGACCTTATGTGAGGTGGAAAGAAACACAAATGCCTGGATCTGCAGGGAGGTTGGAGCCCCAGACTGGCTATTCGAAGACCATTCTCTTAGCCATCTCTTCTTTAGGTGTCCTCAGGCCTGCCACTTCTCTCCCCCAACCCCACCTCTCATCTGTCAGATGGGTCCCACCGTCCAGTCCCCACTAGCTCTAATAGTTTGGTGTCCTAGTGTCTCTCTAATTGCAAATATTTGTTTAAAATGTATCTGTGCTTCATTAATAAAACTAAATCGAGGAGAAAGTGTAACATTTAGACAATTAATTAATTTACCGTTCCTTAGGACAACTCAGTGATAAAGTGAGTAAGTATAATGCTTCTGACATCATCTTCCTCTTGGGAAAGCTCTTTTTAATTGCTGTCTAAAGACTGTTTAAATTACTGATTAATTTCCTCTAAAGGCCATAAGTAAAATGTAAAGAGCAATGAACAGTAGGCTTGTTTTTAATACTAGGATATTTATTGATGGATGCTAGAATAGCTAATCACACCTATAATACACAGTCATTTATTCATGTGTTGGATTTACTTAACTTAGACTTCTCCATTTGTGAAGATACAGCACTGGCTTAATCCCTTCTGGAAAGAACTACCATATATTTTTTAGCATTCTACCTGCTTCTAAAAACTTCATCGTTATCTTATTCAATGATTAAAGGAGAGGAAATCTGAAAATAATAAACTATCTAAAGGTCCCACCAGCTTTCCATTGCTGCCATTGTTAAGTCCAAACCTACATTCTGCCATCAAAACATTCTTTGGGCCCTAGAAGGAACATTTGTTTATTACTTCCTCTGCATTCCCACCCCCCACCGGCTGCAGCACCCTGAACTTTCTTTGGAAAAGTACTCCTTGCTATGGCTTGAGTAGTCTTGACTTCACTTCCAAGGCCAGAGTGAATCTTTATTGACTTGGGCCACTCTAAATGACCCTTCTCCTGGCCACAGTTGTTGGCTCAGGGGTGGACACATGATCCAACCCAAGTCAATGAGATTTCCAGAGAGACTTCTGAGAAAGAGGCTCTCTTCGACCCTTTTGGATCTAAGCAGGACATATATAGCCAAAGAAACTGCTAAAGCCGTCTTGGAATTAAAGGCAAGAAACTGCTAAAAATTTGTAAGCCCCAATAAAGAGAAAGAAATCGAATCCTAGTCAGGTCACTGGAGTCCTGGACCAAGTCTCACCTGAAGCTAGTCTTTCCTTTGCCTTCAATTAGTCAGCAAAGGACATTTATTATTTAAGGCAGTTTAAATTGGGTTTTCTGGCTTTTGAAGCAATAACACGGACAACAGCAATAATAATAATTCATAACTCGTATCATCCCCTACAGAATTTCCATACATTTTGCACTAGTCCTCATGGACTCTTTCCTTCCAATTTTACCAGACTGAAGGAGAATGAATATTCTGGCAGAAGGGACAGTGTGAGTGAAGGCCCAGAAGTGCTCATGGGGTTCTGGGGGTGCTGACTTGGTTGTTAAAGTTTGGGCCTGGTGTGAGGGAGAAGCTAGAGGAAAGTGTGATCCCCATGGAGACAGACCTGAGTCACTTTGGGACTGACTGCTATTGCCATTAACTAGAAGAAGAAATGGGAGAAAGGAGACAAAGTTCAGTTTGGAACAATTTGGATTTGAGAATTACCCAACTGAGCCTCGAGGTTGTTGACTACCATCTCAACGTTGGTGTCTACCATCACCAGGAACCTGGAAAGTCCTTGAGGGCATTGACTATGTGCTCTTCATCTTCCATCTGTCCCCCAGAAGGCCCCAAAGATTGTGTGCTCAATTAATGAAGAAATAAATGAAAGCTACATTATCCAAAAATAACTACAGAGCAGTTAAGTCCCAGTGTCTTCAGGCCCCAGTGGGCCTGATGATCATGTTTATCAAAAGTTCCAGGAAGTTCTATGATGTCTGCCGGTGGGAATGATAGGCTGTCAGTGCGAGAGCTAGCACTAACGCTGTACCTTGAAGTTGTAGGTGGAAGAAAGGGAGTAGGGCATTCTAGGCTGGAGAGGAGCTTGAGGCAGGTGTTTGGACATCCCTGCCTAATTTAACAATACTACTGTATTGTGTACATTCTATCATTGTTTCAAATCATTGGAGTACCAGAGTGAAGCAATTGATACGGGACCCCACCTCACCTGAAAACCCAAGACCCTTCACAGTAACGAGAGAAGTAGAGAGTACCAGGAAGAGACTTTGTTCAGAGAAAGAGGTCAGAGAAAATTAAACAAAAAAAAAGGGTCCCTAACTGCAACTTTCTACCTCCTTGAGCTGAGTCGGGAGACTATTTGGTGTGTCTGTTGAAATCCAAGGAATAGGAAATGAAGGCAGCTGGTGCTGATGTTGTGTGCCTCTTTTTCTGATTACATACAAGATGGAGAAAAAGGAGAGGAACTCTGAACCATTCTGATAAACAAATCCAGAAGCTAATTGCATTGTTTTGTTGCCTATACCTCTAAAGGAATCTCTTTCAGAGAAAAAAGTTACAAAGAAAATTTCTGTTTAAAAAGAGGAAGAGTCTAACTCCCATAATTGTTTCCAATTTAAGAAAAAAAAAATCTTCAAAAGGAAAGTGTTACTTCCAAGCTAGTTGTTCCATATGCATTTTAAAAAGAAAAATATGGCACAACCTAAAGCAGCTTTCTGTCAGCTGTTGGGGATTTGCATGAGAATGATCAAAGGGGTCCTTTCCCTCTGTCTGAGATATAAAAACTCTTATCAGTCTCCTCTTAAAAGGCTCTCTGGGTGTAGGCATTTACTCCTCTATCATAACTGTTTACTCTTATAGGCAATATAACTCTCATGGCTGGTTTTATGAATTTCTTAGCCGTCTGCAAGGAAGTACTTTGAAACATTAGAAAATCCATTCAAATCTTATTTAACTGGTAGCAGGTGACTTGGAAATGATTTTGTGCTCCTTCTCGTTTTCTAATTCTTTGACGAGTGATGATGCTGACTGGCTTCATTACTTCCACAGGGAAACAGATCTGGGATCCAGGGGCCTATGAAAATAGAGGCACCCACCCATCACCCTTGTGCAATTTACATCCTCTGAGTTTTTGGTGACGAGATTGGGTTTATCCAAAGGAATAATAAGATGGATGTGGTCTTGCATTCTAGTCTGGCAGTTCTGAGAATTACTCATGTTTTTGCATTTTAATATGAGCACTAGAGTAGAGCAGAGCTGGTGTGGAATGGTAGATGAGGCTTGGAACTGGGTGCCATGAAGTCTGGAGATGCAAATTCCAATTCATCTTGATTAGATTTAACCTTTCTAAGCTTCTCTCTAAAATAGGATAGTTACATCCATTCTAAAGGAGTGCTGAAGTTTAAATGAGATAATATGTATCAGCTATCTCTTGTATGTGATATACAATGTTGGTTCTATGAATTGCGCTTCTTATGGGGGGGAGAGCATGGGGGGAGGGTGAGGTACTACCAGTAGTGGTATTGTTACAGGGCTTTAAACATTCAACAAATGGAAGAAAACATTTAATCAGTATATTCCATTCCAAATTATCCATGATGATTGCAAAGGATTACAGTAGGAATAGTTAATATAAATAATGTGGAATTGTCATTTTTCAATGTGTGATATTTTTATTTTAATTTTTATTTTATTAAAGCTGACAGATGCTTATTTTCAAATATTTAAATGATACAGTTGTATAAAGTGGGAAATGAAAGTCCCCTATCATTTTATACCTTTCTGCTCTGAGATATGTTAATGATCCTTTCAAATTTATCTGTGTGAAAACATAAAAATAGTGCTAGAACAAAATAATGGATTTTTCACTTAACAACAAGATTTGATATTGATGTGATGGTGGGCCATTTTATCTCTAGGTCCTTACCTTTGGGGTGGAACCCACTGGGAACTTTAGATTTTTTTATTCAGTTTGTAAGCCAGTAGCAAATCAGGCTTTCAGATTGCTCTAACAGGGGCTCTGAGTTGTCTGTTATTAAATAATGTCTAACAGTATCAGTATATTCCTGCTGAACTTTTTTAGTAATGACTTTTGTTGAGGGATAATTTTAAAAAGTTAAAAGCAGAAGTTATATAAACATGTTAAGGATGTGCCAATAGTTTAATTCAGTTTCTTCATAAATGAAGGAATCAATCAAATGATATTCCTGGATTAAAGCAGAATTCAAGGAACAGAAATTTAAAGAATCATTCAAAGGAATGCTGAAATGAATTTGCTAATAGATAAAAAACTGGTTACTGCTTTTTGGAACCACAACCTAAAACCTTTGGAGTTTAGATTTCTGATTAGACAGAAATCTATAGCTGAACATAAAAAATCATAGTATCAATGCTCCCATCAAATAATAAAAAACAAAGTCAACACAGAATGCATTCTCTGAAACAATTAAACAATCCTTGGATGAGATCTTTTAATGATGACCTAGTGTTACTTTAAAAAGGATATGTTGTCATCTTTTCCTTTATTTCTAAGTTTTGGATGCTAATTATGATCAATAATTATTTAAACTTGTTCTTGGTTGTCATGGTCATGTGTCTCTGTTATCTTGACCTACAAAATCTTTTCACCTTCCATGTCTTTTATTTCCTTTTTATGTCTTTCATAATTAAAAAAAATCTTTTATAAAGAAACAAGACCTTGAATTTTTTTTCACTTGCTGTTTTTATCTTATAGATACATAAAATAACAATCAGAAGACAAGTTCCTTGTCACCAGTAAGGTCAGTTTTATCTCCCATTTCACCAAATGTGTTAATTAACTATTAAAACCCCCTATTCTCTTACTATTTTTTGCATGTTTCCTTGAATTTCAGGCTTAGAATAAATTCCTCCCATGCTCTGTCCTACCCCCAAGACCATACAAGGTATCTTTTATGTGTCCCAATGCACTTGTCACACTCTTATGATACATTTCCCTTTCACCTACCATCAACATACCTTCCAGTAACTTGGAGTTCTTAAAGTCAAAGGATGTCTTTGTCCTCTGTTTTCTAACTGACTGACTTATATTACGTGCTCCATAAGTAACACCTGAATCAAGGAATGACGTATGAACCCTATTATAGTCAATGAAGCAAATATAAAATTAAAAATTAATTCAAAACATCCTTCATCTCTCCCTCATAGTTTTCCTTCAGTCATTACACCAAACTTTCTTTGTCATTCATTTTAAACATCTTAAACTCACCACCTTTTTATATATTAATTAGTACTTTTGCCTTTCCTTGAGACTAATTGCCCTTGTCTAGGTGAAATATTGCAAAATAGTCATGTTCTGAGTTTCCCAACTCAAAGTTGAGCTTCGCTGTCCAAAACCAGCTTTACTGACTGTTAACAGAGGTTTAATTTTGCTGTATATATATTGCTATATATCTAATAGCTATGAAACAGACATTTCCACTGTAGGAGCAAAAAACTTGTAGCACATCATTCTAAATTTTTTAGAAAAGAACTGAATCAAAGAGCTCGTCATAAAGCAATTTCATGGCAAAACTAAAACTAGTTCTAGATACCCAAACTGGAGGGTGAAACATTAGATGCTACAGTGACAAGTTATACTGCCCAGCCTATGTCCCTGTTCGTTTTTGACCCAAGATAATGGTAAATGGGAACAAGCAGTGATCGACTTTGGTTAGATAATACTTGCTATGCCTATGAGGTGATCAAAGACCAATTATTAGGTGAGTCTAGAGTAACACTTAAAATATGAGGCAATCTTCAGGTGCCTGAGTATCTCAGTCAGTTAAGCATCTGATTCCCAGTTTGACTCAGGTCCTGATCTCAGGGATCCACACTCAGCAGGGAGTCTGCTTCTCTGCCTCTCCCTCTGCCACTCCCCCTTGCTTGTGTGAATTCTCTCTCCCTCTCTTTCTCTCTCAAATAAATAAATCTTAAAAAACAAAATAACAGAACCACTGGGCAATCTCACATTGCCATAATGAGAACTGAAAGATGCTACAAAGTTGAAGAAGCATAAAGTCAGCCTTCCCTTATTAATGTTCGTATCACTGGCAGCTGACATTGTGAGTGCACAGCAAATGTCTGTCAATTCTGCTGCTCTCTCTTTTTTACTATAAAAGACCTTCTCTATATCCCAGTCTGCCAGATCTAATACACAAACTGACCCAGCAAGAAGGAGCACTATTTCTAGGATAAGTTGGAAAGATCAGAAATAGGGTCTTTTCTTCCCCTCTTTCAGAAAATGAATGGGAATCAGTAGAAAAATGGAGAACATTGATTAAGCCAGAAGGTTGTCTTTTGAAAAGGCAATCAAATTAACAACTCAATGGATACATTATCAAGGAAAAAGGTGAAAATGTACAAATTACCATTATCTGGAATGATAAAAGGACATCAATACAGATCTTACATATATAAAAATAAAATTATGGAATATTATAAAGAACTTTATGCCAATAAATTTGAAAGTTTGGGTGAATTGGACAAATTTCCTGAAAGATAAAAATTTCCAAAATATACACAAGAACAAATAAGTGTGTCTGGGTGGCTTGGTTTAAGCGTCTGCCTTCAGCTCAGGTCATGATCTCAGGGTCCTGGTATGGAGCCCCACATAGGGCTTCCTGCTAAATGGGGAGTCTGCTTGTCCCTCAGCCCCTCCCCCTACTCATGTGCATGCTTTCTCTCTCTCTCAAATAAATATATAAAATCTTTTTAAAAAGAAAAAATAGAAGTTTTAATACCAAAATTAGGAACAAAGGAATTGACATTGTTTACTGAATTTTTCTTCCAGTCCAAATAAACTTTGATTCCCTGGTTAACTTAACAAACTTTTAAGGCAAAAATAACACATTCATTTACAAAATCTTTAAGAAAGAGGAGAGAAATAAGTCTTTTCATAAATCATTTTGTCGGGGCGCCTGGGTGGCTCAGTGGGTTAAAGCCTCTGCCTTCGGCTCAGGTCATGATCCCAGGGTCCTGGGATCGAGCCCTGCATCGGGCTCTCTGCTCAGCGGGGAGCCTGCTTCCTCCTCTCTCTCTGCCTGTCTCTCTGCCTACTTGTGATCTCTGTCTGTCAAATAAGTAAATAAAATCTTTAAAAAAAATCATTTTGTCAGTGAAAAATTATACCACTAAAATCAAAGACAATACACACACACACACACACACACACACACACACACACTCTTTAACATCAGTATTTCTCAGGAACATGTGCACAAATTTCACCAGAAAATATTAGCAAACCAAATTCAGCAATGTGACTTAAAGTTGATTCACCTTTATGAAAACCCAGTAATGTAGTTTACTTCATTTACCAAATAAATGGTTAAAGAGAATCTAATTATATAAGTAGATGCAGAAAAAAATCCAGGAAAATTCAACAGTTCTTCTTGCTAATACCTCTCAGCAGCATACCAATAGAAGAGAACATTTGTTAACCTATTAAAGAATGTATAATAACACTTTTCAACTAACATCATATTTAATGGTGGAAGACTGAATGATTTCTCAAGATCAGCAACAGGATGGAGATTTCTATTCTTATCTCTACTATTCTTCATTGTAACAAAAGTTTTTGTCATTATATAAGGCAATTCAAAGTAATAGAGGTCACAGTGATTAGAAAGGAATAAGGAAAACAGTCTTTACTCATGGATGACATAACCTTGTATGTAAAATTTCTTACGGAAATCTAAAGAAAAGCTTTTATAACCAATAAGTGAATTTAGCTAGGTTGCAGGGACAGGAACAATGTACAAAATTCACTTGTACTGGTTTGTATATGACAGGAACAATACAGATTGAAATTAAAAACCAATACCCACTACAATAATAGAAAAATAAGAAATTTAAGAAAATATGTGCCACACTCAACACTACAAAACATTGTAGAGAGAAATTTAAAATGGCATAGTAAGTAGAGAAGGATAAAATGCTCATGGTTTGAAAGGCTCAATATTGGTATCAGTTTTCCTTAAAAACATCTCTAGATCCAAATCAATTCCAGTCAAAAGCCTAGCAGGCATTTTTGTAGATACCATCAAGAAGTATCTAAATTGTATATGCAGTGGGCTCTCTGTGCAGTGGAAATAGCCAATGTGGCTTTAAAAAAAGACTACATTTGAAAAAATTACGGCCTGTGCTTGCTTCTAGGATTTTTATGGTCTCACACTCAGACTGTTAATCCATTTTGAATTTATTTTTGTGTATGGTATAAAAATGTAGCCTAGTTTCATTCTTTTGCATGCTGCTGTCCAGTTTTCCCAACAGCATTTGTGAAGAGACTTTTTCCCACTGGATATTTTTTTCTTGCTTTGTAGAAGATTAAATGACTTTAACTGTGTTTATTTCTGGATTTTCTATTCTGTTCCGTCGATCTATGTGTCTCTTTTTGTGCCAGTACCATACTGTTTTGATTACTAAAGCTTTGTAACATAACCTGACATCCATAATTGCAACGCCCTCAGCTTTGCTTTTCTTTTTCAAGATTGCTTTGGCTATTCGGGGTCATTTATGGCTCCCTAAAATTGTTAGGATGGTTTGTTCTGGTTTTGTGAAAAATGCTGTTGGTATCTTAATAGGGATTGCATTAAATGTGTTGCTTTGGATAACACAGACATAAAAGTATATCTTTATACGTGATTTCTAGAAACAGGACTGCAATAAGGGCCATTTGCACTTTTTTTCTGTGTTTTGTCTATATTGTCCAATTTTTCCTACAGGGTTATTGACTGTTTCTCTACTTTCAGAAACTATGTATTAAGCATATTAGCTCTTCATATATATTTGCAATTATTTTTCTCATATAACATTTTACTCCTCTTTAGTTAAAAAACACATAATCGGTTTAACAACATTTTGATTAACTGCATGTGGAATTCGAGTCACAGTTAGCAAAGGCTTCCACTACTAACAAGCATTAGATTTCACAATTCTTTCCATCATTTCGCTTTTTGTATTTAGACCTCTAGCCCATTTGGGATTTCTCTTAGTATCACTATGATGCATGAACACAATTTTATTTTTGTCCTGATGGATATCCAATTAACCCAATACCTCCATTACAAAGATATCTTTTTCCATACTTAACTGAGATACCACCTTTATCGCATGCTAAATTTGCACATGCATCTGAGACTATATATTGTTTTTCTATTCAATTTGCCTATCTGTCCATTCCTTCATTGGTACCACATTACAGAAATGTTAATACATAATTGAATATATTCTAGATATTTTAATATTTTTCTAGAGAAGAATTTTTTCTTTTTCATTTTTTGCTTTTCCCAATGCTAGAGGATGCCCCCAGGTTTGATCTGATGGTGCCTTTCCAGCTTCCAAGCCAGCAATGGCAAGTCAAGTCTTCCTCATATCACAATGTCTGACACTGACTCTTCTAAAAAGCCTTCTTTTCCCCCGTTTAAAGGATCTTTGTGATTACACTGGCTCCACTCTGATAAGCCAGGATAATCTCTATTTTTAAGTGAGCTGATTAACAAACTTAATTCCATTTGTACCATTAATTCTCCTTTGCCATTTAGTGTAACATTTCCAGGTTGCAAGGATTGGGATGTGGTTATCTTTGTAGGGGCATTATTTTGACTACGGTTGGGGTCTCTCTCTCACACACACACACGCACAAAACACACACACACGCACAAAACACACACACACACACACACACACACACACACACACACATGCATTTTTCCTATCCAGGGATATAGAAAATCAGAGCTCCACCAGACACACCATCTTTTTATGCTTTGTGAGGCTCTTCATTGGACTGTCATCTCCAGGCAAATGGAACCACGTTGCTATATTTCAAGTTGTTTTATTTTTCAACTTTATTGCATAAAATATTCACTATTTTTTCTTAGTCTGGCTTGCTTTTTTTTTTCTTACAGTGTCTTCTGAATAACAAATATTTTGTTTTAATTAAGTTATTTTTTAAACCCTTCATGGGTTTTTGTTGTTGTTGTTGTTGTTGCTGCTGTTGTTCTAATATGGGAATTCTTTGTCTATGCCAAGGTTGCAAAAATGTTTTGTTTTACTCTAGAAGTTGTAGGCAGAAACTTTTACACTTAGGGCTATGATCCATTTCAAGGTAATGTTTGTATGTGGCCTGGGGAAGGAATAAAAGTTAATTATTTTCCATATAACATCAATTGTTTTGGCATAATTTCTTGAAAAGGCACATTTTCTCTACTGTATTACCCTGGCCTCTTTGTTGAAAATCAACTCACCCTCTTAAGTGTGAGTTTGTTTCTAGATATTTCTTCCAGTACCTGTGTAAGTATTCTCATGCTAAGATCATATTTTGTTACTGTAGCTTTAGGATATACTTGAAATTTTGTAGTGTCATCATCGAGTATGCCCTAAAATAAAAATGGCAAGATGACAAAAGCTGTATGTAGTGTGCCACAGTGGATGTGCTGGGGTCTGTTCAGTGCTCATGGGTATTTCAGTTAAAAGAGCAACAGGAGGATAAGGCACAGCATAGTAATGGAGGCGTGGGGGTTGGGGGGTAAGCAGAGAATACAGCTGTGAGAAAGGAATAGAAGTTGAATGACTGAATGAATTTTGTTTGGTAGATTTGGTGTTGCGGGTGATTTTGTTTTCTCAAAATCCTAATGCAAATTTAAGTTGTATAAAGGCCCAAATATATTTTTGAATAATAAAACAAAGGAGTCTGTTGGTTTTCTAGGGCTGCCGTAACAGAGTATCCCAGACGGAGTAACTTGGACAATAGAAACTTATTTCTTCCCAGTTCTGGAGCATAGAAGTCCAAGATCAGAGTGTCAGCAGGGTTATTTTATTCTAAGAGTTATCTCCTTAATTTATAGATGGCCACCTTCTGCTTTTATCTTCACATGGTCTTCCTTCTGTGTGTGGCTGTGTCCTAATCTCCTGTTTTTATGAAGGTACCAGTCATATCCAAGTAGGGTCCACCCAAATGACCTTTAGTTCCTCTTCAAGGACCCTATCTGCAAATACAATCACATTAAGGGGGGCTGGGGTTAAGACTTCAATATGTGAATTTTAGGGGGACACAGCTCAGCCCAAAATACTGCTTCAGGAATGGGTCAATTTGGTGGATCTTTGAATAATCACCCAGGTAGAGATTCCAAGTGACAGGTGCGCCCAGTAATCACAATGTACCAGCCTGGTGGGTATGCTTGAAGGATGAAAGGAAATGCAGTTGAGAGAAAACTGATTTCTAACTAACTAGTACACCCGGTAATCAAATTGTACCTCCCTGGTGGGTATGCCGCAGGGTGAAAAGGCAGTGCGGGCAAATGACTTTTTATCTTTCCTGGCGCTAGGTGTGCTGCAGAAGCTGTGGTACCCCTTGGCTCAGACTGCCAGAGGTAAGGCATTTCAGATGCAGGGCAGAGACTTCATGCATCTGGTCCACAGGATCATGGGAACTGGACCCAAACTTTATCTGGTCCTTCAACATTGAGGGATGTAGACAGCCATCCATTAGCATCTGAGTTTCTGTCTAGAGGTGGATGGGGGGGGGGGCGGGTAGATTAGAAGAAGTTCATGCTGCAATTCATGCCCTATGTCCCCTAGGACCCACCATGGATCCTTCATTCCTACTGGCCTTTCTTTTGCTCCTGGCCCTGTCAACACCTTGCAGTGCTTGCAACTGTAAAATTCAGCACCCTCAGACATATTACTGCACATCGGACGTTGGTGAGTCTAGGGAGACACCAGAGAAGTCTCCGTCAAGGAGGTCTCACCCTGCGGGAGCTCTGGTGATCTGATCAATGTCTCCATGAGACTTTGGATGGGGAAATCCTAAATCAGTGAACCCGTGGGCCTCTGACCCATTTCTTCCTCCCCCCAGTCATACTAGCTGATATACTAGGACCAGGAAAGAACACCAGGACAAAACGAGGTTTCAGAGTGAATGTCACTAAGGTAAACTCTGTACCTCCTTTCTTCTTACCTCCTTCCATCAAAATAAGCAAGACTGCCCAATCTTCTCTTGCTGAGTTGGGTGGTCTCTGGAGCCCTGCAGCTCCTATGAAAGCCTAAGGCCATAGCTACTCTTTCTGTCCCATCACAGGTACTCAAGGCTCCCCAGGGCACCCCAAGAATCCGTGAGATCTACACACCCATCAATTGGGTGGACTGTGGTTATGGTTTGAGAACCCGCCAAGAATCACTGTTACTTATTGCAGGTGAGCGTCCCTGTCCACATACAGCCCCTCAACCTTGCTACCTCCCCCTGAAGGAACCTCCTGACTTCTGCAGCTAGCGCCCCCAAAGACCACGGGCCCCTTCTCCCTGGGGAAATGCTGGACCCTCATTCACGGCTGACTCGGGTTTCAGACCCTCTGGGCCAATTTCGCAGAGGACGTCCATACCTGCTGTGCTAACTCAGGCCATGCTCGCCCATCACTGCAGGCTTTCTGAGGGCAGGGACAGTGTTCTTCACAAGATGCCATCTGGTCTATTTCTGGTACCGGCTCACCAGAGAGCAGAAGCTAGGTTTCGAGGCAGCGTACAGAACAGGATGCGAATGTGAAGTGAGTAGCCACCTAAGTGACTTTTCTCTGCAGCCCGGGCACTGCCATTGTCCCTTTCCCTGTTCTCAGATCTTTATCCCTTGCAGTCTCCCTTTCTGGATAATTCCTGCTCCTTCATCTTCCTCCCATGTCCTGGTCCAGCCTCTTCCCACTGTTTCCTTCCTGTCCTCGCCCCCATCCCTGTTTCCTTTAGCTTCTCCTTGTGCCCAGACCCTTGTTGTCCCTCTCTGTCCAGGATGGGGGGTATAGACAAGAGGTGGGCAGTCTGCTATCTCCCTGCACTTGTAGATTCAGCCCTGTCTCATCTGCCGGCGTGACTGTCCTCAGCCTGACTTCAGAGAGTGTGTGTGGAAACAAAAGGACTGTAACTACAAAATATGGGAAGGAAACCATTCCCAGTACTCCATGTGTGTCCCCTCCATGACTGGGAATTGCGAATGGACCCCTATCCAGAAGAACTATCAATACCATACCCCAAATCCAGTGGCTTCTCTATTCACTCAGACCAAAATGACATATTAGGGTTTTAGTATTGTTTCCTCACCTGGCTGATGTTAACAGAACGGAGTTCGTTTTCTACACCTCCTTCGAATTGTACGCTTCAGTTTTGTTTACTTTCTGTAAGTAGTGTATGCATCAATAAAATTAACAAAAATAAAGCCCGAGTTTATAAACCCCACTCTAGTGACAAATACCCTTTATCTTCTCAGTTCTTCAATTATGTTCTCTTTCTTACTCCTTCAGAAACTTCATGCCAGACCCAAATCTTTCTCATTCTCCAGTTTCTGACATTTCCTCATCCTATCAAAGCAAGAGCCTGGGGCCCAAACAAAGGGCTAGATCCAGACTCCATTGACGTATCCTTAACCTTCCCCCAGATGATTTGCAGAGCCAAGAATCACAGGAGAAAGGATGTTCCTTGTTCCCTCAGAATCAAGACTCTCTTGAAAACATAAAAATCATTCCTTGTCATATTAAAGTTCTGAAAATAAAATGGAAAACTTTGAAACTTTGTAAGAACAGAAAGGGGAATATTTTTAGGACTTCAAATCATAAAAGGTACCAAATATGAAGGAAAATTGATAAATCCCACTACTTTAAAATAAAACATCTTCCCCTAAATAAAACAAAGTACCATAAACACTCTAAAAATAGATAAGATGCAGACATGCATTGATAATATAGGGGATTTACAGCTTTATGGTAAAAATTAGGTCTGAGCAGGGGAGCCTAGATGGCTCAGTCAGTTAAGCATCTGTGTTCTACTCAGGTCTTGATTCCTGGGTCCTGGGATCAGACCCCGAGTTGGCTCCCTGCTTACTGGGGTGTCTACTTGTCCCTCTCCCTCTGCTGTCCCCTAGCTCATGCTCTCTCTCTCTCTTTCAAAGAAATAAAGTCTTAAAAAAAATTAGGTCTGAACAATGAATGGGGGAATTGGTTGAAGTTTTCCTTTGAACATAATTTATTAATTACAAGTTACTCAGAGTCCTCCCAGAAAGAGTGTCTTGTCTGTTTTATTTTTTATCTAAATTATGTAATTTTATTTTATTTTACTTAATTGTTTTAAACTTTGGAACCATTTTGGATTTACAAAAAAAAAAAAAAAGTTACCAAAATGGTACATACAAAGTATTCACATACACCCTTTACCTAGTTTGCTCTAATGATGACATCTTATGCAACACTGGTACATTTGTTAATGCTAAGAAATTTTAATGTGAGTACAATAATATTAACTAAATGACACTCATTCAGATTTCTACTTTTCCCCTTTTTTTCTGCCAGAATCTAATCCAGGATATTGCAGAAGTTGCTCTGGTCTGTGACATCTTTTTTTTTTTTTTTAAGATTTATTTATTTGTTTCAGAGATAGAGCACAGAGGAAGGGGCAGAGGAAGTGGTATAGAGAATCTCAAGCCGACTCTGTGTGGAGCACAGAGCGTGATGGAGAGCTCAGTCTTAGGACCCTGAGATCATGACCTGAGCCAAAACCAAGAGTTGGATGCCCAACTGACTGCACCACCCAGGTGTTCCTGGTCTGCAACAGCTTTTTTTTTTTTTAAGATTTTATTAATTCATTTGAGAGAGAGACAGAGACAGAGCATAAGCAGGGGGAGAGGCAGAGGAAGAGAAAGAAGCAAACTCCCCGGTGAGCTGGGAGCCCAACATGGGGCTTGATCCCAGGACCTGGAGATCATGACCTGAGCTGAAGGCAGGCGCTTAACCATCTGAGCAGCCCAGGTGCCCCTGTGACAACTTCTTAATTTAACCTCGTTTTTGATGACCTGGCAATTTTATAGGGTACTCGTTTTCTGGAAACTATCCCTCGGTTTGGATTTGTCTGATGTATTTTCATGATTAGACTGGGGCTGTTGATATTGGAGAAGAATACCACAAAGAGGAGGTACTTTTGTAATTGATCTGTATCACAGGTGTATAGCATTGACATTGTATCATGGGTAGTGCTTACAATGGTCAGTTGGTTAAGGTGGTGTCTGTCGCGTTCCTCAACTAAAAAGGCACTGTTTTCCCTTTGTATACTCTGTTGGCCATGTCCCCGTTGCTTCTCAGTTGGAGAATGGAACTTAGAAAACCATGTCTGGGCTCTGGTTTCCTCATTGCCACTGGGGTGTTGCTGCTTCCAGGCCTTCTCAGTAGACAGAGCCAGGAAATATATGCATCCTAATTTATGTATGTCCACGTGGTTGTGACTATTACCCTATTTCAATGTATTTTAAAATAAACAAGAGTTTCATACTAATAACAACTGCAGAGTAATACAGGGCTCATTATAGCCCTCAACTCTTGATTATTTGTATGTTTTTTCTCTGACAGTAGACTCTCATATTATTTATTTGTCCAACTCTAGTTTACATGTAAAGTAGTTTCAGAATTGTTAACAAGGGTACACCCTGTAAAGTAAATTTACCAACTAGAGTACCAGGTTTGTGGAGTTTTTACTTAACCTACTCATTCAAACTCAAATGCACTTATTTTTTATCCTAAGACCCCCGAAGTTTCCCAAGCACACCTGGGTACGTCCTGGGAGAGAAAACCTTTAAAAAGAGATGGTGCTTGTGGCACAGACTCGGAAATCAGAGTGAGCTTGCATGCAGTGTCAAGTATAAAGGCACTGCCTGATATTTATACATCTACATTCCCAACCTAATTTATCCAGACCCCCAATTTCAACCTTCCAATGAGCAGGTCTTCCCATTTAAAACTCTCAGAAGAACATAGAACTCCTGGCAGAGAGTCAAGAATCTAAGCAGACATGGTTGTGGTTAGTAGGCATAGAGGAGGCTGCAGAATCCATGCACCAATTATGTGTGATCTCACCTTCCCTGGAATCCAGCCATTGACCTTGGAATCAGAAGAGAATTATGGAAAAAGAACACTGCAGAACAGATGGCATACCTGGCGCAGACTTAGGGATCCAAATGGATACAGGAATGTTTTGTGGCTGTAAGGCCACACACACACACACACAAAATTACAAACATGTTTATATGCAATTGTGTATACATAGGTAATATACGTGTCCTAGCTTTATGCTCTGAGAACCTAAATGAAATGAAATTTATCAGTTGCATAGGCAATAGTTTCTTACATAGGGCACAGAAAGCAAAAACTAGGGACGCCTGGGTGGCTCAGTTGGTTGAGCAGCTGCCTTCGGCTCAGGTCGTGATCCCAGCGTCCTGGGATCGAGTCCCACATCGGGCTCCTTGCTCGGCAGGGAGCCTGCTTCTCCCTCTGCCTGCCACTCTGTCTCCTTGTGCTCACTCTCGCTCCTCTCTCTCTCTCTCTCTCTGACAAATAAATAAATAAATAAATAATTCTTAAAAAAAAAAAAAATAAGAAAGCAAAAACTATAGAAGACAAACTGATAAATTGTGCCTCATTAAAATTTAAAACCTTTAATTCTTCAAAAGCTGCAATTCCAAAAAAAAAAAAAAAAAAAAGAATAAGCCCCAGCAAAGGGAGTTAAATGCAAGACATATATATCTCAAAAAAATCTATATCCAGAATATAATAAAAGGGAAAAAAAAAACTCTTACTATTCAAAAGGAAAAATAACTACAAATGAGCAAAATATCTGAATAGACACTGCATAAAACATGATACATGAATGGCCAAAAGTTCCTAAAAGTACTTATTATTTGGAAAATGTAAATAGAACCTCTATAAAACCATTTCATATTCACTACAATGGCTAAAATTGAAAAGACTGACAATACCAAATGTTGACAGGAATTTGAAGTAACTGGAAGTCTTCCAGTTTGCTCTTGAGAGTACAACATATTGCAACCAGTTTGGAAAACACTCAATAATTTCTTATGAAGTTAATGACACAATTATCATATCAACAGATGATAGTCTTAGTATTTATATAAATTTCTTTAAAGATTTTATTTATTTATTTGACAGAGAAATCACAAGTGGCAGAGAGAGAGGGGGAAGCAGGCTCCCTGATGAGCAGAGAGCCTGATGCAGGGCTCAATCCCAGGACCCTGAGATCTTGACCTGAGCCAAAGGTAGAGGCTTCACCCACTGGGCCACCCAGGTGCCCCATTATTTATATAAAAAATGAAAACATATAACCTGTTTAGAAACAAAGAGACTTGTAATGAGTGTATATAACAGCTTTATTCATAATGGCCCAAATCCTGGGAAATAAACATTTTCCGTCAGTAACTGAATAATAAACAAATTTTAGTTTATTCATACAATGTAACAGTAACCACCAAGAAAGGGAAAGAACTATTATAGGCAACAACATGGATGAATTTTTTAAGTGTTGTCCTGAGGGGAAGAAACCATTTGTCACAGATATCACACTGTAATATTCTATTTATATTAAATTTTAAAATATACAAAATTAATCTATAGTTAGAGATATTAGGTCAAAAGAGAGGGAGATTAGGTCAATGTTCAAAGCTGGCATAAGAGAATGATTAGCTCCAAAGGGGTATGAGAGATTTGGAGTATTTAATGCTGTTTTTCTGTATCCTGATTGAGGTATTATTACATATTGTATTTATTCATAAAAATTCTTTAGACCATATGATTGAGATGTGCAAGTTGCACTGTGTATCCATATCCCTTAAAATTTTGATTAAATTGGTAGCCATCATTTTATTACTTCTTGTGATTCCATGAGTTGGCTAGGTGGAGCTTCCCCTCCATGGGACACAATCTGGGGGCTGTGATTAATTGCTGATGGAAGTAGACTAGAACACCCATTTGCCACTGCCCATGAATTCGTATATTATTATAGGTTGGATTGTGTCCCCCAAATTCATATGTTGAAGTCCTAACCCCCAATACCTTGGAATGTTACTGGTGTAAGAGAGAAAGTCTTTATTCCAAAATTTTTAAAAATTTTAAGTAGGTGCCATGCCCAACACAGGGCTCAAACTCATGACCCTGGGATCAAGATCCACACACTCTACATTGAGCCATCCAGGCAGCCCAGAGAGAGGGTCTTTAAAGGAGTGATTAAGGTAAAATGAGGTCATTAGGGTGGGCCCTAATCCAGTATGACTGGCATCCTTATAAAAAGAGATTAGGACACTGACACACATGGAGGAAAGGCCATGCAAAGACACAGGAGAAGACAGCCATCTACAAGCCTCAGAAGAAACCAGCAGTAGTCACAGCTTGATCTTGAACTTTTAACCTCCGTAGTTGTGAGAAAATTTGTGTTGTTTAAACCACTCAGTCTGTAGTACTTTGTTATGGTAGTCCTAGAAAACTAATACAGGAATCTTTTAACTTCTGGTCATTTGTCTTTCCACAAAAACAATATGACCAGGAGCACTTCCTGTATTCCTTATATTGGGAGAATTTTTTCCTCACCTCTTTCTTTCAAAATCACCCTTGAGCTGTCATATCATATGGTAACCATGCATTTTCACCTTGTTCCAACATACCAAGCCAAACCATCTAATAACTAATTTGGGTTTGTCTCTGTCCACCAGGAGGTCAAGAGTTGTAAGTGAAGAAAAAGGCTTGATGCAAGTAGAGCTGATAGGGAAAAAGAAAGTTGAAGAGGCTCACCAAAAAGAAAAAAAGGGGGGGGGGCAAAAACAAAATGAGGGACAAGGGAAAGACAATGAAGATAGAAAAAAGGAGAAGAATAAAATGAAGAGGAAGAGGGGGCAAGATACAGTGAGAGAGAGGAAGCAATAGTTCCTGAAAGAATAGCTGGGGAGGGGGGCGCCTGGGTGGCTCATTGGGTTAAGCCTCTGCCTTCGGCTCAGGCATGATCTCAGGGTCCTGGGACCGGGCCCCACATCAGGCTGTCTGCTCAGCGGGGAGCCTGCTTCCCCCTCCCTCTCTGCCTGCCTTTCTGCCTACTTGTGATCTCTCTCTGTCAAATAAATAAATAAAATCTTAAAAAAAAAAAAAAAAGAACAGCTGGTGGGTCACTCATGGTAGAATTACCTTCTGCCTGGTTGATATCAAAGATGCCTTTTTTCTTCTGGTAATACATTCCCATGTTTCATGCTACATCTATTCAATTTTAATTTCTTGTTGTTCAGAACTGCTCATGAAGAGACAAGTCAAACTTGGAGGGTTAGCATACTGTGTTCCCTCTGTAGTTTGAGTGAATCCAGCCCTAGGCCTTCAGGATACCTTGGGAAAGGAAGCAAATCAGCCGTGGATGGGCAGTCCTGGGAGCACAGTGTCCTAAGTTAATAAGGAGAAACAATGACTGTGTTTCTGGTCTATTGGCCCAAATTCAGGGTTCCATGCAGGGGGGTCAAAGAAGACAAAGGGTTGGTGTGTGTGAGCTCACCCTAGATGGAGTATTTTTGTCTGGAAAATACCCACTCACGAATGTAACCGTGGTTTTTTTTTCCTCAACAGATGTGCAGGTAAATTGAAATTTCTCCTCAGGAGACTTGATCCATCTGCAGAGAAAAGAGGGAAAATGATGTGGCACCGAGGACACTGTGTAGGTGGGTGGCTGCACTGTTGATGTTTGACTGGGACCTTCAGACCCAAACACATTCAGTCAGAGCAGGATGGAAAATCTTCTGTTGCCATGGGGAGATATGTATGGAGAGGAGTTGGTAGGGTTAACCTGGTAAATATGATTTCATAGAGCCGTGTTTTCCTGATGAAATGGCTCTAGAATAAAGGAATATTGATTGGTTGAAAAGAGTATGCATGGCACCCCTCATGTTTAGGTATAACATTTCATTTGTGTGTGTCTCCAGCCAAGTCTCAAAAAGACAGAAAGTGCAGCCCACTGCACCATGTGCACGATCCCATGCTTGACAGCAGAGCAGGGAGAATTCTCATCCCGTAAGACCAGATGGTGAAATACCATAGCAAGGGACTCTGCCTTCTTAACAGATTCACCAACTTCTAAGTAAACAATCCAGTGGTATAATAGTGCCTAAGAGGAGACTCATCCAGTCATGGCCATGATATCCAGGAGGATACAGAAACCACCAGGAAGGTGGGAGCCAGGTAGGAGCCCGAAGGACAATGAAGGAGTTAGGCCAAGACTTTCATACAGTTCTTCTGTCTTTACTGATATTACATTATAATATTAACAGAATGTGGATAAATAATATTAGAGGCTTGTGATAAGTATCCCTTTAATCATCACGAGAAACATAAAGGTTAACTTAATGGTACCTGGACTCAAGGTTCTTGGGTTAACATCCAAACTGCATTAATTTCTGGCTGTAGGACCTCAGAACAGCTCATTCAACAGCTCTTGTCTCAGATTCCTCAACTGTGAAATGTGAATAAGTACGGAACTTCTTTTACAGGACCACTGCCAAGATTAAATATTTAATACATGCCCTTATATCCTTGCCCCACACTGTTCACCAGAGAGGACATGATCATTAGGACATGATCTAATCTTCCGCACCCCCCCCCATCCTCTGCAAATTCCCAAGTCCAAGCAGATAATGTAGCAGCTAGACCTTACTTGCATATCGGGGGCCTACAGCCATGCCTCTAATATACAACATACATTCTTTTTCAGGCCATGATTTCAACCAATGCCCAGGCTTTTTTGCCTCAGGAGAAGGTCACAAATAGGTCAAAGATCAGTTGCTTGTCCTCATGCCCTAATAGGGTCTCTCAGTGTCATCCATGAACTCATCCAATCTCTCTGCAAAGCAAGGGGGAGAAAGACCCACTGTATCCTGTGGTGAAGCTTAGAGATATGAGTACAGTATGAATTCATGTTTATTTTAATATATATTCAGATACACGGATGCATAAATTTTATAGACATGCTTATATACAAAGATCAGCATATATATGTACATATACATATATATTGATATTATTTATAAAATTTGCTTGTTTGTTTATTTCCTGACTCTGTCTCCTGAGCAGACCTAGAAGCACTGACACCCTGTTACTCATGAGCATCCCTAGTGCCCAGATCTTCGTTTCTAAACACCATTATGCAATAAAAGAAATCAGAACTCTTTGGAAAAGGACTGACTACAGAGCTGGGGCAGTTAAAATACAAGATGATCCCATGTGTATTAAAAGGACACATGGACTCCCAGTAGTCATAGCTGGAACAATTTTCCAAGCAAAATATGTAATAATTGGAACAATTAAAATATGGGAAAATTTTCCTAGCAAAATAAATACATAGTATTAAATTATAACTCAAAGAATAAAATAAATACCTATCATTCTATACCAGTATTAATAAAATATTGAATAAATAAATGGAGGAAAGGGGCAAATCTTCCTTACAGAAGAATTCTAAATAGCATGTATAGATATCAGCCTCTAGGAGGTGGGAAATTAATTTCCTTTCTCTTAAGTTTAGAGAGGACTTACCATGTCCCAGAGAATAGAATATGGAAATAGTGATTTTATAATAGAGAAACACTAAAGAAATCATCTTAGCCAAGTGTTCAAAGCTAATACCAGCAGAGATCATTTATAGCAGTATCATACACCCCTGATATGATGCAATGAAAAACATACTTCACCTCTGAGTATGTTTTAAAATATCCCTTTTCAAAGTGAAAGCTACTTAAATATATAACATAATGCATTGTATTTAAATTACAATTCCTTTATAAACCTCTGTCATATTAAATTTGTATGACTGAATCTGTAACCACTAACTTTAAAATAATGCAACTAAATTAAATGCTGACCATTATGGTTTTGTCCTCATTTTTGGTTGGATTTTGTCAACCAAGACCCACTCACACAATGCAAACAATCTCAGAATGTGACTACTGGCATATAGGGCTCTTGCCTTTAGGTCCTTCAGGGTGTTTTCTGAGAATGTACTCAGATTGGCTACCTCCCTACGAGATGGCCAACCGATACTGTTAATGATGGAAGCTGGAGAAGTCCAGCCTTCGTGATGCTTAGCACATGTATGTTGAAAAATAGTGTACTTGGTAATTTCCAGATCTTGTTATAAGCACATTTCAAACCTCTCTTTCACATACTCTTGAGTTCAGTTTTTGGTTTTGCAACTTGAGGGGAATTTAGGAGTCCCTACAGCATTTGGTTGATGCCACCATTGCTTGTCTGGGAAGTGAGCTGGCAAACAAATGAGAGGGATCAGACCATTTGCACTAATTTAAATAAGTGATCTGTGTGTGATTTAGCTCATGCTCTTGACACCAAGTTTTTGCGTGGATGTAACTATCCCTTGCTTCCACGTATGGTTCTGTATTTAGGTTTTAGGAATGCCTGATATTAAAGTTGAACATTTTTAGTGGATTTTCTCCTCAAGTTCAGCAGTTTGCCTTATAAAAATTACTTCATGACCTTTACCCTGAATTTTTCCCCTAAGAGAAAACAGATAATAACAAGATAACCTCCCTAAGCCTATAAATTCATTTATGATGCAACACCAGATGATACCAATTCCAGCACCAGATATCGGGGCTAGTTTGAAGGGTTATGAATGGTGACTTTCTAGGGCTGTGTTGCTGATTAGTTAGGTGCTCTCCTTTAAAGATCTTTACAAATAAAATAATCATCCATTAAGGAAAGGATTAAATAGGGCCTGAGGGTCCCCTCAGAGCCTGTTGTGGATTGAGGCATACAGGCCAGTACATTAGGTTGTAAGTGACAGAAAACTAACTCAAAGTCACTTAAGCATAAGAGGTGGGATTTTTGACCTCTCGTATTTGGGAAATACAGAACTGCCCCTGGCTTCAGGCCCGGCTTGCTGCAAAGACTCGGTACCTTTATGACTTTTGGTCTCTCTCCACCTCACAACTCTGCTTGACTCTTCTGACATCCTTGCTCCCCTCTGCCAGCTCAGCAACCTAACCAGAAATAACCAGATTTTTCTCTTCTTGGGCATCAAAATTTCCAAGGAGAACTCTCACTGGGTCATGTGCCCTTCACTGACCAGTCTGTATGGTCTGGGCTGGGGCACTCTAATTGGACTGGCTTGGCTCAAGCCTTCCACTCTGGTGTCCAGGGAAGGATGGTCATGACCAAAAGAGCCATGTGGGTGGCAGAGAAGTTTCTGAAAGACGAAGAGAAGCAACACTTTCTTAACTCTCCTTTTAATGAGCGCCTTAGAGTTGGTTTCTCTTACCTTCAACCCAGACTCCTAACTACCGAAGTGAGTTGTAGGAAATAGGACGATGAGGTGGGAGACTATTTTCTAGGCAAAGGACTGTGACCCTACATGTCACGTCACCCCAGGGGTCCTGGTGCAGAGCTGTTGCTCAAAGTTCTTGAGCGTCAAGCTATACCGCCAGAGAAACATATCAAATTGAAGAATGATGAGTGATGTTTTACCTGCCAGAGAAGAAGAAAATGGGCTTGAATTGGTCCCTGGCTGCAGCTGGGGTGTATAATTGAAACATTCCTCTGCCCTAAAGAGAGTCATGTAACTTGGAGCCAGTGGGTCAGTCCAAGTTTAAAATAGTCCACTAACAATGGCCTAGGTATTGTCACAGTGCCCCCTGAAGAACTAATTAATGGTCATACTTACCCAAGGTTGCACAGCTCAAACTGTTTCCCTGATCCAGTAATGAGAAGATTCCAACACGTGTGTTGCAGGGTCAAGAGAACAGTAACTTCATGTGAATCCATAAAGCCCCAACATGCTAACACCATATTGCTCATGGCATGTAGTATGAATAGGTGAAAAGATAGAGTCCTGAGCATTTTTCTGATTGTAGGATCTCAGACACAGTACTTGAGTCTTCTGGGCATCAGTGCACTTCTTAGTAAAGAATGTTTCATAGCCATCACTTCATAAGGTTAATGTGAAGATTCAATTTGCCTGTGGTTGGTACAGTGCCTAGCACATAGTAAGTGCCAAACAAATGTCAGCTCTTATTATTATTTCTTAAATATAAGGCTGCCTTCACCAACCTAATTTTTTTTATTTTTTTAAAGATTTTATTTTATTTATTTGACAGAGATCACAAGTAGGCAGAGAGGCAGGCAGAGAGAGAGGAGGAAGCAGGCTTCCCACTGAGCAGAGAGCCTGATGTGGGGCTCAATCCCAGGACCCTGAGATCATGACCTGAGCTGAAGGCAGAAGCTTAACCCACTGAGCCACTCAGGTGCCCCACCAACCTAATTTAAGAGGTAGATGGACTCTTCCATTACCCAAAAATGTTCTACACACCACTCTGGCCATTCATCACTTTGGGTTAACAAATGATCTCTGTGGCAGTGCAAAAAAATTCTAGTAGGAAACATAAAATACCACATGAAAGATTTTCATAGTTTTCAAGTATTTCTTTCCTTCTAATGGGTGTTAATGAAGAGAAGGGTGAGAGGAGCCACCAGACTCTTCAGAGAGGTACAGATTTGGATTTGTGACATGGGAATGGGGTGGGCTGTATTATTAGTGGTGGGCTGAGAAGAAAATGTTTTAGATGGAAAATTTTCTGATATCACAATTATCTCTAATTCCCACTATTCACCAGGCAGATGATCTGGTCTCAAAAAACTCTCTCAAATCCCCATAATCTCTGGAGCAGGTGTCTGCATATCAAAAACGTGGATTTTTCTGCCATCTACTGGTCATTTTTGAGAAGGACAACAATCTTTATGTGAGCAAAAATGGGGTCTTTGATGCCTCTCTTTTTTCTTGACCCACTTGGAGACTTGCTGAAAATCTCACCGGAATTGTGGGTTGGGGAACTAGGTTTAGTGAAATGGGTGATGGGGCTCTTAGGGTTAATGATGGTGGTGTATGGAGACATTGAAGGGCATGTGTGGGGTCAGTGATTAGTGCCTGTAGGTTCAGTAGCAAATGACTTGTGGGTCAGTGAATGGGGCTGAGGGCTGAGTCACTGAAAGGCTGTGGAACCAGAAAAGGATTTTTTTTTTTTCTGGAGTTAGCCATGGAGTCTCTAGAAATAATGTCTAAAATTGGAGATTGAAATATCTGAGACATGGAATCTATTTTGTCTGTGGTACACAGTGTGTAGGATAAATGATGTTTAGACAGGAGGGGTCTATGATGTGGAATCTGGAGGCCCCAAAATGTGGAAACTCTTGTTAGTTGAATGATACAAAAAAAAATGTTTGAAAACTGAGTATATATTAGGTAAGCTTGTTGAATTGATGTGAATTTCTTGGCTATGTATAAAAATATCCTGGTTCTTAGGAAATGCATGTATTCAGGGGTAAAATACCTTGATGTCTACAATCTGTCTTCAATGTGGTTTAATAATAAAATGTGCATGTAATTTTCAAAAAGATTAAAAACCAGCAACAAGTAAGTTCCAAAGTATGTATGAACTATAAACATTCTCAAAAGACACAAAATTAACTTGAATGAATGGAAAGATACATTGTGTCTGAGGTTCTCCAAGACCAAATACCCTGCTCCATCCAAAGCAAAACAAAGCCTACAGAAAGGAATAGATCCAGAGAAGCTGGGGTTCACACTCCAGCTGACATACCCTGAAACCTCCCTACATGATTTGCTGAACCAAGAATCGTGAGGTTAGAAGAGGGAGAATATTCTAGTTCCCACAGCACAAAACTTTTAACCTTTTATAAAAACACAAAGGAGACTATCTTTAGGACTCTGACATACCAAAGGCACAAAATGTGAAGGCGATTATTCATCAATCTGACTACTTTAAAATAAAACATGTTTCCCAAAATAAAATCAAATAGCATAAACACTGTAAGGTGAAAACACTGTGAGATGCAGACCCAGGTTGAAATTGTAGAGAATTTACAGAATAAATGAGGTGAATGCTTTAGGGAATTGAGGGAATTCCTCCTTTTGACATAATTCGTCAACTTCAAACTTGCCCTGAGCCCTTCCACAACAGTGTCTTCTCTATTTTTTTTCTCATTTTTTAAATTTTAGAATAAATTTGGATTTGCAGAAAAGGTTCAAAGACAGTACCCTGAATGTTTTCCCAGTCTTCACCTAGCTCTTGCCCTAATGAGAACACCTTACATCATGAGGGACATTCATCAGAACTGAAAAATCAACACAGACACAATACTATTAACTCAGTGACAGACTCTATCCAGATTTCATCAGTTTCCCCACTAAGTGGTTTTTCTTTGCCAGAATTTAATCCAGAATACCACAGCGTCTTTGCAGTCTGATCCATGACACTTTCTCAGTCCTTTTTGTTTTCCATTAACTTAGGAAACTTAAAAGAGTCTTCAACACCTATCTTGTACAGTGTCCCTTGATTATTGTTAGTCTCCCACATTCTCATTATTAAACTGGGATTGTGGTTTTTATGGAGAGAACTACCACAAAGAAGAAGCATCGTTCTCATCAAATCATATCAGGCATCCATTATCTGCACTTGATTATTTCCAGTGACATTAACCTTGATCAGTTGGATAAAGTGGCTGCTACCAGGTCTTTCCACAATAAAGCCACTTCTTATGTTCCACTTTTCATTTGGAAGTGAGTCACTAAATGCAGCCCACACACCTGGGGAGGGAAGGTAATTGGAATTTATTAAAATAGCTCTGTAAGGAGATTTGTCCCCTTCCTCCCATCTATTTATTTATTCAATTATCCATTGATATTATTATGGACTCATGGATATTTATCTTGTTTGGGGGGTTATAATCCAGTCTTAATATTACTTATGTATTTGCTTAAATTGTTCCAGTTTTGCCCATTGGGAGCAATTTCAGGTTGGCTTCTGCGCCCATTAGCAAAGCCCATATTTTTAAAATCCAAGAATGGTATTTAAAAACCAATATCTAGAGGAGTAATGTCATCAGAATGGCAGAGTCAGCAGCTCCAAGCTCTCCTTCCCTCAGAGACACATCGCAACACAAGCAGAAAATGTCAGAACCAATTTTATCAGAACTCTGCAAAACAATCAACAGCTGACAGCAACTGAGCAAATGCTGAATCCAGAAAAAAAAAAAAATGTGACTTCAAAACAGTAGAAAAGTTCTGTCATGATCTTATTTGCCTTTAGTCCACCTACCCCCAGCTACACGGTGGTTTCAAAGCACTAGCAACCCACGTTCCCAGAGAGGTGCCCTCCTCCCTGAACCAGGAAGGATCAGAGTAGACCTTAGTAGCAAGTAAGCGTGTGTGTTGGGGGGGGGGGGGTGAGAACACCTAATCTCTACTCTCTTAGCAAATTTCAAGTACCCAACACAGTATTGTCAACCTAGTCACCATGTTGTACATTTGATCCCTAGAACTTGTTCATCTCATTGAAAGTTTGTACCCTTTAGCCCACCTTTCCCATTTTCCCCACCCCTGACTGCCATATAGTTTTTAAGTAAGTAAATAAAAGTTACAGATAGACCAAAAGGACACAGGAGTCAATCTGAAGGAACTCACAAGGGCTGAAACTGGAGTGATTTGTCCAAAATATGTGTTGGTAGTATAGGCTTCTACCCCAAAAAGAATAAAGTAAATATCTGTGATCATGTGGTTGGCAATAAAAGGTTGAATAAAGCCATAAGTGAAGAGAAAAGGCAAACCTTTCCTACAAAAGAATCCCGAATAACATACGTAGGAAACCCTGCAGAACTTCATGTCCTCTTCTTTGAATGCAGGCTGCAATTAGGGACTCACGCACTTCCAAATAAAGTAGGAAATGGTAAAATTAGTGACTTTACAGTGGAGAAACCTGGCAGACACCTTCTTAACCAGGGGATCAAGGTGAATATAACCAGGGATAATTCATACTGGTACCACGTATCACCTGATAGAATGCAGTGAGAAGGGCAGTCCATTTCTATGGTACGTTCTGTTCAAAAACCCATAATCCAAACCTAACCAAGAGAAAACATCATAGAAACCCACGATGAAGGACACTTTACAAAATCGCTGACTCAGTACACTTCAAAATTACCAAGATATGAAAAACTAGGAAAGATCGAAAGTTGGTACATATTGTAGAAGACTAAGGGCTCATGAAGATTCCTGGATCTGATCAAGGAAGCAAAAAAGGACATGGGTGGCAAGACCACTTAAGTGGGAATCAGGTTTACAGTTTAGCGCATAGTACTGTACCAGTGTTGATTTCATTGCTTTGACAGATGCACTGCGCTTATGTAAGATGTCAGGAGAAACTGGATGAAAGGCATACAGGAAGTCTCCATACTGAATTTCCAGCTTTTATCTAAGTCTAAAATTATTCCAAACTAAAAGTTCATTCATTTATTTTTTTAAAAAAAGATTTTATTGACCAGAGTCAATATAGCAAAAGATTTGAGAGATGAACTACGGTGTAGACTACTGGACAGATTTCACAGTTGGCCTCAGAGTAGCACACAAGTAAAACCATAATCTCACCACAGAGGCTCTGAAAGCTAAATTCTGAGCCGAGTAACAGCCTGTAGCTTACTAAAATGGAAGATTTTAGGGGCGCCTGGGTGGTTCAGTGGGTTAAAGCCTCTGCCTTCAGCTCAGGTCATGGTCTCAGGGTGCTGGGATGGAGCCCTCCATCGGGCTGTCTGCTCAGTGGGGAGCCTGCTTCCCCCCTCTCCCTCTGCCTGCCTCTCTGTCTACTTGTGATCTCTCTCTCTGTGTCAAATAAATAAATAAAATCTTTAAAGAAAAATAAGAAACATTTTTTTAAAATGGAAGATTTTAAAAGGAACCATGTCAGATAATACTCAGACCGTTCAAGATACAGTCTAAAGTAGCGGCATTCTTTCTTGTGGATCCATAGTTTGCCTCGTTACTGCTCCCAACTAGAACTCTCCCCTGCTGCTTGTCTTCAGTTTTAATTTCTTATGATGCAGAAAGATTCATGGGAACAAAAGTCATTGCCTGGAGGTGACCTTGGTGCATGCAGATGTCCACAGAAAAGAACACTCTGTGGTCCGCAAATAGTCTCTTCCAGAGGCTCAGGGGACACTGGGGCAGGTGGAGAATGGGGTCTGGTTCACCAGTCCTGGGAGTGCAGTGTCCTGGGTGGCTTGTGGAGAATAATGTGCAAAGAGGGTGACCTCTTGTCCTGGGAAGATGAGTGGGGCCCACTTTTGAGGAACACATGCCAAGGGTTAGGGGTAGGAGTCTGGAGATTGGTCAGTTTATCCTAGATGAGGACTTTCTCCCAAGATGCCCACTTTTAAATGTAAACACTGTTATCCTTAGAAGGCATATAAATGAACTCAAATACCCCTTCAGTTGATCACTTGTAACAAAAGGTAGGAGTGTGGTATGGGAGTTGAGAGGTGTTTTAGTCAGCTCAAGCTTGTGTAATAAAATAGCATAGACTTGGGCAGTTAAGCAACAGACACTTCTTACAGTTCTGCAGGCTCGGAAGTCTAAAAATCAAGATGATGGCAGACTTGGTATCTGGTGAGAACCCACTTCCTGGTTTGCAGACCACTGCCGTCTTGCTGTATCCTCACATGGTGGAGAGAGAGAGAAAGCAAGCTCTCTGGTCTCTTCTCTGTAGGCCATTAATTCCATCAGAGGACCTTCTCTCATGACCCTCTAAACCTACTTACCTCCCAAAGGCCCCATATCCAAGGAGCATCACGTTGGGAGCATTCAGGCTTCAACATATGAATTGTTGAGGGGTGGGCATAATTCAAGATACCTTCCATAGAAGGTAGGCAGATTAACAGCCCCCTAAAGATGTTCAAGTCCTAATCCTAAGAACTTGTGAATATGTTACCTTACATAGTAAAAGGGATTTTGCTGGTGTGGTTAAATTTAAGGACACTAGTTAAATTTAAGGACTCTGAGTTGGGGGTGATTATTCTGGATTATCTGGACTGTGCTCAGTTTAGTTGCATGAATCTTAAAGAGTAAAGAACCTTTTCTGATTTTCCGAAAAGTAAGTATAACTACAGAAGAATAGTTAGAGATACAGCATAGCTCCCAGGTCCTAGACTGGGCCGATCATATGCAAAATTAATGGCCTCCCTCTATTCTAAGAATGTCCAACACCTGTCGGGCCCCTACTGGAAGGTTACACGCAGGTCATTGATCAACTCTTAGAGCTCTCATCCCAAAATACAGGATTGGCCATGCCCAAGCCATTACTAAGGCCAGTCCAATGGACAGAGAAGCAGGCTTCCTCTTATTCAAGCCTTCAAGGCTTCAGCCAGTTCAGCTACGCTACAGCTTGCTAAATCCCTATGGTCTTGTCTCCTTGATCACTGGAGACCCTATGTGAGGAGGTCACAGGAGAGCACAAGTCAAGCAAGGAAGTGTCCCTTTGAGCCAAAGACTTAACGAGTGGGCAATTATAGGTCAGAAAGCAGTCGCCACACCTTCATACATGGTGGCTACATATCAATTTGTAGCCAGATCTTCAGCTTTTTCCCACTTCTGGGAAGGCCCAAAGACAAGCAGGCACTTGGCTAGAGGACGTAGGCAGGTCAGGCACCAATGGCCCTGTTGCCCTCCAGGCCGCTACACGTGGATTATAACCCCAGGCCCTAACCATTCACCCATGACCTTCTGTGCACACAGCAGAAGATCACGCTTATCAGAAATAAATCAATTCAAGTAGGTGCATCCTTGGGCCTCTTAAAGTCCCAGGGTATTTTAGAGGAGGTAGGTTTGATTGTCTGGGCCTTAATGGGTTCACCTAGTCTGCCATGATGACTCCTGAGCACCCAAGAGAGGTGCTTCCTGCCTCAAGCAGTATACTTCCCCGAAGGCTCCCTGAGAACAGAAGACCAGGAAGAGGGATATTAGACCATTAGGATCCTGGGGAAAATCAAATTCTAGAAAGCAGGAAGTCATAGGCAACATAGGAAGCTTTCCCTGTGCATCATGCCTCTTCCACAGGGCTGCCCCATGAACCGTCGCCCTGTCCCTGCTTTAGACTAGGAGGCAGGCTTACAGGCTCATCAAGAGAAAGGGTCAAGCTGCCAAAGGCATCCATGAGGCATGGCCCTACTCCTTAAACTAAACTCACATCTGAAGTCTATCTCCTGTGTTTGACCGAGACCTTTTGGGGATCAGGAATCAGACCTAGCACTCAATCCTCCAAACAGGCTAAGTGTACTCCCTGTCTCCCTACCGGAGATGACTCATGGCTCCCACAGTCTTTAACAGAGATTCACAAGATACAAGAAGTTTTCTTACCCTAGAGCACTCTGGATCTGGCACCTTCTTTATCTCTAGGTTTTATCCCTTCCGTGGGGTAAGGACACGGAGTGTACCTGAGATTGAGAAAAAACAGGGTCAGGAGTGCAACTTGTACAGGAAAGAGAACACGAAGTGATGAAATGAAATAGAATGTAGAAGCAGAGAGGAGGTTTGTCAATTTTTTATTTATTACATTATACTGATGTATAAACCATAAGACAAAATGCATGAACATCGTATGAGTACAGCTGTGTGAGTTGTAACAAAGCCTACACAGCCGTCTCCCTAGCACGCAGATCAAGAAGCAGAACAAAACAAGTGCCCAAGAACAGATCCAAAATCATGCCTTTGGTGAGCTTTGAGGGTTTGGAGAGGCTGATGGAAGGAGAGGATAGTGTTTGGGATGATTGGTGCGCCTGGGAGTCTTCAGGCGTCTGAGAGCATGGTAGGTCCTGGGGGAGTTGCTGAGCCTGGGGGTGAAGACAGCTCATCAGTTGGGTGGGATGAGTGAATTGCAGGAAGCTCTTGTTTAAGTAGTTCTGGTCACAATGACCAGGTAGAGAAGGCGGGCTGGAGCTGGTCAAGGACAAGTGCAGGAAGGGACTCAATGTTTTTAGGCAAATGTGCCCTGTGGGCAGGAGAGGAATTCAGGAAAGCAGCCTCTCACATTAGCTTTGCGGTCTATCTGCAAGAGTCCGTTTCCAGCAGCGTCACTTCCCCTCTGCTCCCTTACTGTAGTCTTTGCCAACTAGAGAAGAGAAATGAATGGAGCACATGAGAAAAAGAAGTGGGCTGCGGTGAAGCCACGGGGCAGAGAGAGGGACAGGCTCAGGGAGGCAGAAAACAACTAGGAGAAGAAGTAAGGACAGAGGCACCCAGAATAGTGATGGGATCACAGAGCGAGAGGCCCAGGAACGAGGTGGAGGAGCTCACAACAGTGTAGACACTGGGAAGAGGAGAGAGTGCAGGGCCAGGAAAGGAACATGGAGACCAAGGAACATGGAGAAGCAGCAGGGGACATGGACAGAAATTAGCTGTAGTCCCAGAGCTGTACCTGCAGGTGCTCATGGTAGAGTTTAATCCTACCTTTAGGAAAATCTGATTTTGCTCAAAAAAGAACACCTTCCAGGAACCTGTATGACAAATATTACAGTGTAGTTCTCTGGTGTACAGGTAACTTTGAGGATGCATGGTACAACCTTAGAGCCTCCACAGTATGTCCAGTCCAGATAGCCCCATACAAACCCATACTTTGGTTCACAGGGGTCTGTCCCAAAGGCTCAGAACACCCAAGATAGGTAAAGAATCCACAAGGACTTACTGTTCTGCCAGCACGGTGGTGTGGGGACAACTCTGAGGGCAGAATGGCTGATGTGAGGGATTCTGTGTTACCAGATACACGAATGGGCACCAGCTAGAGGGATTTGTCCAGGATGAAATGATTGGCATGGGCTGATGACCAGACATGAGGAATCATTTGAGCAGGAACCCAGCCTTGTTGGTGCCCCATACAGAATCACTGATCTGTGTGTATTCATGGAAGTGTCGTATCATCAGCTGACCTTGCTGACATAACCACCAACATGACATCAGTGTAGTATGGATGAAACATGGGTACTAGAGCCTTGCAGCGAGTTTCTAGGAGGAACATGGAGCCAGATCTCAAAGTACCATAGGATCAAATCCAGGAAATGTTCTTCCTGATTGTGAACCCTCAGGGTAGGACATTTACCACTTCTGTCCCTCACAGCTTTCCATGTAAGATGGGAATAGGGGCGCCTGGGTGGCTCCGTTGCTTAAGCATCTGACTCTGGATTTCGGCTCAGGTCCTGATCTTAGGGTCCTGGGATCCAGCCCCAGGTGGGACTCTGCACTCCGTGTGAAGTCAGCTTGTCCCACTCCCTCTCTTTCTCTTTCCCCCTCTGCTCCTCTCCCTGCTGACATATGCACACATCCATGCTAGTTCCCACTCTCTCTTTACCTAGAATAAATAAATAAATAAAATACTTTAAATAAATAAAAGGGGAGTACTTTTGACTTCCAAGATTGGTGTGAGTAATTACATAATTATTAAATATTAAAACATGTGAAGGGCATGGGGCAGTGCCCAGCACATAATGCATGTGGCTCTGGTGTTATCTTTATTAATTAACTTATACTAATTACTATAATTAGTATGTGTTAGGAATAAAATGGCAGCAGTCATTAGCATTACATTATAAATTAGGTTACACCACGTTTAATTCTCTCAAAAATAGGTAATGTATGGATGAGGGCAACCTGTGTGATAGCAGCAGCATCATGTTTACAGCTGTACTAAGAGCAGTTATATAGGTGAGACAATTAGAATGTCAGTGAGGCCTCCCATTTATGCTCATTTCAACCGGTGATAGTAGAGCACAAGACTGTTGTGGTACTAATTATCACCTTGAAGGTAGCACGATGCGAATAAACAGTGAAGGAGGGCACCCCCCCATTTCGATGAGGAAACAAGGTGCTGTTCTGACAGTGATGTCTCCCACCAGGCCCAAGGCCATGTCCCTGCAGGCGATCTGTGGAGGTCACACAGAGGGCAAACCCTGTCCGACCCAGCCCTCCTGTCAGGACTGGGAAGACAGTGAGCAGATGGTCTGCCCCAAGCTGTCCCCTACCCAGTGCTCATCCAGGACTTGTCATGACATCACATACACGTCAGATTGTGTCTGTTCACCTCACCCCTCCCCAAGCCCCAAATGGCCACATAGTAGTCTTACCCTTGATCAGGCCATGTCCTCTTGTGGGAGAGGAGTCTAAATTTAGCCTGAAAATTGTCTATGCAAGGGGGACCTCCTCTGCTTTCTTCTGAGCCATCTGCCCTGCACTAACAGCCTCCATGTCCCTCACCCCTACACAGGAGATCAGTCTCCCGCTTCTCTCCTAGGGAAGGAAGTCAAAGGCACCTGCCACACACATTTGGCCTGGTCCCACCCCTCGGGCTGTGTCCCCTTAGACCCAATTTTCCAGGCCTGTTTGTATTCTTCGGGGTCATAGAGAACGCAACCTGGACTCCGTCCCTCTACACAACCAAAGTCCCTTCCTTGACACCACTGCTGGGCTTTTTACATCCCAAATATCTTTAAGAAAGTTTCTTGACATGCACTGTTAGTTTTGGTCCAAGAGGTCCCCGGCTTCAGCACCCTCTGTCGTCCCTACGTGGAGACTAGAGGGGAAGGAGATGAGAGACTGAGTGCTTCTGGGTAATCAGGGGCGTGGTTATGGACGTGATTCCTCAGTGAAGGAGAGCCCATGGGCAGGGAAGGAGAGTTAAAGATGCTGAAGGATCTGTAAATAGGATGTAGATTCGGCCATTTCTGTGCAGTTCCTGGGTATCTAGTGCAGAAGCTACATAACGAAATATGTGCACATCACAAATGTACCTGTCCACTCGTCTTGACAAAGGTTTCACAGCCCTCACTGCAGTACTTAGATGAAAAACTGGTCCTTGACAAACATCCTACAAAGACCACCATTAAAATGCTTGGAGTTGTTCATGGACTTAATGAGAGTAGTGTTCACAGTGTCTCACAGTCTTTGAGCAGATGTTTGGAAACGCAGGAGATGGCATGACATGGGAGAAATAGAGACATAGGTTAGATGGCCTCACTTCTATCTTCCCATCTGCAAACAAGAGGAGATCCTGGGGGTAGGCTCCGGTGCTGCACAAGTGTGCGGACCCCGCGGAGCCCAGGCAAGAGCAGTACCATCAGCACGTGTGGATAGAGTGAGCAACAGAAGCTCGATCTTTCTCGGACTGTATATGGAGAGAGATCACAGCAAAGGTCATCACTTTCCCTCCCAGGACTCAGCTACATCTCATCACCCCAAGTGTGGCAAGGGCTAGAGAACAGAAAGCAGATTCAAAAGGCATAGAGAAGGGGAAGTTTCAGGTTGAGTGTGTAGGAAGCAAATACAAGAAGCAGACAATAGCAGGAAAGAAAGAATCCACAACTCCTGGACTGTAGGAATAGCCAAGAGGACCACTCACAGTGCAGTTACATCTGCCTCTTAGTATCTGTGAAGGCATTGTCTCTGGTATTTGCTCACATTCTCCCAGGACATCATATCCCTCTTTGTCACCTTTAGTTGGTTTTTATTAATCAGAAGGCCTGAAAGGAACAGAAGCTATAACAGAAGGATCAGCACAGTGTGTCCAGATGTCCATAGACAAGGATGTATTTTGGCCCATAGATTTCAGACCCGGAGTCTAATGACACCTCAAGGCAGGGATAGACAAGACAGCCAGGTCAGAGGACCCAGTATCCTTTGGAACACTCCATGGGGAGAGGGGATGGGGTGGGAGTGACCATGTTGCCATCTTCATGAAGATGGCCCATGTCAAAGAGTCCATGCAAGGGGATAGTGGACATGGGGCTTGGGTTAGGTCCACAAACCCCAAATGAGAAACTCTTCATTGGGAAATATATTCATACAGATGGGATCATACTGATGATTTAGTCTATATTCAAAAATTTCAAAGGATGCAGTAACTTTGACCATCTGTAAGAAGAAAGTGGAAGAGTGATGAGAGGTGGAGACGTTCTTGTGGGGCGGTGGGCCATGGTCTTGCTGTATCACCAGGACCCATTGCACTTCCTCACCTCCTCAGTTGCAGCAAGGTCCACCCAGGGGTGGTGTGTCTGTGGGGAGGAGCCGAACAATTTAAGTTATGATGAAATCATGAAACAGCTGGCTTGTGCATAACGGGGATGATTCTCAAGTCTTTACCAACACATACCTGGGTAAGAGGAAAATAGTAAAAACTCTGCCCCGCCTCATGTTTAGGGATTCAAGTTTCTCTTCATTTACCTGTATCCAAGCCTCCAGATGGTGGAATTTATGGAAACCAATGAGTTTCCCTGGCCAGCAACCATTTGCAGGAGATGTTTTGCCCTTCAGTAATTTCTAGTGAGAATCCCCATGAGACTCATGGTGGTGGCCCTTCTCATGTCCATCAGGCACACCAATGTCTGAGTTTCAGTGAATAGTTTGGGGGTGATGCTGGAAGCAGTTACAATTAGGCACAGCAGACAGACAGGGACAATACCACAGTAGAGGTCACCAGGAGGATGTCTCGTGGTGGGGACATAAAAGGCACGAGGGAGAGGTAAATTGGAACCGTCTCACAGCAAAATTTATTCTACCCTCTAATGTCAGAGAGAGGATGGATTCCGTTAAAACATCTATCATCCTTGATCTCTGCGACCCTGAGGGGAACAGAATGTTTCCCCGGGGACTAATGGCAGAGAACACACCAAGTTCCTTCCTGCCTTTGCCAGTTTGGAAGGTTCTGCAGGAAGCCAGAGCTTAAGAGGATAGCCTGTGAGCCACACCCCCACTCTTTAATCCTCTGGAGATAAGCATCTGGCCACCTACCAGAGTGGGAAATAGGAAATGGGAGAGAGTAGCTGGGACTCGATCAGACTTTCAAGTCATCCTCTTTTATTAACTATATCCATCCTTCTTCCAAAAGGATCACTATTCATCTTTCCTTCCATGGGCACCATTCTTGGCACGGGATCCCACACCATGCCTTGGGAAATCAGGTAAGAAACAGGAAAATACCAAATCCCATGTTAGCCACTTGCAAAGGGAAGGAAAAAAACTTTGACCGTTTTAGTGATGACAGTAAACCCTAGCCGTATCATGGATCGGTCTACAGCAAATGTAGATATTTTGTGTCTTCCTCCAGGCAGAAAACTTGAGGCAGGTATGGCACGTAGGGAGCAGGAACCAAGCCTGAGGATAAAGGCAGCCATCATTCATTTACTCAGGACCAGGGATGATTTTTTTTCCCCTGAACTTTTTTCTGTTTTAATTTTATTTATATTCTTAGCCTGATTTATAGGAACATCAGATGCAAATTGAAGATAATTGAATCTTCTATGAGCATTTGATGTGCATGGCGGCCATTTTCAGTTCCGGTGTCCCAGTAGACTTTACGTGACCCTGCTGAGCTCACCACCACCAAATCATCAATTTAATATTGATAGAACATGGAAACACATATTTGAGATTCCTCCGAAGTTTTCCTTTAATCGTCCTGTGAGAAACAATGTTGAAATGAGCAAGGCCAGCCTCAAACTTCCCTAGCATCACATCCAAGATGTGTTTCTTCCAGGTTGTGACATCTCAGAGCAGGACATTTATCATCACTGTTCCTCAAAATACAGGGTTAAAATGAAACAAGCGCACGGAGAAGCACGTGGCACACATTAACGACTGAGTATGTGTTGCTCGTTTTGTTTTTAGAGATCTTCGAAGTAATTATGTGTTACAAAGGCACAACAGGGGCACCTGGATGGCTCAGTGGGTTAAAGCCTCTGCCTTCGGCTCAGGTCATGATCCAGGGTCCTGGGATCGAGCCCCGCATCGGGCTCTCTGCTCAGCGGGGAGCCTGCTTCCCGCGCCCCCCCCCCCCGCCTGCCTCTCTGCCTACTTGTGATTTCTGTCTGTCGAATAAATAAAGAAAAATCTTTTTTTTTTTTTTTTAAAAAAGGGGCGACTACAACCTTTGCAGTTTAAAACAACACAAATGTGTTATCTTACCGCTCTGTAGATCAGAAGTCCACAACAGGTCCAACCAGGCTAAAACCAATACATCAACAGGGCTGCTTTCCCTCTGGAGATCTTAGGGAAGCATCTCTCCTTGTTCTTGAGGATTCTCTAGGACACCGTCATTTCTTGGCTCTTGGACCTCTTCTCCATCTTCAAAGCTAGCAACAGAGCATCCCTCTCATGTCCTTCTTCCATTGTTTTTTAAGAGTTATTTATTTTAGAGAGAGAGAAAGAGCACAAGCAGGAGAGGCAGAGGGAGAGGGAGACAATCTCAAGCGGACTGCGATGAGCACAGAGCCCAACGTGGGGCTCGATCTCATGACCTTGAGATGACGGCCTGAGCCAAAACCAAGAGTCAGAGGCCCAACCGACTGCACCATCCATACAGCTCTCCTTCTTCCATTGTTAAACCTCATTTTCAGTATAGTCAGAAAAGGTTCTTTTTTTTTTTTTAGGACTCTTATTTTAAGATGGGACCAACCTGCATAGTCCAGAAAAAATCCTCCTAAAGATCCCCAAACTTAATCATACGTGCAAAGTCCCATCTGCCATGTACAATAGCACTGACAGGTTTCAGGGGAAGGAAGCAGACATCATTAGGAGTTATTGTTCTTATTTCCAGACATTTCTTTCATGAAGATATATTAGGAATAAAATTGTAGCTGTCGTGAACATTGTTTTCCAAATGAAATTCTGACCCATTTTATTTATTTGTTTGTTTGTTTATTATTTATTTATTTTTAATTTCAAGTTAGTTAACATATAGTGTATTATTAGTTTCAGGGGTAGAATTCTGTGATTCACCAGTTGCATATAACACCCAGTGCTCATTACATCAAGTGCCCTTCTTAATGCCTGTCCCCCGTTACCCTTCTTAATTTATTTTTAATTTCAAGTTAGTTAACATATAGTGTATTATTAGTTTCAGGGGTAGAATTCTGTGATTCACCAGTTGCATATAACACCCAGTGCTCATTACATCAAGTGCCCTTCTTAATGCCTGTCCCCCCGTTACCCTTCTTAATGCCTGTCCCCCCGTTACCCTGTCCCTCCATCCACCTCTCCTCCAGCAACCCTCAGTTTGTTCCCCAGAGGAACAAATCTCTTGTGGTTTGCCTCCCTCTTTGTTTGTATCTTATTTTATTTGTTTGTGTCTTATTTTTGTTTGTATCTTCTTTGCTTCTTCAGTCTAACGCTCTCCCAACTGAGCTATTTCGGCTGAGCTCCTCTTTGCTTATTTTTGCTTTCTTTCTCCTACGTTCATCTGTCTTGTTTCTTAAATTCCACATGTGAGTGAAATCATGTAGTATTTATCTTTGACCCATTTCTTAGCATAATACACTCTAGTTCCATCCATGCCATTGCAAATGACAAGATTTCATTCTTTTTGATGCCCGAGTAATTTATACACACACACACACACACACACACACACATACATGAAATATATATATATTTTTTCTATCTTCTTTATCTGTTCATCCATTGATCTTTTTCCATATTCTAACCCATTTAAAAAAAATACCTCCAAAGTATGAATTGTCTAATACTACTTCACAAGAGCATCTGTATTTTTTTTGAAGATTTTATTTATTTGACAGAAATAACAAGCAGGCAGAGAGGCAGGCAGAGAGAAAGTGGGGAAGCAGGCTCCCCGCTGAGCAGAGAGCCTGATGCGGGACTTGATCCCAGGACCCTGGGATCATGACCTGAGCCTAAGGCAGAGGCTTCAACCCACTGAGCCACCCAGGCGCCCCGAGCATCTCTATTTTTAAAGCACATCTATATGTTTTAGTTACAATCATATAAATAAAAAGAATGAGGTGGGAATAAGAATTGAATGAAGGTATAGATAGAATCTGTTAACATGATGAGATGTTGACATTCTCTGTAACTTATTAATATTTGAACTTCCTTGAGTTTATTGATACATAATCCAGATAAAGAGTTGTGTGCCCATTTACACATTTCAGCAAGCCACCTGTCATTCATTGCAATGCTCAGACCAAGAGAAAGTCATGGAGAACTCCCACACAGATAATTTTTGAAATGCTTGGTGGTTCGTGGGCTATATGACTAAGTGCCCTTTGGGAGTGTCATGGTCTTAGACCTTTGGGTGTGTGTGAGATGGCATGACATGAAGGAACTGGGAGAAACATTCAGGCCTGATACCAGGAGATGCAAGTGCTGGCCTCTTCCATGTGTGGGGGCACAGAAAGCCTCCAGGGAGGATGGGGTGCCCAGGACCATTGGATTATGATGCTGACCGAAGTCATCTAAGAGCCATAATAACCTGGGGAGTGGAGCGAGCTCAGCAAAGCCAACCCCCAACCCTCCTTCCCTGAGTCCTACTCCATTAAGAACAGAGAGATGTGGTGAGTGTAAGCATACAGCACTGGGCCAAGAGCAGAGAGAAGGAGCCTTTTTCCAGTCGGGGGAGTAAGATACAGGGAAAAGAAACAGACAGTAGGAAGTAAAACCAGCCCCAGGGCCTGGCTGCAGAAACTAGAGAGGCTGCTCAGACTAGGAGAGAAGCAGCCTCTCACAACCTGCTTTCTGGTCCTTGTTGACCTCTCTGCAAGGAATCCCATCATACTCGGTCAAATGTAATTTATTACTATCCAAATCACCACACAGGAACAGATGCTTGCAAAAGGGTCAGCACAGTGTGTCCAGATGTCCACTGACAAGCACACACTGCTCAGAGGTCATAGGTGGTCAGTCCCGGAGGCTGAGAAGCCCCGGAACAGGTACAGAAAGAGTCAAGGGCTGCCAGGTCTGTGAATACAGCAACCAGCGAGTGACTCGGGGGTGGACTGCCTGGAGTGAGGGGCATTCTGGGTGACTCGGTGCATGCATGGGGTCCAAGATGCAGGGCTCCGTTCCATGAGATGACATGACAAGAAACCTGGCAGAGGGCAACATACCCCTGTGAGCAAATCTGTTGGAAAGCCGACCTCACTGGTCTTAGAATACAGAAGCACGGACTTAGCTAATCTGAAGATATCATTCCTCCCTCAGGCCTGTTGAGCATCTATAGGGAGAAAGTCCGTGGAAAAGAAAGAAAGTAAAGAACATTGGTAGGGTAGGGAAAAAGAGCCCTTGTATTTCACTAGGACCTGCTGGATGCCAGGGGATGCCCCCCACAAGCCACAGCAGCCAAGGAGGTGTGTGGGGGAGATGCGGATGGGAAAGTGTCACGGTGTTATCCTGAAGCTGCATTTCTCACCCATTTTCCAACGTCAGTATTTGTCAATATTGATATATTGACACCAGCAGTGTACTAATATAATGTGGACAAAATACAGATATAAGAGATGTGTAACAAGTTTCTGTTTAATCACTCTGGGAGAAACAGTGAAGACAAGAATAGAGCCAGGCCTCAAACGACTCTAGGACCAGATCTAGGCTATGCTCCTTCCTGGCTCTCTCTTTCCTCAGGATGGGACATTCATTCCTTCTGTCCCTCAGATTCTTTAATGTGATACGAGAATAATTTTTCTTCCAAAATGACTGGGATAGGCTGCTAAATAACTTAAAGCACCTGTAACACACAGAGCCATGCCCGGTGCATGTTAGTCCCTCAGTGTATGTTGCTATTAGGATTGTTTTTGTGAATTTCTTCCTATTATTATGTATTAGTTCACTCTTGTTATGTATATAACACACCGCCACAGCCTTGGCCACATTTTTAATATCTTAATGCAAATTTGATCTCTTGCATTTCTGGGTGTCAGAACCTCAACCAGACTATAATCAACGTTTCAGCAGAGCTGTTTTCCCTTCTGGAGGCTCTGTGGGAGTATCTGTGCCTTACTTGGTGACATTTCAGAGGCTGACAGCGTTCCGTGACCCTTGGCCTCCTGTGTTCAAATTCAAAGCCAACCATGCAGAATCTCTTTGACTCATTCTATTTTCATAACTATTTGTGATTCAATGTGGGAAATGTTCTCCGCTTTTAAAGACTCCTATCATAACAATGAGCCACTGGATAATCCAGGGTCAATCTCCTCAACTCAGGTACTTCCCCAAATCACACCTGCTAAGCTCCATTCGCCATGTAGGCCATATATATATTCACAGGTTCAGGGGACTGAGAATAAGATGCAGGCATTTTTAGGGAGCCTTCTTCTCAATACTAAACATTATGAGCAAATTCAGTATATTTATTAGGAATAAAATCGCAGTGATAGGAGCTCCTGAGTGGCTCAGTCGGTTAAGCATCCGACTCTTGATTTGGGCTCAGGTCATGATCTCAGGGTCCTGAGATTGATCCCTGTGTTGGGCTTCACACGTGGTGGGGGGGCGGGGGGGCGAGTCTGCTGAAGTTTCTCTCTCCTGCTCCCCCTTATCCCTCCCCCATTCTCTCTCTCATTAAAATAAATAACTTTTTTTTGAATTTTATTTTTTCAGTGTTCTAAAATTCATTGTTTATGCACCACACCCAGTGCTCCATGCAATATGTGCCCTCCACTCTTTTTTTCAAAAAAGAAAGAAAACTGCAGTGATAAATGAGGCTTTATAAATGAGGTTCTACCCCATTTAAGCCGGAAGGAAGGAAGGAACGAACGAACGAACGGACTGGGGGTGCTCTCTGGAGGACAGCCTATGGACCCAACCAGTCCCTCCCCTCAGGGCTGGGCAGACACTCAGTGAATGGTCTGCCCCAGGTTCCCCGGACGTAGTACACACCCAGGACTCGTCATGAGATTCCACGTAAGTCAGGGATTATGTCTGTTCACCCCACCCCAACCCCAGGATGGCCATACAGTAGCTTCACCCTGAGTCAGGCCATGCCCACTTGTGGGAAAGGAGTCTGGATTTAGTCTTGAAATTGCCTATGCAAGGGGGACCTCCTCTGCTTTCTTCTGGGCCGTCTGCCCTGCCTGAGCAGCCTCTGCGTTCTTTATTACGACACAGGAGGTCAGCATCCCCACCCTACAACCAGGGTCCAACAGATGGAGGAATGTCACAAACCTGTTGGGAAAAAATCCCCACAATCCTGATAGTGACACTTGGCCTGGCCGTGTCCCTCAGGCTGCAGTCACTTGTCACACCCAGCTCTCCAGGCCTGTGTATCCTCTGTGGAGGGCCCACCACAAGTCCTCTTCCTGGACACTACAGACTAACTAGACTTCAATCAAAAAAGAGAGAAAGAACATTAAGCAATGTTCGTGCCATGCCTGCTGTGGTCTTATATCAGAGCTGCCTGTATCTCACAGTCTTTTAGTCCCAGGGTCTTGTTGCCCCCGGTGGGGAAAGATGGTGTGCCTCCAAGCCAGAAGTAACAGACTCAGGGATGTGGCTCTTTGATGAGGGAGAGACCAGAGTTATTAAAAAGGACTTGAGTGACTTGAGGAATTCTGTTAAGTTTACAACCCGTCCCACCAGCACCCAGAGCAAGCAAGAGATGGTCCATGGAGAGCAGCTCAGAACTGACAGTACTGAATGTTGTTTGGGAAGGTGGCATGGTTTGGAAAGGCTGCTGACATCCATAGTCTGGTAGAATTGTGGGGACTAGTATATGGGCAGTTTTGTGTGCTAGGGAGGGTTCCTTGTTTGGAGAGACCAGTAGCTTTGAGGAACTGGGAAGTTCATATTTGGGGTAAGTTTGGATGTGTTGATTTGAGGAAGGCAGGACATTTGAGAGTGACTGTGGGTTTGGAGATTTTGGCTTTGTGGACGATGTGGGATCAGAGGGACAAAGATGGGTATTTGGAGACTTTTGAGGAATTTAGTCATTTAGAGCTTGAGAAATTTGGTGGATTGGTTTAGGGCTTGACACACTTGAAGTTATGCGACTGGTGCATTTGGGGAGTTAGGTGGACATGGGAATTTGAGCATCATGGAAAATTTAGGACTTGAGTTTGGAAAGTTTGGACATACTGATGCCTTGAGGGAGGACAGAGGTTTGGAGAGTTTCATGTGTTTGAAAAAGTGGGTATATTCGGGCAGTATGGTGTGTTTAGGAGGTTTGTAGGTTTGGAGAGGGTGAGTGGCATAAGGATATTGGTAGGTTTGGGGGCAGGTGATGGACATAGGACATGGTTGGGCTTGAGGAGGTTGGCAGACATGAAACATTGGTGAATTTGGGGAGGTTGAGGCTTTGGTGTGTTTGGTTTTGAAGGCTAGTATTTTTGGAAGGTTGCTGATTTGTGGAAATTGGCAGCTTTAGGGATGTGGGTAGATTCATAGATGGTGGGATGTGTGGGATTAAGTGCTTTGGACATTTTCTTGGGTTTGAAGAGTGAGAGTTTTGGTGACACTGGTGAGTGTGGCGAAGATGGGGTTTGGGAGCGGTTATCACATTGGAGGAGGCATAGTATATGGAGAGGTTTTGGAATTGGAGACATTGAATGTTTTATGGAGGTTGATGACTTAAGGTGTGTTTAAGGCTTTGGTTAAATTAGTAGATGTGAGTATTTTAGAAACTTGAAGAAATTGTTTGGCTTGTGGAGAATGGTGAGATTGGAAATGAGGCTAGACCTCTGTCTCCATTTACATTGATTAGCTATATAGGGTAGGCCAATGTTATTCAACTTTGGCACCTGATGGATGCAGGGCAGCGGTGTCCCACTCAAAACCAGGTATCTAGGAAAGCAATCAACTCTTTCCTTATGGAAGAGTGTGGTCAATGTAGCTAAGATAAATCATTCCTCCTCTCCCTAGTCCTATTCCCAACCCAACTCGGGGGGGGGGGGGAGATAGTAAGAGTAGGGGATCAAGGTAGAGAAAGAAGAGGCAAAAAACTGGGTGAGGGAGCAAGGACGAAGGAAACAGAGCAGAGAACACAATGATGGAGAACAGAAAGTAGGAGCAGGGAGCAGTGGTACTAATCACAGAAGAGAGCATGGAACAAGGTGAGGTGGCAGAGGAAAGAGAGAAAAAGCAAGAAAGAGAAGACGGACCAGTAATAGGGAAACAAAGGCCACAGATGGTCCTGCACTGCGGGTACAACTGAGGGAGCCAGTCACAGTACAAATACACTACAAGTTGCCTTGTTTCTACTCACAGCTGTGTTTTTCCCACTTCAGTTTCCACTGTATATATTCAAGTTCAACCTCCTAGCATTCAGGAGGTCTAGAAAGAAAGGAACCCATGGCTTGAGGGTCATCACAATGTATGCAGATAGGCACAGGCAGGTTCCTAGTGTGGTTTATGAATTCAAAGCCTCATTTCCAGAGGCTGTACCATCCTGGGGCAAGTACAGAAGGAGGTATGGTCATGCAGACCTAGAAACTGTGTTCTAGTGACTTCATGAAAAAAATGTCCTTAGGTACACTTTCCTGGGCTTGCGGGTGAAGCCCAGGATGGAAATGTTTGTGTAGAGGATGAGACAGCAAGTATCCTGAAATTGATCGACTCACCCCAAATGCATAATTTCCCACTGGAGGTGCCCACTTCGGGATGTAAGCACAGTTATTCTCCTTAGCAGTCATATAAATAAACTCAAATGCCCGTCAGTTCCTGTGACCCTCTGTAATGAGAATTGAAAAGTAGTTGTGTGAGCCCAGGGTCTTACTATGTCTTCGGGATTCACTGGACTCCAGAAATTTACTTCCCTCTTCGTAGAGCTGTTGTTTTTTAATACCTTGTATTTTGGTGGGAATATGGATATGGGAAGAGTTAAACCAACTTCACCTGGTGACGTAGATTCATGAAAAAGCATATTCCAGCTGACATGACAAGAAACTTGGAATTGGGCACATCACGCGGAGGGAAAGCAAATTACAATTAGGGAACCCTTATCGGGAAGAGATGGAAGAGTTTACCCTTCGGAGTGATCAGAGATGGAGTCTATTTCTCCGAAGATTACGCAACTAATGGAAATGGAAATTTTTCTTAACCCAACTAAGGTAAATGGAAATCCCGCGGGCAATGGAGCCGGGACTCTCGCCTGCCGAACCTCAAAGGCTTTGTCCTGCAGTGCGCTCGCCGGGATTAAGAACAAATCTGGCTCCTGCCACTTTCTAAACTAAGGAGGGCACCCTCTAGGGGGCGGATCCCCAGCGGCGGAGGCGTCGCGCCTTCCCTCTCTCAGCCAATGGTGGCGCGCAGAAGCCGGAGGGGCATTTTCCCCAACCAACCAGAGCTCCTAGGCCTTTCAAAGGCACGCCTGCATGTCCCTCCCTCATGCCCGGACTCCGAAACCGCAAAGCTCCGCCCACAGAGTTTTGTTCGGAAGTGAGGTCTACCCGGCCTTTGGCGGATCTGGGCAGACCTTGGGCAGCCTGTACACTGCCTTCGTAAGGCCACTCCCCCGCCCCCATGAGCATGTCCACGGCTGTCCATTTCCCCAGAAGCTGTCGAGCCGCTTACCTGTCACACGGTACTTTCTGCATCTGAGAAGCCCGCCTTTCGCTTCTTTAGCAACCGAGCCCCATAGGCTGGCCAGGCTGCGCTCAGCGCTCCGATTGGAAACGGGGACTGTCCGTCAATTATTTCACCCCATCGCTTTTTCAGGTGGATTAGGGAGGATGAAGAAGCCTCCATTTGGGGAGAGCGCGCCTATTGGTCGGACATTGGTATATATCCTGACCTGCGGTGAAAGTCCTCGAGCCTTCGATTGGGCCTAGGGATATGTCAGTCAAGATGGGCGGGTGCAATCGCATTGCCGCACACATTATTGGTGGAGATACGGCGCAGCCCGCCTGAGTGCGGAACCGCAGGAGGAGAGCCGGCTTCTCCTGATTGGGCCAAAAGGAAGCCCTCCGACTCCGGATTGGCTGTACTCGAGCCGCGCCCCTGTCACGCCGACAGCCTACTGTAAAGGAGGCTGCCCGGCTCGCCTGTGTTAGCCTTGCGAGCCAGTGCGGTGAAAGGAGAGCATAGGCGGAGCACCGGGTCCCCAGCCAGACCGACGTAAATCCGGGAGTGGCGCGCGTCATCTCAACGGTGAGGGGACACCAGCGTGCGGCGGGAGACCGGGCTGCTGGGCGGCGGAGAGCGAATAAAGCGCCGCAGCCGGAAGTGTCTTCAGAGCGGCATCGTACCCGGAAGTGTGGCAAGACGGCAGCCGCACCCGGAAGTGTGATGCTACCGCTGCCTGGGAAGTGATGGTACCCGGCCAATTGGGATACGGGATTAAAACAGGTGTTTATGTCTCTCTATCTGCTGAAGCTCATTAGAACCTCCTTTTCGGAAAATCTTGGAGGGTGCAAGTAGTTGGTCATGTTTTTGCTTGTCTCATGCTGTTGAAACCCGAGGGGAAGCAATCACTAGGAATGTGTTCAAGGGGTCCAGGCTCAGTAGAGGCTTTTAAGAAGTTTCTTTTGCTGCCTGTCACCCTCAATTCCCTTACCCCACAGGGATGTGCAGATGGAGGCTGGAGGAGACACTACTGCCCCAGCCCCTGGGGACGCGGAGGACTTGGAGGACACTCGGTTCCCCAGTGAGGAGGCTGGAGAGGATGGAGAGGTTCACGAGGCCCCGCCGGATCCTGGGGACGGGGACCTGGAGAAAACAGGTATGCCTTCTTCTCACCAGGGTCTTGGAAAGAATAACCTAGAGGGTGTCATTGTTGGGGGAGGTCAGAGGGGGACCAGCGAGGAGTATTTTGGGACTCAGGAAAGTAGTTTAGAGCATAGCAGGATTAGTAGGAGGCCATGGTGGACACACAATGTACTTTAAATCGTTGAGAAATGAAATCAGTGGGTGTCAGTGTGATGTTCACTAGGGACTTGGTCTGAGTTCAGGCCTTTGAGGAATCAGGTCAGCTGGGGCCAACGAGGGGCATTGGGGATTTAGGATGTTAAGGTCAATTAATGACCAAAAGAAAGTTGATATGGCCAAAGGGGAACTATTTAAAAGTTTGTGTCTTTTGAGGCTAGGGTGTTACTTAAGTCGTTGAGGTGGGAAAGGGGATCAGTGGTGACAAATGCACATTCAGTGTTTACATCTTTGAGGAAGGCAGTGGTGAGTTGTTGGTGGCAGTCTTTAAGGAACCAGAAATTAGTAGATGTTAATGGTGATCATAGGTGAGGTAGCAACGGACATCAATGAGATTATTTGGAGAGTCAGATGACCGATAGGAGGGTATTTGAAGACCTAGGTCGATGTGTATAGGTATTTGGTGGAGACTCATTGGGAGTCATTGGGGAATCAGTGCACATGGACCACTTTGGAATGAGTGGATGTTGGTGGCATCATCAGGAAGGATGCATGGACATCACTGAGAATAAAGGGTGTGGGTGAGGGTTGTCTGAGAATTTGGGAATTAATGGCAAGTAATGGCAGCTCTTGGGAAGGTAACTGGGAGGAGGACATGGGGGATAAGCAAATGTCAAAGAATGAGGGAATATGAGGTTATCAGGATTTTATAGGAAGATTGTTGAAATAAGGGTTATCAATAGAAGATCAGTGGACATTGACTGGAATAAATGGGGTGTCAAGGGAATCAGTAAGGGGCAGTCGTGGGTTTTATTGCTGATTGGTTTTTTTTGTTTTGTTTTTAAAGATTTTATTTATTTATTTAACAGACAGAGATCACAAGTAGGCAGACAGGCAGAGAAAGAGAGAGAGGAGGAGGCAGGCTCCCCGCAGAGCAGAGAGCCTGATGGGGGACTCAATCCCAGGACCCTGAGATCATGACCTGAGCCGAAGGCAGAGGCTTAACCCACTGAGCCACCCAGGCACCCTTATTGCTGATTTTTTTTTAAATTTTTTATTTTAATAAACATATAATGTATTTTTATCCCCAGGGGTACAGGTCTGTGAATCGCTAGGTTTACACATTTCACAGCACTCATCATAGCACATACCCTCCCCAATGTCCATTTCCCCACCACCCTCTCCCGTCCCCCCTCCCCCCTTATTGCTGATTTTTAATGATGGTCATGAGGAGGGGAGATAGAGGTCATTATTATAGTCCTGTGTGTTAGTGTATGTTATGGGGTATATTGTAAGGAGGGGAGTGGATTATCAGTGAGAATAACAGGAGGTCAGGGAAGTCAGAGGATGTCACTGAAGTCCTGGATATTAGTGGAAATTAATAGTAGTCATTAGGGGAGATGGGAGAATGAAATAAGAGAGGGTCAGGTGAATAAGGAGAGGTTATTTGAAGTCTTGGATGTTAGTAGAGGTCAGTGGTAGTCATGATGGGGAGTGGAGTGCACATGGGGTAAAATAGATTGTGTGTCAGGGTAGTCACTGGAGGTCATTGAAGACCCAGGTATTAGTGATATTAATGGAATAATTGGAATGTTAGTGAACAGCAGTGGGAGTAAATAGGGGGTTAGGGGAGGCTTAAAGATTTGGGTGCTAGTGGATATTCATGGCAATCATTGGGAGAGTTAGTGGTTATCACCAAAAATATACATGGGTGACCACAAGAGTCAATGAGGTCATTAGGGATCAGTGAACATTCATGAGAATAAATAAGGTATTAGGGAGGGATGGGGCAGGGGAAGGATTTAAATCAGAGACTATGGAGATACTAGTGGGCATCATGGTGGCCAATGGGAGGTGAGTACTTGATACTAGGAAAATATATGAGGGATCAGAGGTATTCATGGGGGATTATTGAAGATGAAGTTATTAATAATGGTCATTCAGAAGCAATAGGGTGCTTTGAAGACTTGAAAGTGGCAGTTATTGAAAGGAGAATAAACAGTCTCTAGAGATATAGAGGGCTCAGTAATGACAGAGATTGGATTGTTGGGGCTTTAGGGGGATCGTGTGGAGGTCATTGAGGGGCTAAGGGGACACCTGGGGGTCTCTGTCAGCATCAGGGGTCAGTGGGGGGCGCTGGTAGAGATTTGATAAGTCCTTGGGCACATAGGGTTAAGGGGAGTCCACAGCCAGATGACCCACCAGGAGTTCCCTTTCAGAATGCGAGACGAAGGATCAGCCACCCGGCCTGCTGTCATCACTGCCCCAATCAGAGGCCCCATCATGCAACTATGGGCTTTGGGATCCTGCAGCCTCAGAGAATAGTCCCGTGGGTGGCGCCGAGAGTGGCTCTGGGGGCCAGAGCGGGGACCCCAGTGATGAGGACTGGCGCAGCAAGCGAAAGCACGTGTTTGTGCTGAGCGAGGCAGGCAAGCCCATCTACTCAAGGTACGGTAGCGTGGAGGCACTGTCGACGACCATGGGTGTGATGACGGCCCTCGTGTCCTTCGTGCAGAGTGCAGGAGATGCCATCCGTGCCATCTATGCTGGTGAGCGAAGGAGGAGGAGGTAGAGCAGGGGATGGTGACTGGGAAAATGGCTGACTGGCCAGCCGGCTGCCTGGGAGATTGTCCAGGCAGCCAGGGGCAAGTCCGTGTATGTGGATGGCTGGCCAGGATCTGTCTGTTGTCTGACTGTTTGGCCTGCTGGGTTCTGAGTGATTAACACACCTGGATCTGAGTCACTGGATGCTTCCTGGTTTATCTGAAAGCGTGACTTTGGGGGCTCAGCTTTGTGGCTGAGTTGGGTGTCTCTAGGTTCCATGTCGGTCTTTGTTCTGTTGTCCCCTGACCCATGCTTTGTGTCTAACCTGATTCCTTGACCGTCCCATCGTGTCTCTACAACTAATCCAGACTCCCCCAAGCTGTCCTTATCCCCGTCCCAGTGTGCCGCCGAGTGACCACATGAGCTTGGGCCAGGAGTGCGTGTGTTCAGGGAAAGAGCGGAAGAGCCCTGCCTGACCCCACCAGTCGCCGCTGACCCCTTTCTACCCCCTGCCCCCCCTTCCCTCCCCCAGAGGACCACAAGCTGGTGTTCCTACAGCAGGGCCCACTGCTGCTGGTGGCTGTGTCGAGGACTCCTCAGTCAGCAGCCCAGCTACGCGGGGAGCTGCTGGCCGTGCACGCACAGATCGTGAGCACACTGACCCGTGCAAGCGTGGCCCGCATCTTCGCGCGCAAGCAGAACTACGACCTCCGCCGCCTGCTGGCCGGTTCGGAGCGCACGCTAGACCGGCTTCTGGACAGTGTGGAGCGGGACCCCGGCGCCCTGCTGTTGGGCGCCGTGCGCTGTGTGCCTCTGGCCCGCCCACTGCGCGAAGCCCTGGGTGCGCTGCTGCGACGGTGCACGGCGCCCGGCCTGGCCCTCTCGGTGCTGGCCATCGGAGGTCGACTGGTGACGGTGGCCCAGGAGCGGACTGTGTTAGCCGAGTGCCGGCTGGACCCCGCCGACCTGCAGCTGCTGCTCGACTGGGTGGGGGCGCCGGCCTTCGCGGCAGGGGAGGCGTGGGCACCTGTGTGCCTGCCCCGCTTCAATCCGGATGGTTTCTTCTACGCCTACGTGGCGCGCCTGGACGCCATGCCCGTGTGCTTGCTGCTGCTTGGCACTGACCCTGAGGCCTTCCATGACATGGCCACCTGCCGGCGCCTGGTTGAAGAGGGCATGCACACCCTTGGTGCCATGCGGGCCCTGGGGGAGGCTGCCAGCTTCTCCAATGCCCCATCAGCCAGTGCTCCTGCCTACAGTGTGCAGGCTGTGGGGGCACCTGGCCTCCGGCACTTCCTCTATAAGCCACTGGATATCCCCGACCATCACCGCCAGCTGCCCCAGTTTACCAGGTAGGCCCTGACCCTGTGGGCAGTTGGCTGGGCGGGAAGGCCTGAGGTCTGGCATCTCGTAGACAAGAGGTGGGAGAGAGCCAGGCATTCTCTAGAAGGATGGGATAGAATGGGTGTCTGTCCACTGAGGGAGGCTCAGCCACCAACCTCAAGGAATCCCGTATTCTGATGAAGAGGGCCCCAGTACTCAAGGAGTCCCCTCATTAGCTGGGCCTCCAACCACTGAGAAACCTCAAGTCTAATGGGGGCGGCTGGGCTCCCTCATTTCACTGAACTCCCTAGACTGAGGGGAGGTGGGCCGGCCAAGCAAGCCTCTGACTGACGTCGGCCTCCCCTCCCTTCATCACTGCAGCCCTGAGCTGGAGGCCCCCTACAGCAGAGAGGAGGAGCGACAGCGCCTGTCCGACCTGTACCACCGTCTACACGCGCGCCTCCACAGCGCCTCCAGGCCCCTGCGCCTCATTTACCACGTGGCCGAGAGGGAGACGCTGCTGGCCTGGGTGAGTCCGCTAGGGGCCCAAAAGAGTTCATGCCTGACTTCATGCCCCCTTTCCCTCCACTCTGACCCCTCTGGCCACAACAGCCTCCATGAGGCACACCATGCCTTGGCCCGCATCGCTCTTCCTACCATTACACACGTATCTTTGAAACCCATAAGGATCGCACGCTCTACAGCCCTCCTGTACCGCTGTTCTCTTCGTTGGTCCCCCATTAGCTACCAGTACAGCATCTTCAACTTGGAAGAGGTCCCATTAACAGCCATCAGTGTGCCTGTTGCTTTCCCAGTAACCCTGCCCATATGTCTCTCTGCCAGTTCATTTTTCGCTTTGGGAGTCCCCAGCACTCTTGAAGACCATAGGCTTGGTCCCAGGCCGTGCCTTCTACCTGGGGTGTCCTCCCCTGGGGGCTTCAGGGTTCCGCTCCTCACTTCCCATGGGTCTGCTAAGGGTCAGCTGTTCAGGGAGTGTGGCCAAGGCGACCCCACTGGAAATGGCACCTTCCCTCAGGCTCTGCCAGCTGGCAGACACGTATTAAATCATTCATCGTATGCTTATGGGGTATGAGGCATTGTTCTCACCTAAGGATTTTATTATTTTTAAGTTTTTTTAACTTTCATTTCCAAGCAATTTTAGACTTACAAAGAAGCTGCAAAATATACAAATAATTACTACAAATAGGTCCCTCGGCTGGTTTCTCCAGATGTTAACCACAGGAGCTTTAAAAAAATTAGGAAAATAACATCAATACAACATCTAATCCTCTGACTTCATTCAGATCTCACCAGTTGTCCCACTAATGTCCTTTAACTGGTCCAGAATCCAGCACAGGTTCATATGTTGGTTTACCTGTTGTTATCTCTTCAGTCTCATTTATTCTAGAATCCTTTCTCAGTCTTTCGTTTCTTGCATGTCCTGCATACTTTTTAAAAGAGTACCAGCTAGTTAGTTTGTAGGATATCCCTCAACTTGGGTTTTTCTATATTTTATCATGACTGAATTAAGGTCAGGCATTTTTGGCAAGAATATCATAAGAGTGAGTGATAGGCCCTTCTTTGCCCCAGATCTGGAGATCCACAATGTCAGGTTTGTCCCACTGTTGATGTCACTTAGGTCACTTGGTTAAGGTCCTGTCTCCCAGATTTCTGCACTATGTAGCGTTTTCCCCCTTTATCACTCGTAATTATCTTGTGGGGAGTATGTCAGGTTTCTGTTTTTCATCACACTTTCATTCACTAATTTTAATAGCCATTAATGATTCTTGTCTGCAATAGTTATTACTCTGGTGTTTGCCACGTGGTGATTTTTGAACTGTATCATCCCTTCCACATTTATTATTTGACATTCTACTTCTATGTGAAAGAACTCTTCCTCCCCCTACTTATTGGTTGAATTTTTAATTTTATATGAATATGGTCTCATGGATGTTTCTTTAAGTCAGTGGGCTAAAAGCCTTTTCTGTCATTGATTTTGGTGCTGAAACTATCTCAATGTAGCCCGGGCAGGCCCTGTTTCTTTTTTATATGTCTCCGTCACTGTTTGAGCATTCCTGTTTTCCGGCACACGATGTTCCAGGCTCATCACGTACTTTCTCTGTGCCAGTCCTGGAATCAGCCATTTGTCCAAGGAGCCCGTGTACTTTTGGTGGAGGATGGCATTTCAAAACCAAGATATTGTAGGCCCAGGATTTTAAATTGGGTTGTCAGGGGACGACTCACTGAAGAGATGGAGAGGGAAGGGACCGTGCAAATGCTGTCAAGGTGAGACAGAACCTGTACGTTTTAGGAATAGCAAGGAGAGGTTAGAATGGCTGGAACAGAGTGAGCAAGGGGGAGAGCAGTGAGAGGTGATGCAGAAGTGACCTGGTCAGGTTAGGTCTCTCTGGTTGGTATAAGGATTAAATGGAATTAATCCTCCTATTATGCCCTGGCTACAAAGGATGAAAACAGTTATGTGGAGCTTAGAACAGAACCTTGTATACAACAACCGCTCAGTAAACGTTAAGCACTGTTGTTGTTATACCCGGTCCACAGATGAGCAAACTGACATCCAGGGAGTATGTGTGCATGCGCACGCGCGCACGCGCGCGCACACACACACACACACACACACACACAGAGCCAGCATTACCCAGCTGAAGCCACTAGATTCGGCTGATTCCTTGGCCCTACTGAAAACCCCTGGCCCACCGTGACGTAGCACCAGGTGGGAACCCTCACCCTGTGTGTTTTCCAAACAAGAGACAAGCATGGGGCCCAGGTGGGGTGGACAGGACAGGGCATGGCCAGCTCTGGCCTAACTAACTCTGTCTCCTCCCAAACCTGCAGGTGACTTCCAAATTTGAACTCTATACCTGCCTCAGCCCACTGGTGACAAAGGCAGGTGCCATCTTGGTAGTGACCAAACTCCTGCGCTGGGTGAAGAAAGAGGAGGATCGACTCTTCATCCGTTACCCACCCAAGTACTCCACACCCCCAGCTGCCCCAGCTGCCTCTACAGACCAACCTTCCCATAATGGCTTGTTCACTGGACCTTGAGTGGCAGAGTTCTTAGATTGGGCCTTGCTGAGAAGCACCACCTTTGGCTTTTACCTTCTGTCTCCAGCCTGGAAATGGGGCCAGAGGACACAGGAAAGGCCGCTTCCCCAGCCCGGTGATGCTCCTCCAGCTCTGGGGACATCCTTAGGCCCCTCTGCCCTGCTCTCCCTCTGCCCCACCTCTTCCACTTGGATGACATCCCTCTGTCAGGGGCTGTCTCCTCCAGCCCTGGGCACCACTCCCTCTGTCCTGCAGCAGGAGTCGGCCTCCTGATGGGCTGTGAGCCCTGAGTGTCCCGGGTTGGCCAGGGTCCCTCTGGGTGGTCCACAGGGACTCTGGAATTGGGAATGCATGGCCAGCCTTTATGAAAGGCTTTAAGAAAGAAACCGTACCTAAAAGACCTCAAATCAGTCTCGACAAGGACATTGCTTTGCCCTTCACCTACTTCATCTTCACCGGGTCAGAAGTGACCCCCGTCAGTGTTGGCCGCTGCTGTTGGAGAAGGTGGCCGTCTGGGCAGAACCCCTGACTGACTTCACACCCGGCGGAGATCCAGACGCTGTGCATGGGAGGCGCGCTCGGCTTCTGAGGCTCGTTGAACTCACCTGTGAAGTGCACAAAACCTCGCATCGGCTGTCACGCGAGGATCTGTGAACGAAAGGGGACTCGAACTCTTGGGTACCACTGCACAGTTCACGTATGTGTGTCTCGTACTTCCAGCCTGCACCACGTAGCAACCCAGAGAGAGAAAGGCCTCCCTAGAATTCGTGTGCGTGGGCACAGCACTCCCTTCCCAACGGACCAAGACCGGGTCGCGCCCTACAGTAGAGTTGGCGGACCTCGGGGTGTACGCATGCGCGCTGTCGTTCAGGGGCTCGCGCCGCGCTTCGCTAGAGCGGAAACCTCCGTGCTGCTTCGCCTCGGTCAACTGACGGGCGGACGCGCGCTGCACGCATGCGCGCTGCCCAGCCTGTGGCGCTCACGTAGGTTTTTGGTGGTTTTTTTCTTTTTTTGGCCAATTGTCATCCAAGGTGTACGCAGGCGCAAACCCCGCGTTGGACAATGGAAAGTGGCAAGTTGGAGCCCTTGAAAACGGAGCCCCCCGAATTGGTAAAGGAGGCCGAGGAGGCTGAAGGTAGGAAGGGCGAGCCGGCCTCTCTGGGCGCGGCGGAAGGGAGAGAGCCCTGTCCCGTCCCAGTGACGAAATAGTAATAGCGGTCCTAAATAAAGTAAAAATGTAAGCTTTTTATAAAAACAAAACCGTTCACCAAAGGGGAAAAAAATAACGTGCATCTTGTCATCGTCTAGATGAACTCTGCTTTATCGGGCACATTGGTTTAAGTGTTTCGAAAAAACAGTCGACTCAATATTTCAATCCGTATCTCTGCGGACAAAACACGGAGACGGATGTCGTCTCAAAAGTCACCGGCTCCTGTCACACCGAGGAGAAGCACAGTAGTTCCCCAGTATCATTTCACACCCAGCCCACATCCCATTTTACACGGACTCGAGTCTGAATCGAGTGGCCTCGCCCGTGCCCGGCGTCGCTCTGGGGTCCTTGGTCGATAGTGACACCCCCACACCCCGGCGAGGGGCAGGGGTGGCCCTAGAGATCATTAGAAATCGTAGTGTGGCCCGAAGAAGGAAACCTCCCAATTCGGTGACCCACCACTATGTCACTAACATTTTTTATTTTAATTGTAGACATTTTTGAAATGTACCGAAGTAGAGCAAATAACATGGTGAAGGCCCACTCCTGTCTCCACAGCTCTGACTTTCTGCCCTCTGATTGATCTCTGACCCCTTTCGTACACACTCTTTAAACCACTGTATTAATGTCATTTAGACTGCATCTTTCCAGATCTATCTATGCAGATGTCAACAATAATTACGATCGTTCACTTGTTTATTGTTACTTCTCTAGCACCTAAAACAATGCCCGCTTGGCAGATAAGTAGGTGCTTACTAATTTTTTTTTTTTTTTAATTGTATGAACAGTAACTTTAACAGGAAGAGCTCTCAGGTTAGGGCTAGGCATCAAGGGCCAGCTTTCAACGAAGGACACTCAGAAAGAAGACAGATGCAAATAGATCTCATATATTAAGCACTTGCTGTAGCGCTTAAAATAGTAGCAATTGTGCTAAAACCTATTTTAGTATCCAGCTTTCAAATTAGTCAAAACTGGAGTCATAATTAACTTCACCAGCATTGGAGAAAATTGAAAAGCATGTAAGTTAGCATTTCTAGCCCATTGAAAATGGATTTAAAAAGAGAGGGATAAATTAATATTGATTACGGTGTGGGGAAACAGGCTCTCTCTTGCTTCACTCAGAACTGACCAGTAAAGGCTTTGCTAGAAATGGTTTGGCAGAATATTTTTAACATCTAAAATGCTATCCCATCTCTTTAGTTACCATGCTTGGTAATCAGGGAATATACAGATGTGTGGACCATGAAGGATCATCACAGTGTTGTTGATGGAAGCAGAACAAGGAGCAATCAGGGAAATGTCTAGATTTAGATATATCCATGCCTATTGTGGAATGCCTGGGTGGTGGACCTTTTTTTAAGCAGTAGGAAAAAAAAAATAAGATAATTAAAAATGAATTTTTAAAAGAGTAAGATCACGGCTTATTGACACAGAATCAGCTTCAAAGGTGATCATACCTTTATGAGAGAAAAGCGAGTTGGGATTTTAAAAAAAAATTATAAAGAGGGGCAGTGTCAACTAGAGCCCTACGTATGTTGCACAGTATCTAAAGGCTAAAGGCCTAACTGATGACTCTTAACAAGGGACTTAACATTTTTAGGGGTGTGCAAAGGTGGAGGCATTTTTGTGATTTTTTTTCTTTTATTTTTCTTTCAGGAAAATGTAGTGCTATATCATTTTAAAATAGAGAAGGGGAAATTTTGAATGGTGTCTGAGGATCATATTTTAATGTTGATCAATATTAACATCCCAGTTTTGATGGTCATACTGTGGTTACCTGGTAGAGTCCCTTGTATATAAGAAATATACACTGGAATAGTAAGGAATGGGCCATGATGACAGCAATATATGGTACAGAAATGCTCACAAATGAGAAATCCAATACAAAGGCAAATAGGAGCACTGTGGCCTTTTTCTACCACTTTTATGTACATCTGAAATTATTTCAAAATAAAATGTTAAAAGGGACTCATGCTGTACAGGCTGTTTTGTAATCCGGATTTCTCAGAAACTTTTATCAAGATGTTAGTTGGGCTATTTAAGAGATTTACTGATCACTTGGACTAGAAATGAAGTGGAGAGGAAAAGTGAAGATGAAGCTTTTGCAGAAATGGTTACAAAAGCCAGCTGTAAAAGACATGGGGACAATCGAGAAATCACATTGATTACTGGATGATATTACATGAGGACTGTTCATCTTGTCAGTGTGATGACAGGATTGGAGTTATCTAAAAATGGCCTCAAGTAGTTGAGACTCTTAGTGAAGTATCTGGGGATGAAATGTAATAAAACATACAGCTTGCCTGAAAATACTTCGGCACAGAAAAAACAGCTGAAGCCAATATGGATGAAAGTAATAGTTATCAGATCTTAGCAATGCATAATCACAGTTCATCATGGTGTCCTCCCTATTTTCATGGGTGTTTAGAAATTTTCATTTGAAATCCTACAAAGAAAATAATTACAAATACTTCTCCCTGTTAATAAAATACCTTTTTTTTTTGTTTCATTTCCAAATATGTTTTTAAAAGATTTTCTTTATTTGACAGAGAGCAGCAGGGGGAGTGGTAGGCATAGGCAGAGGGAGAAGCAGGCTCCCCACTGATCGAGGAGCCTGATGTGGGACTTGATCCCAGGACCCTGGGATCATGACCCGAGCCGAAGGCAGACAGTTAAGTGACAGCCATCCAGGTGTCCCTTATTCCCAATATTAAGAGTATTGTAAAAATTAAAAGTCTCAAGAAGAGACATATCCATTATTATTGATTATATCAGAGAAAGGCAGTAAGATTTAGAGCCACGGAGAGAAGGGGAAGTTTCATTTTTAACTTCACATATTTGTAGTGTGTGAATGTTTTTTGGGTAAGAAATTCAAAAAGCAATCCATGAAATACATTTTACTAAAAGATCTGAGGGTGCTCACCAAACTGTTGGCGGCAGTTACCTCTAGGAAGGGAGTGACTCATTGAAAGTGTTGTTCCTGAGAGGAAGCTGTTACTTTTTCCTCCATGTTTTTCTACAGTTGTTTATTAAATAGTCAAAAGTTCAAATGCAAAGTTAAATTAACGCATAGTAATTTGTAAATGATTTGAGACAAGACATGCAAAGAAGGCGAACATACCAGCAAACATTTTAACAAAACCCAATAAGCTCAGGTTAAAAACCTCTGATTTATAACATGATTCATTTTTAAAGATTGATTTATTTATTTGAGAGGGAGTGAGAGAGTGGGTAGGGGCAAGGGGAGAGGAAGAGAGAGAGAAAGTCTCAGTCAAGTTCTGCACTGAGTGTGAAACCTGACATGGGGCTCAATTTCATGACCCTGAGATCATGACCCATGCAGAAACCAAGAGATGAACACCTAACCGACTGCACCACCCAGGCTCCCTACAACATGATTTTTCATGGCTAAAAAAGATTTCATCCTATGAACATGCCATATTTAACTAAAATATCTTTAGATTGCTTCTGTTTGTAAGATTAAAAATAAGGAACAACTTGCCCACTATCATTTATTCCCTTGAGATAGATTCCTCCTAGATAGGGAATTTCTGATGTAAAGGATTTGAGTAATTTTTTTGATATTTACTACCAAAGGTGTTGAAATGTAATACTGGTTTTGCCTATCAGATTGGCAAAAAATGAAGAAGTTGGAAAACATACTTGGCTGCTAAGAGTACGGGGAAGGAAACTTTTATGAGCCTGCTTGAAACACGGGAAGAGCAATTTCATAAAACCAATCGAATTTAGTAATACACACGCTCTCTGATCCAGCAGGTGGCCTAGTAGGAATTTATCCAGTAAATATATTCATATATATGCACAAAAATTATGCATGGGGATGTTTTTCTGGTTGAATACACAATTCGATTTTGTCCCTCCCCAAAATTTATGTCTATCAGTACCTTAAAATGTGGCCTTAGTTGGAAATAGGGTCTTTGTAGGTATAACTAGTTAAGATAAAGTCATTCTGGGGCGCCTGGGTGGCTCAGTGGGTTGAGCCTCTGCCTTGGGCTAGGGTCATGGTCTCAGGGTCCTGGGATCAAGCCCCACTTCGGGCTCTCTGCTCAGCAGGGAGCCTGCTTCCCCCTCTCTCTCTGCCTGCCTCTCTGCCTACTTGTGATCTCTGTCAAATAAATAAATAAAATCTTTAAAAAAAAAAAAAAAAAAAAGATAAAGTCGTTCTGGATTAGGATGGGCCCTAATCCAGTGACTGGTATCCTTATAAGAAAAGGGAAACTCGCACATACAGAAATTCACAGAATGCCAGGTGAAGACACACACAGAAAGAAGAACCTTTTTGTGGTACTTTCTTATGGCAGCCCAAGAAAGACTAATACAGATGGTCCCTGTGGCCTTGTTTGTAACAGCAAAAGAAGGGAAGCAGCCTGAGTATCTATCAGTAGGGGACTTCTCTTAAATTATTGTCTGTCCGGGGACGCCTGGGTGGCTCAGTTGGTTAAGCGGCTGCCTTTGGCTCAGGTCATGATCCCAGCGTCCTGGGATCGAGTCCCACATCGGGCTCCTTGCTCCGCGGGGAGCCTGCTTCTCCCTCTGCCTCTGCCTACCACTCTGTCTGCCTGTGCTCGCTTGCTCTCTCTCTCTAACAAATAAATAAATTTAAAAAAAAAATTTAAAAAAAAATTATTGTCTGTCCATTCAGTGGACTACTATGAAGCCACTAAAAAGGATAAAAACATCACCAGTATACACTGTCAAATGAAATATACAAGATGTAGGCACCATGTATGACACACCACCACTTAAAAAGCAAGAGTGGACTTGTGCTTGTATGTGAATTGAATTATCTCCAACTAGACAACAAACAGCTTATAACACCAGTGATCTCTGTGAAGGGGAAGTGAGGAACTTAGGGTCTGAGGAGGAGGGACTTTGCACTGTACGTTCCCGTGAGTAAGCATCTTTTCCTTTACCTTGAGACACTGTAGAGCTGCCTTTCATTTTCTGTGCACTGTGTTCCTTGGAGAGGAGTGGGTCACTGGACCTTGACCTTTTATCATTGATTTCAAGAGTTTACGATGTTAACATTTTTCCTGTGGGGCTTTTGTCATTGTTATAATTTTGAAAGTAATACAGACTCGTAGTAAATGCATATAGATGTGGATATGGTTAAAAAGGGCCTTTGAATCAGGATCCAAATGAGGTCTTTTCCTACAACTGAATCATGTGTGTGTGTGTGTGTGTGTGTGTGTGTGTGTGTATATATATATATATATATGCGCCAAGTCTCTTTTAATCAATAGAGTTTCCCCTCTCCCTCTTTTTTTTTTTTCTTTGCAATTTATTTCTTGAAGAAACCAAATTGTCCTGTGGCATTTTCCAGCATCTGTATCCCTATGGGGTCATTTAATATGTTTCTCTGCCCCTTTTATTTCTTCTGGTTGATATTCAGGTATAGAAGCCTGGTAAGGTTCCTGGGCTGGTTTGGTTTGGTTTTTGGTGAGAATCCTTCCTAAGTGGTGTGTTCTTCCATGAGGAGGCTCACAATATCTGGTTGTCTTTTTTTGATGTTAGCAATAACCATTCCTTACACCCGTCAGTTCTTTAAGAATTTGCAAATTGTGACTTATAATGATTTTTCAAAAATCCATACGCAGTCTTTCTGCCCTGCTGCATCGGTTAGAACTGCATACTGATTTTAAACAGCAGCAGCAAAATGCATCCCTTTCTCCCACCCTGAGTTTCATTTCATTAAGGGGATGCCCGTGGTGTCCTTTGACCTTTTAGGAGAAGCTGACCGTTAGGAGTCCTGATTCATCCAGCACACATCAAAAAGCTCAGGGGGCAGGGGACAGGGTCTCAGGAGCTCTGGCTGGAAACCTGCCCACCCCCACAGCCTGTCCTCAGTTCCAGCTCAGGGTTTCTGCAGAACTCCCTGCGCCTTTCTTCCTCCCTTCCCAGATAGGCCTGGACCTTTCCGCCATCCTGTAATTCTGGTTTTCATCTCCACAGAGCAGACCAAGTCTTTGACGACGGCTGAAGACCTGCTGGCATTGGTGAAAAGGCTGCAGAAAGGTCATGTGTCTCCTTGTGTCTGAGGCTCAGCCTGGGGTCTCGAGGCAGGCAGATGTGGTTCAAAATTAACCCCCTCAGCTCAACAACCCTGGGAAGTTATCCCACCGCGCATTTTCCCCCTTATGCAATTTAATTCTTTGCACCTAAAGTACAGCTTGAAAATTCAAGAAGTATAAGGGAATGGAAAACCCTCCTCTCTTAGACACACACACACACACACACACACACACACCAGCCGTCCATGTCCCTGGCTCAAGGGCTAGCAGCAACTATTTTAAAAATTCTTAGGTATTTTTCCACAGATTAAAAAAAATACATTCCTGGGTGTGTACTCTTTGTCCTCCCTTTTTACACACAAATGGCAAATGGCCATGCAAATGGCTGCACTTTGCTTCCCTCGGTGAGGGGGCCTAGGAGCCAGCCTGCATCGGGGCTGGGGCACAGTGCTGGCTAGGTTTGAGGTCTGACCCCCAGACCAGGCCATCTGCAACTAAAATATTATGACCCATTGGTCTGTTTGGTCTGTTCCAAAAAAAAGAGAACCTCTCCTTCCTCCAGCCTGGCATGCCCCTGCCGGCCATGGCCACCTGCATTGGAGCTGCTGTCTAGGCTAACATTAGGTAGAGAAATTACAGGACTAGAAATGCAGAGTTACCATGACTGTCTCCAGTAAAATGAGGCCCCTCAGGAATGTGTTAAGTCACAGTCAGCACCTTGGAGATCATTCACTCTCCTAGAAGTCTCAGGAGATGGGAGTTGGTGGTCTCAGAAAATCAAGGGTTTGAGTTTATTAACTCCAAAACTCCACAGAGTGTCAGGGGTGGGTAGTGAGACCCAGCAAGGGTTGGGAAGCTTTTGCCCCAACTCTGTGCTGCTAACCTTGAAGCCAAAAAGGGACGAGGAGGACGACTTCTCCATACAGAGCCCTGAAACTAGGACTGTAGGAAGTTAGAGAGAGTTCTCTAAAGAGAGCGTGATCTCTCTGTCACTGGCAAATGTTAAAGCTGCCGCTCACAAGATGAAAGCAGCATTTTCGCCATTTCTCAAATGAGGCCAGTACCAAAATCAGATGAGAAGTGACTGTTAAGCTTTTAACAGGGTAGGGCAGGTGGGAGATCTCCACTGGCTCCCAGCACACTCAAAATTACTTCTAGAATCCTCCACGGTGTCCCAGGAGCCCTGTATGATCTGCCAACTCCACTTTCCCCCACCTGGCCTCCTGGTACTTTCGACTTGCTCACTAGACTCCGATCAGCCACACCAGTCCCTTGGCCATTACCTTTGGCAGGTGGTCCCAAGGTAATGGCTCACTCCCACTGCTGGGGCTCACTCCGAATGCTCGAGCTTTGCACTGGTCCCTCCCCCTGGCATGGTTCCCCCGCTCATATTCCCCAGCCCGCAGAACTGCAGGGCTCCCTTTCCTCGCTTCAGGGGCCGCCCTTCCATATCAAGAAGCACCTTCTACCCTCTCACCCTTCGACCCCTTGCCTCACTTTATTTCCAGCAGTCACTGCCACCCACACTGACCACTCATATCCTTGTTCAGTGTCCGTCTGGCCCATGCAGAATGCAAACCCTTCGAGGCCCTCTTACAGAGCCCAGCCAAAGCAGGCATTCTATAAATGCGTTTTGATTGCTAGTATCAGAGACAACGTACCAACACCCACCCACCTCTTTCTACCTTAAGACAGCCAGGCCTCTGTCCTCTTTGGCTCAGTCTTTCTCTCACTCTGCAGAGGGAAGCCTGGAGCCGCAGACTGCAGACCTGATTAACCGGATTAATGAGCTTCAGCAAGGTAAACCCCAGGACCTAGACTTCCTAGCTAGCCAGGAAGAACCTGAACTTTGAGTGCCTCCGCTTCCTCATCTGTAAAATTCAGGCACCTCTGGGGTGTTGAAAGGTGGGTGTGCAGCGTCACAGTGTGCAAGAGAATAGCAGGGTTAGAGGCTGCACTCACACAGTGTCCTCTTCTTTGGCCCAGCAAAGAAGAAATCCAGTGAGGAACTGGGAGAAGCCCAAGCTCTCTGGGAGACCCTGCGTAGGGAACTGGACTCCCGTAAGTAGGACCAAAAGAGGGACCCATAGATCTTCTGAGCACTGCCGATGTTCTCCGCACACCTCAGGGTCTTCGCATGGGCTGTTCCCTCCACCTTATCTGTGTAACCCCGATTGCCTTTTGCTGTCTCACCTTTCAGCTCTCAGCCCAAACTTCATTCTAACAGATCTACCCCATCTAGATATGGACTAGCACCATCCCTCGGTCTCTCCCACTCCCCTGCTTTATTTGTTTCTTCAAGCCTTTATCTCCCCTTGACATAGTGCATTTATTTCTGGTCATCTCTCCCATGGGTACAAACCCTGTGCATTCTGCGGGGTCTTCACTCCTCTGGCACTTACAGAGAATGTGGACACTGAGGGGGACAAACTGGATCAGGACGGTCCCCAGTGGGAGATGGGTGCGGGTGGCAAGGAGACACCTCCCCTGCCGTGGCATGGTGCCATACCTTCTGTAACTTGGACATGCCTTTGCATGAAGTTGCAATGGGGACACAGGATGTGGCCTCTGGGGGCTCATAGTGTCACTGTGTTTTCCAGTGAATGGAGAGAAAATGCACCTAGAGGAGGTCTTGAGCAAGAAGCAAGGTATTTATCAGCTGCCCTGTCTTCATGGTTCTACCACATTCTGCCCACAAAAGCCCACAATTCCCAGAACAGCCAGAGGGATCCCACTGAAACCTGAATCATGGTGCTTCCCTCTGCTCAGACCTTTCCCTTACCCGCCACTTGACTCAAAGTAGGCACTAAAGGTCTCCCAAGTGCCCTCCAATGTGTGACATGATGTGGGACCCATTACCTCCCCCAAATCCTGAGTCTCCAAGAGGTCACACGGGGCTCCCTTGCTTCCTCTCCCCACAGAGGCACTGAGCATCCTCCAGCTGCACTGCCAAAGGAGGGAACGTGGAGCTCAGAAGTAAGAGGTCCTGCTCGACTCTTCCCCGCCTTATTCCCCGACCTGAGGGAGGAAGGAGCGAGAGCTAGGGAAAATATACGTTGGACACACACTCCTCATTTTTCCTTTCTGTAAAGTAGAGTAGCTAGGCAAGAGACTTCCCTGCTGATCTTTGCTATCAGACAGCGGTGTTGAGATTAACTCACTCATTTGATCATTCATTGCTCGTTTCTTTATTAAATAAATTTCACCCACTGGTGTTATTCTAATTCTTCTTCCATTGGCTGTCCAGCTCTTCCACCATCCATTCATTTATTTGCCCACTTAGGCCTCCAGTCATCCACTTACTCAGCTGTCCACCCACTCACCTGTTCGTCTGTTCATCCGCACATCTGTGAAATCCTTTTCCGGCCAGCCAGACAGCCATTATGTCTCCAGCTTCCCATCTAATCACCTTCCGTCCATCCAGTCATCCGGGCACCCTCTCTCCATCTTTCCAATCACCCATTCATCTAGCTGCAGTCAAATGCTCTACCACTGAGCTATACCCCCACCATTCATCTAGCTGTTCATTTCTTCACCCTGCCATGTACCCAGACATCTATTGATCCTTCTAGCAACCTTTCCTTTATTTCTCTGTCCAGCTATCATCCCTCTACTCATCATTTCTTCAGCCAGCTCTCACCTCGTCAGCCATTCACCCATCCAGTTACTGTCCATCCAACCATCCCTCCAACCTTGGAATCTTTACCTAACATGTTCTTGTGACCAGAAGTCTCACACCCTGATGTACTATGATTTTTTTTAATATTTTATTTATTTGACAGAGAGAAATCACAACTAGGCAGAGAGGCAGGCAGAGAGAGAGGAGGAAGTAGGCTCCCCGAGGAGCAGAGAGCCCGATGCGGGGCTCAATCCCAGGACCCTGAGATCATGACCTGAGCTGAAGGCAGAGGCTTTAACCCACTGAGCCACCCAGGTGTCCCTGATGTACTATGATTTTTAACTCTGTGGGAAAACCTGATGATAAAGCTTAACCACACCACACATACTGTGTGATCAGCAGTTTATGTTCATTTTTCTACCTGATCCTCATAATGACAATTATAGGAGTTAAGGGTTACTGTCAGCCTTCCACCACTATTACCATTTTACATATAAGGAAATAGACCCAGACTGGTTAAGTAATTTGTCCAGGGTCGCAGTTAAATAGCATATCTAGGCCTCAAGCTGGGACTTTAGATTCTATTAAGCTACACTACTAAACCCCTCAAGGAGGTTTCTTGGGAAGGCATGCTTTGATGGGGGACAGGATGGACAGGGTGATCATCTCAACAGAGGCCCATAAAGTTGCACGTTCTGTCACGGAAGAAAGGAGAATGATGAAGGTTGTGAACAGACCACTGCCGTCCCCCAGTCCTGCTGAATGAAGCGGGAGCTTATTCAAAGAATATGCCTAAGAGTTGTCTTTCTCCTTCCAGGAAGAGCACGTTGCAGGAGTTTACAGAGCAAATTTCAATCCATAACTCTCAGGTCACAGAGAACTGCACAAAGAAGCAGCTAGGGCAACTCCTGGGGGTACCCTTGGGTCTACGGCCTAGTGTGCTGCTGGTTTGGCATGGGGGTGGGACTTGCATCAGGGAGTTTGTTGGAAGAGGAGCTGTGGGAACCACGGCTTGGAGGAGAAGGCCCATAAAAGGGCTCCTATTAGAGGGAGCACTGGGCAAAGATCCAAAGGGCCATCCAGAGGAATCCCCAGACTGGGCCAGACCGGATGTCAGTCCTAGCATGTATTCTCTCCTTTCTGGGCGGTGGCCCCTAGGTTACACGTTGAAGAACAGCTGGAGACTGTGATGGGCCAGCACAAGGACCTCTGGGAATTCCATGTGAGCCATCATTGCCTCCAACCACAGCCCCTCCTCTCCTGGTTTCACTATCTCCACTGATTGGCTCAGTGTCTACCCACTGCTCACCCCAACTCAGTGAGATAGTTTTTGACTCCTTTCCTCCTCTTACCCACCTACTCAGCCCTTCAGCTTTTACCTTAAACTTAGCCGCCTCTTACCATTGCCCGCATTGCCACAGCCGGCATCCGCCACCCAGCCCGCCTCCTCCCTGCTTACCTAGAGCTTGCTCCCCTTGCAGTAGCAAATACGAACCCTGAAAAGGCCATGGTCCGATCATTCCTTCATTGAATGAATGAAGGATGTGCCCAGCAACATTCCAGGCAGGAGGAGACAGTGGGGAGCCAAAGGGGCCAAGTATTTGCTTGTCCCTAGGGTAGTTGGGAGCAGGCGGAGGCATACTCAGACTCTAAACAAATAAGTAGCTAGATCATGTAATGTCAGTGGGGAAGGCCTCTCTGGGCAGGTGACATCTGAACGCAGACATAAAGGCAGGAAAACATGCAGCTATTTGTGGTGCAAATGGTCCTGGGAGAAGGAATGGCCAAGGCAAAGGCCCTGAGGCTGAAGCGTGCCCGGGGTATTTGAAGAAGAGCATGGGGAGGCGGGTGGAAGATGGGGGGAGTGAGAAGAGATGAGATTTGAGAGGTATACCGGGACATGGGGAGCTTTTGGAGAGGAAATTCGTCCCCACCACCACCAGGCCACAGCTGCAACTGCACAGCGAGTTAATTGTTGAATGAATGAATGAATGAATGACTTAATACGCATAAGGGCTTGCCCAGGGGGCTAAGAGGACAAACGGACGGATAGGTCTCCCTTCTCGCAGGTGTTGAAGCAGCGACTGGCCTGGGAGATACGCGCCCTGCAGAGCAGCAAGGAGCAGTTGCTCACTGAAGGTGGGACCCCCACGCAGGGTTGGGGCCGAGGGGGCGGGGCCTAGCCCGCTAGCGCTCCTGGCCCCGCCCATGACGCCCCGCCCACCCGCAGAGAAACTGGCGCGGGCCAAGCTAGAGGAGGTGGAGCTGCAGCTGAGTTCGCCACCCGAGGTCGCGGACGCCCGGGCGGCGAACGATGGGTGAGAGGGCCGGACAGCACGGGGCGAAAGGGAAGGAGCAAGGAGGGGGGCGAGGGCAATGAGCCGACTTTCCCCCGGCACCGCCTCCAGCCGCCCCCCCGAAGGCCTGGCTCTGGAGTGGGTCGGCGGGGCCTCTGGGGTGCGGCGCCCCTTGTACCCCAGCCGCTCGCGCCCCGGCCGCTTGGCGTCCGAGTCTCTGTCGGGATCTTGGTGCCTTCCTCCCCGCGCCGCTCCACTCTCGTTCTCTTCTTCCTCTCCGCGCCCCCTGCTCTCCAGGCTGAAGGCGGAGCTGGAGGAATTCGAGGGTCAGGGTCCTGCCCAAATCCATTGCACGCCAAAGGACGGGGCCTCCAAAGGAGAGGTAGGGAGCTCGGCGATGCGGCGAGGGGGCAGAGATGGCGGGCGGGGGCGCCCTCGGAGACTCTTGGAGAAAGCGTCCGTGGGGAGCGGGGCGCCCTGGCGGGGGACGTGACGGGTGGGGTAAAGGCAGCCGCCGGCCCGCGTGCGCGGACGCCAGCGCCCTCGGGAGCCGGGGTCTGCGGCCTGACTTGCGGCTCCCGCAGGCCGACCCCGAGCGCCCCGGCGCCCTCAGCGAGGACCCGGAGCCGCCCCGCAGAGCAATAGGACCCTCCCGGAGCTCCTCACCCCTACCCCCTTCGAGGCCGGCCGAGAAATAAAGGCGGGGATTTCGGACCTTCCTCCACCTCCTGCCTGAGTCTGTGTTCCCGCGTCTTGGGGGTGGAGGGCAGGGCCCTCGCTCGCAGCAGGCCGGGGGCGTGTCCGGGCACTCTGGGCGGGGCTTCTGCCGGGCCCCGCCCACCAATCCCGTGGAGGACTCAGGAAGCTCCGTGAACGTTCCTGAGCATCAAGAAGGACACGTGGGTGGGTGTCGGGTGTCCAAGCCACCCCATCTCCTCGGCGTTTCCTGTTTTACCCACCAGGGCTGGAGGGAACGTGTTAAAAACCCGTGTAAAGTCCCGTCTCCTGTGCTTCAGAGTAACATCGCAGCCTCCCAAGAGGCCCTGCATTCCCCACAGACTCCCACGGTCTGCTCGGCCTTCCCCACGTTCGGGTCCAGCCAGCTGCTTTTGCACCCTCTCCCTGCACTTCTTCCTCTCAGGGCCTTTGCTGTGTCCTCGTGTGCGGCGCCCACCCCCTGGTTCTCTAACTGCGAGTCTGTTAAAAGTCTGTCAGCTCCCTTGGAGGCTCTCCTGGGGGACCCTATTTCAAAAGGCACCTTGCGCCAGGGCGCTGTCATTTACTAAACGTGTCTTCCTAAACTGTCTGCGCTGGTTGTCTGCTGTGTGCCAGGCACTGGTGTGGGCCCTGAATTGAAGTAGCACGGTCAGGGGACGTCTCACTGAGCAGGGAGGTGAGGGGGCAAGTGAGGAATGGAGCCCGTGGACATCGCGGGACAGGTGCCCCTGGCGGAGGGAATGGCTTGTGCAAAGGCTCTGAGGTGGGACTGAGCTTTGTGGGTTTGAGGAGCATCTGGAGGGAGCCAGTGTGGTGGGGCACGGTGTGGTGGAGAGGGAGGGGAGGTAATCCTGCAGAACTGCTGGGGACCCAGTCAAGTCGGGCCATGTCTGCCTGGTCTGTGTGGTGTTCTGAGAAGGGGCCCTGGCCCCCAGCAAACACTCAGTCTATGCTAGTTATCACTTAGATCCCCCCGCCCACTGCCCACCAGCCTCAGGCCAGCCTCCAAGGATCTTTAGGGAGCCTTGGTGTCTCCGAGTCACACAGATGGGACAGCCTGGATATCCTGCCGACTTACCGTCTTCATCCTAGGATTCAAGTCCTGGTTTCCCTGCTCACTGGCTGAGTAACCTCAGCAAACTGATTAAGGTCTCCCAAACTCAACTGCCAGATTTGCAAAATGATACCAACCGCACAGAAATTACTATAAACCTAGCTAACTCCTTGCTCTTCTAGATGTCCCTTGAGCTCACAGATAAGCTAAATTGCCTCGTGTGTGTACATTGTAAGGCGATGGTGAATTGGCTGCTGGACCGAACTCCGAAGAGTAGAGACTGACCAGCCTTATTTGTCTCCCTGGGTTCCAGTAAAAGGCCTGAAAAAACCGCTGAAGATAAGAGGCCCCTTTCAGTGATATTTTTGTACATGCATGAAATCCGCTGAAATCCCCTGGATCTGAAGCCTGCTGCTGATAAATTGTTAATTGTTTTCGTGTGCCGATAGTTCTTATTCTTAACCATTTCTCTTCTCTCCTATAAAATAAACACTGGCTCTTTCCATATTCCTGGAGTTCCCCCCAAAGCTCATACTTTGAGTCGTTGCTTCTTTATTCTCACACGCTTCCTTTTCTCATCTGCTTGAAAGTTTAGGGCAGGTGTCAAGCTATTCCCTGGGGAGGAAAGGATCGGATGGTCTTCCCAGTCAGGGAATTCTTTTAGCCTTTCCTCTTCGTTCTGTTGGGATTGTGGGTTTGGAAGTGGAGAATGAAAGGACAGGAGACTGATATTTGGGAATGCTGAGAGCAGTATGGGAAGTGCATCCTTACAAGACGGAGGGAGTCCTGGGGGGGAGCTGTGCTGCCCAGCGTGACAGCTCCAGGCCACATGGGCCTACAGGGCGCTATGGGGCACTTGGAGTGCAGCTGGTCCAAAGGGAGACACACCCTAAGTACAAAATGCCCACTGGATTTCAAAAACCTGGAACAAGAAAAAAAAAATAATAAAGGCATCACTAATCATTCTTATGGTGATTACATAAGTACATGATACTATTTTGTGAATAGTTATAGTCATAATATTTAATGAATATATTGGCTTAAACAAAATATTAAGGTTAAAGTCACCTTGTTTTTCCTTGTTTAATTCTTCTAATGTGGCTAGTAGAACATTTTAAGTTACATATGTTGCTCACATTCTATTTCTATTTCTAGTGGGCAGCACTGTTTTATTAGAGGGAGTGGAAGGGGACTGGGCCATTTGCTGTGCCCCCCGGCTCCTATGTAGCTGTGACGTGGAGGTCACATAGCTCCTTGTCTCCCGGTGTCGTGATCTCCCTTGATACCTTTGGTGCCAGGAGCTCAGCGTTGAAGACTGGAACAGTGTGTCATATGGGATGGACGTATATGCAGGGCACACATACAGCCGTCTGCATCCCTATCTCCTCTCTGTGTATACATCTCAGGTTGTGATTAAGCAGATCCCATAGTGTTGCATCTCAGAAAACATTTTAGTGGATTTGAAGGACATAATCTTGGTGTACCAGATGTCCTTGCTCACTCGGGCAAAAATGCTGAACACCTACATTTCTTCTAATGCCATTAGCAAGAAGCTCAAAACGGGTACACTACGAAACGATCGGGCTTCAGGAATGCATTTTACACAATTGTCGAATGGCCAGTGAGGAACGGGAAAATCACGTGTTCTTAAAATTTTATCCCATGGTTTGTGTATTGACTCCAAAGGGGGATGTACCTGGGGAGATCCGAACTGCCTGAACCAAGGGTCAAGTGCAGCATGACCTGTCCTGGGACCCAAATGAGTGGGAAGTACACATCATCACCCATGTGGGGTTCTTGATGAAAACATTTAACTTAAGTTTAATCAATTGAAAACTGTACAGCGAGAAGCTCTGTAGGACAACCACCTTGGACATCTGGAACAGGTCAGTGTCATGAAGAATGGAGAAGTTCTGATGCATTAGTTGCCTCTCACTGTGGTGACAAACTACCACAAACAATACAGATTTGCTCCCTCACGGTTCTGGAGATCAGGCGTCCCAGATCAGCTTACATTTGGAGAACGAAAGTCAAGGTGTCCTCAGTGCTGTGTTCCTTCTGGGGGCTCTTAGAATCCATTCCTTACCTTTCCTAGCTTCTCAAGGTTGCCTGAAATACTTAAATACACACGCAGACCTCTGCTTCCATGGTCACAACTCCTCTGACCTTCCTGCCTCCCTCTTACCAGGATCCCTGGGATGCCATTAGGTAATCTAGGAAAATCCCCTTAAGTAAACCATGTCTTCGAAGCCCCTCCAGCCACATAAGGTAACACACTGCCAGGTTCTGTGGATTAATGGACATCTTTGGGGGCCATTACTCTGCCCTCCACACCGGAGGACCATTCTTGAATGGGAGAGAGCAAAGAGACCAAAGGTCATTCACAAAACTTGAATGGACCCCAGATCATGGCTGGGAGAAAACATTGTGGGGGCCTCGGGGGGATTTAAGAATAGAGTGAAATTTGGATGCCACTGTGGAAGAAATATTGGTTTCTAGCAGTGGTCCTGGCAGACGGTTGGAAAGTGCTCTTTCGGGGAGATGAGGGCTGACGTAAGTTTTAAGTTTCATAATATCTGCCACCAGGGTTTGGATGGTTTGGCAGAGCGGAAGTGTGGGGGAGGACAAAGTGGGTGCAGAAAGACTAGTCAATCTAAGGGTTTATTGTATGGTTCTTCATCAAAGATTTGAAATCCTTTAATAAACCTAATAACAAGTGGATAATTGGGGCTTCATTTCCACGGCCCCTTCCTGTGTCCTAAATGTCCCAATGAGAAGCCTCTCAGATAGCAGACGTTTCATTTTGCATGAACATACGTCAAACCAGACTTGATCTATCCCCAGTCTCTAGGAAGTGCAGCCCTCTCCATTCCGACTCTGACTTTTTCCGGAGGTGACTACGCGGGTTTCCGATGTTCTCGTTAGGGCCCAGCCCAACTCTGCCCTCTTCACGAAATTTCTTTATTGGTATTCAGTCTCGTGGAAATGAGAAGACCTCCAGGAAGGTCTTTTCGTCTCCACCCAACCACCACTGCTTGTTGGGAGATGTTTTGAAGGTCTCCCTGGCCAGGCGGGAGTTACAAAGGGGGACAAAGCCTGTCTGGCTGACAGCAGCGTCTGCAGGGAGATGACGGCTCGCACCCTGGTGGCCTTTTCCTGGTCCACCACAAATCTGTGTCCTTTGGCTTTTGATCTGCCGTTTGTTCTCCTGGATCAACGGATCTCCCCACCTGCCCGCCCCCCCCCCCCGCCCCCGCACCTCCTCTGTCCGTGGGGCGAATGTTCATTTCCTGTAATTTGTTCTCAGAACTTTGCTTTGTCTTTCAGGTTCACGTGGGCATGGCCCCAGGGGAGCTCGGAATTGCCAAAGGCTGAAGAGCGTCTCAGAGAACTCAGCTAGAGAGGAGCCAGCTGTGGAAAGCAGGCAGAGGAGCCAGAGGGACGTGAGGGGTTCCCAGAGAGGGGAGGGAGAGGGAGAGGCCAGGGGACCTCAGTGGACTATCAGGGGAAGGTGAGGGTTATCCCTCTCTCTGCCCAGGCGACCATGGAGCAGGCCTGGGGACCGACCTACGACCTACCGGCTCCTGGGGCCGGATGACCTCCCCAAGGGCCCAGCTCCGCCACACACCAGCTCTATGACTTCACCCAGTTCCTTACCTTCTCTGAGCGTCGGTCTCCTCCTCTGTAAAGTGCAGGGTTGCTGTGAGGGCTAAGGAAATGGATAATACAGACAAAGTGCCCAAGACAAGACTTGGCATAGCGTGAGCGCTCCGTTGGAGAGAGCCGCCATCGCCCATCATCCTCACAGAGAATTTTTATAGTCACCTTCGGTCACCACCAGAGCATCTTACTATGATCCTAATAGACGCCTCAGGTTTGTCAGGAAAGGAAACGGAGGGCGGTCTCCCAATAACCAGGTAGGGCTCGATTTCACTCCCGGGTCTTCCTGCATGGAGACTAGAACCCTTCCTGTTCTGCAGGTCACAGCACACACCCAGCACCTTCCCAGTCTGCCCAGGTTTTTCTGGCCTTTTTTTTTTTTTTTTTTTTTTTGCTTCATCTTAAAAACAAAAACAAAAACAAACTGAATTCAACTGAATAAAATTTGAAGATCCTATTGGCTTTGTTCAATGAATCCTGAATGAGGCTAGCAAACTGGCAGAAAGTTGCCCTGAGGAGCTGCACAAAGTCAAAGACTTACAGGCAGAGGGGAGCAGGAAGGAGGACGTCACCCGAGGTAACCAAGCTCGTTGGTTAATGAACGTGACTCTCTTTCGGGCGCTGGCAGGGCTCTCTTAGGAAGATTATCTAACCAGCGCAGATTTGCAGCTCGCTTTCTGGGGGGTGCATGATAAACTTTTACTAATTACTAACCCAGTGATTTGTTGATTTAACTTTTCGTTTTTAATGGACTTTTCACGCTGGCTTTGGTCAGTTTTGCCAATATCCCTTCTCCAGGTTCTGGAATGAGTCCTGGGGTCCCTGGGGCTCTCCATCTTGTCACGAAAAAGCATAAAGGAGGAAAAATAATTTTCCCTCTTCCCTTTATGGTGAGTGCTTGGCTGAGACCCCTTTTTTTCTATGGCACCTCATAAATGGAAAAGCTCACCCGTGGCTCCACTGTGGCCACTACAATGCAAGATTATCTCTGATATGGTTAACCTGCTTGTTTTCAACCTTAAAATTTTACTCACCTGGGGCCTCCCCCACTGGCTCCACTCCGGCTTAAGTCAGATCCAGTTCGCTTTTTAAGTCAGACCCGGCGCAATCCCTATCCGGTTCCGGTTCCAGAACCCTCTGGAACCAGAAGCTCACCAAGTCTGCAGGCTTCTAACCCCACGAAGTCCGCGGTGGGGGGCAGGACCCCAGCACCTGAGAGGGTCGCCCCATCACCTCCAGGACCGCGGAGCAGCGCGCCCCAGGGGCCCAGCAGGTACCGTGTCTGGTGCTCTTGCTCCGGGGGGGATGTCAGGGGTCGCCTTTGGTTCCTTCTCGGACACCAGAACTCTTGAGAGACACACTGAGGCACATTAAGATTTTTGAGTTTATTCGCACAAAAATGGGTTCGAGTCGGGCAGCCTCCGACTCCGCAGACAGGCGGGCGCGCCGAGGAGGGGCTGTGAGCCACGGACGGTGTCGGCGGGCGGACGGCGGCGGGAGCAGGGACTGTCACTAGACGGAGAAGCTGGTTGGTTACCGCAGTTATTTGGGACTTGAGGCAAGAGCAGGGGCCGGTGAGGCAGACGAGCCGCCGACCCGGTGACTGACTCGCCGGCTCCCGAGTCCGTTTCTGAGACAGCCGAGGTGTGGGCGAGTCTCAGTTGGGTGACTGGGGCTCGGCGTCCCCCTGGCCTTCGGGGCCGCCGTCCTGTTCTTCGCAAAGGGTCGGGGCGTTCTGCTCGCTAAAAAGAGCGGGCGCGGGGGACCTCCGGGCGCTTGACGTGGCCTTGTCTTTGCGTGTGGTCTGGACGCAGGGGGGTGCGCCTGTTCCTGCGACCTCGGGGCCATCCCGCTGGTGGCTCGTTGCTCTCCTCCTGCGCCTGCCGTGAGTTCTCGTTGACCGTCAGTACGGAAAATCCGGCTTTCAAACATGCTCAAATCAAGCCATGTAGCTCTTCTTGCTGAAAGTCAAAGCCTCAGGGAGTCCGGTGTGTGCGCGCATGTGCCCATGTCCCTACACCCTATACAAGGACATTAATTGTCCGCGATTTCATGAAATTCTCAATAATGTAAATACAAGGGGTAGATAAGGCAGAAACGGCGAGGTTCCTCTCCTAGAAGCAGGAACTCTAGGATGACCCCCGGGATCCAAGTCCACGTGTAATTCATCCCCTTGATTGGGGGGACCTAGAAGTAGGACAGGCTGTCATTTCATGATCAGAGCGTACCCACACAGCTGACCCAAGGAAGGGCGATTCTCCTCAGCAGGCCTGGGCCTGACCTATTGTGAGGGGGTGGGGGTGGGGCTTAGAAGGGACTGGATGCTTCCTGGCCAAGGAGACTCAAAGCATGGGAAGGGCTGGACCCACGGGATCTTCTCCCTTGCTGGCTGTGAGGCTAGGGAGGCCACATGGCAAGGAATGAGGCTGCTTCTGGGGGGCCGGGATGTCGTCCAGCCGACCCCCAGCAAGGACGCTTTTCAGGTCCGTTTGCAGTGCTCCCATTTTCCGTGAGGTCGGGAGCGCCTCTTACAAAGGGCCGGCTAGTATGTAGCTCAGGTTTTCCAGCCACACACCGTCTGTCGGGGTCACATGTTCGCTTTTTATAGTTTAAAACATAAAAAATGGTTGGATGAAGGACTGAACCAAAACAGGTGTGAACTGGCCAGCGGCTGGTCTGGAGAGTCAACAAAACAATCAGGGGAGGCCTGACCTGCCGTGTTGGCCAATTTCGGTCGTGTAAATGCACCCACTGTGATTGGTTTCACGCCGCCCACGTGAGCTTTCTTCGCTGTCAGGAAAACCTAAGCCGTAGCGTGTCATTCTATAATATTCACATGCATGAACCATGGGAGTAAGTAACCAACTGGAAGAACATAGACAATAGTAAAATAGAGTTACTTGGAAGTGTTGAGTTTTGAGTGTCTGTTGCCCTGTTTTTCATATAAATTGTTAGGAGATTCTGTAATTGAATTTTTAATAAAGGCTGTTTCCCAGCGGGCTCATGGGCTTGCTGGAGAGTTGAGAGCGTGCTCTGGGGCTGGTAGCTGCCCCCTCGAGCACAACGCAGCTCATGCCCTTCAGACAGGGGGGTACGTGCTCCGCGCCTTAGGATTCCCTCCCGTCCTCTGACTCGGGCCACCTCCACCCTTCAGACAAGGGGGACCGAGGAGAACAATAAGGAAGGAGGGGCCCGAGTCTCTGGCCCTTAGAGCTGCCACCCCAGGTGTCCCCTCTTAGGATCCTAGTGTGAGGCAGAGGGGAAATCAGCTGCTACCTTGCTCAGGCTCCCTCTGTTGGGGGTTTTGGTACAACTCTTGGCTCAGTGTTCTGATGCCCTCGGGAATTCCCTTGATGGAGTGAGGAAACCAGTCCTGAGAGAGGCGCCTTCCCAGCAACACGGGGCTGGAAGTCCCATACTTAGCATTTTCAGCCACAGGTGCACTGTGATCTCGGGGACATCCTGTTGCAAGTCCAGTGGCTCTGTCCTTCATCAGTACGGGCACCAGCTCGGCGCAGACATGCTAAGAGGCACCAGACCGCGCTTGCCTGGCTGGCGGGCTCGTGTCCGGCTGCGGTTTCCTGGGATGTACACATGTCCTTTGGGGAAGGTCAACCATGAAGCCCGAGAGGAGGGCCTCCCTGGGCGTCGGGGAGGGGACAGCGGTGGCAGCAGGGCCTTCTTGTGTCTGAAACTGCGTTGAACACAGACGAGCTCACTGCTGGGCTACCTGCCACGGGGCTCAGAGAAATACAGAGGGAAAGTCGTGTATCCCACACGTACCTACTGTGGTGTCCTCCTGCTAATATGGTCAGGACCACTTTGATGATGATCATATGGGAGCACGTGTGCACCAGGACCTGATTCAATCCTAACTCAGACTGACCTGCAGACTCACCTTGTCATCGTTTTCCAATTGAGATTCTCTAAGTTCTCATAACACACACACGTATTAATTAAAATATTGATATTCGATTGATGCGGTTAAACAGTTAAGCATTGAGGCAGCTCATCTAGCTTGGCCTTTCCGTAAACGATGCTCTTTCATTGTCCTGTGTGTGGGAATGTATTTCTACGTCAAAGATGATAGTGATTTTTCTTCCTCAAAATAATGACTTTCAGGCATTAGCAGGTCTTTGGTTCTCAGTATGTTGTCTCAGTCCCGGCCGGCCTGACTTCAGTCCTTACTCTGGGGGGAGATGGACTTAATTTTCACGGTTGCTTCTCTGTACCATCACCAGCTGAGGACAAGTGGTTTGGGGGTTGCCGTTACTAAATATTTTGATCTCCGTCTGCCCGCTCTGCCGGGAGGACAGTGGCTGGATATTCCAGTAGCAGAGACTCCGGGGACTGCCGCTTTCTAGTTCTGTCCTGCAGAGTTGCTTATTTTCTTTGGGATGTTTTACTCTGCGGACTTGCACTCGTAAGGATCGTCCCGTGTGAAGCATGGAAGGGTCACATGTTTCTTGGTCTCCTTGTGTCTTGGGCTTTGGACCCCTTGTTGACGGAGTCCCTGCTCTCGCTGCCCCCTCCGCACTGCGGCCACTGCGCTGTCCCCTGCTGGCAGCATGGGCTGTCCTACTGTCCCCCAAGGGTGTGCGTTAGCCTCTGGAAGGACTCCAGTGTCCCCCCGGATGCGGGACCCAGAAGTTCCAGCAGGCAGCTGGGATGTGATAGACCCCCCGAGGCTCTGTTTCCTCCGGCCACCTCTGGGTGAGGACGATGGGGCCCCATATGGTGTGACAGAGTGAGCGGGATGGCGTCACCTGTCTGTGTCCACCATGCTCCAATGACAAGAACCACCAGTGTGAGCTCCTAGGAGGGGAATCTTGACCAGTGACCGATGGGAGATGAGAAGGGGCTGGAGACCAGCGCCATCTCTGTCCGGATGCTTTGGTCTGATGTAGGGAGCAGCTGCACGTGGGCCGGCGACCTCCTGTGTGGCCGAGTGACCAGTGCTTTCTCTTGGTGACGCAGCAGGCTCCTGATCAATGTACAGCTTCCTCCTTGCTTCCAGACATCCCTGCCTCTCTTCCCTTTCCCCTTACGGGCTTCTCTGTGTCACCATGTCTCCTCTTAAAATATTAGCATGTGCCTTTTCTTTCTTTTTTTTTTTTTTTTGCCTTGATTTGTAAAGCAAAGACAACCGCATGATCAGGAAATAATTCCCGAGTTTTTCACGTGAATGTGGCATAAACTGAAAATAAGCATTTAATCCCTACATAATGATATTTCCATTCATAGCGATTGGCCTTTCTGATAGGTTGGAATCTGCATAGAGGAGTAGAAATGAAAATACAAACAGGAATTAAAAGATAATTGAATAAAGTGAATCACATGTATTATATAACCCGTCACAGAACTCCGGTTGCCCCATACGGGCATTTGCAATGTTGGATTATGAGGGCAGAGTGTCTGCTGAGAGACAGGACTCATGATTGTACAGACCCACGTTCCTGGGAAGAATCCGCTCCTGAAGCCGGGGGCAGCCGAGTTTGTGCTTCTGCTTACGGGACAGTCACAGAGAGATCTCAGGGGCCAGCCAAGCGGGACCCTGGCTTCTCGCTCCCCCGTGGAGCCAAGGGCAGGCCCCCCGGAGGGGAGAGGCCGGAGCTGCTGCTTCCCAGTCTACAGGAGGGAGCCAGCTGCCAGCGTCTGCCTTTGGCGGAGACCCCCGGGCAGAGGGGAGAGAAGCAAAGCTTCATGTGCAAAGGCCCCCAGAGGACCGGGAGCCGTGGCTGGAGACTGCGGGGCCGGGAAGCTGGGGCTGGCGGTGGGGGAGCTGCCGCTCCTGGTGCAGGGGGGAGGCTGTGGCCTGTGGGTCGGAAGTTGGAAATGAGGGCGGAAATGAGGAAAACGGTCAGTTATACGTCCCGTCCCGGGTGTTTGGGGACAGTTGAAGGAACTGCTCTTCGGCTCCCCACCTCGGTCGTGGGGGGTTGTGGGCAGGGAGGGTGGGCTTCCTGGAGCTGGTCCCTGCTGCTGGGTCAACCCCCCCCCCCCCCCCCGCCGTGGGTTCTGGGTGCGCTCCGTGTGCAGGTTCTGTGTCTCAGCCCGTCACAGCAGACAGTAGGGGAGGGAACGGTGTGTCGGTGCTGTGCGAGTGCACGGATGCTAAGTGTAAAATCTGGGGCTGTCACCTGGTCTTAACTCTTGTTTCTCTGGAGAGCGATGTCCTAGATACTTGTGAACGTGGGTCTTAGGAAAGGGTCCTCTTGATACGATATTAAATAAAAGGGAAGCGCTGGGCACGATGGGAGAGGTCGGGTAAAACGATGAGCAGGTCGCCAGGATTATCCGTCTGATGGGCTCTCACAGCTCCATGGGTGACGAGAGGAAGGACACATTCAAGCTGGGAAAGGACACATGGGAGATGCGCGGTCATGTGGTCCGACAGGCACTTGCTCTGCCTTCGAGATACCAAAGAACTTCAGACGTGGCACTGTTCTCTGTCGCAGCCTCGGAAAGTTTCTGTTCACGGTGGCGGTCTGTAGAGTTCTGAAGGTTAGGGGTCGGTGGACCAGTGTCACCCCTCCCAGGTTTGGTGTGGCAGAAAGGCAGCGAACGGTATTCAAGTTTTCAGTCCAACAGGTAACCTGCTAAATGTGTACAAACACGACTTTTGTCCTCCATGAGTTTGCAGTTCAGTTACTTTGAAAAAGAAAGAGCCTTTGAATACCAATATTAAGAAGATAAATCGAGGTCAGGAGAGACATTTAGAAAGAGACTCTACACTGCAAATAAAACCAGCCACAACCTTAGCTATCTTGTTTGCCATTGCAGGTGAACTAGAGGGTTAATCTAAGCGCCATAAATGTTTCTGCCATCTCAGATTCCAGATTCATCACAGAGCGATGTACAGGACATAGGTCAAGAGATGCTAGAAAAAAATGTTCATCATCACTAGCCATCAGGGAGATTCAAATCAAAACCACATTGAGATACCACCTTGCACCAGTTAGAATGGCCAAAATTAGCAAGACAGGAAACAACGTGTGTTGGAGAGGATGTGGAGAAAGGGGAACCCTCTTACACTGTTGGTGGGAATGCAAACTGGTGCAGCCACTTTGGAGAACAGTGTGGAGATTCCTCAGGAAATTAAAAATAGATCTTCCCTATGACCCTGCAATTGCACTGCTGGGTATTTACCCCAAAGATACAGATGTAGTGAAAAGAAGGGCCATCTGTACCCCAATGTTTATAGCAGCAATGGCCACGGTCGCCAAACTGTGGAAAGAACCAAGATGCTCTTCAATGGATGAATGGATAAGGAAGATGTGGTCCATATACACTATGGAGTATTATGCCTCCATCAGAAAGGACGAATACCCAACTTTTGTAGCAACATGGACAGGACTGGAAGAGATTATGCTGAGTGAAATAAGTCAAACAGAGAAAGTCAAGTATCATATGGTTTCACTTATTGGTGGAGCATAACAAATAATATAGAGGACAAGGGTAGATGGAGAGGAGAAGGGAGTTGAGGGAAATTGGAAGGGGAGGTGAACCACCAGAGACTATGGACTCTGAAAAACAACCTGAGGGTTTTGAAGGGGCGGGGTGGGAGGGTGGGGGAACCAGGTGGTGGGTGTTAGGAGGGCACAGATTGCATGGAGCACTGGGTGTGGTGAAAAAACAATGAATACTGTTAAGCTGAAAATAAATAAAAAATTTAATTAAAAAAAAAAAAGATGCTAGAATCTGGGGCCAGTTGGCTTCATGAGGAATGTGGTTTTCATTAGTAAATAAACATTCTTTTCTCTACGTGATGGTGCACTAGCTTCCTCGGCGCTGTAACAGAACACCCCAGACGGGGTGACTCAACGCATCAGAATGGTGTTCACTCTCCATTCTGGAGGCTACAGGTCTGAAATCGAGGCGTTGGCGGGGTTAGGTCCTCTGGGGGCTCCGAGGGAGACGCTGCCTCGTGCTTCCCTCCCTGCTTCCGAAGGTTGTAGCAAGTCCTTGATGGGTCTTGGTTTGTGGACGCCTCCCTCCCGTCTGTCTCGTCCACCTTCACGTTGCCGCCTTCCCGGTGCTTCTGTGAGTCCTTCTGTGCCTCTTTTGAGGACATTCTCAGTGAATTTAAAACCTATCCTAATCCAGTATGATCTTATTTAAATTCTTTTTTTTAAAGATTTTATTTATTTATTTGATAGAGCGATCACAGGGAGGCAGAGAGGCAGGCAGAGAGAGAGAGGAAGGGAAGCAGGCTCCCCACTGAGCAGAGAGCCCGATGCGGGGCTCGATCCCACGACTCTGAGATCATGAACTGAGCTGGAGGCAGAGGCCCAACCCACTGAGCCACCCAGGCGCCCCAATCTTATTTCAATTCTTAACTAATTAACTCTGCAAAGACCCTATGTTTGAATAAAGTCACATTGAGATATTCTGAATAGACATGAATTTGGGGGCACACTGTTGAACCCACTACAGGTGGATCCTCTAATTATCTTAGAAAAATTGCTGAACAAGGCGCAGCAAGGTTTACAGTTTGAAGTCTGGTATGTGGCCTAATTGGAAATAGGACCTTAATCAAACTTGGAGGATGCTATATCTAGATTTATTCATCTGTAAAATATAATACTGATCTATCAAAAAGTGTGGTTATGAGCTTAGAGTGAAATACTAGTTATAAAAGTTGGTGGCTTGGTTTTGTTGTTTCTTCTATAGCTTCTACTTGAAAATTGGTTTGTGACTTTAGAGCATTAGATTTTTAAAAACTTAAGGCTATCTTCAAGTCTGTAGGGATTATGTAAGCATCGGTGGGGATCACTGGAGCAGATGATGATTTATTTTTGTTAGAAATACAGTAAAGAAATAAGTATCAGGAAGTTTCTCAATTCATCAAAAACCTCGGTGATTTTAAGTCCACATTCAAAGGCTTATTTAGACACAGTGAAGTATTCTCATACTCAGAGATAATAAAACATATGTACATTCTAGATGTCCAATTTCAACAATTCTAAGGCATAATAGTCTAATTTAAGATGATTCGGAGCTTATTATATCCCAAACAAAAATGTCAGGAAGACATCAGATAGATGTCTTAGAATCAAACACACCTGGGGAAAAGGTTTCTGTAAAGTAAGGCAAATGGAAAAAATGTTAAGTCCCCAAATGATAGCTTCTTTCTCTATTTTATGTTACTTTACTTGTGAGAGAGGGAACATGAATAGGGGTGAGGAGGACAAAGGGAGAAGCAGACTCCCCACTGAGCGGGGAGGAGGTGGGATAGAACCCAGTGCTCCATCCCAGGACCCTGGGATCATGACCAGAGCAAAGGCAGATGCTTAACCAACTGAGCCACCCAGGTGTCCTGCTTCTTCCTTTTTTTTTTTTTTAATGTAAGTTTATATATACACATGTCTTATCGCTGTATAATGGCTGTGTGCGTGCGCAGACGAAGGGTCATCACAAACAGGTCACGGAAGACAAGGGCAGGAAGCGTTTTGTGCCGCACATAAGGAAGGAGATGGGAAGGCAAGGAAATCGAGACCACTTGACCGGCTCGACCACTCCTGCTGTGTAGCTCTGTGACTTTGACTGTGTGCGGTTGCTGCCAGCCTTTTCCGTCTGGCTTAATAAAAATGAGAACATCTCCATTTTCTGCAGCGCAGTTGGGATAGATCGGTTAGGGGGCAATTTCATGCTCTTATTTTATTAAAAGAGACACACACTTAGCGCTCTTTGCATTTCAGTTTCTGGAAATGGCTTTATTTCAGACGGTGGCTCTCTTCTATCCTAGACTCGATGATGGTGCGTGATTGCCCTGCATGCCCACCCAAGGTGAATGTGATGCGTCCCATCCTGGGGATGGGTGGCTGTGGCTTCGTTTCCTAAAATGGGCTTCAGGTTGGCAGATCATTTGGATGAACAGAAACACAGAAACTTGTTAAAACTGAATTAAAATGTTTGCTTAGGAAAAGCAAGAATGCAGAGTGAAATTTTATAAAGGATTATGTTGCAGAAGATTGTGATTGATGATGTTCATTCATTTACTCAGGAGTATTTCTGAATGCCCTCCATGTTCTCGGTACCACCTTATGCTTGTATAAGAGGACACATAAAAAAAAAAAAAAGCAAAAACCCTGCTGCTCCAGGAACTCAAAATTTACTCTGGGAGGGAATCCATAACCAAGTGAACAAATAAAAATTTAAATTTTGTATTACAATATAGTGATCTTTGAGTGCTATGATAGAGAATAATTTAGTTGGGCTCCTATTCAAAAAGTATAGTTAAGGAAAATCCCTCAAGGAATTCCTATTTAAACCAGGACTCAGTGATGGCCAGTCTTCCATGTGAAAAATGAGCAGTATCTTTCTAGGGAAAAGAAGTCACGCGATTACACTGGCGATGGTCAGTTTCACAAACTCGAGAAATGGAAAGGGAACCAGGGTGCTGAGTTGGAGGCAGAATTGAAGTCAGGGAAGATGTAGTTGAGATTATTTAGGGCTTTGTAAATCCCAGTAAGGTGTTTGAAACAGATGCCTCAAATGGGACAGTCTGTAATGCCTTTCCTTCTTTACTAATTGGTATTACTTCTGTTATTTAGTATAAGTTACTGAATGAGGTACTATTGTTATTCTATATACATTAAAGGGTACCTACTTTAACAATGAACCATCCCAGACCATCGCATGGAAAAGACCTGGCATTGTGACAGGGCTGACATGTTGAAGGGAATGGCAGTGACTTTGAAATGACACAGACTAAGTGGTGGGAGCAGATTTGGATCTTAGTGCATACTTAATCTTTAACATGATTCTGTTGAGTCTCAGTGGATTGGAAAATAAATCCTGGATCCATTGATGTATTAGGATGTGATGTGACCTGACAAGCTTCTATGAGAAGGTGTGTCAAGCAGGATTTGGGAATCAGCGATGTCATGGAGATGGATGGTTTTCCAGTCTGGATCTCTGTTCTTCAAAAGAAGATGGAAATGAGGAGAAACTTAAAATCTTGTGAAATGCATAACCCGTATATGTGTCAATGTCCCCAGTGTATAGAGCATTTGCTTCACTAGAGAGTTCTGGGGAAAGACGTGCAGGCAGCAGGCCAATGTTGTGGATGGAGCTGTCCTCGAAAATATATTTCTGTAATTACGTGTTTGTCCTACCTTCAGCCTCAAAATGTATTTTCCCCTTGTCCTTTATGTCTTCCTGTCCCCTCGTCCCTTGCCTGTGTTGAGTCCTCCTGACAATGTGCTATGTGGTATACCCCCGTCACTCTTCTCTGCGATGGCTAGAACAGCCACCATGTTGGACATACAGGAAAGAAGACACTGTCCTTCCTCACGAAATACTGAAACTAGACGAGTGGGAAGAAATGCTTCGGTGGGTAATTACAGTGCAGGGAAAATTACAGTTGGTGCAAGAGACATTTAAAGCCTCTGAGGGTGGGATTCAGAAGAGAGAGTACGTTGGTTTGGGAGGGGAGGTTGAACACATTTATGGGGGCAGCAGAATTTGAACTGATACTTGAAGAGCGGGCACCCCTTTGCAGGCTGGGAAGGAGGTCCAGGTGCGGACTATGGTGAGCAGGGGAGACGCATGCGTGCTCTGACCTTGGGGAGAAGGGAATGATGGCTGCAAACAGGTTGTTTTGACACAAGCTGGCATTATCCAGCTCATATGTGCCCTTCGTTCATCCTCCTGGCACCAGAGGACTACTGGTTATCATCAGAAATGAAGCCTACCTACTAAGATGATGATTTTGTTGTGATAGGGCTCATTTGAGTCTTACTGGGGGAGCCAGGTTCCCAGTGACACACCTTTTTTTTTTAAGATTTTATTTATTTATTTGATAGACAGAGATCACAAGTAGGCAGAGAGGCAGGCAGAGAGAGAGGGGGAAGCAGGCTCCCCGTTGAGCAGAGAGCCCAATGTGGGGCTCGATTCCAGGACCCCGGGACCATGACCTGGGCTGAAGGCAGAGGCTTTAACCCACCAGTGACACACTCTTGAGCAGTTCACTCCCACCTTGCACCAAGGTTGGTGTCTGGGACAATCCACTACAGACGAGAGGGTGGTGTGTCCCTTCTGAGATGAAGTTACGCTCCCTGGTTGTGCCTTTGCCGTCTCTCAGATTGCTGACTCGAGGAAAAGTCAGCCACCATGTCACAATAGCTCTAGGGAGGGACGGACACAGTGAGGAACTGAGGCCCCCAGCCAAGTCCCATGAGTGGCCTTAGCAGGAGATGCTAAAAGCCCGGGGCAGCCTTCAGATGACCAAAGTCCTGGCTGCCATCTTGATGCCAACCCCATGGGACACCCTGAGTCAGAGCGCCCCAGCGACGCTGCTGCTGGATTCCTGAGCTTCAGAAACTGCTGGTCTGTGTTTTCTGTTTGCAGCCAGTGAGTTTTGAGGTTATTTTGGTAAGCCTCAATAAATAACTAATGCAATTTCCAACACCTAAAATAAGGTCCAATAGATAGAAATGATTCTCATTTAATTATCTTAAAATAATTAAATGAACAAATGAAGTGCTCACAACTTTTTATACTACAGGCTATTTAAAAAAATTTAGATTTAAATATATAAGCCTCTATATAGAAATCAGGTTATATTTGAATATTTTTTTAAAATACTAATTTGTAGTCCTTGAATGCAGTATTTACTTGTTTACTCCCCAAGTTAGTCCCTGAGATTCAAATAACACTGTTGGCTTCAGGCTAAGATTTAATTTTCAGCAGCTGGTTCCATCTCCTCTAAAAGGCTAGGATTCTATTTTTGTTTTTCCCGTGTGATTTTTTTTTTTTATTTTACTCTCCAGAAGCAGATTAGGAAAAAAATCCTTCATGAAAGTGTTGAGTCCTAAATGCAAAGTTCCTAGATAAACATAGTAACATAATCAGGGACCCCATCATTTTTTAAAAAATTCTTTTTCATTGTATTTATAAAGCCCCTTGTTATGAGGATACCTGATTTAAGAACTTGACATTTGTATAGGATCACAGTGAAATGGGGACTTGAGGTATTATCCTATATAAGTCTTGATCAGTCCATTAATTTTTTAAAAGAAATCATTTTCAAGAATGTTAAGTTTCATAGGGAAATTGAGGGGAAGGTATAGAGATTTCCTATGGACTCCCTACCCCACACATGCCTGGCTTCCCCCATTGTTGACATCCCCCTAGAATGGTACATGCGTTGTAACTGACACATCATAATTACTCGAAGGAGGAAGATGACATGAGCGTTCACTCCTGGTGTTGCCCGTTGTGTGGATTTGGACAGAGGTAGAATGACCTGTGTCCCTCATCATGATACCGTCCCGAGTATTTTCACTGAAAATCCTCTGTGCTCCGTGTACTCAGCCCCATCCCACCCGACCCCCTGGCAACGACAGATCCTTTTTTCGTCTCCATAGTTTTGCCTTTTCCAGAACACCTTATCGTTGGAGTCCTAGAGTGTAGCCTTTTCAGATGGGCTCCTTTCACTTAGAAATACACATTTAAGATTGCTCTGTGTCTCTTCATGGCTTGATGGCTCACGTCCTTTTAGCGCTGAGTAATATACCACGCACCGCACGGACCACACCTGCTGAAGGACGTCCTGGTTGCTTACAAGATTGGGCAGTTCTGGATCAAGCTGCTCTCGCATCCGTGGGCAGGTTTTGTGTGGACACATGTTTTCAACCCCTTTGGGGAAAATTCCAAGGAGGGTGACCACTGGATCGGATTGTAAGAGAAGGCTTAGTTTCATAAGCGGCTGCCAGACTGTCTTCCCAAGTGGCTGCCCCTTTGTCCCCGCCTACCCCTGCCCCCGCAAGGGCTGACCCCCGTGTTGCCCCACACCCTTGCCAGCATTTGCTGTTGTCGGGGGTCAGGCTTGTGGCCATTGCAACCTGTGTGGAGTTGTATCTCGTTTTAATTTGCATTTCCCTGATAACATACGATAGGGAGCATTTTCCCAAATGTTTATTTTCCATCTGTGTATCTTCTTTGGTGAGGGGTCTGTTAGGGTCTTCGGCTCAGTGTTTAATGGCGATGAGGTTGGAGAGTTCTTTGGATGTTTCGGCAACAGCCCTTCGTCCGCAGTGTCTCTGGTCAGTATTTCGTCTAGGCTGTGGCTGGTCTTCTCCTTCTCTGGACATCCTCTGTCCCAGAGCGGAAGTTTTTAGTTTTAACGACGTTGAGCTTCTCCATCATTTCTTTAACCCTTGAATTTTAGATACAGAGAGACTGGCTGGGAATGTGTTTTTATGGGTTCTCCACCTCACTTACCCAAAGTGAGCCCCAGTGGACCCCAGTCCCCGATATTTGTGCCTTTGTGCGGTGCTTCGGACCCGTAGCTGCGGGGGACCTAGGGAATGTCCTTGCTGTGGTGACCTGAGCTTGTAGAAGACTCTGGCCGAGCAGCCTGGAGCCAGAGCCTCCCCTCCTGACGCTGAGGAAGGAGGTGGCCACGGGTGAGGAGGCCCCGAGGGGAGGATGTGCGGGAGGCTTCTGGGCCCCGAGGCGGCCCCCCATCTGCACCCGGTGGGGGTAAAGCTCTCAGGCAGCTGCCGGTGTCGCATCCTGACCACAACCCGAATGATCCCGGAGCAGGTTCTTCCCAGGGAGGCCTCCAGGCGAGCGTGCTGGCCCGCAGGCACCTGTTCGCTGCTCTGTGAGACCCGAGCAGAGGACCCGCTCCTCGGGGGCTGGGTTCCGACCCATGCAAACTGCGAGAAAGGAAATATGTGCTGTTGCAAGCGGCTGGGTTTATGCTGATTCGATACACAGCTAGAGAGAACTCAGATGCTTTGTAATGTAAGTTTGTTACTGGTGGAGAGCGTGGGTCGTTCTGTCCATCTGGCTTCGGCTCAGGTCGTGATCCCAGGGTTGTGGGATCTAGTCCCGTGTCGGGTTCCTTGCTCAGTAGGGAGACCCCCTCCCTCTGCCTGCTGCACCCCTGCTCATGCTTCTCTCTCTTTCTCTGACAGTAAATAAAATCGTAAAAGTTTGTTACTCATGTTCCTAATCTTATTGAACCCATTGGTGTCTTAGAAAATAACAAAGATAGACATTAACTATTTCAAAATAAATTACTTAAACAGTTACAGCAGCAAGTCCAAGCAAATCTTTTTCTTTTTCAGAGCACGTTCCCCCCTCCCCGCCCTGCTGGATGTTTTTAATCACACTCTGTGGGGAAGGGGTTGATGGATTTTTTTCCTTCCCTGACACTAAGTGGCAGTCCCTTCTGTAACCTCGGCACCTGGTCAATTATTTATGTAGGGAACCGGGAAGGGAGGACCGTTTGCTGCTGGTCACTCATGCATTTTATTGCCAACTGATGTGATCAGTGCGTGGCGCTGAGTCACCCCCGTGGTGGGTAGGTGGGATCTGTTCCAACGTGGCAGAGCCCCCGGCTTCCCTGCGGCAGGAAGGACCCAGTGCGATCCCTAGATCAGTCTTCCTCCTCCCGCAGCTCCAGTCTCCACAGAGGGCTGTGTGCGGGATGCTGCACGGAACGTCAATTCAGTGCGATTCCCAGTTTCGCGACCCTCCCTTCTTTTTCAGTCCCCTCCGCGTCCTGCACGGACTTGCCACGTCATTTCTGGACAAGAAACACCCCAGATGCTAGAACCCACATACTCTGCTTTTGTGGAATGTCCAGCAGAAACTTCCCTTGAATGGAAAGACTTCTCATGTGGATGAGGTTTCTCTAGTGATTTCCATGCTTTCCTCATACTCTCCTGTCTCTGTTTCCCTGCATGGGGCAGTGAGTCCCAAAGAACTTGAGTCCCAAAAGACTCAGCAGTGTCTTTTGGGCAGTAATAGGTCTCCTTTTGTGTTCCCAGCCCAGGTCTGGCCTGTCCTTCTGCTTCCCATCGCAGCTCTGAGAGGTGCTAACTTTGTTCATGCGTTGTTTCTGTCAGTTCCCCTAATAGCCTTCTATTTTAGGTAATACCCTCATCTCCCATCTACACAGGAGGGAATGGAAGCTTAACAGATTAAATGCTTGAAGCACTGCACATTGCAAAGGCAGCTTGGAAAAAAAAAATTTTAATACAAAAAGAGAAAGCAAATGAAAGGTAAATTTTTTTTGAAAGGTAAATTATTTTTAATAAAGAAAATATATAGGGAAAAATAATATGATACAGAATTTTGAGCAGAAAATACTTGTTGAGCAACAGGTTTTGAGGGCTCCGATCTAGGCTCTAACAAGACTGCAGGTATCTTCATCGGGGCCTGATGATGGGGGAATCCCACTGCTTCCCGAATGCTCCGTAGTCACCGAGTGTGGCCTGAGAGCCCAGAGCTGTGGGACCTCACAGGAGGGAGCCACCATTTTACCCGGAGCTGGGCTCCATGCACAGCTTTGTAGATCGGAACAGGGATCGTGCTCCCTGTTTTGAATAAGCAGAGGGTGGGAGACAATTCCTGTACATCAGGAAAACTATGGGACCAGTAGTGGGAAAGTACAAAATTGTAGTTGGGGCAAATTTCAAGATAAATACAGAAAGGAAGTCCGACCAGGGAGGGGAAATCACTGTGTGTTTTCCTAGGTGAAGGTCAGCACCCTGACCCTAATCTCCCCAGCCTGACACCCGCCCCATTTCCACACCAGGGCTGCTCATCTGTTTGAGTTGTTAAGATGACAAAAATAGCTGAGCGAAAACACAGTTCCCAACTAAATTAGATACATTCTCCAAAGTCGCACTCATCCTTCTGGGTTGTTTCATTTTAGCTGGGGAGGGGCCTGGCCCACCTGAGTGCTAGTGTGTGGGACTCCAGGGCGGGATCCGTGCAGAGTTTATATTTGCAATTACTGGGGTTTCCCAGCCCCCCACACCACTAAACCTAGCAAGATCTTGGTATTTGTGGACTAGTCCTGGGGGTGGAGGAGGGGAATTACTCGGGAACGGTGGGATTGGTGGTTGCTTCTTGATGGGAGAAGGGAGTGTGGCAGGTCCATTTGGGACCCAGACCCACAATGTCTGGGCTGTACGGAATTTATCCTGTGGTCAGGAGTAGCCATTGAACATTCCTCGAGCAGTAGACTGGTCGTGAGCAGAACCACTCTGAAAATTTGAACGGAGCGGAGATTGAGGTTGGAAGGATGATGTTGGGGTCTCACGGAATGGCTGAGGGGGAGGCGGCAGGCACCTCACTCAGGCCGTGGGAAGAGGAAGAACGAGAGGCCAGTGTGTGGGTCTAGGCACCAGGGATGCCTGCTCAATTCTTATTCCTTCTTTGAGCAGCTCTGAAGTATGAGAGTCGTTTTGTTATTTTCATTGTTCTCAAAAAGAAACATCTGGTTACTTTCTTTGGGCGGAAGCCCTGCGGAGGTGCGGTATTTCGGGGTGACGCCCTGGATGCTGTGTGGCTCTCCCGGCACCTGCTGGGTGCTCCTGTTTGGGCAGGTGCAGTGTGCAGGGAGGGGGTGCCCGTGTTCCGGTCAGGCTGCCCGGTTCCAGCCCACGCCTCCCCCTTGGGCACCCTCCCTGATCTCCCTGATTCAAGTGCATGGGTGGTTGGAGGTAGGAACGTAGCACAGCCACTGTGGGGATTACCTGACCCACGATAAGTGCCCTGACCTTGACCTGAACACACAGGGTTACCAAGGCCTGCACTTGCGCACTTGTGATTGCCGTACTCCGTGAACAAACCAGGGAGCACCTGGCCTCCCTTAACATGGTCTGCCTCTGGGGCCTGTCGTCTTAAATACTGACCTTGCAATCCTCTTTACAGTGGGGTCATTAAGCTTATTTTCTTAGCAGCAGATTGGTACGCATTCTGTACTACTGCCTGTGAACAAACTAGAAGATTCACTTTCTAACTTTCTTTTGAGTAAGAGAAAAATTTCCACACAATGGGACTATAAATTTAAGTGGAAGAATACCCTTGGGTATTTACAATAGGTATCAGACTGTGTTCTTCGTCTTCCCGAAGGTGTAAAATTATAGTTAATTGCTCTGTTCTCGATTTTAAAGAGCAAGGAGTTCATAAATAATAAGCTTGAGTGGCAGTTTGCAGCGGCTCTAAAACCTTTCAATGTGTTTTTCATTGCCAAAGACGTAATTCTTCTGAGTGTTGATTATTCCCATGAATTTTAAAATATTTTAAAATGCTCTATAGAGACTAAACAGATGAAAATTGTCTCTGAATTCCCTTTGAAGAGAGCTGGATGTATCATGAGAAGCCTACAACCTTTAGTTTCCTGTGACACATGCATCCCTCATGTAGTTACAATATTTCTTACAAATAGAATGTAGGGTATGGGCTAAAACGTAAATAATGAAATTACTCCTTCTGAGTGCATAATAACAGATTTTTTTTTTTTTTTTTTTAGAATTACGGTTATCTGCTGTGTGTGTGTGTGTGTGTGTATAGAGAGAGAGAGTCTTTGTTCTTCATATCTGGCAACTATTTGTCGATCAAAAATATCAACCATTAAGAGACTGTATTATCTACTCAATCCTAAATCCTTCTGGACTACAAATTTCACCAGATATTTAAAAATATATGTATCTTGGGGTGCCTGTGTGGCTCAGTGGGTTAAGGCCTCTGCCTTCAGCTCGGGTCGTGGTCCCAGGGTCCTGGGATCGAGCCCCACATCAGGCTCTCTGCTCCGCGGGGAGCCTGCTTCCCCCCCTCTCTCTGCCTGCCTCTCTGCCTACTTGTGATTTCTGTCAAATAAATAAATAAAATTAAAAAAAATACATGTATCTTTAGAAGTTTACTATCCTTAAAGATGCAATGATTATGCCTCAGGTTTGCCCCATTCTCACCAAAACCCAGCACAAATAAGCTCATGAGAACCACACCCATTTGAGGTAAATACAATATTTGGGGACCCCAGCACCATGAACTTGAGATTTTCAAGGCACTAACTTCCCCTGCACATGCATCACTTGTTTTTTCAGGCAGGATTCTTCTAGAACGAAAACAGCGTGACTGTGTTAACAGAATGCTCTTTCTAGTGGCTGCATATTGAGCAGGAAATAAATGTATAATCAAAGCAGCCAAACCAAGGCATGAATACATTAGTTGTTTTACTATCTCAGCCCCTGCCCTGGGAACCCATGGTGGGTGGGTATGGAGATTTGTTACACTAAAGTTTTGTTACTAACTTTTGTTAGTATATAGCAAAGATTTGTTACTAAGTAAAGTTACCAAGAATCCCATTTTCCTCTGGGTTCTTCACATCCTGCCATCAACCTCCCGCACAGGCATTTGGAAATCAGGCTCAAAAAAAACCTGAGATCAATCAGTAAGTTGCTAAATTTGTTTTTGAACTTGAATACAGCTTCATCTCCTGTGTTGTCTTTGGGAAATTACACAGGGAAAAGTCTGTTTAGTGACATGAAGCATCGCCGTGTCTGTGCCGTGAGATCTAGAACTTTGCCCGGGGAAGTGCCCGGTGTTCGGGTGGTGAACAAGGCGCTCGAGTTCCAACTTGGCCGTGAAGAAATGGACCTCCCCAGGCTGTAGTGTTCTTATGAGGTTTCCTGGATGAGTGAAATGCTTGAAAAGTGGTTTGTGAACGTCAAGCTCTATGCAAAGATGACATTTTTTTCCTAATTTCAGACACTCTGAGGAGCTCCCTTGTCCCATTCACCCCGAGGGGGATCCATTGTCCTTTGAGATGTAAATGTCATGTTGATACCAGGACCTATGATGAGGCCTTGGTGGGGATGTGAAGAACAGCGCTTCCGTCTGAGAGCAGGCGCGTCTGAGAGCACAAGCTCCTGCCCCCGCTCTTGGGGGAGACTGTTTAGGAGCCAGACCTAGAAACTGCTGGTTCCTCTTCCTCGTGATGCCGCCTGTTGGGTTTAGGCTGAACGGCCGCTCCGAGGACCGTGTGGAGTACAGCGAGACTCCAGAGATGGTTGGCCTCTGTGGTCCCCGAGATCTGTGACAGACCGCTCCCTGTGCCCGAGGAGCGCCCGCATCGCGGTGGGCGGTCCAGCGTCACTAGCTGTCGTGACCGCGTGACAGTTTTGTGGACCAGAACCATGCTGTCACCTTTCTCTTCCTCTGCTCCTATCCTAAGTCGGCTCTGGATGCTTGCAGGGTGCGCGCGGCTGGACGGGGAGCTGTCCTCTGCTCGATATTTATCAGAATCTCAGCGAGAACACTTTTCCTGACTCCATTCTCTATTTGTATCGCTCCCATCATCCGAAGCAAAAATACCAAGTCCTTAAAGGTAGACCGTGTCTCTTAAAGCTTAGTAATCTTTCCCAATAGCTAAGTCTGTCCCATTTTCCTAAGTTACAGTGTGTCCATTTCCATGTGTGCATGAATGTTTAGGATCTCAAAGGAGGGAAGAATTGTGGAATCAACAGGATACCTGTCTGATGTCCCTGAGCCTAGAGAAGGTTTCACCTGCCAGTTCACACCAGTGGGACTGGTCCAGCTTCCCCTTCCTTTCTGTGCCCTCCGGACACGGGCTGCGTTTGCAGCAGCATAGAGATCATAATGGGATTCTTCCCGAGAGCACAACTGGGATACACCGGGGTGCTCTGCATCAAGGGACGGACTCCTGCCCGCCCTTGACCAAGGTGGGGCTGCCCTCTGATCTCTTCTGCTCCAAGTCTGTCAGTCCTCCTGTTGCACCACTAAGGACACAGGAAAGTTATAGTCTTTAAAAATCTATTTATTTATAAATGTTTTATAGAATTAGAGAAGGAGGAATTCTGTGTTGTTAGCTGGGGTTCTCCTGTGGTGATCATACATTGATTCTCATTCAAAACAGATTCTCTCTCTGTCTTTGTATCTCTAGCTTGCAGGAGTTAAAAGCACATACGACACTTGGATCAGATCATTTCTAAGCTGCCTGGACCAGATTCTGGCCAGGGGCACACCTGGCCCCCGTGCCGCTTCTCCGAACTGCATCCACGGGGGCTGTCGTGGGCTTCCTTTGTCAATTAGGACGATGTTGGCCGTGGGTAGACCCTATCTTCATTGTGATGCCCAATGCTGCGAGGAGGTTATGTTCCCACATCACGACTGTTCAAGGGGATGGTTGGCTCGAAGCTTGGTTGGCCAGCCTCTCCCTGACCTCTTCAAAGACCTCGATGCTTTCTGTCTGCTCCGTCTTCTGCTTTGCAGACCCCCTCCTTCTGCTGCCTGATGGCTGCAGAGATACCAGGCATCATGCAGTAAAGGTGGTGCTGAGCCCAGAGGAAAGGAAGAGCCTCCCCTGAGTCGTTTATAGTGAGGTTTAAATGACTTTGGCTCCCACCGTGGCAGCTGCCCTTCCTGGGATGGGGGGGGACCCACAGAGACAGCGTTTTCTCCTGCATTGTCTGGGCATCTGCAGTCCCTGCTCCCCACAGAGCCTTTCCAGCCTTTCCTACAGTTGTTACTGTCCACGTGGCAGGCTCTGCCTGCCTCTCAGTCTGGATATTAAAACTTACCTCCACGGAAGGAAATAGACTTCAGTTAGTAATCTGGCAGCAAAGTCATACAACTTTGGGAACCTTATTTTTTCCATCAGCACTGTTATTGTTTTTAACTTCAGAGACAAATTGCAAATATCATGATAATAATAATTTTAAAGAATAATCTTCCTGTTGTAGGCAAGATTGACCAAGAGATGCTGAAGGGTCCCTTTCTGGGGTCTTGATCTGTTCCCCTGATCTGTGTGTCTGCTTCTGTGCCGCTACCATGCAGTCTTGGTGATTACGGCTTTGTAATATAGCTTGAAGTCAGGCAACATGATCCACCCCGGGTTTTTTTTTTTTCTTTTAAGATTTTATTTATTTATTTGACAGAGAGATCACAAGCAGGCAGAGAGAGAGGGGGGAAGCAGGCCCCCTGCTGAGCAGAGAGCCAGACTCAGGGCTTGATCCCGGGACCCTGAGATCATGACCTGAGCGGAAGGCAGAGGATTTAACCACTCAGCCACCCAGGTGCCCCTTTTTTTCTTTTTCAACATTCCCTTGGCAATTCTGGGTCTTTTCTGGTTCCATACAAATTTTAGGGTTGTTTGTTCCAGCACTTTGAAAAATGCTATTGGCATTTTGATAGGGATGGCACTGAAAGTATAAATGGCTCTGGGCAGTGTAGACATTTTAACAGTGTTTATTCTTCAGATCCATGGAAAAAGTTTTTCCATCTTTTTGTGTCTTCTTCAATTTCTTTCATAAGTGTTCTGTAGTTTCTAGAGTACAGATCCTTTACATCTTTGGCTAGTTTTATTCCAAGGTATCTTATGGTTTTTCGGTGCATTGTATCCTGCCACATTACTGAATCATTCTGTGAGTTCTAGTCATTTGGGGGTGTCCTCTTTATATCTGAAAGATCTTCAAGATAAAAATCAAAAGATTCCTATGTCCTAGATCTAGAGTTTTGTCTTTGGAGTGTTTTTCTTTCTAGGTATGTTTAGGTGGGGAGAAGGCCTCAAAAAAAAATTCCTATCTGGCTCTGCATATCAGCTTCCAATCTGGCCAACTTCGAACTGTGGAGCTACTTAAATCCTTTCAAATGTTTTGTCAGGCTTCAGCTGGGACAGAGTAAATATGCCTCGGAGTATCAAACAACCCCATGGACCCAAGAGACTTCACTAAAGGTATTCCTACCCAAGATCCAGAGTCACACCCAGAGATAGCCCCTCAAAAGACAGCTCCCCCAAGAGCTGCCAAATGGTGGGATTCCAGACACAATAGAGCATGAGCCTGATTTCTGCCCAGCCATTTCTGGGGACCCCCCCCCCCACCCTGATGGTTGCCAAGCCATGTTCTTGAGACACAAAATGAGACCTACAAGAAGGCAGTAGCTATTCCTGGGAGAAAAAGAATCTTCAACCAATGAGTCTGGACTTAGGAAGGAAGGGACAATGCGAAATTTTACCTTCCTCTCTCAACTGGGCATTCCAGACAGATCTGGAAGGGCTGACTTGTAAGAATTCTCACCCTTTGCCAGCTTCTGCCAGTTTTCTGAGAATCCTTCCTAGAAGCTCCAGAATGAGTCAGCTTTAAAATAGAGTGCGGTTCCAATATTTGGCAGAATTTGGCAAGGTTTTCCATTAATTGTAGTTTCTCCTTGGCTATTTAAGGGGATAACTGGTAACTGTTTATAGGAGAATCCCTTTGAGTTCCTTCCACCCTTAGAGGAAATATTGGGCCCATAGGGGGCCCTCATTCTACGGTAGAATTGGGTCATCTGCAAGGCTGATAACTTGTTGGATTTTTTTTTTTTTTAAATAGTCTCGTAGTTTCTTCAGAGTGGAAAGACAGTTCACACGGAGAACTCGTAGACTGAGTGCAAAGAAAAGGGTGAGGGGGGGTAGCAGGAGTTCTGTCAGTCTTATGGTCTTTTATTTCAGGTACCTTTTGTGTCTTTAATTTTTCATTAGTCTTTTGCAATTGATCCTTCAGTAAAGCTATTTTGGAATCTTGAAGACTTCTGGAGGCTCCTGCCTGTCAGGTATCCCATTCTGTTGGCTTGTTTTCAGGTACCCTTGCTTTCAAGTGTGCCCCTTAGATGAATGAGCTTGTCTAGTGGGGCTGTTCGCCAGAGTGGCCGTTGTATTTCCACTTGGTCTTGGTAAGATTTGCCATTTTTACAGATCTCTACAGCTTCTGAGCCAGAGTTCTGAGACCTAGAAATAAGTCTGCCAGAGAGAGGAGTGCTCAACTCTTTGAAACTTGAGGATTCCATTCCTCTCAGCATTAGGTTTTTGGGGTCAAATTAATGTATCCGAGGGATGAGCCGCTGTCTTGGAGATTGTGTGGTGCTTTGCCCGGTACCTCCTTGCATGGAAATTTTGAGACCGATGGGTAACCTGGTATCCATGTAACTCACTCTGTAACCATTTGTCCTCATATAAGTTTCTAACAATCAGATGGCAAAGGCTCTAGCAGCTTGCAAGTACTCAGCCTGTGCCCACCAGTTTGGTGGTTTTGGATTCTGAGATTCCCCTTAATAATAGACCTCTTATTCCTTTATGTCATGGGCCCATTTTTCAGACACCAATAGTAACCAAGAGAATAGAACCTGTGGACACCAGTAAGCCAAGAGACAGTACCATGGATTGGCCAAGGGAAGGCCTTAGGTGTACAGGACCAGAAGTTCCTAGAATGGAACTATGGTTTGAACCAACAGACCCAGCACAGGGGGGCTTGGAGTGAATCAAGGGCGATGGACTTGGGCTCAATGGAGAAGCATCTGGTAGCTCCGGCCGACTCTCTAAGTCCTGGACTGGGGACTAAGCAAGGGCTGAGGGCTGGAGTTCTGTTAGAACCTCTCGCCGGTCTGGAATGACCCACTAACCTGGCTAGAAAGCCAATGGGATTTGGTACTCAACTCAAGATGGCAGAGCTCAGAACCAAGAAGAACTTACCCATGGCCCTTGGAAACAGTGAACAAGACCGAGAACTCAAAAGGCTCATGGGTGCCGACACCTGCATTTCCATTGTTTGCCCCCGAAGCCATCAGAAGTCCCCTTTGGATCCCATCACTGCCACCAAACTGTTAAAAAAACAAAATTTTCTGAATAACTTTTAAATCTTTTACTGGCTTTCATCCAACAAATCATGAATTGGGCAGCATCCAGTCCAGCAGATGGAGAGGAGCTCCCCAGAGCTCCTCTCTTAGAGAAAAGCTCTTATAGACAGAAGGGAGCAGGAACAAGGAAGTTGTACTGGGCAAAAAAGCTGGTTGGTTATTGAAGGTCACTTTCTTGGAGAGAATTGCAGAGCAAGGGTCCATCAGGAAGATGACCCAACGAGTGGTGATTAAGTGATTCCTGATTGGTGTAAGATTCCATCTCTGGGAGAACCAAAAATGTACATTAAGTCCCAGTTTGGTGATATGGGGTTAGCTTGAGCGACTCCCTGTGGGGCCTGCCATCTTGTTAACAGTCTCGTAGTGATTAAAGATTATAATCCATTTGACCTCATTTTTCCAAGTTCAGTGATTCAACTTGAACTTATTGACTATGCCACGTCCTTGACACATTGTTAGTCTTTGAGAAAAATAGCAGAAAACGTATTAGTCCCAGGATCTGCTCTAGAGGAACTTAGTATAAAGGGATCTTGGGGAGAAGATTTACGGTACCCAGTAACAAACATAAACCCTGTGTTCACATGGGGAAAGGAAGAATAGTTTTCCCTTGACTCTTCTAGGTTTTAGCCCGATATCTCTTTGTAATAAAAGGACACATTAACCAGAGAGAAACAGAAGGTTAGTATTGTGTATACCTCTTGCGTGCGTGGGAGATAACCAGAAACTAGTTACCCAGAGTGACTCCTTGAAGTTGCCTAGGCCACCACCTGAAAGAAAAAAGGGGATGGGGAGGGAGAGGCCAGTTAGGGGGAACTTCCTGGGAGCACAGCAAAGTGTTCAAAATGGCCAACTATGTTAAAAAAAAAAACAACTTTCATTTTGATTTAAAATTCATCCCTGAAGCTCCCTATGCCGCCCTCTCCTTTCAGTGACACCTTTGGCCGGCAACTGTATTTTTCTTGAGCTTAATGCCTGTGTTTAGCTTTCCCTCTATTTTTGCATTTTCCTTCTGAAGACAGCTAGTGCTAGGTTTTCCTATGATAAGAACAAAAAGGTTCTTTAAAGAAATTCACTTATTTTTTTACCTACATTTATTTGAAAGAAATATTTAAAATGTAATGAGTGGGCTCCACGCGGTTCTGACCAAGGAGGACACACCTCCAAGGCAGTAAGTACTTCTGAGATTTCAGGGATGGGGAACAGAAATCACAGCCGGAGACTGTCCCAGAGGAAGAGGAGGACGAGTATATGGGAGCGTTTGAAAGCCTGCCGTGGCATTAATTTGAGTGATTTCTGTGTTGCTGAAGCACTAGGGTCCTTATATAGAAAATTTAGCAGGGGTTCCTGTGAGGGAAATCTGGATGACATCGGGCAAGAATATTTATTATCCATTGAAACTTTAAACACACTGATACAGCTCCACTGCTCAGAGCAAGGAGATTACATAGTTTTGCTGTTTGAGCCTTGCTCACGGCATTTCGTAAAACTCAGGTAAACTCAGTTTGAGATGGAATTAACAAAGTGAAACCCATCCAGTGGGGAAAGTATGATAAAGATTTTGAAATCTGGGGTGCCCGGGTGGCTCAGTGGGTTAAAGCCTCTGCCTTTGGCTCAGGTCGTGATCTCAGGGTCCTGGGATCGAGCCCCACATCAGGCTCTCTGCTCAGCGGGAAGCCTGCCTTCCCCCCCCTCTCTCTGCCTACCTCTCTGCGTACTTGTGATCTGTGTCTGTCAAATAAATAAATAAACTCTTTAAAAAAAAGATTTTGAAATCTATGTCAGGAGAGCTGAGATTGAAGAATCTAAGAATGTTTTTTTTTTTTCTGGGGCACCCAGGTGTCTCAGTCGGTTAAGCATCCGACTCTTGGTTTTGGCTCAGGTCATGTTCTCTGGTCTGGAGATCAAGCCCCACGTAGGGCTTTGCGCTCACTGGGGAGTCTGCTTCCTCTCTCCTTCTGCCCCTCCCCCTGCTCATGCATGCCCTCTCTTTCTCTGAAATAAATAAACCTTAAAATATTTTTTTCTGATGAACAGAGAGTGGCTACTGAAATCCTCTTTGTATAGCTGAACATTTTCTTCTTGATAAGGAATCAGCAAGACGAACAAGGATTTGCTAACAAATCCTATGCTGTCCATAGGTAGAGTCAGCAGCCACCTTGAGTAGTGAGAGCTCTGTCAGCAGAGGTAATCAAACAGATCGCGCAGCAGCTATGACTGAGTGAGCAGTCACAGTTGTGTGCAGTGGTTGGGACGCTAACTTCAGAGGCCTGGTTGGGGTGTGGTGTGTAGGGCTGGGGGTTAGGAAGAAGTTTGTATGTGAAAATACCTGCTGCGTTATAGGCTGTTCTCCAGTACTTTGGATCGTGTGTTTCAGGGTATGAACAACTTGTAAAACTTATTTTCTGATCAAGTTGCTTAATTCTCAGCCCCAACAACAAGATCGTCCTATAACGTCGGCGTGGCAAGGTCATTCCTGTTGTAGAGAGCCTCCAGAGCCCAGAGGTGTAGGGGAAGATGGGTCCAGAGTATGTTTGGAAGTAGTCGTGGGCTCTGCTAGCAGCCCGCGGGTTTGTCCTTTGTGTTTTCTTGCCTGTTGAAAGCGGAGTCCAAGGGTTCTGGTGAGAAAAGCCCAGCTTCCTGCCTAGAACAGTGAACAGGCTGACACTTGCTAATAACCAGCAGATGGCAGCATCTGCCCAGAGATGCCCCAACCGTCCGCCACCAGCTCGAGGGCCTTGAGATATATTAAGGAACGCTAGAGGGCGCCCAGCTCCCACTGCTGGCTGGAGAGCCGGCTGGTTCAGAGGATCTCCTTCTTTGCATGTACACACACACACACACACTCACTCACTCACTCACTCACTCACACTCCTATGCCTGTTCACAAAGAGGATCCCGCGGCTGTCGACGTAGATATGACCATTACACACATGCTCCCACACACATACGATTCCCAAGCGGCCCATCGAGATCCCAGATCTCAAGGTGCCATTTCTTCTTTACCTACTCTTGTACACTTGGGCAATCACAAAAAGTGTTCTACGTCAGATATGTGTTTCAGTGGCGGGGTTTATTAGACTCCAAGGTCAACCAGGTTACCAGATGGACAGAGGTTGTATCCAGTAGGAAATAACAGCAAATAAACAACTAAGACTAACAGTGTGCTTCTTTGTTTGGTGTGGTGATCAGATGTATCTATCAAAAGAAATATATATAGATCTAGATCTGTTCACACTCATATATTAATATGCATAGTATAATATATAGAGAGCTTAATTTTGCGAGAGAAGTATCTTCATCCCCCCCTCTACCCTCCAATGTCATAAACTACCTAGTGGTAGGAAAGAGATTTCATCCCGAATTTACCTGCTTGCAGACCCCTCTCCTCTGCACAGCCTCTAACTGCTTCTCCTACAACATGGGAACAAGAAACACTCAATCCTCTGCAAGGAATTTAGTGCCACTTAGAATTGTTTTTCATTTTCCAAATAGGATACAGGTGAGCTAAACAAAAACTGTTGCCAAGTGCTACATAGAGACTTTGCTACCAAAGGCAAGTTCTACGTTAAATGGAATGTAACATGGAATTCTGGCTCCCTGTGTGTTTGCAGGAGTGTTGCAGAAAACACAATTTTCTATAATCACAATCACACCTGAGAAGCCCCGTGACCGTATCAATTTTGAAAACAAGGCTAAATGAAAATTGCTGTGCTGGTTCTCTAGAATGTTCCTGAATAAAATCAACTGCATATTCTCAGGTCAAGGGGAGACGAGAACGAACATAACCCAGATGCCTTTTTCACCCAGGCTGCTGCCGGCGGCAAGGCCATCATAATCTGGACCGTGTGTCCCCCCAGTAAAGCTGTATGACCACGAAGTGGCATTAAGATCAGAATAAAGTTCTCAACAATGAGTATGAGAACTTTCCTCTGCTTTGGTCAGCCCACTCCTGGTGATGCCAGGTTCTTGGTGCAACGTTTTGGCAAGAGGACAATGGTCGGGAGGAGAGAGCCTGGGGGGGGAGGCACTAAGTGCTCCCAGCCAGACCGCCCCAGGCCCCTCAGCTGGGTCTTACACCGTAGGTTGGAGGAGAGCTGATTGAAGGAGAGCAGAGCACCTGTATTCAAATATGCAGTTATGTGGGGCATATGTTTTGGGAGCCTTTGGGGATCAGATGCAGGCCTGGGAACAGAAAGCAGACACAGAGGCAGAGGGTGTCTCCTTTAAGGAAAAACATAGTCACACACATCACTGGCCCACCATGGCCTGGGTGGCCTGGTGAGGGCATCAGTAAACACTTGGCGCACTGACGAGCTGCACGAGCAGGAATCCTGCCCATGTATGGAAGTGGGAACCAAAGCCGGGAGCACAGTGGCGACAGGCCTCCTCCGTCCCCGCCTTGTGGAGCCTTCGGTCTGATGTGGAACACGGTGAAATGTCCTATCACGGAAGAACGGGGAGCTCAGGAGCCCATCAGAGCCCATCACTCCTTCTCCGGGAGTCGGCAGACCAATTCCCAGAGAAAGGCTGTCTTTTTTTCTTTTCTTTTCTTTTCTTTTTTTTTTTAAATTTTATTTATTTATTTATTTGACAGGCAGAGATCACAAGCAGGCAGAGAGGCAGGCAGAGAGAGAGGGGGAAGCAGGCTCCCTGCTGAGCAGAGAGCCCGATGTGGGGCTGGATCCCAGGATCCTGGGATCATGACCTGAGCTGAAGGCAGAGGCTTAACCCACTGGGCCACCCAGGCACTCCAGAAAGACTGTCTTAATGCAAGGCTTGAATATAGGAGTCGGTTGAGTAATGAATGTGGGAGAAAGAAACTTTTCTCATGGAAGTACTCCACCTTCCCAAATACAAAGGTCCCCACAGCTCCCTTTGCGTATATGACTTTCCCAACAGGTGGCCTAAGACCACCTCAGAATGTGTCTTGAAACCATGTATTTGCTGATGACTCCGCAGTTGGGGCTGGCCTCGGACAGGTGGTCTTTCTCCTGGCTTGTCTAGAATCACTCACGGGGCTGCTGTCCTCCGTTAGCTCAAGCGGGAGGAGGGTCCAGATGGCCTCAGATTTCTGGACGTTGGTGCTAGCCTTCCCTCAGGGCACTTTAGTTCTTCTCCATGTGGTTTCACTTTGGCCAGCAGGAAAGACCGGCTTCTTCATATGGTGGTCTCGGGACAGCGTTTCCAGAGGGCAAAGGAAGACGTTTCAAGGCGTCGTGAGGACTGGGCAGTGGAACTCACATGGTATCACTCCTACCATATTCTGGTGGTCAAAGCAAGTTTGAAGCTGAAGAATGAAGAAACGGTTCCCACTTTGGGGGGGACTTCGGTCTACAGCAATCGGGCTGAGAAATCCAGAAATGGGGTGAATCCAGAAAAGGTGACTCCAGAGAGCTGAACTTGAGCTTCAGGACAAAGAAGGTTTGATTAAGGAGAGCCGAGGAGGACAGAGCGCCGCAGGGAGAGGGTTAGCGCGGGAGTTCAGCAAGAGAACCTTTCCCTCCAGAGACTCAGACGGTGAGTTTGCTTTTCTGGATCTGAAGTGTCCTTTCACAGCTGCTGCGCGGTGACACCCTTCATGAAGGGACTTCCTTCATGCCCATGGATTTGGTCAAAGCCCCAGTTATCGGTCCTTGCTGTGTCCCCTGGTCGGCTCATGTCTGAGAATCTTGCTTCCTGGTTTGGGTCCTGTTACCTCACCAGGAGTAGAGGGGACGTGCTGTTTTCGTGGCTGCCTGCAGAAGACCCCCCCTGGAGTCAATGTGGAAGCTGGCACAGGGGACTCTGAGGACCATTAGGAGGGCAGGTGGACTTCAGCCCCTGAGGGGCGGGGCCGTCTAAGCCACACCCACCTACTCTAAGCCACACCCACCTACACCCCCCACCCCCACCCCCCCCCGGCTTGCCACAGGATTCTTTTTTTCCCTCCTGTGGATTATGTTCCGTTGGTAAGCAAAGATATTTTATCGCTGAGTGGTCCGTGAGAAGAAGAGATGAACAGCCGTCAACTTTTTGGCCAAGCCGGGACAGAGGTGACTTAGATCACCGAAGGTCCTATGATAGCCACATGCTCGAAGCCGCTGGGAAAGGATAGCCAATGTTGCCTCACATTTTTGGGGGACCCTGTGGGCAGGAACAAAGCCTGATTTCACATTAAATGCAAACCCTCTCCTTTGAGCAAATCCTCCTGTCACGCTGAGGCAGTCTGGCAGCCACCGAGCCTTTATGGGGGAAGGTCTGTTGGCGCGCAAGTGGAGGCACATTCTCGAAGCAATAGCAAGGATGACAAGTGTCTTCCACTTCCTGAGGGTGCCTCTTTGTTCCTTGAAACCCAAGGAGCGTCCACAGAAATACAACCCGAGCAACGAGCCATTCTTAACAGGTAGCAGTTGGGATTTACGCCGTTCGGCCAACCTTAATGCTGGCCGAACTCCTCCTCCGTTTTTCTTTGGGGAAAAGTGGAGTCTCCTGGAGGTGGCAGGAATAAAGACCCGTGGATTCAACGCATTTTGTGTTTGATTAGCCAGATTCTATAAAATGACATGCCCCTGAACCTCAGGTTGCCCATGTTTTGCTAAGATAGGAGGGATTCCCTCCGGGACAGACAGGCCTGGGGCTAATTACGGTGTAGGGTGAATTCATCACTAAATCTTTTTCACTAACAAAGACGAATTACCTCATACGTTTTACAAGGCCCTAAAAAATTAGGTGAGTGGATGGAACGTCCCGCCAGCGCAGGAACACAGAGTCAGCAAATGGCAGCCAGCCAGAGAGAGGACTCCTCATTCGTTTGCACAAGGATGAGGAGAGGTGACTGTCCCTGAGCACTGAGATTACGAGGTCTCTCAGGTACCATGATCTTCCCCGAGGTCATTGAGAAGGAGGCGTTATCATTACCTTAATTTGCAAATGAGGAAACGGTGTCCAGATACAGTCAGAAGAGGTTGGTTTCTAGAAAGTACAGCTCTTCTCTCTGCTTGCTTGATATGCGACATTTAGCAGACTTTTAAATCTCTTTGAGACTCAAGTCTCCTGTTCATGATGGGTGGGATACTACCTACCTCGTAGGCTTGTGACAAGAGAGGAGAATTCATTCGCTCTTAGGCAACATGTGCCCTGCGAAGTTGTTTATCAAGTGCTTACCCAGTGGATGCTGAGGTCGGACCGCCTGTGTTCTAACTCCAGCTCTGCTACCTGCCCAAGGCGATAAATCAAAGAACTAGTTTAGCTTCTCTGAGCCACATTTCCTTATGGATAAAATGGGAGCAGTACTATCAGTTGCCCACCCCCCACCCCCCCCTCCCGCAGTTTGTTGTAAAGTTGATCTGTGGTGGGTGAAGCCGATGTTAAGCACCATGATGACAATGACAATGATGACGTTGACAGTAGTCATGGTTGTTGTCTCTCAGGTGATCTGCCTGGGGTCAAACAGCATGTCACGTCCTGAGCTAGAAGCCGGGTCCAACTTAAAGTCTGAAGGTTTTTCCAGTGTAAGACAGGAACACAGAATTAAGGGTGGAGATGGGATTTCTGCGGTGGTACAAAAGACTTGAGCAACTCTGAGGAGACACCGGAAGTGTGGGCGGGTGGGCTGATTCTTTCCTTCTGGTCAGGATGGGATGTCCCAGGCTGTGATCAGAGAGGCTCAGGACCACCCTGGGTTGTAGGACCTGTATGGTCTCTCAAGTCTGTGCACAAACCATCAGTCATGGGACTGAGTTACAGACCTGCTGCCTCTGGGCGTGGTCTTCACCTCCAGTTTGAGAGCAGGATCTCTGCCACGGTCATAGGGAAGCCCTATTCCTTTATCATTCCTCTTTTTATTCCTATGGCTGCTGCTTTTCGGGGCAGTACCTGGGAGTCATTCAAATCCATAATAGTGTCTTATCCTGTATCATTCATTTAATCATTCATTCGTCTTCTATTTGCTACGTGCTACTATTTGCCCAAGGTCAACTAGCTGGTATATTAAGTTTCCACATCCTTATCTGTAAGGATACAGTGGTAATGAGAGTATCTATCCCTTAGGATTTAATCAAGATCATAGAAAATAACGCAGCAAAACACTTTGCTATTTTAGTCAGTCACTGCTTTACCACTTGCTGATAACTGTCTTGGAAACACATTAAGGATAGAGCAGGAAAGGGATTTGGTCCTTTGGCGATTGTCTGAAGATCTAGTTTTGAGTCCTGGCTCTGCCCGCTGATGACTAGTGTGACCTAAGGAAAGTCACTTTTTCTCTGAGACTTTTTTTACTCATCTGTAAAATTAGGATATGGGAAAAGGTCAACACTTAAAGGTTATTTGCCAAGAAACATTCATCTCATGAAATTGTCCTTATTGTGAAAGGGGCTTCAGTGGACCTATAAGTCTGGGAAAGTTTATATCTTCCATTCCTCTTCTAGAATGCCTCAGTGCGCAGAACCAGAGTGAGGACCCCATAAGGGAATCCTGTAGTAAAGAAGCCTATTAGATTTGGATTCAAGTTTCCTAAGCCATTCGACCATAGGACTTTCCCCCTCCATCGCAACAAATCACTCTCCTATGGATTGTTCTTTGGGACATTCTGGACTAGGTGATTTGCTAAGAGCCTTCTCAACCTTGGCAATCTTTTCTCTCTACCAACATCCTCTTCATTCCATGTTCCTTTCTATAGTTTCGACATTAGGTAGGAGTGGAGATGCTTTCCTGTTGATGGGGGCCACCTCTATCTATCCCAAACCATCTATCTATCTATCTATCCCAACTGATATCTAACTGATATCTAACTATCTATCCCAACTGACAGGTCTATATTTACACAGAGCCACATGGGTAAAATGCACACCCATCAGTGCATGCACAAAGAAGATGGGACCATACACAGTCTAAAAATGCATTTCACAACATTCTTATTGCTGCCGGAACTGGCTTTTAGGTTTTCCCACTGTTCATGGGTAGCCTTTTTTTTTTCAGAATTGGGTCCCATTTTTCTCACCCAAATGGAAAGAAAAACTGGGAACCAGAAGCCTTTTGTCTTCTGAGGAGCTGAGCCAAATGAGAGCGATGGTCTGGAAACCAGCCAGTTTGGATTCTAATTCTGCCTGTGCCGTGAACTTGGCCTTGATTTGGAGCAAGTCATCCGTCCAATCGAATCCTGCCTTTTTCCCACCTAGAAGGTGAGGGACTTGAGCTAGTCTGGTCTCTGTGATCTTTCCCCGCATGAGATGTGGTTTCTTCTAGATCAGGGGCATCCGAGGCTGCTTTGGACCCAGTAGCCCCAGAGGCTGTCCCTGCAGCTTCTCTAGGAGCTACCTGATCCTGCGTGGTTTCCATTAGCCTGTCTTACCAACAAGCAATGCCAGAACAACTCAAGCCCATCTGGCTCTTTCGGAAGGAGCAGTATTTCACTCCCCAGGTACCGCTGCCCACCCAGATGTCACCCTTGTTTTTGGGAAGATGCTCTGTCAGGACAGCATGTATCCACTAGACCAATGGCCTGGATTGAGGGATTTGGTGGTTTGTTTTCTTTCTTTCTTTCTTTCTTTCTTTCTTTCTTTCTTTCTTTCTTTCTTTCTTTCTTTCTAATCTATTTCTTTTCAGCGTAACAGAATTCATTGTTTATGCACCACACCCAGAGCTCCATGCAATACGTGCCTCCATAATACCCACCACCTGGCTCCCCCCAACCTCCCACCCTCCGCCCCTTCAAAACCCTCAGGTTGTTTTTCAGAGTCCATAGTCTCTCGTGGTTCACCTCCCCTTCCAATTTCCCTCAACTCCCTTCTCCTCTCCATCTCCCCATGTCCTCCATGTTATTTGTTATGCTCCACAAATAAGTGAAACCATATGATAATTGACTCTCTCTGCTTGACTTATTTCACTCAGCATAATCTCTTCCAGTCCCATCCATGTTGCTACAAAAGTTGGGTATTCATCCTTTCTGATGGAGGCATAATACTCCATAGCGTATATGGACCACATCTTCCTTTTCCATTCATCCACTGAAGGGCATCTTGGTTCTTTCCACAGTTTGGCGACCGTGGCCATTGCTGCTATAAACATTGGGGTACAGATGGCCCTTCTTTTCACTACATCTGTATCTTTGGGGTAAATACCCAGTAGTGCAATTGCAGGGTCCTAGGGAAGCTCTATTTTTAATTTCCTGAGGAATCTCCACAATGTTCTCCAAAGTGGCTGCACCAACTTGCATTCCCACCAACAGTGTAAGAGGGTTCCCCTTTCTCCACATCCTCTCCAACACACGTTGTTTCCTGTCTTGCTAATTTTGGCCATTCTAACTGGTGTAAGGTGGTATCTCAATGTGGTTTTAATTTGAATATCCCTGATGGCTAGTGATGATGAACATTTTTTCATGTGTCTGTTAGCCATTTGTATGTCTTCATTGGAGAAGTGTCTGTTCATGTCTTCTGCCCCTTTTTTGACATGATTACCTGTTTTGTGTGTGTTGAGTTTGAGGAGTTCTTTATAGATCCTGGATATCAACCTTTTGTCTGTACTGTCATTTGCAAATATCTTCTCCCATTCCGTGGGTTGCCTCTTTGTTTTGTTGACTGTTTCCTTTGCTGTGCAGAAGCTTTTGATCTTGATGAAGTCCCAAAAGTTCATTTTCGCTTTTGTGTCCTTTGCCTTTGGAGACATATCTTGAAAGAAGTTGCTGTGGGTGATATTGAAGAGGTTACTGCCTATGTTCTCCTCTAGGATTCTGATGGATTCCTGTCTCACGTTGAGGTTTTTTATCCATTTCGAGTTTATCTTTGTGTACAGTGTAAGAGAATGGTCGAGTTTCGTTCTTCTACACATAGCTGTCCAATTTTCCCAGCACCATTTATTGAAGAGACTGTCTTTTTTCCACTGTATATTTTTTCCTGCTTTGTCGAAGATTATTTGGCCATAGAGTTGAAGGTCCATATCTGGGCTCTCTACTCTGTTCCACTGGTCTATGTGTCTGTTTTTATGCCAGTACCATGCTGTCTTGGTGATCACAGCTTTGTAGTAAAGCTTGAAATCAGGTAATGTGATGCCGCCAGTTTTGTTTTTCTTTTTCAACATTTCCGTAGCAATTTGGGGTCTCTTCTGATTCCATACAAATTTTAGGATTATTTGCTCCTGCTCTTTGAACAATACTGGTGGAATTTTGATCGGAATGGCATTAAAAGTATAGATTGCTCTAGGCAGTATAGACATTTTAACAATGTTTATTCTTCCGATTCAAGAGCATGGAATGGTCTTCCATCTTTTTGTCTTTTGGGGCCCAATTAGGCTGGGCCTTCTCTTTTATCTTTCTTTTCTCTCTCTCTATCTCTTTGTTCTTTTTCTCTCTTTCTTTTTTCTTTCATTTGGGTGGGGACTCTTGATTGCTCAGAAGCGTTCCAGGATGCACCTTGCCTGCACCACGGTCGATACATTCAGCTATATCCATTCAGCCATCTCTCACCAAAATGACTAGGAGGAGGAATGCCCAACAGAAGAAAAATTCAGAGGCTGGGCCTTCTGCAACAGAGCTAATGGCTATCGACATAGACAATATGTCGGAAAGGGAATTCAGGCTAACAGTTATCCAGGCAATAGCTAAGTTGAAGAAAGCCATGGATGACAAAATGGAATTGATTAGGGCAGAACTGAAAGCCACCAGGGATGATGTTCACAAGGTTTTCTTTCTTTTTTCTAAAAAATTACAACAAAAGAAATATCAATGCAAACCCTAATTTCAATTATGTGAAGGATTTTCCTGAAATCTGCAAAAGCAATTAAAACCAGACCCGGGCTTGCAAGTGGGACAGACACATTGGCTTAGATTAAGGCACGGGGATCAGCTTCAGTGTTGAGGTTAAAAACTGTTCTTTTTTGGCTCTGTCAGACCCTTAACGTCACTTAAGCATAATTGATTTGGGGGGACCGAATGCTGTGGATGTGTACATTGGCTTCTGTTTCCCCAAAGTCATGCTTTAAAGGAGCTCAGATTCCCTGAACCATTGAGCACAGAGATCCAGTCCACAAAGCCTCAAGGATGCGTTCTGAGATGCTTAGCTGTGCCCTTCTCCTTGCTCCATGGCCGGTGTGCTAAGAGCTGCTCCCAGCTCGTCTGGACCCCCTCAGTCACTCCCCGGGAGGGGAGGCCTTCCTCTGCTTACAGGTAGAGGAACACCAAACACCTGAGCTCTCTCTCTGGGGGGGCTCGGTGACTTTATAACTATGACCTTGGGCCAGCTTTTAGCCCCTGTGGGCCCCACTTGGCTTCCTGTTGGGTACAGCAGGGTGGAGAATCCCTGCCTGGAGCCCTTTGTGGGGCTCTGCTGGGGCACCTCTGCCCCCTTCCCCAGTTGACTCTAGAATATCTGTAGAGCATCCTTTGTCTCACTCTACCACTCTCTCCGGCGTGTCTCTGACTCAACAAGGGCCACCTTTTCTGGCAACAACCTGCCTCTCTTGCTTGGTGAACACATACATGTTCTTCCAGAATTAAGTGTTTCCTCCCCAGGTGGTTGCCCTTGACATTTCAGGCTAGATGTCCCTGCTCTGGGTTCCTCTCTGACATTGGTCATAGCGTTTAGGAAACCCAAAGTCCCCACCATCAAAGAGGCTCACAGACTTGTGACAGATGTGTCCCACTCTTCCACAACTCTCTTTCCAGCATCCCTTCCCTCTCCTCCTCATGTGGTTAATGGAATTCTAGGCATATCACCATTGGTGCATGAAAGTGAAGGATGTATCTTCTCCTTACATACCAGTGGTCCTACTGATGAGCTGAGTGAAGGGAAAAAAACTCTTGGTGATGGTCTACTGACAAGTCAGGGTGGGCACTGAACATGTGCTACCTCGTTTAACCTCTTCAAATTCTGATGATGTGTGCAGTAGCAATAAGGTGTGAAAGATGAAGACAGTGAATCTCATAGTTCATTAACTTGCTCTGTCAGTTACATCCTTTGGGGATGACACTCCGATGGACTTAGTAGTCCAAATGGGTCATTCTAGGGGAGGGGACACGGTGGGAGGTTGAATGCCAGAAGGAGTGGGGGAGGCAGAATTCAGCAGGGAAATTCTTCAGACTACAGTGAGGATCTGAGACCTTTCAAAGACGGGACATGGGCTGCAGCAGGGAGAGCGGTGGACCGTGCTGCGGATTTGATGACGTATTGGTCAATTCAGCTGGGAGCTCCAGAGCAAAGACTGCCCTTTAGAGAGGTCCCACGTTGAGCAGAAATGGTTATCCTCCAGGGTCCCCACTGCGTGCAGAGCTGAGGTGAGTAATGAAGGTGGTGCAGCTGGAAATTCTCAGCTAACTGGACTCCTTGCCATGTTCAGTCTAGATGTCCCAGTAGTGTCATGATTTGAAAGTGGGTCAGTATGACTTTAAGGTCCATTTTCATTACAGGGCCCTCCTGTTACATACCTTGAAAGAAAGTTTCAAAGACCAGTGGACGACCTGTGTCCTCACAATACCAACATAAATATGGCACTCAAGGTTAAGCTCCTGTGTAAGACAAGATACAAGGTGGCCTTCTTGTTCACAATTTTGCTTCCACTCCTCTGTTTTCTTTCTCTCTGGAAACTGGATTTTGGAAGGATCTACAGAGATAGGCTGAAAGATTAAGTTATTAAAACCCCAGATGATTGAATCCTCTGATTAAGCAACTGGTGTGGACATCCAAATCACTTAACAGGCCTCTGACGGTCGCCAAGTGTTGTAACCCTGGGCTCAAAGGCAAGGGTTTTATACAAGCTGGACTGTTTCTCATGCTTCCACTACCAGGGCTTGGTGGGAGCCAAGTCTTGATTAACCATTACCTCATCTACATCATAGACATCCTGGGACTACAAACTTGAGACCACCTCTGTCCCTGGCCACTTGAGAGCCATCAGAGGGGGGTGGCATGGGCTCTCTTGCTCCGCCAAGTCTCTCAATACAAAGTCTCTTCCTTCGGGGCACCTGGGTGGCTCAGTGGGTTAAAGCCTCTTCCTTCAGCTCAGGTCATGATCCCAGGGTTGTGGGATCGAGCCCCACATTGGGCTCTCTGCTCAGCAGGGAGCCTGCTTCCTCCTCTCTCTCTGCCTGCCTCTCTGCCTACTTGTGACCTCTCTCTGTCAAATAAATAAATAAAATCTTTAAAAAAAACAAACAAAAAAAAAACAAAGTCTCTTCCTTCAATCCAGAGTTTTTAAAATAGCTGCAAAATAAGATGTCAAGGAGACAGTTGGAGCTGCATTCAGCTTTCTTTCAAATGGTTCTGTTGTTTAATTTGGTATGGCCAAGTCTAGAAATGGTGGGTACGTGTCAAGTCTCTGTTCCTCTTCTTCTTAGACCCCAACCTAGAGTTAGTTTACTGATTTATGCAAACTCGTCTCTAGAGAATGAGCAGACCAGCAGCAGAAACTAGAATCTTGAACCCTGTCCAATTTGCATGGATCTTAAAAGTTCTAGTCCTAAGGCCACCAGTTCTGTAGTGGGAGAGACAAGTCTAAAACCCAGTCCAGTCATCCATTAGAATTATAGGGAGTCATACAGCTTTTCAAATCAGTCTTTCGGTAACTGGCTTAAATGAGGGTGAGCCCCCCATCTCTGGAGATATTCAAGCAGAGGGAGCCAGGTCATCTGTCAGGTAGGTTGTGTATGAGAGTCTTAAAGCGGGAAGGAGGTGGGAATCCATAAAAGTTCTTGCAACTCTGAAAATCATTCTTTACTGAAGGTAGACACAAATAATCCAGTGCAAAAAATTCCCTATAATTCATACTTAATATCCTATCTGCCAACACCTTCCTTCAGCTCGTGCTCTAGTGTCTAGGCGTGTATTTTCTAACCCACACATCCAATTGCATCACTTCCTTGCTAAAGTCAACAACAGTCCACTTTAATAATTCTCTGTGGTCCACTCTGACTACAAAACCTTTCCAACTGGATCTTCTTCTTTCCCTTTGGACCTCATCCCTTATCATTCCGCTCCTTATCTCAGAGCATGACATAAACTTGGATGCCACCTGCATCAGCAATCTACTGCAGTGTAACACATTATCCCCCACCACGGGGGCTTGCAACAGTAAAGATTTATTGTCTCACGGGAACTCAGAAGTGGTTAGCCGTGTGGTTCGGGTTGGGCGTCTCATGAGGCTGCAGGGAAGATGTCAGGTCTGACACTTGACCTACCTGAACACGTGGCTGAGCTAGGAACTCTGCCTCTGAGATGGCTCTCTCATGGTTCTGGTTGCCATTCAGAGACCTCCGTTCCTCTGCTGGAGGCTTCTTCATGGACTGCTTGAGCATCATTACAACATGGAGGCTGACCGCTGCATGGTGTAAATCCAAGAGGGCACAATATGGAACCCACAGTAGTTTTTATGGCCTTGGACTTGGAAATCACACACAGTTATTCTGGGGGGGAAAAAAAAGTTGGCTTCCCCCCCCCCAGTATTAGAGTGGATCTTATAAGAGGGGGCATGAATACCAGGAGGCAGAGGTCATTGGGGGTTTTCTTGGGGGCTTGCGGTTGCACTCATAACTCTGGGCATGCTGTCCCTTTTGCCTCAGCTGCCCTTGACTCTCTTCTATCTCATCCTTGCCCATCCATCCTTCTAGAACCTTCTCAAATGCCACTGTGGCATTTGTGGAGGGTTCTCTGAATCCATTACACAGAATTAATAATGTTCTGCTCTTCTGCAGCACTCTGTATGTACTTCCACGTTATCTCATAAAGAAGATGCACTTATGTTCAGTTAGCCACTTTGTAAAGTACTAGTTTATGTCCCTACAAAGGGACAGATGAGAGCAAGGGCCATATCTTATCTGGAATTTCTAATATTGACTTAAATTTTGGCAAATAATGGGTACTCAGAGAGTAGGCCAGTGAATTAATATCCCTTCCCTCTTCCCATCAACCCTAACTTACTTTTAGGGCCCAACACGGATGCCAATGAAATGAAGTACAAAAAAGCACCTGGGACAAAGTAGAAGGCAACATGTGTTATTTTTTATTTAAACACTAAACCTAAGTCCAGTTTTCATAGGAAACACCTTTCTGTAGGGGAAGGCTGGGGAAAAAATGGAAATTATAGCTATTAGGGCAGGAAAAAGCCTTAAAAGTTACATTGCCCAAATTTATCCTTTTGGAAATGGGAAAAATCGAAGTTCAATTTTAACACCTATTTTTTATTTGTGGAAGAAACCAGAAGAGAATTAGATCACTTGAGTAGATTGGGTTTTTATTCTTCTGTACCTTTCATAATCCAGAATGTCTAATGTCATCCCCATAAATCTTTCTGGAAGAAAAGCCAGGTTGAATTGATTGAATGAGTCAAAAGGGACAGAGTAAGAAGATATTAACTCCACGGCACTAAGGGAGGCTCAGGCATCTGGTGCCAGACGTAGGTAAAGGAGAGCTTTTTAATGAAAGAAAGAAGAGAGAACTTGGAGGAGATCCCATTCACCTCTGCTCTGGGCTCCAGCGTTCTCTGCCCTGAATACAGAACCCTAACGTCCAGAGTGAGGTGGTTTTTCTCTGAAGAAGGGAAAATAGCTAACAGTGTTCCAGGCTTGGACTGAAGATCAACATTCAACACGGAAACTTGACTTCCTTTTAGGAGGGGAAATCGAGGCAGTTGGAAAGAGAGAACACTACCTTTTTCAAATGTAAGTGTGAATTTAAGCTTTATTTTTTTCCCCCGCATAGATCAGGGCCCATCTGCGCCCCTATCCCATTTCCTTTGTGACGTTCAGCATCCAAAAGGTACAAGTAGTTCTCATTCAAGGGTTATGCCATTATCCGTGTGAGTTTTCAGATGTTCTCGGGTGAGGAGAAGGAGAAAAAAGCGTTTGTGGAAAGAGAAGTCAAGTGCCCCATTGTACCAAACCCACCAGTACAGCCTCTTAGTAACAGCGATCTCCATATAAAAAAGTTTTGATTTGAGTTTTGCAACAACAAGCTCCCCGAGGACCACTTCCCCCTTCCTCATTGTGTCCCATGTCACTGCGGCAACCAGCACTCCGCACAGATGTTTTTAATCTTTGCTTGTTGAACCCACCCAGGGCAGATAGATAAATTGCTTTAGCAATCGGTACATTCAGGCAACTTACACAATAGGGCTGAAGTCATTCTTAGATTTTCAGTGAGAATGGAAACCATCGTAAAATTGTGGAAGATTCAAGGGCTTGGAAGAGCCTTGAAATGACTCATCTACAGCGTTGTTGGAATTAAAGCACTGGTTCCCAGCCCTGCTGAATGTAAGAATAACGTGGGGGGGACCTTATAGCTCTCTCCCAGGTCAATGGAATCAGAAACTCTGGAGGTGAGACATGGGCATAAGATGTTTAACCTTCTCTCCAGGTATAATGTACATTAGGGTTGAGAATCACAAGATCCAGTGGTGTCCTGGGCTCAGAGAGGAGATGAGAATAAATCAGGTTCACCCGAGGAATTAATGTAGAACAAAGGCGAAAGCCCAGGTTTTCTGCTTTCCAGTGTGGTCTTCTTTCCAACGCACTTAGTAACGAATGCACTTAGTAACGTCTACTTCATCAATTCTGGGAATAGAGACAGTAAATCTTAAGATCTCTTTCATTAAGTAATGAACCTCAGGCTGCCAAGATCGTTGGTCCCCAGTATATTGGCTTTCATTAGTCACTGTTGAGAATTGGGCTGACTTTACTATTTTTAAGGGGCAGCAGAGCTTGTAGAAAGCACGCCGGGTAAAATAGGGTTCTGATATTTGCTTTGCCATTGACTAGCTGGGCTACTTAGGTTGAATGCATTCAGGGTAGGGCTGTGGTTCTCTGTCCTGGCTGCGATCCAGAATCCCCTCCATGAACTTAAGAGATCCAAAAGCTTGGATTCCACTCCCAAGTATTTTATTACCTGAAACAGACCTGTGTTCTAAACCCTGTAACATCAGGTTTTACTGTGTGACCTTAAGAGAATTGTTTCCTTTTACGAAACCTCAATTTCCTTATCCTTAAAGGCAGGAAATGATAAGGAGGGATTTGATGCGGAAATTAAGGAGCGAGTACACGCAAAGTGCCCGGGACACCACCGGGCACATCATCGGGCCCCAAACACTTTGGAAAGAAATTGAATGAGCTGCTGATTATTTGGCTAGTGCATTTGAAGGCGGTAAAACCAACATCTGAATTATCTGGGTTGGTAAGATTATCTAGATCACTGCTAAATCTCCCTGCCACTTTGTCCTGGGATACTGAGACACCTAACTCCCAAGTGCAGCCCTTTCCAGGGTAACTATGAAAGACCCTTTGTGCTGGCCAAACAGTACCCAGAGTGTGCCTTCCAGATAGACAATATGGTAAAGCCACACGTTAATCTCCCCCCCCCCCCAGTCCTATTTCATGTCTTCCGGACCTTGCAGACGGGAGGTGGGTGGAAACAATCAGTCCATTGAGAATCACAGGCTGACCTCCAATTCAGACCTCTACCTGGGTGACTAAATTTGGACGCAGAACAAGTGATTTGGCCCCAGCCAAAGGTGGTTTCCTGCTCCGTGACGGAGGCTGGCTGCAGTTCAGTTAGGAACTCGGCTAGCGAGACTGCCACAGGAAAGGATGTTGAAAGTGCCCACCCGGTCGGGATTGAATTAATAGACAGGAACCAACTTCCTCCCACCTGGGGAAGAGGAGCTCGGCCGCTGGCCACTCCCAGGCTGCCGGCTCTCGGCCCTTGGAGGACACCAGCCGTGCACCTAGGCGATATGGCTGGCAGCTGAGGGTCAAGTGATCTGGGGCCTCGAGAAATGTCAGCCCCACATGCACCTGCTTCTCAAGCCAGTTCCCGAAAAGCTTCAAAATCCTAAAGCGCATCTCACACCCTCCAACTCTGCTTTGCCCTTCACAAGAGCACCTGCTGCCCTCTTCACCGTACTGTGTTCGTTTCTGGATTGTCCTTTCTATAGTGACCATTTTTGGAGGATTGCTATGTGCCTGTCACTCCCGTTGAGGGCACAGTACCTTCCTGAATATCCAGACGATTCAAGTCCTGCTCACTACTCCTGATGCGGGTGATCGCTGGTGAATGAATGGCATCCCGGTTCAGCGTCGGTTCGGGGTCGAGCCGGGGAATACATTTCTGGGCTCTCGTGGTTTTCTGCGCTTGCGGGCAGAGTGGGTGCTGGCAGTGAGCGCATGACCTTGGCAAAAGATACGCAGGTGCTGGCTTTGGGAGCAAAACCGCACCACCGACTGGTGTGCGAGATCATGAGTGAGAGTTCCAGGCACAAAGGGCCAGAACACTGTATCGCCTCTGCTACGATCATACACCTTTCCCGCTTCATCCTCATCACGGCTGTCACTGTGTGTGTCTGTGAGATGACGCGACTGATGGCGCTCCCCACGCACGGATCATCAGCCCAGTGTGGGCAGAACCTTGTTTCTCCTCAGCTGTGGAGCCCCGGGGACAGCGGCTCTAACGTTCACCGAATAAATGATGAACGTCCTGTTCCTAGATGAAGAAATGAAGACTTAACGAGATGAAGCAGGATGGCTGCTGACCCCATGGATCCTTTGGGGGCGGGTCCCCAGGATAGGGACTTGAGGTTCCTGTGGTTGCAAATCCCAGGCTTTTGACATAATAGGGTTTCTGCGACTCAAACCCCATTGTATGAAACGTCTGTGAGCCTTGGTTAATATGCAAAATTAGGAGAGTTAAAAATTGAATTCACGTGTCGTGTTAAGATTCCGACAACTATAGGGGCGCCTGGGTGGCTCAGTGGGTTAAGCCTCTGCCTTCAGCTCAGGTCATGATCCCAGGGTCCTGCGATCGAGCCCCGCATCCCCGCATCGGGCTCTCTGCTCAGTGGGGAGCCTGCTTCTCCCTCTCTCTGCCTGCCTCTCTGTCTACTTGTGATCTGTCTCTCTCTGTCAAATAAATAAACAAAATCTTAAAAAAAAAAAAAGATTCTGACAACTATAGAAATTCAAATCCATACAGGGAAGGTCGCTTGCACAAAGTAGATGGGCATGAATGTCAGCCGTCATGACGTCATCATCATCTCTCCCCACTCTTCCCATTCCTGTCGCTGGTCTTTGGGAACTCTGGTCTCGTACCACGTTGTTGTTACTGGTTTTGCAAGTAGGTCCTAGGAAAATTTTACAGAAAGAAACAAAACGTTGAAATTTCATCAGATGATTCTTAACGCAGATTTAAAAAAATCTCGTTCATAGAATCAACCGGATATTAAAGAATACTGTATCCAAGATACGTTCCTCTAGGTATGCCTCTTTTTTTTTCATTTTTTTAAGTTAACACATAATGTATTATTTGTTTCGGGGGTACAGGTCTGTGATTCTTCAGTCTTACACAATTCACAGCACTCACCATCGCACATATCCTCCCCAGTGTCCATCACCCTGCCGCCCCCCATCCCCGCCTTTAATGTGTGGGGTAGAGAGGAGGGAGCAGTATCAAATTAGTTTTTCCTTCCCTCCACCCTCTCCAGCCCCAAACTTCTCGCAGATACTTTTTTCCCTTGGAAGGGAGGTTGCTACAAATGCAGACGGAAAGGCCCTGCACATACTCTAGAAGAGTAGGTTGATCGAGTAGGTTACAGGGCTAGTGGAAGGGCCCGGTTCCCCTGTTTTCTCCAACTGGAATTCAGAACTTCAGAAGTGTTTCCAGCAGAAACAGGTGTGCTCCTGACAAGATCCTTATCCTTCGGTGACATCATAAGAAAAATGAAGGATTTATTTCCAACCTGGTTTATTTCCTCCTATGTTCCAGTCAGGGGCAGGAGGATTTAATTAACATTGTTTCAACTGTCCTACTGTCCTTTGTTTCTTAACCGAACAAACGTAGTAAATCAAACGACTCTTCTAACTGGGCATATCCATTCGTGACATCATTTGGGTCAGAAACCACGCTTACTATCTGTGCCCAAACGTGGATACTGTGAATGCTTCTCCATTTCAAGAGAGTATAGGGAACCGATTTAGAAAACTTTTTTTTTTTTAAAGATTTTATTTATTTATTTGTCAGAGAGAGAGAGAGAGAGTGAGCACAGGCAGACAGAGTGGCAGAGGGAGAAGCAGGTTCCCCGCGGAGCAAGGAGCCCGACGTGAGACTCGATCCCAGGACGCCGGGATCATGACCTGAGCCGAAGGCAGCCGCTCAACCAACTGAGCCACCCAGGCATCCCTGATTTAGAAAACTTTTAAAGCAAACGCTAATGTTAAGATTGTCCTTTGCATCTCAGTCATCACATTAAATAAGCACAAACAAGAACTTTAGAAACAATCTCACATAGTGTTCTTTTCCTAGCCCCACAAAAATTTTTTTCATAGAGGATTTCAGTTGTTTTTGAAAATGCTCCTTAATTTTCTGAATTCCTTACTAGACTCTAAGTGTGAAGAGGCAGAGAGTATGTCTGTCTTGTTTCCCTGTGTATCATCCCTTCTAGAAATTCTTGGTAGCAGTCATATCCTACTGAACAAGACCAAAAAACTTCCCCTGCCTTTATGGACCTGACATTGTATCTTCAGTACCAAGGACAATGGTTGAAAATTATCATTTTATGGTGATTTGTTGAGTGAAATAGTAAATGGGTGACTAAAGCTGCTCTTTCTGTAATAAAATTTCTTCGGGGCTCTGTGTTGCCCCAAGTAAACATCCCCATCCTCCAAACGATGCAGGGAGAACTGATGCCACCCGGAGAAGCTCCGGCGTGACTCGCAGTGTGAGCATAAACCGTCGTCATTTTAAGCAGATTTTTTTTTTATTGAAGTGTAGTTGACATATTAGTTTCAGGTGTACAACATAGTGATTCAACATTCATGTGCACGAGGAAGTGATCATTAAATCCAGCCACCATCTGTCACCATACAAACTTGTATGTGCTGTATATTACATCCCTGTGGCTTACGTATTTGATAAGAGACAGGTTGTAACGTTTAATCCTCTTCCCCTATTTCCCGCATCCCACAACCTCCCCTCGGGCCACCGCCAGATTGTTCTCTGTATCTGGGAGTCTGTTTCTGTTTGGTTTGGTTTGGTTGTTTTGGTTTTTAGATCCCGCATTTAAGTGAAATCGTAGGATATTTGTCTTCCTCTGTCTGACTTTTTTTGCTTAGCATAATACCCTTTAGATCTGTCCATGTTGTTCCAAATGGCAACTTTCTTTTTTTTTAAATAATTATTTTTTTTATTAACATATAATGTATTATTTGCCCCAAGGGTACAGGTGTGTGAATCGCCAGGTTTACACACTTCACAGTACTCACCATAGCACATACCCTCCCCAATGTCCATAACCCACCACCGTCTCCCTACCCCCCCAACCCCCCAGCAACCCTCAGTCTGTTTTGTGAGATTAAGAGTTTCTTATGGTTTGTCTCCCTCCCGATTCCATCTTGTTTCATTTTTTCCTTCCCTACTCCCTAAACCCCGATCCTGCCTCTCAAATTCTCATATCAGGGAGATCATATGATAGTTGCCTTTCTCCGATTGACTTATTTTGCTAAGCACAAGACCCCCTAGTTCCATCCACGTCGTCGCAAATGGCAAGATTCCATTTCTTTTGATGGCTGCATAGTATTCCATGTGTATATATACCACCTTTTCTTTATCCATCCATCTGTTGATGGACATCGAGGTTCTTTCCATAGTTTGGCTATTGTGGACATTGCTGCTATAAACATTCGGGTGCATGTGCCCCTTCGGATCAATACTTTTGTATCTTTAGGGTAAATACCCAATAGTGCAATTGCTGGGTCATAGGGTAGCTCTATTTTCAACTTTTTGAGGAACCTCCATGCTGTTTTCCAGAGTGGTTGCACCAGCTTGCATTTCACCAGCAGTATAGGAGGGTTCCCCTTTCTCCGCATCCTTGCCAGCATCTGTTGTTTCCTGACTTGTTAATTTTAGCCGTTCTCACTGGTGGGAGGTGGTATCTCATTGTGGTTTTGATTTGTATTTCCCTGATGCCGAGTGATGTGGAGCACTTTTTCATGTGTCTGTTGGCCATCTGGATGTCTTCTTTGCAGAAATGTCTGTTCATGTCCTCTGCCCAGTTCTTGATTGGATTATTTGTTCTTTGGGTGTTGAGTTTGCTAAGCTCTTTATAGATTTTGGATACTAGCCTTTTATCTGATATGTCGTTTGCAAATATCTTCTCCCATTCTGTCAGTTGTCTTTTGGTTTTGTTAACTGTTTCCTTTGCTGTGCAAAAGCTTTTGATCTTGATGAAGTCCCAATAGTTCATTTTTGCCCTTGCTTCCCTTGCCTTTGGCGATGTTCCTAGGAAGAAGTTGCTGCGGCTGAGGTCGAAGAGGTTGCTGCCTATGTTCTCCTCAAGGTTTTTGATGGATTCCTGTCTCACATTGAGTTCCATCTTCCATTTTGAGTCTATTTTAGTGTGTGGTGTCAGGAAATGGTCTAGTTTCATTTTTCTGCATGTGGCTGTCCAATTTTCCCAGCACCATTTGGCAACTTTCTTTTTTATAGCTGAGTAATATTCCATTGCGTGTGTACCTATAAGATGATATAATATGTATATTATATATTGTGTATGTATGTACACACACACACACACTTTTTCCATGCGACTTTCTGCTGTCACTTACGTTGCTGCCATATCTTGGCTATTGTAAATAATGCTGCAGTGAACATACAGGTGCGTATGTCTTTTTGTATTAGTGTTTTCGTTTTCTTTGGATAAATACCTGGAAATGGACTTTGCCATATCATATGGTAGTTCTAGATTGAATTTTTTGAGGAACCTCATGTTGTTTAATCATAGAGACTGCACCAATGTATATTCCCACCAGTGGTGCGTGAGGCTTTTCTTCTCCACATTCTCACTGACACTTGTTATTTCTTGGCCTTCTGATACTAGCCGTTCTGATGGGTGTGATATGATTTCGCATGGTAGTTTTAATTTGCATTTTTCCAATTGTTAGTGATACTGAGCATCTTTTCATGTTTCTGTTGGCCATCTGGATGTCTTCTTTGGAGAAATGTCTGGCTCCTCTGTCTGTTTTGTAATCATCATATTTGTATTTTTGATACCAAGTTGAGCTTTTTAAAATATATTTTGGAAATTAACCCCATATCAGTTTCACCATTTACAAATATCTTCTCCCATTCAGTGGGTTGCATTTTTGTTTTATTGATCATTTCCTTCACTGTGCAGAAAATTTTTTCTTAGGAAGCATGAGATTTGGTGATTTTAATTGAAACTGAGAAACATGAAAATTCTGTGCAAAATCTTTCTAATTGGACATGGGTCCATTTGTCTATTTTTGCTTCTGTTGCCCTTGCCCGAGGAGACAGATCCAAAAAAATACTGCTGAAACCAATGTCAGATTGTTTAATACCAGTGCTCTTTTCTAGGAGTTTTATGGTTTCTGGTCTGACATTTAAGTCTTTAATCCATTTTGAGTTTATTTTTGTGTCTGGTATAGGATGCCGGTCCATTTTCATTCTTTGCATGTAGCTGCTCAGTTTTCCCAACACTGTTCGTTGAAAAGCCGGTCTTTCTCCCGCATTGTATGTTTTTGCTGGCGTTGTTGAGGAATAATAGGGTTTATAAGTGTGGGTTTATTTCTGGGTATTTTCTTCCTCTTGATGAAGTTGTAAATGGGATTGCTTTCTTAATTTCTCTCATAGAAATGCAACAGATGTATGCATATGAATTTTGTATTCAATTTTCTGAATTCATTTCTTCTAATAGTTTTTTTGGTGGAGTCTTTAGGGCTTTCTATGTATAGTATCATGTCAATTGTAAATAGTGACAGTTTTACTTCTTTTCCAATTTGGATGCCTTTTATTTCTCTCTTTTGTCTGATTGCTGGGGCTAGGATTTCCAAGGTGGTAAATGTGGGCATCCTTGTCTTCTACCTGTCTTAGAGGAAAAGCATTCAGCTTTTTACTGTTGAGTATGTTGTCAGCTGTAGCCTTTTGTTGAGATACGTAATCTCTATACCCACTTTGTGGAGAGTTTTTTAATCATAAGTAGATGTTGAATTTTATTAAATGCTTTTTCTGTATCTATTGACATGATCATATGATATTTGCCCCTTTTATTGTCAATGTGGTGTATCATATTAATTTGTGGATATTGAACGATTCTTTTATCCCTGGAATAAGTCCCACATTACCATGGTATAGGATTCTTTTTATTGTTGAATTTGGTTTGCTAATGTTTTGTTGAGGATTTTTGCATCCATGTTCATCAAAAATATCGATCTTTAATGTTATTTTTTTGTGGTGTCTTTGGTTTTTAACCCCATAGAATGAGCTTGGAAACATTCCTTCCTCTTCAATTCTTTGGAGTGGTTTGACAAAGATAGGCATTAACTTATCTTTAAACGTTTGGTAGAATTCCCCTGTGAAGCTATCTGATCTTGGACTTTTGTTTGTTGGGAACTTTTAAATTTCTGACTCAAGTTCATTACTAGTAATTGGTCTGTTCAGATTTTATTCCTTTGTGATTTAGTCTTGGGAAATTGTGTTTCTAGGAATCCATCCATGTCTTCTAAGCTGTCCTAAATGTTGGCATATAACATATATCCTTTGTATTTCCCTGGTATCAGTTGTAACTTCTCTTTCATTTCTGATTTTATTTTTTTGGGCCCTCTTCTTTTTCTTGATGAACTGGCTAACGGTGAATCAGGTTTTTTTTTTTTTTTTTCATCTTTTCAAAGAAACAGTTCTAGTTTCATTGATTTTTTTCTATTTTTTTTAGTCGTTATTTTCACTGGGATCTTTATTATTTCCTCCCTTCTAACTTTGGGCTTTGTTTTTTCTTTTTCTGGTTCCTTTAGGTTAGATTGTTCAAGATTTCTCTTATTTCCTGGGGGATACCTGTATCACTATAAACTTCCCTTCTTAGAAGTGTTCTTGTTGTGCCCCCCAGATTATAGACTGTTGTATTGCCATGGACTGGTGTGTTTCCATTTTTATTTGTCTCAGGTATTTTGTGATTTCCTGTTTGGCTTTTTAATTGACCCATTGGTTGCATAGTAGTGTATCGGTTAGCCTCCACATGTTTGTGTCTTTTTCCAGTTTTCTTATAATGATTTCTGGTTTCATATCATTGTGTTTGGAAAAGATGCTTGGTATGATTTTAATCTACTTCAATTTACGGGGACTTGTTTTGTGGCCTAACATAGGATCTATCCTGGACAGTGTTCCTTATGTACTTGAAAAGAATGTGTATTCTGCTGTTTTTGATGGAATGTTCTTTATGTATCTGTGAAGTCCATTTGGTTTAACATGTCATTTCAGGCCAAGGCCTTGTTGATTTTCTTACCCATCAATAAGTGGGGTGTTAAAGGCCCCTACTATGATTGTACTACTGTTAATTTCTCCCTTTATTTATGTTAACATTTGCTTTATGTATTTGGGTGCTCCATGTTGGATGTATTGATAAGTGTTATATACTCTTTTTTTTGTTGTTTTTTAAAGATTTTTTTAAATTTATTTGACAGATAGAGATCACAAGTAGGCAGAGAGGCAGGCAGAGAGAAAGGGGGAAGGAGGCTCCCTGCTGAGCAGAGAGCCCGATGCAGGGCTCGATCCCAGGACCCAGGATCATGACCTGAGCCAAAGGCGGAGGCTTTAACCCACTGAGCCACACAGGCACCCCAAGTGTTATATATTCTTATTAGATTGATTCCTTTGTCATTTTGTAATTCCCATGTTTTATGTTATAGTTTTAGTTTTAAAGTCTGTTTTGTCTAATGTAAATGTTGCTACCCCAGTTTTCTTTTCATTTCCATTTGCATGGAATATCTTTTTCTATCTCTTCACTTGCAGTCCAAATGCGTCCTTGGATCCAAAGTGAGTTTCTTGTAGGCAGCATACAGGCACTACTCATTCAGCCACCGTATGTCTTCGGGTTGGAGCACTGAGTCCATTGACATTGAAAGTAATTATTGACAGATGTGCACTTACTGCCGTTTTGTTGATTTTTGTTTATTTTGGTAGTTATCTCCTGCTTCTTTCTTCTTCTCTTGTTCCCTTCCCTTGTGATCTGGTCACTTTCTTTAGTGTTTTTATTCCTTTCTCTTTATTTTCTGGGTGCCTATTATAGGCACTTGGTTTTGTGGTTATGATGAGGTTCACGTATACTCTTATGTGTATGATAATCTCTTTTAAGTTGATGGTCGCTGAAGTTCAAATGCATTCTCCAAGCACTGCATTTTTGTACACTCCCCTATGCTTTTGTACACTCCCCTATGCTTTACAGCTTTACAGCTCATTATTTTGTGTATCCTTTGACTAATTACAGTAGGTCTAGATGGTTTTACTTCTTTTGTCTTTTATCCTTCCTACTAGCTATGTAGGTGGTTGATCCACTCCATTTACCATATGCTTATTTTTACCAGTGAGATGTTTTTCTATCATAATTATTTCTAGTCCTGGCCATTTCTTCTCAGTTTAAAGTGGCTTTAACATTTCTTGTTAGGCCAGTTTGGTGGTGATGAACTTCTGTAACATTTGCTGGTCTGGGAAATTGCTTATTTCTTCTTCAATTCTGAGTGATGACCTTGCTGGTTCAGTATTACTAGTTGTAAGTTTTTGGTTTTTTTTTTCCTTCTTCCTTTCAGCACTTGGAATATATTGCGGTACTCCCTTATGGCTCATAAATTTTCTGCTGAATAATCAGCTAATAGTCTTATGAGGGTTTCCTTGTATGTACCTAGTGTTTTTCTCTTGCTGCTTGAAGATTATCTTAGGTTATAATGTGTCTCGTTGTGAGGATCTTTGAGTCATCTTATTTGGGACTCTCTGTGATTCCTGGACTTGGATATCTGTTTTCTTTGCCAGGTTAAGGATGTTTTCAGCCACTATTTCTTCAAATAAGTTTTCTGTCCCTTTTTCTCTGCTAATTCCAACGAGATACATTAGAGATAATGAGAACATTAGCTTGCTTGATGTTTTCCCAGAGCTACTTAAACTATACTCCTTTAAAAAAAAGTTCTCTTTCGGGGTGCCTGGGTGGCTCAGTGGGTTAAAGCCTCTGCCTTCGGCTCAGGTCATGATCTCAGGATTGTGGGGCTCTCTGCTCAGCAGGGAGCCTGCTTCCCCCACCCCCACCCCCCGCCTGCCTCTCTGCCTACTTGTGATCTCTCTCTCTCTGTCAAATAAATAAATCTTTAAAAAAAAGTTCTCTTTCTTTTTGCTATTCTGATTGCTATGGTTCTTTTTGCTATCACTGCCTTGTCCTCAAGATCGCGGATCCATTCTTCTGCATCATCTAATGTGCTGTTCGTTCCCTCAATGTATTTCTCATGTCAGTTACTGTATTCTTCAGCTCTGGTTGTTTTTGACATTTTCCAGTTCTCGCCATGTTCATCTCTTCTCTCAAGTGCATGAGCATCGTTATGACCATGACTTTGACCCTTGATTTGGTAGTTTGCTCATCTCCATTTCATGTAGTTCTTTTTCCTGAGGTTGTGTCTTGGTCTTTCATTTGGAACATACCCTTCTGTCTCCTCACTTTGACTAGCTGTCTCTGATTTTCTGTGTATTGGGCTGATCAGTTACATCTCCCAGTCATGAAGAAGTGGCTTTATGTAGGTGTCCTGTGGAGCTAGTAGCACAGTTCTCCCCCCTTGACATTTGAGCCAGGTGTGTCCCCTGTTGTGGTTGCCCCATGATGGATGCAGACTCCCTGGTGTGTGGGGTTGTCCCCCAGTGTACTGTCTGTGAGACCTGGACTTGACCGAGCAAGGTTGGTTGCCTGGGGTGGGGGAACATCAGTGCTGGCTGTGGCGGCACTGGGGACCCATTTGGGAGCGGCCTGGGGCTAGCTGAGGTTGTCTGCTGGCCATGGCTTGGTGGGAACCACTAGAAAGTGGTGCCATCCAGGGCAAGCCAGTTGGGCAGGGCAAGTGGTGCTAGCACAGTAGATGCAGAGTGTCAGAACTGGGCCCAGCTAGATAGACGGGGAATGAACAAAACACAGTGCCCACCAGCTCTTCTGTCCCTGGTGACCGTTCCAGCAGGTCCCTCTGGCACATGCCCCAACATGAGCCAGCGATGCTCCATGCGACGCATAACCCAGCTGCTTTTCAAACTGCTGCCTCTGCCCTGGAACCGGGAATGAGACTAGGGAGATGCCCTTTGAGAGCAGTGTGCCCTCTGGCTCTCCCTGACATAAGCCCTGCTGGTTTTCAAAGCAGACGGAGTGGGGGCTCATCTTCCCTGTGCAGGTTCCCCAGGTTTGGGAACCTGATGTGGGGCTCAGATCCCTTGTTCCTTAGAGAGGGCCTCTGCACTTGGGATGTCCCTCCTGCGAACAGGCTGCTGTGCCAGGGGCATGTGTCCTGGCCAGACTGGGTCTCTGCCTGCCCCACCCATCTTTATATCCATCATCCGTTCTACTGGGCTTCCCTTTGTTCTCAAAGACCGTTGTTCTCTGTGCAGAGTTTTGGTGTGTCAGTAAGAGGAAGTGAGCTCAGGAACTTCCTAGTCCACCATCTTGATCCCACATTGCATATTTTTTAAAAATGTAAGCAGCTTTATTGAGATATAATCTACATGCCATCAAAACCTTCCCATTTAAAGTGTCCAGTGGATTTTAGTATATTGGCAGAGTTTGTGGCCTTCGACATTGTTCTTAAGTCTAGGCTCAAAGCAAGGCTGTAGCTCAATTCCCTGGGAGACCAGACTATTGGAAAGGGAAAGGGTCAGTTGTTTTTTTAAAACTGGTACTTTCATGAGGTCATCTTTGCTGTACGTAGAGGAAAGAGGACAACATTTATTATGCTTTTTATGGTACCAGAATATGTATTTTTTTGGGGGGGAGGGGAATTTAAGTTAACACTATAGATAGCACATGAGGTCAGCGATGTTTCTTATTAGATTTCTATCTGAAACTTACTATTCATTGAAGTTGTCCTTAAGTGCAATAAAAGTATTTATCTATCGAGTAAAAAAATCAGCAAATACTTTACAATCTAGTGAAAACTATACTTACATGAAAATCATTATAACCGGCCTTACACCTAGACGTACCATTAACTCACTATGTAATTTTAGGAAGGGTCCTCAAATATTTCTGTCTACATCTGTGAGGGAGAGAGAATGAAATAACAAAATCCTCTTCCATTTCTTCATTTCTTTTTTCCAAAGATTTCATTTATTTATTTGAGAGAGATTGAGATCGAGATCAGGGGGAGGGGTAGACAGAGAAGCAGACTGAGCAGGGAGCCCGATGCTGGAGTCAGTCCCAGGACCCTGGGATCATGACCTGAGCCGAAGGCAGACACTTAACCATCTGAGCTGCCCAGGTGCCCCATTTATTCCTTTCTATACAAAATTTTGCAAATGGGCTACTCTCTGCTCAATGGTATTATTTTGTGACTTTACTGTTTTTGAAGGAGAAAAGAAGTCTGCAGTCTGCATGACCCTCATTTGCATATGTGATCTTACCGTAAGTGACAATAATACAAGCCTAAAAGCACACGTTATCGAATATTGACTGGGGTGAATATAACAGCGAGGAATTAAAAAAAAAAAAAAATCTCAGGACTGTATGTGACCTTGGACCATGGCCTGACTGCATGGATACGCATCCTGCTTTTTAAAGTGCCAATCCCTTTGGGTCAGGAACAAGATCTGTTTCAGTGTTTGGATCTCACAGATCAATAAATGCTGGTTGAAAGAACGGATGTATTTTGGATAGCAAGCATGCAGGAAAAAACCCGTGAGGGTAGACAGAGCACACGAAAGGCTGGTCGCGACTCTGTGTGTCGGGGGACTTTTAGCCTGAAAGCAAATGCTAACCTCTAACAAAATGTGAAATGTTTGCCCCCTCCGCAGACCTATCTGCAAGTAATAAAAGCCCTAGACAATGTGGGCATCCCAACAAAGGGGAAAAAATGCTGAGTACAATAACAATTAGGCCTTCATTGGTTTAGGACTATGCTGATACATAAATAGATGTGTTCATTTTAAGTATCTGGGGCCAATATATATTTAAAAAACAAAACCCAAGCCGCTGTAAATAATGAAATGAGCCACCAAATGAGAAAAATCAGAGTCCCAGAACAGCACAGTTCTAGGGAACATGAAATTACCTTGTTTATACTTCAGTGCGGCCAAAAGCACCATTCCGGCTGCTCTTCCCTATCTTTTCAAAGTCTTTGTTTCTTTTTCTTCTGTTGTACAAAGCTTGAAGTTACAATTTTCATTCACTCGAGTCAGCCAATGCATTTCTGGCCATTTGTAAGCAAGTGACAGTTGGCCTGATTCATAAAAGGGATTAATTCACCTCTTGGCACCCAGTGTCCCGGCAGGAAATAGGTTGGAAGCTTTCATTCTGCCTTGACTCTGGGTCTCAGGAGCACAACTGGTTTTTTCATGTGCTGTGGGTTTCTCCACGCACACACAAGGCCCCGGAGTAATTTGCCAAGAGACACTTTCCGACGGGGATTTCATTGGCTTCTCTATTGAATGCCCTTTCTTCTTTTCTTTAAAGACACACACACACACACACACACACACACACACAACCCCCCCCCCCCAAATTCTTGCATGTGGGTGCTTGACTGAGAACTGGCCAGTTTCCCTCAAACCTTCCCACTGCCTGCCCACCAAACCTTGCCTTCGGCTACCGGCATGGTTGGGAGTGAGAAAACGAGACAAAGATGCCCAGGGAACTGGTCCTTGTCTGGGAGTCCTCTTTGTGACCCATTATTGGCAGCCCCGAGTGCGTCCCAGGTGAATTCCATACAGAGGATGAGACCGGGCAAGGCCCCCTTTATCACTGGCTGAGTTTAGTTCAGACCCCAGCAGACCCGTACCGGAGGGCCTGGTGCCAACGGAACTCCTTCATCGGCACAGGGAAGACGGGCTCGAGCTACTTTCTTTTTTTGCCCTAGACCAGTGGTTCCAAAACTAGCTTTTCCTCAGAGAAACTTGAATGCCTTTTAAACTCTAAGTTCCCAGGCCCTACTCCCAGCATTAATAAATTACATTTCTGGAGTCGGGCCTAGGAATGTATAAAGTAGCCTCAAGTGATTATTCATGCAGCTAATTATTTAGAAACTTGTGTCCCCGGACGTCTTCTAGACCCAAGCTGGCTTTCAGAAGGGATGGGGCAGGGTAGGGAGAACCTTCTTTCGAGGAAGGGGAGCTGCTGAGCCCCCCGGGAGGTGGCATGGGTCTGCAGAAACAGGGGAGCCCGCAGAGGAGCATAGAGCTGGCTTGGCCTCCTGACAAGAGGGGGCTGCCCGGTCCTTCCTGTGCTCCAGCCACAAAAGAGAGACAGGAGGGGAGTCAGGGGGAGAGGCATGTCTGGGCCTCGTCTCCAGCAGGAACAGCCTCTGGCCCTGGTTCACCTTCAAAGACCAGGTCTCAGGGGCTCAGACGGTTTACCTTATACAGCGAAGGTGCCACGCTCTACTGAGCAGTTGGTTTAGAAGGTCCGTTAGCGGTAACGTGGAGGATTGAGGAATACCAAGTGTTTGTCCTGGGTTTTCTGACACGTGGTAAGGGCACTGCGGGGCAATGCTAGTTCATGTCAGGTGACGTCCTAACTTGTATGGGGCAGAGGCAGAGGCAGCCTGAATGGGGAGGCGATGCAGGGAAGAGGGGTGGAAAGAAACAGCGGGGGTTGGGCTGGGGAGACATGGCCTATAGGCTTTCCTTTTCCTAGACATTACTGGTTCTTTCTCATCCCAGTTGGGATGCTAGGAACAATCTTTGAACCTCTTTGTCCATTAGAACCACTAACAATTATAGACACCACTTCTTGCTACTAAATGACCTGATTATGAACTCAGTTCTGCCGCTCACTAAATGTTAATTTAGGAAAACAACCATACCTGGGACGTACGGGTTCATAATGTTCAAACAGGATGGTGGTTGTGTGCAGGGGTGAGGCAGTTAGCCGTTACTTTGCAGAAACAAATTATACATTCAGAAAAAAAACACATTCTGGACATTGCTTGTGATGGCTTCTCCATACACGGAAATTGGAACGACAAAGTCACTTACATCATGACCCTCGGCATCCATCAGGAAAGGTACAATTAAATATTTAGATACAATCTTCCTCTTCTCTGCACAAAGGTAACTTAGGATTAAGGATAAAAATCATCTTAGTGAGAAGATTCCATCTTTATCTTCTTTGTGATGCAAAACTGAACATTCCTGCGAAGCTCTGAACAGCCCCCCTGTTCTCGCTGCAAACTTTTTTCTAGATGGGAATTCTGTAAACCAATTAGAGTGACTATTTTCAATGAAGAGGGACAATTTAAATATTTGTATTATTTATGGAGCTCACTTTTCTGGCTACCTCAGATGAAATACGGGATCTCTCCGAATCCCAGAGTCTTCATCTGCAAAGGGAAAAAAAAAATAGTATCTTTTTGGAGCACCTGGGTGGCTTAGTCGGTTAAATGTCTGCCTTTGGGTCAGGTCGTGATCCCAGGGTCCTGGGATCGAGCCTGGAATCAGACTCCCTGCTCCCTAACTAGAGTCTTGGGAGGATTAAAAGGGGTAACATACATGAAGAGCTTGGCCCGTCTCTGGCACCCATGAAACACCAAACACTAAATCTGTGGTTGCTTTCATTAACATTTTATCACCAAAAAGCACAAGGATATCTCCTCTTCTGCTATTTTATGTGCTATTCTATTTTTCATTCTTTTTTTTTCTATTTTTCATTCTTAATCAGGTTTTTGTTTGCCAAATAGCAATAGTTCATATAAAATTCTCCTAAATATGTTTTAAAGATCTGCATGCATAAATGACCCACATGTGTACACATACATGCATGTATATATATATATAGGGCATATTCATGTACATGTATATAATCACATGTGGAGGGAAAATATTACATATTCACATCAACTGGACTGACTTTTGCCCAGACTATTTTTATTCTCCACTGGTCTGATGATTCCAAATTTGGAAAACCTGAAATAATGGCTTTTTAATTTTTTTTTCCTTCCTTCCCCTCCCCTCTGGCTTTTTGCAAAAGGATTTCACCAGACTGCCACTCAAATGGAAAAAATGAAGGAGAAAGCCAACTATGCTTATGGTTTATCTAACTAACTTGGACGATTTCCATAAATGTTGACAAAGCATTAGAGCAGGAAAAAATAACTCTGTATCTCTGTTAGATGCTAAACATATCCTCCATTTCACCCCAACTTTTGGTGGTTTCTAATTTTCTCAGACACAAGCAAGAAAAATCAATTAATGAGTATTTTCTCCTCCCAACTTCTCCTTGAGAAATTACTTAGATCCCTAATCAACATTTATACAGTTACATGATCTTGGAAGTAATGGACTTCTAACTTATTCAAGAACTTAACAAATTTCAAAGATAAAGAAACAGAACACTTTATTATAAAACTTATAAAATAATTAAATATTACACATATATTTTGACTTTTCTCTATAACCCATTGTTTTTATTCAACATTTTCCCTCAGAATTAATATCACTTACTCAGAGAAGCAAGTGAGAACACATAAGAATAGGCTATTAATAAATTAATTTTTCCATAAAATAATAAAATGATCATTATATAAAGAAACAAATAACTTGCAATTTTTTGGAGGGCAAGGGGGTGGCTGATGTGGAACTGTGTGTTTCTGATGATAGAATGGCCACTACTCTAGGCCAAGCCAAGTGGATTGAGAGACTATTCTAATCATATTTCTGAGATTCAAGAACGCATGATTTTAATTAGAATGGGAACAAAGGATGCTCTAAATTTAACAAACCACTGGTTGGTTGTGCTGTGCTGGCAATTCCCTGTTTGAATTGTGACTTTATAAAGCAGTAAAATTGGGTTACATTCATCAAAGAAATTGAGGAATAGAGTAGAATTATATAAATATGCCCATTTTAACCACATCTCAAAAAATTACAGAAGGACTCAGTCTTGTAAGTTACTTTGGTTTTGGCAAAACACTGTGGTATTTTCCAATTGAGAACAATTTTAAGCTCATTAGTGCCTATCAACGGCTGGCTTCTGATGACTGAAAATATCATCTGAAAGATTATAAAATATTCTCATTCATCGAAGGATCTTGGCTTATTATGATTTATTAATATTAACTTAGCAAGAAGACAGATGGGTTTCTCTGTTGCCACTCTTTTTTTCTTGTTAACTAAATCTTAGGGAAAATTTAAACATGACCATTGGTAAGAAAGAACCACAAGTGGTCTTTAATTTTCCAAGCAGCTCTGATAATATGCAGGGAGCCTTATAAATGTTGGTCTGCTCTCCTTCAAAACACTGCTGTTTTGCTATTTAGCTCCTCCTAGAGTTTTACCAGAAATGAGCGTCTCGCCAGTTCTGATTCCCAAAGAGCAGACCAGGGGCTCCCGTGGACTTGTTCAGCTAGCACCGGAAGTTACGAGGGTGACGTACCGTGTAGGACGTCAACATATGCCTTTTATGTGAGTTTGTGGGCTTTTCTTTTTTCAGAGTCTTGAACTTCACTTAACTGGGGATCTTAAATAATCCATGTTGCCCTGTTTCCAGAATATTCCTTGGCATACTTTTCAAGTGTGACTTTTAGTCTTGGAGACTCTCTAAGCAGAATATAGTCTAAACAAAATAATAAAAACAACACACGCACACTGGATAAAAATAACACAAGGCTTGCTAGTCCAGCAGCAAGCACAGTTATGAGCACCTTTTTGCTTCCTGTGGAACTCCTCCTTGGGGCTGGCCACAGTGTCCGTCACACTGCGAGAGCTCCCAGCAACAGCGAGGCGAGGGGTTCCATTCGCATTTCATTGCTCCGAGGCTCCGTCTCGGACCCGAAGTCTGAAAGCACCTTTTCAACCCAGATGTCTTTGCCGTGGAACCCTCTGAAGTTCAAAGAGGGACCCTCCCCACGGTGACCAGATTCTCACTTTGTCAAAATGAAAACGTGACGTCTCTCGGTGGGACGCATCACTTCTTTCGTTGTCACAGTGCAAATCGAAGTTATTTTGTCTTTTCTTGTGGAAGTCCAATTTGCCCTTGCTTCCCGTTTTCAAGTGCTTTGGAGTACCATGTGCTTTGGGGAAGTGGATAGGGAGCCTGTCCTCGAGAGCCCATTCCACTGATGGCCGCAGCCGCGCATGGGTGGTCTGCAGTGTTCAGCTTTCAGTGGGGGATTAATGGTGGCTGGTCTCTCCAGAGGTGAGAGGGAAGAGCCTCGCCCTCGAGTGTTGTAGGGGGTGGGGTGGGGTGGGTCGTTGAGATCAGCTCTTCCTCGTGCATGACTTACAGCACTGTTGACCATAAAATTTGTGGTTGCAGACGCCATGTTGAGGAACTAGGGGACACCAGCTGAAGAAATCGACACACGATGGATCCTCTGCAGGGAGAGAAAAAAATCGTTCACCCCTCAGGAGGAAGCTTAGCCTTTTCCTTAAGGTGAGAGCCTGTGGGTCAAAGACCTTGGACGTACCTGCCTCCTGCCTCTGAGTGGTTCTGCTCCTGTTCTAGGACTTGGCTGGGAAGGAGGGGGAGCAGGATTAAGACATCAAAAGGGACTAGGGCCCTTAGCGATATGTCATCTGCGGTGGGAGGGGGGTCGAAGTGGATGTTGAAAGAAAGTGTCATATCCAGCCCAAGATTCCTGTCGGATCCTCCCCAGTGGCCTGGGAGCCACCATGTTGTATCCTTAGCCCAGCCTGGGAGGAATGCCCTGGGGATCTTGTTAAACCACTGCTTCTGATTCCCAGGGTCTGGGGTGAGCTGGGAGCAGCTGCCGCCTGGTCCACAGACCTTATGTTGGGGAACGGGAGGCCTGCGATACAGGAGTCAGCACACCGAGACTGGAGGCCCAGCTGCAGTGCTCTACGTTGATTTCAGTAAATCTCCTAGCCCATGTGCAACGGGTGAATTTAAGTTCAACAGCAGGCCTGACTTCTCTCCTTGGCAGATGGGATTACGGGCTGGAAGCAGAACGCGGTGCATCGGGGACTCTCCCCCAGGAGGACCTCACTAGATACAGAAGGCACTCGAAGCTGAATGTAAGATGTTCTTCGTGTAAACCTCAGTGCCCATTTTAAGAGTCAAGGCCTTAGTCATTTTACCGGATCCTCAAGGAATTTTGACTTCAGAAGTGTTTACGGTCTACCCTATACGTAAGAAAGTTTTCTCAGTCACGGGTGGAAGTGTTTTCCCCTTCCTCTCCGCAAGGCTCAAAAGTCACTTTACCTTCACTTTGCCCAAACCCCCTGCTGCCCACAGGCACTCACCCAGCTCCCTTTTAAAATTATCCTGAAGTAGCTCTGCTCTGTGCCCTATGTCCCTGGACAGGGCAGGCCAGGCTCTCAGCTCTCCTCTTTCTTTTCCTGCTGTTCCCGACTTGAATCCTGCCTCTCTGTGATTCAGAACTACCTACAGTTCCTTCCCCTGCCTCCGTTCTTCTGCCTAAAATACAGCCTCCCCCCTCATCTCATAGCAGCCCCACTGATCCTTTGAACGGACAAGTCAGTTCATGTCATGTCTCAGCCCCAGACTCTCCCTTTGGCCCCTCCAGCCACCCACAGTGAAAGGGTTAGTCCTTACCATGGCCGACAAGGTCCTGGCATCTGGTTCCCCCACTACTGCTTGACCTCGTCTTCCTCTTCTCCTCCCCTCCCCAACTGGGGCCACCTGGGGGATGCCCTAACGTGCCAGGCACACTGTGGCTTTCCCCAGCCATCTACTTCCCAGACCCCTTCCATTCCTTTATGTCTCTGCTCTGAGTCACTGACAGGCAATAGGGCCTTCCGGGACTCCCCCAGATAAGCAGAGTGCTCTGCAGCCTCCCAGAAAACACTCCCTCCTCCCCACCTTGCTTTATTTTCCTACCTTGGGGCTATCGGCACTCATCCCATTCTGTGCTGCCTGTCTGGTTCCTCTCTAGAACATAAGATCCTTGAGAGCAGAGGTTTCGCCTGCTCTTTTCATTACTTCATTCCCAATGCGTAGTGCCTGTCACAAAGTAGCTGCTCAGGAAATATTTGTTGAAAAAATGCACCAGTTTCCCTGTAACCATCATGGCTAGAATAACCAATGTGAAATCTACAGCGTCACAACTTGGGTAGAAGGGTGAACCAAGAGCATCTTTCTTTTCTTTTCAGTAACTCCTGGATATGGAGCCTAAAGAATTTTCTGAGGGGTTGGTAAAAATAGGAGAGAGTAAAGAAGAATCAAGAATGATGATAGGCTTTTTGTCCTGGGCATCTAGAAGAAGGCATAAGGAGGTGGACCATCACAGGGCAGGGGTGCGATCCCTCACCTTAGAGATACAAGTCAGACGTGAGAGGAACACTTGTCTATCCTCTGTTGGCTCACGTATCTCTGTATTCATCTCCAGTTGTGTCTAATACAAACTTGGACAGTGTCTTCTATCCCAGCCACCGAGCACGCAGCCTCCTCAATCAGAACGTACACCTGAATCAGTTTCTACTTAAACTGCAGAGATTATCCTACTGATGTAGTGGAAATACCGCATCAGGATGAAAACAGACTGCTAAAAGCATGATCCTAACTGCAGTACTGTAGCAACGCTACTCCTTTCGAGGTAAGAACGGGATCTCGGCTGGCTGCTGCGGCTTGTGCTTTGAGCTCATTTTAAGTCTGGAAGCAGAAGGGAGGTTTATCGCCGAGCCATCGAGATGAGCACCGTGTTTGATTACGGCTACTCTAATGACTACCGGTAGCTGGTTATTTGAGCTTCTGTTGTCACATGTTTCATGTGTGCTGTTGAGGATGACCCTGGTGTCCTACTCTTTGCCTCACATCCCGCATGCAGACTACTGACAAGTATTATACGTGAGCTCAGTCTCCAGGATCCACCAGCACCCAGCCTCTCCCAGTACGGCCACTGCCCTCAAGGAAAAATCCTCCTCCTGACCAGGAATGGACAAATCCCCCTCCCGCTCCGGGCCCCTGTGCTCTTCTCTGTGTAACTGCCGGGGACCTTCCCGCAAGTCCGATCCCACGGCTCCTCTACTCCAAGTTCTCCATCAGCCTCACCTCACTGAGAGGTCAATCTTAGGTCCTTACAAAAACTGACAAGGCCCCTAGGACCAGCTTCCGCTCATTGCCTAACCCCCGTCCACGTTAGACATCTGACTCCGCGCGTCTCACTGTTCCTTGATCAGATTCACACATTCCCACCTCAGGGCCTTTGGATGTGCTGGTCCCCCTGCCAGGAACACTGTCCTTCTAGATACATGCATAGTTCACCTTCCTGTAGATCCATATCTGTATCATATCATCCTTGCCTGACTAGTCTCTCTAAACCAATCCCCCCCACCTTTCATCCCCTAATCCTTCTCATTCTCTATACCCTGCTTTGGTTTTATTTTCTACTTTATTATCTGACATTGTATGTTTATTGGTTGGCCTGTTGTTCGTTTCCAGATAGGAGGTGGAAACTCTGGCCACTTTGTCCACTGCTCTAACTACAGTCAGACGTCAGAACAGTTCCCGGTTCACAGTGAGTCCTAAATAAACATGGAAACACTGAATCGTCTTACTTAACTCCCAGTGATCTTTTCAGGTAAGCATTATTTCTTCATTTTATAGAGAGTTCAGAAGCTTGCCTGTGGCCCCAAACTAGTCCATGGCAACATGTGGACGCAAATCCTTTTTGCGACGTCACAGTCCTCGCTCCTCCCGCTGTGCAGTGCCACCGTTCTTGGCCCCTCTCCATGTGAGGAGGTGAGATTCCAAGAGGAATAAACTTACTCATATTGGGTGATGCTCATCGCCAACCAAATCCCACTAGGCTGCAGCTCAGTCCTCGTCCCAACCGTGTCAACAACCACTCACAATACAGGGATGACTGATGTCGCTGCCCGAGGCTTCCTTCTTTTCTGAATAAGGTTTACATATAAAACAGGCACAATGCCAGCTCATAGGATGGCTTCCCAAAGTACGGATCCAATGTAGACCCAGGCCAGAGCCTCCCATGTGAGTGCCCTAGACTGGCTACCAGCGTTTGGGGGGCGGGGAGGGCGGGGGTCCGAGCGATGGCACACGCACTTGGCTGTCCTGCAAGACACGATGGTGCCAGTCTGGGCAGAACTGTCTTCTCTAAACTCTTGCAGGGGAAGTTGGTGCCTCAAAAGCACGGTGCATCATGGGAGTCTCAGAGAAGATTCCAAGAATTAAACCTTCTTCCCTTTGACACCGTGGGTTTGCTTACTGTTCACTAATGTTTGTTGAAAAAACACACTCCAATTCCACCTGTGGTCACCCTGCCACTGATCTGAGGAGGAAGACTAACCCGACAGTAGTCTGGGCACGGCACTCTCCCCGGATTTGGGATGGAATGCGAGAAGCGGGAGGAGGCCTTCAACTGCGTAAAAACCACAGCCACGTTTTTGCCAAGAAGAAATACTCAGGGTTATGCCTTTCTTATCTGCCTTCTTACCGTACTCCTCTTTACAAAAGAGACCTCAGTTACTCAAGAGGCATGGGGAGGGCCTTCTCAGAACCCCTTCTCGTCCTGCCATCTTTCACCGCCCGCATCCCTGCAGCCCACGGAGAACTGACCTCCCCTGTGACACTAGTAACACTCCACCATGCGCATCTCTTGTCCTGTCTTCCTCCTCCTCTGAGACTCTGACTCCTTGTACCTTAAGAACAGGACGTTACCTTGTTCTTTTATCCCTAGAAGAGTGCTAGGGAGATGCAGCAGGTGCTTAGTGACCCGGCTTGGAAGGAAGAAGAGAGCCTCATGCTACTGGACCCCAGATCTCCCACCTGACACGTACTGAGCATGGACGGTGTGCCCGGCGGGGCGCTGGATGAACGGAATAGTAACACCAAGGGCCTCCCCTCAATCCTGGATCTAATCTGTCTGGTTCTCCCCACCTTGTACTCCTGCCCAGGAGAAACTGCTGAGCCACGGTCATGATCAGCCATTCCCTACAGCCCCTCTCCGAGTACCTAGGGGTCATGCACTTCTGACTCCGGGCATGTGTCTGGGGCCAGCTGACTGAAGGCGGGGGGAGGAGGAGTCACCAAGGGGGAAAAAGGGGGAGAGTTTGCAAGTACATGACCACTTGCTCCAAATGTGTGTCTCTTGCCCTATAACCCTTTCTGCCGAAAGAGGCTGGAGGTTTGGAGAATTCCAAAATTGCCTTGGAAGGGACGGAGCTCGGAGAAGCTGGCATGTTCCTAGTTCTCTTGTCCCCTGCAAGCCTCAGACAAGGAAGGAGAGAGGGCAGCGGAGGGAAAACAGGTACCCAGAGTCTGGAGCCAAGGCTCGAAGATGAAGCTAAACCAGGACAGCACCTTAGAAACGCAAAGTGATAGGGACGGGGGAGAGCCGAGGAGTCAGTCCCGAATCTGGTTCCCCAGACGGGAGAGCGTGGGGTAAGAAATTAAACAGCTCTGGAAAAGCCGGGATGGGATGAAAAGAAAATGCAGCAAGTACCTGGCGGGAACCCAATTCTTTAGCACAAGGAAATCTGAGGGGCGGAGGAGATCTTTCCTGGTGTGTCTGTCAGGTGCCTTTGAAAGGGAAGTTGAGCCAGTGAAACCCAGTCTAGTTCGCTCATGTAATCCAGTGTCCCGTTGTGCCTCCAGCACACGCCGCACTGGGTGGGAATGGACCGTAACCAGGGAAACACGCAAGGTGTGGTCGGAGGATGCCGCACGTTCCCTGATGGACGGTCATTTACCTGCCTCCTCCGCTAACACGTGAGTTCAAGGACGATCCCCGTCGTCCTTGCTTGGGTTCCCACCGTCGACCGTAATCTTGGGCTCATGGTAGTTACTTTCTCATTTTCTTATTTAACTAAAACCGTGTTAAAAAACTGACTTGCACGATTACTATTTCCCCCTTTTAGAGTAAGAAGTAATGGTTCACAAGCCTTATTGCAGAATTAAATGTTCCCTGCATAGGTGTGCAAACAAGATCATTGTGAGCAGGAACGCCCCAGATTTGTGCCCTGTACCCTCTGTGGGGGGCGCCGTTCACAAGGACAGGGTGTGAATAGCACCCCCTAGTGGTGCTGCAGGGAATAAACTGCACCACCAGACCAGAGGGGTTTGGGGAAAGTTCTCTGAGGAGGACTAGTCCGATGGACTGGGATGGGGGGCCAGTTACCTCTCTTGTCAGGAGCCGGACAGAAGTTGGTATTACAGGCTTGCAGCACCGGAGGCTTCTGGTGGAGCAGACAGCGGGAGGCAGGCCGGCCCTGCTGCACACAGCGGACCGAGCGCGTCTGCACACCGCCTCCGCAGGTCACTGTGCACTGCAGAAGAGGGCAAGAGGAAGGAGTCAGCAACACTCGGAGGGAGGTCAGAGATGTCCAGCAGAAGGCATTTCCACGCTCCATGCCACCACCTGGGTGCCCTGTTGATGAAGCCAGGAGTGGCCAGAGCCCGGCATGTGTGCCCACGTCCACAGTCGAACATGCGGCAGACGTGATCTGATTAGAAGGGGGTCCTTGGCAAACGTTCTCTCTCTTGCCCCAGAGAGTGTGTCTCCAGTTAAGTGACTGTAAAGACGAGGGCTTCCAGAAATACAGAAGCTGCCGTAAGGATGCAGAACAGACCATCCCAGTATTGAAATTATCCCAGATAATCTCTGCAGATGCAGGGGGGTGGGGCGTGGGGGACAGTTCAGAATTAGGACAGAGAGGAAATGATACTTTATCCGAGGCAGCTTTGGAATCCTGCCCTCGGTGCCTGGCCAAATTCTGAGTTGGCACGGTGGCTGTGGTGCTTTCTAGAAATCAAGGATTTTGCTGTCCCATTAAAATAAAAAAAAAGGGGGGGTGCCTGGGTGGCTCAGTGGGTTAAGCCTCTGCCTTCAGCTCAGGTCATGATCTCAGGGTCCTGGGATTGAGCCCCGCATTGGGCGCTCTGCTCAGCAGGGAGCCTACTTCCCTGCCCCCACGCCTCGTGGTGACCTAATAAATAAAATCTTTAAAAAAAATAGATGACTAACAAGAACTATCATCTTTCTTCCCCCCAGACATACAAAGGATATTTTATACAAAAGAATAAATGAAATATCGGGAAAAAAACCCTATACATGGATTATTTTTTGTTTTGCTTTTAAAAATGCATCACGTTCTTAGTGTAGATAGGTGAAATGTTTATCTCGGACAAGCATCATTATAGGGACTGGTATTTGGGAGAGGAAAACAGGCAGGGATGGAAAACCTATGAGTTTTGGTTTTAGAGTCTACCTGATCAGGGATACACAGTCACACTGGTTTCCTTTGCTTTTCTTCATGGTTTAGTTCTCAGATCCTCCCCCAATACACACAAACATATATATACATTTTATAGACATTTATACGTGTGTATGCATGTGTACTTACAAATATGTATGCACACAAAAATGAACTATTGGGGCTTCATCAAGATCAAAAGCTTTTGCAAAAGCAAAGGAAACAGTCAACAAAACCAAAAGACAACAGACAGAATGGGAGAAGATATTCGCAAACGGCATATCAGAGAAAGGGATAGTATCAAAAATCTATAGAGAACTTATCAAACTCAACACTCAAAGAACAAATAATCTAATCAAGAAATGGGCAGAAGACATGCACTTTCTGCAAAGAAGACATCCAGATGGCCAACAGACACATGAAAAAGTGCTCCACATCACTCGGCATCAGGGAAATACAAATCAAAACCACAATGAGATCCCACATCCCACCGGTCAGAATGGCTAAAATTAACAAGTCAGGGAATGACAGATGCTGGCAAGGATGTGGAGAAAGGGGAACCCTCCTACACTGTCGGTGAGAAAGCAAGCTGGTGCACCTCCACAACACGGAGGTTCCTCCAAAAGTTGAAAATAGAGCTACCCTACGACCCAGCAATTGCACTACTGGGTATTTACCCCAAAGATACAAATGTAGTGATCCAAAGGGGCACATGTACCCCAATGTTTATAGCAGCAATGTCCATGATAGCCAAACTATGGAAAGAGCCCAGACATCCATCAACAGATGAATGGATAAGATAAAGAAGATGTGGCATACACATACACACACACACACCCACCATGGAATACTGTGCAGCCATCAAGAGAAATGAAATCTTGCTATTTGTGATGACGTGGATGGAACTAGAAGGTATTATGCTGAGTGAAATAAGTCAGAGAAAGACAATTATCTTATGAATCTCTGATATGAGGAATTTGAGAGTCAAGGTGGGGGGTGGTGGGGGCAGGGAGTGATAAAATCAAGATGGGAGTTGCTGGGGGTGGGGGGAGGGATAGGGTGGCTGGGTGAGGGACATTGGGGAGGGAATGTGCTATTGTGGGTGCTGTGAAGTGTGTAAGACCGAGGGTTCACAGACCTGTACCCCTGGGGCAAGTAACACATTGTATGTTATAAAAAAATACATATGCATGCCTATAAACACACACATTCTACACTGTGTGTATGTACGTTGCTTACAGAGATCTACAGACCTACCTTTGTGCTCGCACACACCCCCACCCAGCCTCTGTGTCTGTCATGGGGTGGGCAGCACCCCTCAAGCTCATAAGTTCTTTAAAGAGCTCCGTGACCTCTGCTGGTCCAGAAGGGTGAAGACACAACACAGCTTCTCCCCCAGACTCTGCTTCACACACCAACCTCGCCGATCAGAGCCAAGCAACTTTAACCAAAATTTCATGCTAGTCTTCTGAGAAAAAGGGTGCCTCTAACCTCTGATGTGTTTACAAGCTGGGGCCGGGTGGTGGTGGGGGGGGGTGTCCCTGCCTGAACTGACCCTGCGCCGAGCTTTCCCTGCCTCCTCTACGAAACAGGCACAAAAGTACCCGCAAACAAGGCCGCTTCCGCAAGTGCCAGCTATCACGTCATTCAGCCACTGGACATAAAAACCAAAGGTGTCAGGGCAAGGAGCAGTGTTTCTAGAATACAGGAGGCTCCCGGGGATTTTGAGAGCAGCAAGAGTGAACATCTGGGGCCGCAGGACCAGTCTGCTCCAAGTGCTTTATGTTATCGTAGGTGCGCATGAAGAGATGAGCTCTTCGAGACGTGAGCGTCCTGGTTTTCTAGCTGTGACAGCTGGAGCTCCCAGGTGACGGGAGCAGCCCGGGGCCACACAGGTGGCGCAGCTCCCCGAGACCGTTAGGTCTCCTGAACCTGAGCTTCTGTTGTTGACCTTTGGATGGGTCCCTGGGTGGGAGGGCTGCCCCCGTTCTGGGAATGTCACGGAAATCCGCCGGCACTCACCTGCTGCCACGGGGATGGGAACCACCCAGCGGCCACGCCGGGGCCGGGCCGGGCGGGACAGGTCCCTCGCTGGCAGGTTTCTTCCAAGTCGAGGTTTGGTTTCCTAATACTGCGGCACCTTCGCTCCGGGAAAGTGATCAGCTTTCCCTGGAAGGGCTTCTCGCTGCATTTCATCTCCCTCCTCCTCACACCCAAGCCGCAGGTCATCGAACACTAGGAGCCGAGAAGGGAGGCGTTAGGTGTGCAGAGCCCCACAGTCAAGGGTGCTGAGCAGACGTACCATCCGCGGGACGTCCTAGGAATGGGATCACGGCAGGTCAACCACGTGTGACCCTAAAGGCCCAGCCACCGCGTCCCTCCTGCTACTGCAAAGAAACCAAAGGCTAGAGAATTCGAGTAACTGTCCCAACGTCTCAGAGCTTATCAGCACCAGAAACAAAATGGGGCACCGTCCCGCAGCGAGGCTCTGCTGTTAAGTGGCTAGCTCAAGGTCATACCCGGAGTGAATACTGCAGGGAAATGGGGTAAGTCTGACCCACGCATTTAGCCATCAGGCTATAACATCTCAAAGAAAAGGGGTAGGAAGAGAGGTGGACGTGCTGCTATGTATGTCACTTATCATTTAGGCAGAATCAAAGGACACGCATGGCCAGAGACCCAGGGGCTGCTGGGCCAGAAGTCCTGCTTCTGCCGCACCGCACCGACGCCACTGTTGACCCCCGTGCTGGCCCGTTTTCCTCCCCAAACTGCGATCTCCTCCAGGGCAGAGACCTCGTCCCACCAGTTACTGATGCAGACTTCAGGCTGGGCCCCTCGTCTCACATTTCCTCTGGCTGGGCATGCACCCGAGGTTCCCAAACACAGATCCAGGAGACGTCTTCGCAGTGTCCTCTCCCCTCCACCCACATATGCCCGAAGGTGGCAACGGCCTCCTTAGGAACTCAAGATTCTGCTGCTCTCCACTCCCGAAACACTGCTGTCTTGTCCCCATCACAGCAACCTCCCTGTGAGCACACCTCACCTGTCCTAAGGGCTGACTGCTTTATGCTAGATTGTTCTGGGTCCTAAGTGGCCCTGACACCAGGGTCCGATGAGGTTTTCAGCTTCCACCGCCCCTCACCCCACTGTCTTGGTTGTGTCATCCTCTCTCCCCTCGCCCTTGTACGGGGCACACCCTCCATCTGGAACAGCCTTCCCCGACCCCATCCTTGCCCAGTTCCTGTTCATCCTTCCGACTCACACTCCCTGGAAAGTCTCTCCTGACAGAGACTCCTCCTGGTGGTAGGGCTGGGGGACCCCAAGCTCTCCCATGGCATCATGGACCCCCACACACTGCAGCACTCCGCACACCCTACCTAAGGTGCCCTACACACGCAGGGGGGAGTTGTGCACTTTCAGGCCCAGGCACGGGCGGGCTCAGTGCAATGGGTGGTTCATGCGGGGTTTGGGGAAAGGTGAGGAGAGAAGAATGGATCATTAGTAGGCACCTGCTGTGTGTGTGGGACAGGAAGGAGATCTGAGCACCTGGGCGCCAGCGGTGAATGGAGCATTTGAACCCACAACCCAGCAGTACCATCTCTCAACTCCTACCTCACTCCAGGAAGAGACGACCCACTGCAGCCGGGTGTTTTTGGGGCATCGTCCCAGCACACAGCCCTCCTGGGACTCTGGCTTCGGGATGCTGGAGCACAGGGTCTCTGGGACATTCTCTGCCACGGGGGAGCTTTTGCAAAGGACTTCACGCTTCCTCACCCCTCGCCCGCAGCTCTTGGAACACTGGAGATGGGGGGAAAAAAGCCATTTGCCTGCTTGTTTCAAATGATTTTCCTCCAGGTGAACGCTGAGAACGTATAAATGAGGTATTCAACAAATTCTTAAGCTTTAAAACCAAATGCCTGGTAAGATCCCTTGCAGTCAGCAGGAGAAATGTTTCCTCCGTCCGAGCCCTCGTATGCAGGTTAGCATTCCCCTTCGGCATCTGCATGCCCAGGGGCTGCTGGTTGCCCAGAGCCAGAGATGAGGTTCTCTCCAAGGCGCACACGGTTCCTGGGAGAAGGCTGCAGGCCTGCTGTCCAGGTCCAGCAGTGGCTCGCTCTCTGGCACAAGGCAGAGCTGGTCTGGGCACTTGCTAAGGAGGCTTACTGTGCATCTGATGGAAGCATAATAGAAACAGATGTGCGCATGTAAGTGCAAGAGACCGTGACATTGATAAAAATGAGTCGAGGGTGTCCAGTTCTTGTTACGATCTGCTGCCTGTGAGATGGACGATGCACCCGGCCAATGTCGGAATGAACCTGCGTGTTGCCAGTCACCCCCGCGCTCTTACTTTGTCGCCCTTCCCCAGGACTCTGTGAAACAGACAGGGGTTGGGGGAGAACCTTCCGGCTTTCAGATGAGCAGTTGAAAACTGGTCAGAGTCGCTGGGAAGCTGTTGGCTCCAGGTCTGGGTCTGCCCTCAAGGGACACGTCCCCTCCCCAGCCTTGGTTTCCGAGCAGAAGGGCCATAGGAGATGTGACCCTCTTGCCTTGGCTCTTGGTCAACATGCAAACATCTGGGCACAATTGCAAGCCTCCTCCGAGAGCAACACGACTTCTGGCTGTTCACGTCCTGAAGGCAGAGGAATGACGGGGACAATACTACCATAATCTGCAAACCACGGCAGCAGATTTATTTAATGGCTTCCCATGTGATGAAGCATGCGTGTTGACTTGTGTCCACAACCTTCTACCAACCCTCTGAGACCCCTGCTGTTGTCCCATTCTCCAGAAGGGCCACCTGAGAACTTAGAGGACTTGACCCAGACCAATCAGGCAGCTGTCACGAAGCAGAGACGAGCAGACAGACTTGGGGATATCAGACGGGGAGGTATACCACTGACGCATATCATCGTGCATTCACATTCAAGATTCTAGATGGTTGACCCCATTCAAAAGAATTCTTATGTTTTTCTGGTTTTTTTCCCCCCCTGCTTTTAAAATTATTTTTTATTATTTTTTTTAAGAATGATCAAACATTTTAAAATTGCTTCCCAGAGGGTTTGAGAGACACGGTCTCTACGAACAAGGTGAGGTCACAAATTTTGAGGGACTCCTTTCAGATTTGTCATGAAGATGTTCCCAAAGGGACACATTTGTTCTTAGTAAACAATAATGAAACATACAAAAAACTAAGGACATAAAATACTCTCTCAAGATATTTCCATGTCTGATCTGGGGCAAACTCCATTTCACGAGGCCACATTTGGAACTGCTGGACCGCCTAATTCCTTTTCCCATGCCTACCACACACATTTGGCTAAAACAGCCCTGTGAGTTTTCTTTCCTCTTGTAAAGTAGACCTCCCTACCTGCAGAGAAAGAGACCAGACAATAACCCTATATCCTATTCAGTTCGACCTTCTGTTATAAATGAGTATGTTCTTCCATTTTTTTTTGTTTTTTTTTTTAAAGATTTTATCCATTTAAAAGGGAGTGAGAGAGAGAGAGAGAGAGAGAGAGCACAAGTGGAGGAGGGGCACAGGGAGAGGGAGAAGCAGGCTCCCAGCTGAGCAGGACACTGGGATCACGACTGAGCCGAAGGCAGAGGCTTAACCATCTGAGCCACCCAGGTGCCCTGTTTCTTCATTTTAAAGCATCCCAATGCATGTCAAAGATACTCTCTCCCACCGCTAGCTCCTTATTCCCCTAACAGAGTTGTAACCTTCAAAAAAAATCCCATGTCCTATAATTAAAACAAAAGCCTTGTGTTTTCTGCTGGGGATGTGACAGCACACAGCTATCCTTAATCAGAAATCAATGTTCCGAGGGGCACCTCGGTGGCTCAGTCGTTAAGCATCTGCCTTCAGCTCAGGTCATGATCCCAGGGTCTGGGATTGATGCCCGCATCGGGCTCCCTGCTCAGTGGGGAGCCTGCTTCTCCCTCTGCCTGCTGCTCTGCCTACCTGTGCTCTATCTCTCTGAAAATAAATTAAAAAAAAAAACACACAAAAATCTTTAAAGAAAGTATAAAAAAAGAAACCAATGCTCCGGGATAATGTTCCCTAAAGGAAAGCAAGGTAGGAATGTGGTCGTCCCAGCTCAGGCGATAGAACCCCCGCATCCTTGTGAGGATTCCATCCAGCTGGCTTGACCTCCACGGTTTAGCAGAGGCTGGGCTACCACGGAGCAGAACTGTCACTGTCAGCACGTCTTGGACCAGATAAATCTCTGTTTCAGGGAGTCGTCCCCGACACTGTACCATGTTTCTCTCCACCAAACAGATGCCCACAGCACCGCTCCCCCGAGTTGGGACAGGGACAAATGCCATCTAAGGGGACCCCTGAGCATCCCAGCCCCCAGTGACCCACTGACCCCCTCGGAGCTGTGATGGGCGGGTAGGTCCGCGCCTCTTCTGACTTCATAACTTTCTACCTTTCACTGAGAGTTTGTGAAGACAGCAAACTTTATGCCCCAGTCCCCTCTGGATCCCTCAAACGCCATAGCTCTCTCCCCTGAAGCGAGAGTGACTGTCATTCCTGCGCCACCTTTCTTGTATTTCTGTTTGCTCTGGAGCATTCGGCAGCCGTTCCGCTGGCCTGCCCACCCCCACTCACGTCCCTTCTAGCTGTGCTCGTGAGTCTAGCCCTCATGGCCCCCACGCTCTCCTTTCTAGACTTCTAAGGAAGACTGAGCGGTGGGGCCGGGCTCCCCAACCCGCAGGACGCATAAACATCCCACGCACAAATACCAGCTGAAATGCCTCATCACGTGGACTCCGTGTAACTCCCGGGAAAGCACAAAGGGCGGAGGGCCTCGCGGGAGCCAGGACACCACCCCCGTTTTTGCCACCATCTTTGTCCCAGAAGGAACAAGACTCATGACTCCAAGTCTTACCTGAGACCAGGGCCCAAGGCTCCATTCGGGGGGGCAGGCACGGCTGTTGCAGGCTTGCACCTGCGTGGGGGTGCTCACTGGGCAGAGCGAGTGCAACACGGCTTCCTCCTTCTGGAAAGGCTTCTTCTGGACACACTGGACCTTCCTGCTCTGCTGGCCCCCCGCACACGACCTGCTGCACACGCTCCACTCACCCGGCTTCCAGCTTGGAGTGAAAAACAAGATTACTTCCAATGAGGCTGCGGCCTGGCATCCTCCCTCCCAACGCAGTTACTGCATAAGCTTTAACCGCCTGATGAAAGCCTTCGATCGACTTTAGAACCGATAAGGGCGATGCCTAGTAATTACTCTTGTCCAGGTTTGGAAGCCCATGCGAATGTGGTCCAATGAGAGGGAGTCACATTTAATCACCACCCGGTTCTGGGCAAACACACGTTCCTGCTCTCTGCAAGGGAGGAAACACGTGCCATTTGGAAGCCCGAGCGATTCATTCATTCGGCCAGATCTACTGGGATCTTCGCTTTGTGCCAGGGACTCTCGTAGGCATCGGGGTTGGAAAAACGAACAAGGCAGTGTTCTTTCCATTAAGGAGCCTACAACACAGTGACGAGGTGGCTGTGTGAACACACACGGACAACCCTATGGGATGGTTGCTATAAGGGACGTTAATACAAAGTGCGGTAATGAGACCGAGGGAAGAATGATCAATGGGAGGGGAAGGGAGAGGGGAGAGGGGAGGGTGAGAGGGGGCGGGGCACACACGCATCACACACGCCTGCAGGAGGGAAGGGCTCGCTCAGCAGTTGGTCCTACAGCAACTCTAAGGAGGAAGTTTCCCCAACTACTCTGCTTACTCTTCAACTTTATGGATGAGTTAGAGACACAACCTCGTGTTCTTTATTGAAAGATCGCCAGACCACAGTTTTCATGGTGCTCAGAGACTTGGTGTGCATGTGAGCATGAGGCAGTGAGACCCACTAATCCTTTCCAGCAACTGCATTTGACCAACAGATACTCTAGGATTGGAAGGCCTGGCAGGAACGAGACTCCCCCAGAGAAGACCTTACATGTTTCAGTCACAGGAGCGAGGTCTGAGACTGACCTTGGTGTACCAGTATTCTAAATCTCATTTCAAGAAACACAACCTCACTGAGACCAAATACATTTTTGTTTTACCTGTGTTTCTGCCACCATTACCAGTCCTGTAATTTTCTCCCCCGGTTTCCCCCACCAGCCTGATGTGTGAAGTTAAAATCCTTTCCTTTTGTCCAGAGAATGTGGCATGTGAGTTCTAGATGATTTGGTTCTAAAACACTGCATGACCTATATTCTCTTCAAGAAAGAGAATACAAAATAGAATAATTCCTTATTTTTGTAATTATTTGTGTCTTGTAAGATGCAGAAAAAATACACTTCATGTTTTGACATTACTAGTTTCACCATTTTCTGATAAAGATGGCATCTTTGTCTACCCGATTCAAGTTTTTCCTTCATGCAACAAATATGAATCCATTAAAATACAGAAAGAGCACACCAGGTAGACCTTTTGCATGCCAGGCATGGTTCCACACCCTTGAGCCCCAGGCTCACTCCCCATCTGTCCTCAGTCCCTATCAACCCCACCTCAGAGCCCAGTTCCCTCACTGCCCATCCCCCTGCCCTGGCTCTTTTTATACAAGACCTCTTCACAGCACGTATCTCACCATCTCTCAATTACTTCTTTACACACCCCTCTTTTCCTCTTGACTGTGAGTTCATGGGTGGCATCAAGTATAAGTTCTCCAGATCCCTACTGTCAGCCCAAGGCTGGCATCCAGTAGATGCCTACGGCATGCTTATTGCTTGGAAAGATAACGGAGTCAGATGGGATGGACTCCTTTGTCCTTCTAACTCGAATAACCTAAGACCTTATTTCCAGTCTATGTCTGGGGAAAAACAATCCCTGAAGGTCCCATTGTTCCAAGAGAAAATACAAAGATGTAAATGGTAAGGTGGAGAAGAAAGGAAGGGAGTGATGGATCCTGTCCATGTTGCCGCTCCAGCCCCGCAGTCATTGTGAGGGCTGTTCTGCTTTTAAATAGCCAGTAACTGGTTACTGCAGAGTCTCATTTCTATACAGGGTCATCATGGAAGTTCTAGAAGTCGGGCACAAGCTAGGCTCCCTCCCTTTCCATGGATGGACACATGAATGGGGTCCGTTTCTTTGCTTGGCAGAAATAATCAACAATGGGAAGGAGGCAAAACATCAGCTTGCCATTCAAGAAGACTCACAATCACACACACACACACACACACACACACACACACACACACGCACACCATCTAAAGAAGACATTACTCCACAAGCATCCATAACACTGGTTGGTAATCATGTCTTAGAGCCACTGGGCATTTTTTAGAACCAGATATTTCTTAGCAAAATGGGAAAATCCACGGAAGCCCACCAGATTTCTTTCTCCTTGTGTTCAGGACACAGCTGGTTCCAGATTCTTGGAGAAAAATGAGGTGGACAACCAGGCAGATGGATTGGTGAGTAGCTGAAGCCCCAGACAATGAGGACAACTGCACTATTACAAGCAAAAAATATCTGTATGTGCATAAGATTGTGCAATATAATTGCATCACCCCAAAGCAAACATTACTTATTAAGATGATCTGAGACGTTAGGGAACACAGCACTGCTTTAGAAGAAACTCTGTTGATTCTCTATAAATACATCTGGCAGAAGATCAATCACACACAAGACTCCATTCGGCTGGGCAGATTACTTAAAATTAGTGTTCAAACAATAGTGTGGCTAAAATCCATCCCCAAGACACACCCGCTGAGCTCCCCATAGAATGCCATCATCAGAAGCGGATTACCCCTTGGCCTCTACCTCCTTCTTTTCATTTTGTGTCTTGCTACTGTGTAATTTGCATTTGGGGTTTCATGGTCTGCATAGTATTATGATTTTTAAATTCTTGGATGACTATATGAAAGTTAGGCAAACAACCGCATGTCAATTTAACTAATATGGGATTTTGTATTACTTAAATCTGTCTGATTTAATTCAGAGGAGGCTTTATGTAAAGATTAAAAAACAAAACAAAACAAAAATTTTTAAAAAGCACCTTTAAATCCCAAGGTTAGGTTTGCATAGCTGGAGTCAAATGAATGTCTAAAGGAAATCTGTGTTTTTCCAGTTATATATTGTAACCTCAACTGTCTTCTTTTCTCTGTTACTTTTTTTGGGCATTTTCTCTCTCTCTCTGGGTCACTTGTAAGTAGAAGCACTGGCAGTGGGTTTTAATTTTCTCATATCAACAAGGAGAGCATATAAGCACAAATATAACCAGAAAGAAATTTCCAGATGACTTACTAAGCAGGGCAGGAGAAAGCGTTGCATATTTTGGGTTCAGTTGCTGGCTTGGTTCTTGCATTGCAGAATGAGGAACTGACTTGAGTGTTTTGATCTCGTAAGCAAATGGCCTTTACACTTATGTAACCTAGTAAGACATCGAAAGTTACAAAGTGAAAATTACAGATAACCAATTCAGTTTCAGGTCCAAGGGCAGCTTCAGACTTACCAGGACTCTGATGTTTAACTTAAGGTATGGAATCCAAGTAGGGTGTTGAGAACACCTCCCTTTGATAAAAATCTGCAAGTAATTTGAATCCCACCCCCCCACTGAGATAATAGTTTTCATATTTTAATAATTTTAATATGTAGCTTCTTCAGTTTCGAGACCACTGTGGATTCTTGAACCATGAAGTGATAAACACAACCTTTTGAAAACAGGGTGTTTATACAGGGGCACATCCCACAAACTTGAACTCACATTGCATCCATCTAGGAAAATGTTCTTCAAAGAAAAACCGTTTGTAAATTCTGCATGGAAACTCTAACACCCCGCTTTTCCATGAAGCATCTTCTACTTCTGCGAGAAGTAGATGTAAACAAAGAGCTGAACTCGGAATACGGAATCATACCTGTCAGCTAGGACTCGGGGCTTCTGGTTTTTTGCTTTAATGGTACTTAATGCCCGGTTTGCAGTGTTCGTCTCCGGACTTATCAGAGACACATATTTTTTATGTGTGTGAATAATTTTGTCTGTCGGCTCTCCAAATAGGAATGCGGCCTCGTCTTTGAATTCTGTTGGTTGATATTTACATGGTACCTTTCCTTAAAATTGAATCTGAGAAACAATGAAAAGTTCCTCCTGTGATAATGATTAGGTTGAGGGAGGTCTGCCTGGAGGAGGCACGTACAAACACTGGGATTCCCTCAAGTTAATTGTTTACTTCCAGAGCATTTATTCATTTGAACTCTCCTCCTATGTCTTGGACACACTACGTTTTGTGAGTCACACGAAGGGACAGCTACATCAAGGGAAGAGGGAGGATCCCACAATGCACTTCTCCAGCATCCTCCCTCTGGTTGGACTCATTTGCCCTGTGGCAAATGGACTGAATCTCTCTCCTTCCCAAGGAACTGGGCTCTCCCTGGAATTCCATGAAGTTATTCCAAATGATCTCAAAGAGCATTTAATACAGGAAAGACTGCTTGTAATTTAAGACTAAGTGAAAAAGAGTGCATTATAAACACGTATGGATAGAATGGTTTCTGTGCCATAAAAAAAAGAATACAAAATGAGAACATTTAACACATGTGTTGTTACATTTGCATAAGAAAGTAATAGAATGGCACAGACAAAAGTATCCATGTTGGCATGTGCTGATTAAAGGATTAGGGTCAATTTTTTTTTTCTTCTGCATGGCATATTGCCTTTAAAATGTGAACTACTAAAAATGTATTATTTCTTTCGGTAATTTCACATTTTCTTCTTTTCTTTCCATATAACATACAGTCTTGTATTAGTTTCGGGTGTACAACATAATGACTCAACATGTTACGCATTACTCAGGGCTCGTCATGATACATGTACTTTGAATCCCCAATCCCCTTTACCTATTTCTGTAAAAATGTATTACTTCTCAAGTATCTAATATATTTAAAAAAGAAGTCTTTCCTTGTATTTTTCTAATTAGCATGAGCACCCGAGGAAGCCTTACAGACTAAAGAATTTCTTCATTTTCTCTATTTCTGCTCTGTGTCTGGTTCAAGATGCCCCATTGTGCTTAGGGGGACGGACGCAGTTGGGAGACCCACTGTCACCAGAGGCTCTGGTAATGAGAAAATGAGTGACCCGCCTCCACGCTTCAGTTTTATGGATCCGTTTCTAGACCTTCATTCTCCTTCTCACAGGGGCAAGGGTAACAGAGACCGACTTACCCAGAAATATAGGACATTTCTGGATCTAAATAAAATGCTTGCCTTCCGCTCACTGAGAAGACGGCTGTTGTTTTCCCAACCTCAGGAGGGTGATTTCTCAGATTTACCACACTTCCCTCCTGAGAGAGACTCGGCGAGCCTCGCCCCTGAGGGGATAGAGTGACACAATACAGACGGCCCGTCCGCCTCGTGCCTGTCCTCACTGCTTTGGACCGTGCCTTCCCCGAGCCTCAGTGGGCGGTTCTTACTGTAACAAAAGTCAGCACAGGGAGAAACTAAACTGTAAGCTGAAAAGAAAAATATAAATAGATATTTTTGCCTATTCCCCCCCCCCCCCCCCATAAATTCAGATAGATGAATTGTGAGTCCTGGTTACGAATGACCGGAATTTTCTGAGACTCAGTGCCTTTCTCCACAGGAGAATCCTTAAAGAGGACACTAATATTTGCTTTTTACAGGGATGGGTCCCCTAAAAGACCGTTCTTTTGTTGCTTATTCAGATCATACCATTTAAAGAGGTCTGAGATTGCAGAACCTGTTCTGAGAAGAGACTTGGAAGGCAGAATTGGAAAATCAACTACCTCCACCGCAAGAGACGGAGCACGGGGACTGCACTGTGGTCCAGGCGTGGTTTTGCCTTTTGGAGGCCGGCTGAGTTCCATTCGTGCCCTTGGGAAGTGCATACTTCCAAGCTATGCCCGGATTTTTGCCTTGCATCAGGACCTGGACGGTGTAGACACAAGCCAGAGGTAGAGAGACAGGTCAGACCCTGGAATTCCAGAAATCTCACCGAACATTTTTAAGATATTTTTATGACATTTCGACCTTAAAGTTGGCTCATGCCACTGTTCCCAAGTATGTTCTATGTTGAGTTCAAGTTTTCCCGAGATACTTTAACATGTGTATTTCCCTACCATCGAAGCTGTGATTAGATGGATGTTAAATCGGGAAACATGACTTGACATTTGCCGTAAGCCCACAACCCTCAAGTCTATGTATATCCATTAATAAAGCAAAAAGAAATCTTTTTTATAATATATTGAAGGCAATAAGGTTATATTATGAGGTCTCAACCTTCCGATTAAACTTGAAAGCCTAGCATGGTACTAACACACAGTGGTGCCTCACAGATAATGTTGAAACTGAATCTACATATATATATTTTTAAGATTTATCCTGGGCCACAATTTAGTCCTTCTCCTGGGTGCCAGTAGAAGCTGGGCACGAGGGAGGCCCTCCAAACCCCACAGAATGCCCCACTTAGAGTTGCCTGTCACCAATTGTAAAATCCAGGCAGGTTTCCAGTAGGATTTTCAAAGAGAATCTGTCCAAAGAGAATGTGTCTGTCGATTTTATACCAGGATGAACAGATAAGACCAAAAGAAACAGGATCAGAAGTAGGGGTTGGTAATATATATACCGGAATGGATTTAATCTCGAAAGAACTTAGGATACATAAAAAGATGGTCAACGCCCCTGAGCATCAAGGAAATACAAATCAAAACTACAATGACATACCACCTTACACCAGTCAGAATGACTCAAATCAACAACACGAGAAACAACAGGTGTTGGCGAGGTTGCGGAGAAAGGGGAACCCTTATGCGCTGTTGGTAGGAATGCAAGCTGGTAGAACCACTCTGGAAAACAGATGGAGGTTCCTCAAAAAGTTAAAAATAGAGCTACCCTATGACCCAGCAATTGCACTATTATTTACCCAAAGAATACACAAATATTAATTCAAAGGGATACATGCACCCTGATGTTTATAGCAGCATTATCACAAGAGCCAAATTATGGAAACAGCCCAAGTGTCCATCAACAGATGAATGGATAAAGATGGTGTATGCATATACAGTGGAGTGTTACTCTGCCATTAAAAAAAAAAAAGAAATCTTGCCATTTGCAGGGACATGGACTGAGCTAGAAAGTCTATGCTACTTATGAAATAAGTCCGTCAGAGAAAGACAAATACCGTATGATTTCACTCACACATGGAATTGAAGAAACAAACGAGCAAAGGGCAGAAAATGAGAGAGGGGGGCAAGCCAAGAAACAGGGTCTTAACCCCAGAGAACACACTGAGGGTTACCAGAGAGGAGGTTGGGGGGGTATGAAACAGGGGATGGGACTGAGCACGGGGTGACGTATGGAAGTACTGAATCCCTATGCTATACACCGGAAACTAATATTACACTGTATATGAACTAACTGGAATTTGAATAAAAACCAAAAAAAAAAAAAAAAGGACAAGGACTTAGCTTAAATCTGACCCTATAAGGTCTGGCCACTAACATAAGAGCCATCATTTACTGGCACGTCCCACATTTCAGGCCCTCTGCTGGACACCTTCTAGGCATTATCTCAAACCAGTCCTATAACAACTCTACAATGTAGCTGCTCATTTTTTCACTGGAAGAAAACCAACAAGAAAGAACTTGTACAAGATCACACAGGTGACTAGCAAAAAAAGCTTAAAATAGAACGTAGGGCCACTAACAAAATTTGCCTGAATACCGCAGTCTATCACCTTGTTTCTGGTGCAGGCAAACATCGCTTGCCTCCCTTCCTGATGCACTCTTAAGTACTGCTTTTCTTTTTTTCCTTCTTGCAATCTCAAACATGAGTATAAATAGCTGTTTCCCTCCTGCCCTATGAGTCTTGTGGAAAAATCTTTACCACTAGGACTGGGCATTCGTGCCCCCAAAGCAAAGCAGATTTCCAGCTAGAAATAGGCAACCCCGGCTCTTTCTCTGTCTGGTGAGAGCCCACTTCAATCAGAGCTGGGTGGGTGGTAGCTGTTCATTATACCAACCACTGCCCAGGATGCTACAGAATGGTTTCCACTTCGCTGCTAGTTTCAGCGTCTCCAGGAATATTATGCCTTACTCTGAAGATTCCGGGGTGTGACCATCATTTGCTGTACAACAGTACAAACACTTGGTGCCTCCCAGAAACAGCCAACATGCTGAGAGATGGGTCTTTGCGCCCCGCGTCCCCATCCAAAACAGAACACAACAGGTGACTACCATTAAGATGGACAAATGCCAAGTTCTCCTCAGTCACCCATGGAAACCTCAAAATCAAGGTCCTAGAGGTCTTACTTTTGAAGATCTTTCTAGTCTTTTTCTTCTTTTTATAGGTATGTCATACAACTCAGAATTTTCAGATATGTCATATAATTTTATGGCTATGTCATACAACTCAGAAAATTCAGAATTTTCATTCTGAAAAGAATCTTTTTTTTTTAAGATTTTATTTATTTATTTGACAGACAGACAGATCACAAGTAGGCAGAGAGGCAGGCAGAGAGAGAGAGGGAAGCAGGCTCCCCGCTAGAGCAGAGAGCCGGATGAGGGACTCGATCCCAGGACACTGGGATCATGACCTGAGCTGAAGGCAGAGGCCCTAACCCAATGAGCCACCAGGCGCCCCTCATTCTGAAAGGAATCTTGATGCTCATTGATATTTCAACTCAATTTCCCCTTTAATTAAAGTAGTATTCTCGTATGTAACACTTTGGGTTTCTGTTTTCTTTGTGCTGCATCCCTTCAAGTGGAATCTCTTCGTACAGAGATCTCATAGGGAGAGAGTAAAACAGGGCGCCTCCCTACATGTGGCCATAAAACTCTGGGGAAGTGGAGTGGTAGTGAGGGGTTGGAGTGAGCTATCAGGCTCACAAGGCAGGATGATTTTACAACACGCGGAGCTGTATCACACACGCGGGGAAGGGAGGCATGTTCAAGTGTGAAGCATGATAGAGAAATCCACTCATTTATCTCTACTTCCTAAGACTACCCCATTCTCTGCCACTCAAACTAGACCCTGACTCTGACTACCACAAGGGGAAAGGGGTCCCCAGTGGAAATGTGAGAAGAATTGAAAATAGTAGTTCTTGCCTTTTGAGTGTGAAAGACTGACGCTCTGGTGATTTGACAGGGGCTTAATACACTTCCAGTGGGCAGGAAAAATATATTCTACTTTCAGCTTTTAGACAGAATCTAGAACCTAAGCCATACATGGACTGTGGTTTCACTGTAAATGCCCACAGTAGCCAAACTGCGGAAGGAGCCGAGATGCCCTTCACCAGACAAACGCATAAAGATGTGGTCCATAGACACGATGGAATATTCCGCAGCCATCAGAAAGGATGGATACCCAACATTTGCATCAACACGGACGGGACTGGAGGAGATTATGCTGAGTGAAGTAAGTCAAGGAGAGAAAGACAGTTATCATATGGTTTCACTTACATGTGGGACATAAGGAATAACATGGAGGACATCAGGAGAAGGAAGGGAAAAATGAAGGGGGGGGAATCAGAGGGGGAGACGAACCATGAGAGACTATGGGCTGCGGGAAACAAACTGAGGGTTTTAGAGGGGAGGGGGGTGGGGGGATGGGCGAGCCTGGTCGCGGGTATTAACGAGGGCACGTAGTGCATGGAGCACTGGGAGTTATCCGCAAACAATGAATCATGGAACACTAGATCAAACACTAATGTACTGTACGGTGACTAACATAACATAATAATTAAAAAAAAAACATTTTAAAATGTTGCTGTGAACAGCAGGATGCGCTTAGGGAAAACAAATTTAGGCACATGAAAGTGTCATTACTATTAAACAAAGCCCGTCAAGATATCAAGTGTCCCTCAGCCTCCAGTACGGCTAGCCATGGAGAATTATCAGTGCTGCCAACAAGAAGAGAATTTCCACAATCTCCCCCATGACCTCTTTCTGCACCCGCACCCATACACGTCAGCCCTCCTACTCTCACCCACGACGCCTGACCCCAGCCCCTGTTTAAGGCCGGGTTCTCCACCAGGCTCCGGATCCACGTGCCCTCACCCACCTCAGAACACCACAACGAGAGCCCCCGTTTCTTGAGCTTCACAGAAATTTCCCTCCTAGACATTTCCCATCAGCATCCAAGCATGCTACTCTCTCTCTCATCTTTAAAAAATCTCCCCATATGTGGGACGTATCTCCACACATCCCTCCAGCTCATATCTCATTTCACTGATTCCCCTTAGAGCAAAAATCCCTCAGAGAGTGGTCTTTACTCTCTGTCTCCGTATCTGTTCTCCCTCATCCACCATCCTCCTGGCACATCACTGAAACCGCTCTCTCAAGGGCGTCCTTGCCATACCCAAGAGTTGATGGGCCTCGTCTTACCGGACACAATCGATCACTTCCTCCCTGGTGTGCCGCCCGAAGCCCGCTCTCTCAGTTCTTCTCCTGCCCCACAGAACTTCCTTCCTCACGTCTTTGGAGAATCCTCCTTATCTCCTAACCAGCATCATCAAAGAGACCTCCAACCTCTTGACCTCTCCTTCATGTCTACACACGCCTTCACGGGATTTCATCCAGTGCTTTGATTTTAAGTGCAGTCCACATGCTGCCCACTCTCAAATCCATCACTCCACACCGTATTTTCCAAGAGAACATTCTACAGCGATGAGAGCGGACTAGAATCCCGTGTTGCTCCATACGGTAGCCACAAGCCACAAGCCACACGCGGTTTCTGAACACAGCACACTACTATGACTAAGCAAACCTTTGCATTTAATTTAAATCTAAACTTAAGTAACCATGTGTGGAGAGTGGCCGCCCTGTGGGGCAGCAGAGCTGGAGATGAAACCCATCCTCTGAGGTCCATATTCACACATTCAGCCTGAATCACACATCTCTGCTTGAATGTTTAAAAGGCACATCAACATACGACAGTGAACACGCGACTGTCCTCCCGGTACCCTGTTCTTCTCAGTCCCATGTAATGGCAACCGGTCCTTCCGATCGTTCAGGCTAAGGTAAAAAGTTGGAAGCACCCGATCTCCTTGGTCTCACACCCTCTGGCTCGTCAACCAGGAAATGGCGTTCTCTCCGCGTCCAGCGCACCTCCAATCTGGCCCCGTCTCACTCTGTCTGTCACCACTGCGGCTTCCTTGGCCTAAGCTTCCCTCATCAACTCTTCTGATTTCCATGCTCACGGCACTCTGGGGATGAGGAGAAGCCATAGTCTCCAGGAGAGAAGATAAGGCTGCACCCTTCTAGTACTCTAAAAATCACTCGCTGACAGTTACTAAAGGGATGAAAACCAAAACGCCTTCGAACCTGCAAATCAAATCAAAGGAAAATCAAAATCTGCTGTGAAATCTGGGGGGGTGGGGGGGGGAAGGGCAGATCACATGACTCCCTAAAGGAGCTTTGTCGCCATCACTTAATTAATAAAGTATCTTGGTGACGATTTCTGCCGAGAAGCCACAGAACAACAAAGAGAACTTAAGTTTTCTTTGAGGATTTCTATTCCCCTCAAAGGGGAAAGCTTTTGTACTGGGTTTCCCATCTACCTTCCCTCACAGTTCAAACAAATATATGTAAGGATCTTCTGAAGGGTAAAATTTTTTAAATTAAAAAAATTTTTAATTTAAATTCTAGTTAGTTAACATACAGTATAATATTAGTTTCAGGTGTACAATATAGTAATTCAGCAGTTCCATACCATGACAGGTGCCCTCCTTCAACCCCATCACCTCCTTGACCCCCACTCACTCATCTCTCTTCTGGTGACTGTCGCTGTAAGACTCTGTTTCTGAGTTTGCCCCTCTTTCTCTCTGTCGCTCTCTTCGCTCATTTGTTTTGTTTCTTAAATTCTACATACGAGTGAAATCATACGGTATTTGTCTTTCTCTGATGGACTTATTTCACTTAGCATAAGACCCTCTAGCTCTATCCAGGTCCTTACAAATGGCAAGATTTCATTCTTTTTTATGGATGAGTAATAGTCCATCCTATGTACATACCTCTTATATAGCCCTTCATCAACTGATAGACACTTGGGGTGTTTCCATAATTTGGCTCTTGTAGATAATGTTGCTGTAAATATCGGGGTGCATGTATCCTTTGAATTAATATTTTTGTGTTCTTTGTGTAAATAATCGAGCAATTGCTGAATTATAGGGTAGTTCTATTTTTAACTTTGTGAGGAACCTCCATACTGTTTTTCAGAGTGGCTGCACCAGTTTGCATCCCACCAAAAGCGCATACGGATTCCCCTCTCTCCGCATCCTTGCCAACACATGCTGTCTCTTGTGTTGTTGGTTTTAGTCATTCTGATTGGTGTGAGGTGATACCTCATTGTAGTTTTGATCTGGCTTTCCTTCATGATCAGTGACATGAGCACCTTTCCATGTGTCTATTCGCTATCTATATGTTTTCTTTGGAAAAATGTTCATGTCTTCTGTCCATTTTTTAATTGGATTATTTGGTTTTAGGGGGTTGAATTCTATGATTTTTTAAAATATATTTTAGATACTAACCCTTTATTGGATATGTCTTTGCAAACGTCTCCCATTCACTAGGTTGCCTTTAGTTTTGAGTTTTCCTCACGGTGCAGAATTTTTTATTTTGATGTCATCCCAATAGTTTTTTTTTTGTTTTTTCTTCTTCTGCTTTGGTTTCCCTTGCTTCAGTAGACATACCCAGAAAGATGTGGCTATGGCCAATATCAAAGAAGTTATTGCCTATGTTCTCTTGCAGGATTTTTATGACTTCAGGTCTCACATTTAGGTTTTTAATCCAGTTTGAATTTATTTTCATGTCTGATGTAAGAAAAGTGGTCCAGTTTCATTCTTTTGCATGCGGCTGTCCAGTTTTCCCAGCACCATTTGTTGAAGAGACGGTCTTTTCCCCCTTGGATATTCTTTCTTGCTTTGTCAAAGATTAATTTACCATATAATTGTGGAATCGTTTCTGGGTTTTCTGCTCTGCTCCATTCACCTATGTGTCTATTTATGTGCCAGTACCACACTGTTTTGTCCGCTATAGTTTTGTAATAGAACTTGGACGTCCAGGACTGTGATGCTTCCAGCTTTGCTTTTCTCAAGATTGCTTTGGCTATTCAGGGTCCTTCCATACAAATACGTACATTCCATACATATTTTAGGATTGTTTACTCTAGCTCTGTGAAAAATGCTGTGGGCACTTAAATAGGGATTGCATTAAGTGTGTGGGTTGCTTTGAGTAATATAGACATTTACACAGTATTTGTTCTTCCAATCCATGAGCATGGAATGTCTTTCTACTTCTTTCTGTCACTTTCAATTTCTTTCCTCAGCATTTTACAGTTTTCAGGGTACAGATCTTATACCTCTTTGGTTAGGCTTAGTCCCTCTCTTACTATTTTTGGTGCAATTATAAATGGAATGGATTCCTTCATTTCTCTTTCTATTGCTTCATTACTGGAGTATAGGAATGCAACAGATTTCTGCATGTTGATTCTGTATCCCATGACTTTACTGAATTTACCTATCAGTTCTAGCAGTTTTTTGAGGGGAGTCTTAGGGTTTTCTATATATAGTATCACGTCATCTGCAAATAGCAAAAGTTTTACTTCTGTCTTGCAGATCTGAGTGCCTTTTATTTCTTCTTGTTGTGTTATTGCTGTGGCTAGAACATCCCTGTCTCATCCTGACCATAGAGGAAAAGCTCTCAGTTTTTCCTCCCTTAGGATGATATTAGCTGAGGGTTTTTCATATATGGTTGATAGTATGTTGAGTCATGTTCCCTCTAAACCTACTTCGTGGAGGGTTTTCACCATGAATGGTTGTACTTTTGTCAAATGCCATCTCAGTGTCTACTGAAATGATCAGATGGTTTTCTACTTTCTTTTATTAATGTTAAGTATCATGTTGATTGATTTGCCAAAATTAAACCATTCTTACAACCCGGGAATAAATCCCACTTGACCATGGTGATTGATTTTTTAAATATTTTGTTGGATTCTGTTTGCTAGTATTTCATTGAAGATTTTTCTGCCTACCTATCAGAGATACTGGCCTGTAGTTCTCTTTTTTAGTGGGGTCTTCATCTAGTCTTGGTACAAGGTAATGCTGGCCTCATAGAATGAATTTGGAAGTTTTCCTTCCTTTTCTAGTTTTCGGAAGAGATCAAGAAGAATAAGTATTCATTTGAAGAGTAAAATTCTTGTGCTCTCTGTAGAACAGCACCAAACAGAAGACTGGATTCTAAGAAGGCAACTAACCCATTTCATATTATCAAGTAAGATTACTCAGCCAACCAAAGCAAGAAGAGAAATAACTTACACAACTTACTATAAATATTCACAAGATTATGTGGTATATAGGACATATCATTTATATTTTGTTTGCTGAACACATTAATGCATGCAGCGAGTGCATAAATGAATAAAAGATTCTCCACTTTAAAAAATGAAATGACGGGGCGCCTGGATGGCTCAGTGGGTTAAAGCCTCTGCCTTCGGTTCAGGTCGTGATCCCAGGGTCCTGGGATCGAGCCCCACATCGGGCTCTCTGCTCAGCGGGGAGCCTGCTTCCTCCTCTCTCTCTCTGCCTGCCTCTCTGCCTACTTGTGATTTCTGTCTGTCAAATGAATAAATAAAATCTTTAAAAAAAAAAAAAATGAAATGACTTAAGGCTTGACTGTAATGTCTACATAGCTGTAAAGTCACATGCAGAGTCGTGTGCACAATCATGTAGGCTGAAAGACAGTATTTGTACAAACCAGCAGAAAGCAGATTTAAGAGTCTAACATTAGCTCATACAGGCCTCTGAAAGGCAGTAATTATTTAAACAAATAGACATCAAGGCCAAGTGTATAAAAGATGAGTATTTGCCAATTATAACGTATTGTTTGCTTCTCAGGGATAATTAAGTTATTCTCTGCCCTTTTCTTTATGCTGTATCGAGGAACGAAGTGACCAAGAGCAGAATACACAGCAATCATCTTGTCTCTAACAGTTTGGTGCTTGTAAATAGTTAATCCTCTGGAAACAGGTCATCTGCCCAGCTAATAGAATCTCTGTTGGTCATGCTTTCACCCTGTTCTTGAGAACAGAACTTTGTTAAAAAAAAAAATCAATCCTACCCTAAAGAACGGCTGCATAAATCGTGGGGCCTGATGCAAAGTGAAAACACAAGGCCCCTTGTTTAAAAAAAAAAATACTGGGGCGCCTGGGTGGCTCAGCTGGTTAAGCATCTGCCTTCGGCTCAGGGTATGATTCCGGGGTCCTGGGATCAAGCCCTGTGCTGGGAAGGGAGTCTGTTCTCTCTCTCTCTCTCTCTCTCTGCTACTCTCCCTGCTCATGTTCTCTCGCTAATAAATAAATAAACAATGTCCTTTAAAAAATTAAGAATTTCAGGTTAGTGACAGCAGAGCACTAAACCGAACACAGAGTCCTTCTGACCATGAGGCTCTGTGGATGCTGCTGGTCCCACGTCCACAAGCCCAGCTTTGCTGGACCATCTGGTGGTCACCTGCCCCCATTTCAAGACATGATTTTAGATCGTCCAAATTCTTAATGACCCTGTGGTCTAACACTGATGTCACCGGCCGTTCCTATCCGGAGATCATAGCCTCTGGTCAGGAGAGCCTGCCCCTAAGGACCTCAGTGTGACTATGGCCGTGCCTTTGATCACAGACTGTCCCACCAGAGCTGGATGGGTACCAGCCACACAGCTGAGACTCCACCTGAGGACCACGACCGTTCCTGCCACTCACATCTATTTTAAAGCATTTTCAGTGACCTTGTTGAAAGCAGTCAGAAACTGCTCTCGGCACTAGCGGAGAACACAGCCGCCCTCCAGGTCCCGGGAACTCCACCCCACCCCCGCCCACGGCACAAGGTCACAGTTCTGTTCGGAGCCCCCCCACGCCGCGTGTCAGCCTGCAGGGCGAGCTGGTGAACGCACACATTTACAGAGACCGCCAGCAATTCAGTCTACTTAACTGGACTTAGTCCAGAGAATTTTCCAGCCAACTGGCACTGGGTCTCTAATTTACAGCTGGCAAGCCACCTCCGTAACTACTTCCAGGTCCTCAGTAGAACTGTTTAATGTCCACCTCTAACACACGAACCACCTGACTTCAGACACAACATTCAGCAGCTCTGACCGCAGGGTGCAGAGTTATAAAATTTACAGCTTCTTAACTTGGAAAACCACAGCCGGACTGGACTCTACCAACTGCCCTCTGAAGGGGGGGGGGTTCAGTGTCTGCTTAGGGCACACAACGTTAAAACAAAGGACCCACTGAGTCATCTTGGATAAGCAGCTTGCTTGCTTTTGCTCCCGCTTTTCATTTATAATGTTAAAACTGTAAATGCCTTTAATCCGTTTTGTATTTGTTTTTCATGTAAGGCCTTTTATTTTTTTAATTTTTATTTTTTAAAGATTATTTAATTAATTAATTTGCTGGGAGGGGGGAGAGACGGTGAGGGCAGAGGGAGAGGATCCCAAGCCGACTCCATGCTGAACATGGAGCCCCAGGTGGGGCTTGATCTCAGGACCGAGCAGAAATTAAGAGCCTGAGGCTCAACCCACTGAGCCACCCAGACATCCTTCATTTAAGGCCTTAAAAAAAAAAAGTCCTAATTCTCCCAAGTAAATCAGAGACTTATAGATAGGCTTTAAGGGCTGGCCTTTTAATTAACGCAAGCCAGAAAGCTTGTTTCTTGTCCTCAATAATGCATTTGATGGTTCTGAAATAAGAGCGATGCTTAGTGTGGTTCTTGCACACCAAAGGACTGTACATGCCTCGTCTCGTTTCAGGGCCACTAGCAACTAAACTGCAACCATGGGACTCAAGTCTCTGATAAGGTCTGACTCCAAAACTTGACGCCTTATCTCTTACCACACTCTTTCTCCAACTCCGAAACACGACGTCTAGGACCACATTTCAAAATTCTAAAAACCGTGGGAGCCCTGGGAAGTATTCTGTCCCTGGGCTTCAACAGCGTGCTAGAACGTTTGCATCGCGCTTTGGGTTCAAACCTGGAACTTGGATTTCTTGACCGTGCTCCGGTCTGGTTTAAGCACACGCGACTTTTAATCTCCTCAATCCATCTTCCCCTGGGTTTATTTGGATGTTTTATGAACCTGCAGTTGTGACAGCGGAAATAGGTAGGCTTTGTAGACTGGCCCTTCCGGATGAACTGTGACTCGCGCGGGACCTTCCATGTTGAGCAACGCTTGGGGAAGGGACAGCTCTGTGGTGTGGAGTCCTGGTTTTGTAAGGGGCCGTGATTTCCGGAAGCCCCTGTGATGTCACAGCACCGCCTGTTGTCTCTGCCTTGTTTTGTTCCAGGCTGGAAGGACCCCACTGGGGATGAGCCGGGCTACGGTGGCGGGTTGGGGTGGGGGGTTCGGCTTGGACGACAGCAGCAGCACAAAAGCTCTACCAGGGACTGGGAAACGCATCTATGAGGCAGCTTCGACCCCGAGCCTCGACAACAGGTCTCATTCCACCCGCCTGCATTCCTCGGAGTTGAACGAAGAGAAATAAATAGTGTCCTCCGACCCGTCACACAAGTATTTGCCAGGAATTAAGGGGCGGGGGGGAGCCACACTTCAAACGGCCGATGGTAGCCTCTAGACAAATGAGGTGGCATCAGGACAGCCCTTCGGAATCGTCCTCAGGAGCCTGAGGTTTCTCTCATCTGTTCCGAATTAATTCTCCATTAGGTCTTTGCCGCTTTTGGGTTTTGTGTCTTCCCTCAAGTCCATGCTCCTTGGCTCCTCTCCTCTCCCTTACGCTGTTTTTATCTTGAGGCCCATCTTTACTCACACCGGCCGCTAGCCCCGGGGGTGGGGGTGGTGGTGGAGAATTCAGACGGCAGGGGCACAAGGCAGGAGCCGGATGACAAGGTCACACTCCGTTGGTCTCGCCCATCACCACGCCCGTCCACCTGCTCCCGGCTGCCCCGCCATCCCCGTCGGCCGCAGCACAGAAGAAGCTGTGGATTATAGCGATTTTCCTGAGATGTCTTTTTCTGCCTTGAAACTGGCCTGCGGCTCACCGATTTCTCCCTCGCTGGCCTCACTAAGGCCGCTGTCGCTGTCGGCGGCAGGACTCTCCCCTGTCACGCTCTTAAACGCAACGGGCTTCCCACGAGTTCAACATCCCTTGTGCTGCTTTCCACGGAGGAAGAAAGTCCTCAACAGGCAAGAGAGCTTCTATGCTTAAGAATTTTCAGAAAGGAACGAACGCCGTCAAAACACAGGGGATCCTTGTTCAGTCTCCAGAGCGCAACCCGTGTGATCATGTCATCCTGAATCCTGTTCGTGGCGCAGAGATGAGGCGACTGTGTAATGACACACTCACCATGAGTTTCCTCCCCTTCCCTCCCATGGCGCGGAGGTCTGACGCCGAGTATGACTGGGTTGTTGTGTGTGTATGCGAGAGAGACAGGGAGAGAGACAGAGAAACAGAGAGATGGAGAGAGAACATGAGGGAGACAGGAAGTCGAAGAAAAGCCGGAAGGGAGAGGAGGAAGAAGGGGGAGGGGAGAGAGGATACATCAACCAGCAAAAAAGCTAACTTTCAGTCACTTCTAAAAGATGTGTCATCTCTAAGGGGACACCTTATCATGAAAATATTGTGTGTGTGTTTTTTTAAAAATTCATTTGTTTGTTTGGCGGGAGAGGGAGAGAGTGTGCAAGTGTGTGTGAGCCGTGCGGGGGTGGGGGGCAGAGGAAGGTTGGAGAGAATCTCGGGCGGGCTCCACGCTGACCTCGGAGCCCACTTCAGGGCTCGATGCCAAGACCCTGAGATCATGACCTGAGCTGAAACCAAGAGTCGGACACCTAACGGACTGAGCCACCCAGGCGCCCCAATTTTTTGCGTTTTGAATTCTTATGACCAAGGTCTTTTATAACTTATGTTAAATAGACCTTTTGCTCAGTGCTTGGACAAAGTACAGAGTCTGTGACCTTACATGACCTCTATCTCAATCTCAGCTTGGAAAAAGTAGTAAGTTTCCACCTATCCTCAAAAAGCCTGACATCTGTGTACCTCAGATTAAGTGACTATTTTTCCTTCTTTTTTTTTCTTTTTTTAGATTTTATTTATTTGACAGAGAGAGTGAGAGAGAGATCACAAGTAGGCAGAGAGGCAGGCAGAGAGAGGGGGAAGCAGGCTCCCCGCTGAGCAGAGAGCCTGATGTGGGGCTCGATCCCAGGACACTAGGATCATGACTTGAGCTGAAGGCAGAGGCTTTAACCCACTAAGCCATCCAGGCGCCCCATAAGTGACTATTTTTCAACAAAAGCATGTGTGAATTTCAACTCTGATGTTCTGTTTTCACATTTCTGTGAAATTGTTCAAAATGTAATTCCTGGGGTGCCTGGGTAGCTCAGTCATTAAGCGTCTGCCCTCCACTCTGGTCATGAACCCAGGGTCCTGGGATCGAGCCCCACATCAGGCTCCCTGCTCAGCAGGAAGCCTGCTTCTCCCTCTCCCACTCCCCTCTGCTTGTGTTCCCTCTCTCACCGTGTCTCTCCCTGTCAAATAAATTAAAAAAAAAAAAAATTCCTTACACAACACACACATACACACACACACTCACACACCCAAACTAGCTACATGGGGGTAAAGAAGCTTTCCTTGTGTTCCCAAAGCCAATAAAATAAACCCAAATTGGTGCAGTCCATACATAATGTCCAAAAGACTCAGCACACAAGCTGACTTTTCAATCCTTTGAAAGAGTAATGAGCACACTCGTTCAATGAGGAAGTCTTCAGATTTTATGCCAGACTTATGTTGTGGGGAATATGGGTGAATAAAAGAAATATGTGGAAATTATCTAGTTTATAATATCTGTCCCTGTAGTGATCTCAGAAAGCATATGATTGCCAAATCAATATTGATTTTTTTTTTTTTTTTGCTGGTGTGTGTGTGTGTGTGTGTGTGTGTGTGTGTGTGTGTGTATGAGTACTTTTTCCCGGGCAATGCATAAATTTAATACACGGTCCTGAAAATTAGCTTCTTTTCTTCCAGACATTTACATGTATATATATAAATGTACTTCAAAATAAAAACTTGATTGATTGACTTAAATAATGCCTTAAAAATTTAAGGCCTAAGACAATCATAAATCCTTGATTACCCTTAGGAGTCTCCCTTGGCCACCGAGGAAATCAATGGGGCCAGCTCTGTTTAAACTGACATCCACCTGTTGCAAACGTTGGAACATGTGGAGTCCAGGTTCCAGGGAGAATGAACGTAACAGAGACTGCATTTTAAATTGGGTGACTCAGTGATAGAACTGAAGGTCTGTTTTCCATTTAGTTTAAACTGAGCTTCCCTATGAAGACATTCTAGAAGGTTTCGACATGTAAAAAGAACCAGACACAGAAGACACTTCTTTCTGGTCTCCGGCCATGTGCTTATTTCTTGAGGTTAACTGACAGCAGTCAATTATTCCCAGGATTGCATTACCCTTGCCTTGCACTAGGCTATGCCCAGAAAAAAAAAAAAAAAAAGTGAAAAGATCTGGTAAATCCACCACCCAGGGAGGGCAAGTTGCTACTGTCCCACACTAAGCTAAATCTGCTGTAAACTAACTGGTCAGCAACTTCTTAACATGCACATCATCCACTCTGGGAAAGGCCAGCATTTTAGGAAACCTACTGATTCCTCAAATATAATTTAGGAGATCAAATTTCAATCCTTTAAGTGCTATTCACTTTACTTAACTTGAAACTGTAGTTTTAAGACTAGTCTTAAGAGATGATGAAATCCAGTGGTTTTTAAAACGCGAACTGCAGAAGCTCGGATCTCTTCAGAGAACTTCGGATTGCGACCGTGGTTTGGGACAGCAGGGGCTGGAAGGGGCTGAAGGAGAAGGCTGGCCTCTCGGCCTATCCCTCCTGACTTTGGTCAGAAGTTCTCCTCTCGTTTGCTTTATTGATATTATTATTATTTGAGTATAGCTGGCACATGATGTTATATTTGTTTCAAGCGTATAACGTAATGATTCAACAAGTTCATTCATTATGCTCTGCTTCCCCCTTCCCAAACGCAGCCACCATCCGGTCACGTGTTTTCTTCCTCACCTGCGTGGATGACTTCTCAAGTTGGAAAGAAGGTTCTATTCTTTCAATGAATGAATATATTTTATCACTGGATGCCATTCATTCAGTAAACGTTTTGCGGGGGGTGGGTGGGGGCATCTACAATGTCCCAGATAATTGTGCCAGTTTGGGAGGCCACAAAGAGGAGCAAGTCTTCTTTCTGCTTTTATGGGGCTTGGGGTGCTATAAAAGCATTTCAGGACACTGCCCTAGGATGTAGTGGAAGACATGAGCCCAGCCTCATTTCTCAAAGAAGAAGACTGGGACCCAGGGAGTTTAACTGACTCACGCACAGCAACATAGGGGGATAGCAGAAACCACCATTTTTATATATCCCTGTTCTAACCCACGTTGCTTCCAACACGAATGGGATCCACATCAACACTCACTCGTTATAGACCACAATGCTTTGGCAACCTAGTTTATGTCATAACCGTTTGTGCGTCTTCAATGCCCCAGACAGGACTGGGCATATAATGGGCACCCAATGAATGTTGGCTTAATTTTCCTTTTATCAGACATGGAAGTGAAGAGAGGAAAACTGCTCTGAAGGTAGATATCTAGCTCAACACACACCAGGGTGGTTGAAGATGGGAGCTAGCTAAGATACCGGGAAGATCTGATTGATACATATGAAGGAGAGAAACATTATCCACCCCTCCCCCCCAGTGCCATCCCCACGTATTTTGACAAACATACCCTTTTGCTAAATTTTATACTATAGTAAGAACCTAGTAAACATTCAGTAATTTTAAGAGGCCAAAAGAGAAAGTGCTTTTTTTTCATAGACTTATGCTTTCTGTGGATGGAATAGCATTTTTCATTTTGGTAGGTTCCCACACTTTGATTCCAACATCCCACAGGGCTGTTAAAACACATTCAACATTTTTATATTGGAGTGAACATATTTTTGGCTCCCAAAGTATTCATTTTGGTTCAATCCATAGCTGTACGGAAAGGCACGTGAACTTTATTTAACTTCCTTTAAAGAATATAGTCATGGATTACTTGGATACAGATATATAGTTTCATTTTGGAAAATGTAAGTTATTGCTTATTGTGATTTTAAGTTTAAAAAATCACTGTGTTCTACTGAGTTTGGAAAGGTATGAATATGTGATAAAAACCGACCAGAAATTTGATGATGTCCCCCTGAGTGCAATAAAGTATAATTTAAATATTAAAGTCATTAACCTAAATTCTTTTAAAAGATAAAATAGACATAATACTAGGTTACTAGATTTGATTTTCTTTTTTTCCGCTAACATAGTTGCAACTTTTGAATGAAACCATAACTCCTTTAAAAATACAAGCAAGGCATGTCCAATTAATCATACAAGTTTCCCTCTAGATTATTTTCAGACAGGTCACATTCCTAAGATATTAATTTAAGCTTTCTTTCCGTCTGTAAGTAGAATGAGTCCATAAAACAAGATTCTGTATAACAATAGCTAGCAAATGTGACCTTAATCCTTTGTGGCAAAACTATGGCCCTGTATTAATAGATATTATTATAGTTCTTATTCTATCCCTATAATAGTAAGGAATTATTTAAAACAATACATATGTGGTTGGACCTAGGGGAGACTTTACATTTTTATAATTTTGTTTAGAGTTAGACAGTATTTCTCCTTATATTTTGACCTATTTTCAAGGAGGTGTCTGTCTTTGCAAGGAGATGGGTGACGGACCTGGCCAATTTTGGAGAACTCCATCACCAATTGAGGTCCTCCTTCCCTTTCTCAAAAATAGCTCCATCGGGAAAAATTAAGGACCTGATAAACATGCCAAAGACTGTGGGTCAGGGCAACATAATATGGATGAATGAGATAAGCAGTTATGTTTAAATTAAGCAAAGCATAAACAAAAATTCTTAGCCCCAGGCTGGTACAATGTTCAGTGACAATGTGTCAATTATCTGGTTAATTTCATCACTGCAGACAATGCCAGGGGATATTATTTCAGGTCCCAAAGATGAAAGCAAGAGGGAACTCTGTTATTCTGCTTTGCTTGTTCCTTTATTTCTTGTCTTATTCTTTGTTGTGGTTTTCCTGCAGATAATATATGTTTAATGGCAAACCTTAAATTACAGGCAGAATTGTGAAAACCTACTCGAGAAGCTTTGTGTTTATGAACAAGACTGGAGAGAGAAACAATGACCAAAAATGGTTGCTTGTCACGAAATAGTAAAACATGTCTTTCTCTCCGGGAATGATTTGCACTTTGTTCTGATCGCCGGCGGCAGGCGCCGTGAGGGGCATCTCACCCCACTTCCTGACTTAGGTCCTTTTGCAGCCACAGACTTTGGTTTGTGTACATTTGCTCATGGATGGATCAAAGGCCTCTTGGCAAAACTAATGAAGCGTTGTTGCTCTAAAACGAATACCTTGCAAGCTAAATACACCTCTCGAAAGAAAATACAACCTTCCTGCAGAGAAGGAAGAGATGTTTCCTGCTCAGATACTTGATAGAAAAGAAAAAGAACATTAGGAAAAAAAGTTCTGAAAAAATATCCAGAAATCTTGAATCAGAATTCCATTTCTGTGCGTTAGATTTAATGAAAGTGTAATTCTAGTGGCTCAATCCATTGCTGAGCTTCCAACCACCCTTAGTTCAGGTATTTTTTTTTTTTTTTAAGATTTTATTTATTTATTTGAGAGAGAGAGAGAGAGAAACAGAGCAGGAGCAGAGGGGAGGAGGCAGAGAGGAAGAAGCGGACTCCCTGCTGAGCAGGAAGCAGAAGCCACAGATCATGACCTGAGGCAAAGGCAGACTCAACCTACTGAGCTATCCTAGGACCCCTTTAGTCCAGTTTGATTTGGAGTTCCTGCTCTCATCTCTGAAATGGAAGAGTTGAGAGGATTGGGAGACTTTTTTCTAACTACAGCTTCTCTTCAAGTAAGTGGTGGGAGATCTCCGAGGGATGTCCCATCACACAGACAGAGGTGACAGGACCTAATATCTCAAGTGACAAAATAATAGGAATTTAAATGAATTAAGCCATGGTCACCATCTAGAACCAACGTTGTGAACTCAAGTAGCTGCTGGGACCAGAAGTTCCCTGTTGTTAGGAGATGTCCAAATCTAGATTTTTATTGAAATCACCTGATATTAAAGCATCTATCCATTTTGTTTCAGTATCTCACAGATGTGGGAGCTGGATGTGGCCGGTAGTCATGAGTTTGCTAGCCATGGTCCGAGGTTTCGATTTTTACCAGTTTGTTTATGTATTTATTTATTTTCAGCAGGCTCTACACCCAGCATGGAGCCCAATGCGGGGCTTGAACTCATGACCCTGAGATCAAAACCTGAGCTGAGATCAAGAGTCAGATGCTTAACCAACTAAGCCACCCAGTCACCTCCTTGAGATTTAGACTTTTAAAAAATACATACGTGAAAAGTTCAGAAGGCAAAGTGATGAGAATGGTTATACCGTTATGTGACAAGTACTTCGTAAGCGCTGAACTTGTCTTCAATTAACCTTATAATAACCCTAACACTTAGCTACTATTGTCTGCCTATTTTACAAATATGGACATGAAGGGACAAGGATGTTAAGAATCCTAACCTGATATTATGCTGAGTGAAATAAGTCAATCGGAGAAAGGTAACTATCATATGATCTCCCTGATATGAGGAAGTGGAGAGGCAATATGGGGGGTTTGGGGGGTAGGAAAAGAATAAATGAAACAAGATGGGATCGGGAGGGAGACAAACCATAAGAGACTCTTAATGTCACAAAACAAACTGAGGGGGGCCAGGGGGAGGATGGTTACGTTATGGCCATTGGGGAAGGTATGTGCTATGGTGAGTGCTGTGAAGTGTGTAAACCTGGCGATTCACATACCTGTACCCCTGGGGCTAATAATACATTATATGTTTATAAAAAAAGAAAAAAGAAAAAAAAAGAATCCTAACCTGATAACTTGTTCAAGTTACACAGTTAGTTAAGAACCTGTCCTCTTGGGCACTTTGGCTCAGTGTCTGCCTTTGGCTCAGGTCATAATCCCAGGGTCTTGGGATCGAGTGCTGCCTTGGGCTCCCTGCTCAGCGGGGAGCCTGTTTCTCCCTCTGCCTCTGCCTGCTGCTCTGCCTACTTGTGTTTGCTCGCTCTGTCAAGTAAATAAATAAAATCTTAAAAAAAAAAAAAAAAAAAGGGGCACCTGGGTGGCTCAGTGGGTTAAAGCCTCTGCCTTCGGCTCGGGTCATGATCCCAGAGTCCTGGGATCGAGCCCCGCATCGGGCTCTTCGCTCGGCGGGAAGCCTGCTTCCTCCTCTCTCTCTGCCTACTTGTGATCTCTGTCTGTCAAATAAATAAATAAAATCTTTAAAAAAAAAAAAAAAAGATCGGTCCTCTTAACCATACTAGGTATACAACATCTGACTTAGCATACAAAGTAACATGTTTTTCCCCCCAATGGTCTTCGACTCGTTTTCTTAGTAAATGTTTAAAGGCAGTGCGTTAAATACTACTAGTTAAATTAAGCCAAAGTTTCCTTTATTTGAGAAGAGAGTGGCATGACTGGAGTGTAGACATCATACTTGCAGATGGAGGGAGGGGTGCCGGGGTGGCTCAGTAGGGGAAACGTCCGACTCCTGATTTCAGCTCAGGTCGTGATCTCGCGAGATGGAGTCTGCTTGAGACTCTCCCCCCTCCCTCTGCCCCTCCCCCACCTTCATACGCTCACTCTCTCTCTAAAAATAAATAAATAAATACGCGTAGATGGAAAACACTCGGACTCCAGCTCAGTTCTGCTTTTTCCCTAGCCGTGTGTTAGGAAGCCTCTTCACCAGTCTCCCACTTCACTGCTTAATTTTCTAGCGAGTCGACGAGGCAAGTTTTCTCTCCCAATTTCTAGGTGAGAAACTGAAACACAGGAAGACGATCTGGAGTGTCTGGTAACCTCGGCCCTCGCGAGCGCGGCTCCCACACCACCTGAAGCAAATGGGACTGCCTCCGGGAGCAGCGATCGACCCCACTTTGCACACAGAAAATGCAACCTCAGAGACACGGACGCGGACGAGGAAAATGAACGTGAGATACTTGTCCTGCAGAGTCAGCAGGAGACAACTGGCGGACTAGGACCCACTCATTTTTCTTCTCCTATCTCGAAGGAAACAGCAACCCAACCCACACAAGGAAGGCAGTTTGCTCTGATTAAAACTTTCTTGGCATTCAAGCAAGTGTTCCTTCTACTCTATCATTCTACTGGTCCCAGGCCAGGTGACCAGTGTACTGAGTAACTCCAATGGTCTATCCAAATGGCAGACGCGGACAATATGGAATTACCTAAAAAGCATTCCTACTGCATTCCTTAGCATTCACGGCAGTCAAGGGCGACGCTGAGCGGCGGGCATCTAGGTCTGAAAATCTGTGCATTCTCTGAGAGCCACTGGCCTCCTGCCGTCTTCCCCAGAATGGGGATCCTGTCTCTTTCTCTTTGCACTTTGCAGCTTAGCTTATCAGGAAACAAATCTGAGCTAAAGGGAGAGGCATTCTCCAAGCTAGCTCGAAGTGGGGCCGTCACTGTAAATGTCGCAGGAGGTGCCGAGTACTAAACAAACAGAAGGGGCTTACTTCAAAGACCAGCGTCTCGTTGGTGGGTCCTGGCGCATACAGGCGCTCTGGGTGGTTGAAGGCCCGCTGGTATTCAAACACGGTCCCAGCAAAGGGGAACTCTCCGGGCCAGTCGATGTTCCAGCCCCCCGTGAGGTAGTACTTCTGGCTCAGGCTTCTGACCGCAAGGTGACTGGAAGAGAGCTGCAGCTCCTGGACCTCGATGCTTCGGGCCCCCGCTGGGACAGTGACGACGGGATAATATGCTAAACGGGAAGAACAGAACAGTGCTGTTTTCCATGATGCACACTGCAGAAACGGGGCTGAAAATGTGCAGAGACACAGCGATGTCCACTTTTACAGAGCAGAGTTGTTGAATCGTGAACATACATTCATTCCTACTCTATGGAGTACAAATAAATAATTTTTTTCATTTTTCAGGAGGAAGGAACACCAGAGAGAAAGTGTGTGCTCCTTTCCCAAGCACGTGTGTGTGGACAGGAGGTACACACTTCTTCCTTCCAGAACCAAGGCCACGAAACTCAAGAACCCTTTTTATCTTTAATCTACTTGGAAGAAATTTAGCGCCATGACCTCAGTAGTGATACTTGGGCAACAGGGCTCCAGGTTTCATTTTACTCAAGATTCGTTTAGATCGTTGCTTCAAATAGTCATCTGATGTCGTGAGTGGGGATCATGATTCACATCTTGAACCAAAATCTGTTCCGTGTTTACCAAAGGCCCGTGGGACATCAGACACACGGCAAAGCAAAGGGCATTTGATCAACACATCTCAGAGTTGTGTGTGTTGACAGAACTCCTCGCACTGAGAAACCACCCATCCTCCCTCGTTCTTGGGAGGTGTCGAAGCCACTGTCCTGAGTGTGTCAGGGGAGCTGGGAAACGGCTCGGTCATGGCCAGCGTGACCGGAACTTGCTCGGTGGCAAAACCACAGTGATGAAACCACAGGCATCTCTTACCGTCGGCCTCGTGCTGATTGAGGTACAGGCCTTTGTAAAACGTGCAAGTCGAATTATCCCCTTTGCAAACACCGCACGCATCCAGAACTGCTTTAGAGCCAAGTTCATGATCGCATCCCACCGGCTGCGACAAAAAAAAAATAAAATAAAATAACAACAACAACAAAGTGAGAAAAATCAGAAAAGCCAACGGCTGCGAATAACCAAGAGATACCGGGGGCTCTATCTTCAGAACATTAGAAAAATAGTACAGCTTTAGGGTTAAAAGCAGAGCCTCAAGTCTGGGCGTTCAAATCACTCCTCTGCCTTTACCAGATGCGGGACTAGGGCAGTTACAGAGCACACCGGAAGGCTGCCGGGACTCTTCTTCGGGAAAACCGGAACCCCAAGTCACTGACCACACAGCGAACACACTTAGCAAATGTGCAATGGAAGCTGACTCCTCTCCTTTACATTCTTACTTAATTGCTGCAACTACTGTGTGGAGAAAATATGTCATCCTCTCCATTGCATACTCGCGGAGACGGGGGAAGCGGAGCTAAGAATGCCAGACCGGGTCCTGCAGAACGACAGTGGGGACGTTAGATAGTCCGCACAGCCAGTTTGCAAACACTGGCCTTTTTCCCTAAGCTGCCTTTTCTCCAGACACAGAATCTCTTGTACCACTTCTCACGGTCCACGTTTGGCAGGAGGAAACGCAAGCGTGATGACACAGCCCGGAAAACAAAGGTCCTCTTACTTCACAAATCCCATCGATACAAACGTCCTGTTTGTTTGGGGAGCAAGGAGTTCCGTCTTTCACCTTGCCGGACATCGCAAAAAAAAATTCGAAGTTCTCCGCCTTGCAGTACAGTTTACATCGATCTGCCTCTAGAAGCAAAGAGATCAAGACAGGACATGATCAGGAGGAAATCACAGGGCAATGACATGAAGGCCAGAAGGATGAATTAAATTTCTTTAGAAAGCGATCATGACTATAAATAAATAAAATATTAAAAAAAAAAAGAAAGCGATCATGACTAAAATGGGAAATGTTACTAGTTTTGTATGTGGGTGTGGGTGTGCATGTACAAATGCACATATATGTGCTTTTAAAAGCAGGAATCCTGTTTGCAATTTACATAAAACTGTTTTGACACACAAAAATTGTATTTTTCTAACCCTTAGTAATAGCCACAATACACATAATTGGTGGGTTATACAGCTACTCTCCTTGGTTAGCAAATATTTCAGACTTCACAGGGCTTATGGTCTGCTTTGACAGTATGTAAAGGAAGGAGTGTTTCCGTGTTCCAATAAAACTTTATTTTTAAACAAACAAAAACCAGCCAGATTTGGCCCACAGGTGATAATTTGTTGACTGTGATTAGGGACATGGATTACTTCAGAATCTATTCAGGCAGTTAAGAGAAAAAATTTTAGGTACTTTGGGGGAAAAAAAGGGCCATATGGTTTATGTTTATAAAACATACACAGAATAATCCTATCATGAAAAGGAAGAGGACCCAAATAAACTAAACCTAAAGGCTAAAAAATGTAACTTTTATTGACCATAAAGTCCCTGAGAAGTTTCTGGTATCACAGGCAAAAAGGAAAAAAATGCAGCATTTCTACAGAGCGCTTGTATCAGAAAGGAGTTATGTCAATTTCCCAAATACAAAGTGTTCTTCTTGGCCAGCAGCTCCAGATGACATTTCTCCCAAGAGACCGTGCGTGGGTGACACCACACAACAGCCCTGACAACACTTGTACAACGGGCGTGTAAACAGTTTGCAAACGGCCGTGCTTCATAAAACCTCTCGATAAACGACAAAGTCAAAACTTAAATGTGAAAGTAGTTAGATTATTGTGATCCAAACTGCAGGTGGGTAAATGGAGTGAAAGTTTCTCCTTTACCTAGAAATCTCTTTTAATAGCTTTATTAAACACTGTGTAATTTTTGCATCAGAGGTTACGGAAGACATTATCGATGCCCTTTCTTTTTCTCTGTCATGCCCAGGAATGAACAAGTTCTAAAAAGTTCAGTTTTACCCACAGAGGCTCTAGGGCAAGTTTATCAACTGGTCTATTAGAAACTCAAATGGGGGAAAAAATCTCACTACTGTAAGACAAAGACTGTCTAATTTACAAATGGTCTTCCCTCCGTCTTCCCAACCTCCATGAATGTCACCAGACCTTCAAGTCACGGTCAGTGTTTCCCGATTCCAAGTTCATATCAGAAGGATAAGAGGGAGAAACAAAAGGTCTTAATTTTTCTGTGTCCTATGCTAGGATGGGAGCTCCCCAGGCTGGGTCTCTTCTCCTTGGTGTAGTTCCCCCCGCATCTAGCAGAATGGCTCCCATGGGAGAAGTGCTCAGTAAACATCCATTGAGCAACTGAATGAAGAGGCATGCTCCCTACTCAGTCAGGTTGCCATTAAATTAGTGAAAAACTTTTGAAATTAAAAGATATTTTACATGTTACAAAATGTATGTGCTACACTGTCTCGTGTCGTGCACACAGAACCTATTTAAAGGGTGCTAACAAAAAACACATTATGTAAACACAGTGTTCGAATGAAAGACTCGATGAATGTGGGAAAGACCAAGGGACAGCCAAGAAAACAAAGCAGGGAGCAGAAGGGGAAGTGAAAAGGACGGACAGCAGGGTCTGGGGGAAAGAGCCACACATCTGTAAGAATCACGGAATGACGGGAGTGTTCTACCAAGAGACAAGAAATCTTCAAATGCTGGAAATGAGAGCAACTGCAGGTGTTCTATCTAATTGTCCCTGGGCACCTGTTTGTGCAGTGCCCCGCCTAGATCACCGCACGGTTCCTGATAGAATACCTCCAGTGATGGAGAGCCGGCCACTCAGAGATGGGAAACACCTCCATTAGGGACAACTGATGCTTATTTATTCACTCATTCATTCTGAAAATTATAAATACGTGCCAAGGGCTGTTCTCAGATGCTGGAGGCCCAAGCATGCTCAAAATGGATGAAGGCTTCATCCCGTGGAACATAAATTCTTATGGGGAGAAAGATAATGAATAACGACTGTGGGATGTAAACTCATGCATGGATAAGAGCTACGAAGAATAGAGCAGTTTAGGAATGGGAGGATGACTCGAAGGAAGGCTATTCTGGGCAAACTAGCAAGGGAGGCCTCCCTGAGGAGGTGCCACGGCGGGGAAGGTCTTAGCCCTTGAACTAACCCTGTCTGTCCTCTGAAGTGATTTCCAATTAATCTAAATCCTTCTCTAGTTACTACCTCTGGATTTTTGCAGGTACCTGGTTTCTTCTCTCTTTTTCTTGGCAAATTTCCATATGAGTCTACTAGAGAATTTTTTTTTTTGAAATGCACGTCTTCCCAGCTTCATCACTGAGGTCCAAGAGAAATGACAGACAAGCTAAGTTCGCAAGCACACGTTTGTTCCATCAAGCAAGAAAGAGGCACACCATGAAGTATTACTTTTAAAAATGGCTTGAAACTCATAAAAAAACACTGTACATATTATCTCTTAGTGCAACTCGAAACACTGGAAGTAACAATAAAGGGCTGAGTTTCTATTTGAAGAAAGACGCACCTATAAGTAGACACTTACAGACTGCTCACTGCGGTTGCTGAATTTTCTTGTTTGTCCCTCTCGTGCTTTCAGACGCCCACGGATGACCCAGAACCACACTGGGCTGGCCCTGGGCCGAGCGGCACTATCATCCCCCTTGTTATGTCCCTAACTCCACTGGCTTCTCTATGGTGATCGACAACATGGGTTCATTTTGAGATTTTTTGCCCAGCGATGGCCCTCAGTCTTATCTCCCACAAACTACCACTACCTTCCCTGTCTTCCCGTTCTACCCGTGTGCCCTACAGGCTCCTACTTATCCCTTTTCAAGTGAGGAAGGCTGAGTCTTGATAAAGCAAGGGAATGGAAATAATAGAAGGCAAACAACCAGAATGGTGACAGCTTTGTCCGCAAAGTTAACAGGAAGCACATTAAATGTGTCCAGTGCAACTAAAATAAATGCTCTGATACTTCGGTAAAACAAAAACAATTCAATTTAAAAGGTAAAATACAAGTCACAACTGTAAGTAATAATAAGCACTAGGAACCCAGTATGGAGATATTTTTAAATTCATGGCTCTGTGTGTGTGTGTGTGTGTGTGTAATACCCTGCAAACAGGCCTTACGTGCGGGCAATCATCTACTTGTCAATTGGTGAATATGGCTTCTCTATGGGGCATATATGGTTTCACGGGCTTTGGGTCTGGACAATTCATACCAATTGCAATTAACATCCCTGGGAGACTTAATTGCCGGAATGTCAAAGGTAAGTTTAGAAACCTAAGTACATTCCAAACACATGAACCCTTTGGCTTACAGATGTGGGGGAAAAGGGGTGTCTTGTGGAAAAAAAAAGGTATGGAAAAATAAACAAAACCTATGGAAGTGAAGGAAAAACTGGGTCAGGACGGGTCTAGGGGATGACGTCAACATCAAAACTCTTTTATGTAGGCAGCAATTTCCCTGTGTGTTCGTCCACATTACTGTCCCCACAGAGCCCTATTTGTTGGAGGTACAGAGACCACATTACCTTCCACTTTGGTGTAGGGTTTCCACTGGTAGAACCATCCACGGAAAGGTTTGCTGTTGTACTCTGCACACTGCTGGGCTCGGAAATCCAAGCTATTTTCATTACAAGGGTTAATATTGCACAGCTGATACATACGGCTAGAACCTGGACAGAACTTGCCACCATACTGCGGCCTAAAAATAAAATGAAAGGGCTTTAATGCAAGCAAACAGCGGGCTATGAGTCACAAACAATAACGTAAGGAGGGACAATCAAGGTGACCATTGTCAGAAGGCGTGCAGTGTACACAGTCTGTTACAGGAAAGGAAGTAATGGAGGACACGACGTGCCGTGTCCTTTCTTGTATCCGTGGCAGGCAGAACCCGTCCATCAGGGACCCGCTCCTTCTTTTCCCGACACAGCTCTTAGGGAGGCATTACCACTATTCAGCAACCAGAACTGGCATATTAGAGAAAACAGATACACCATCTCTGATGCCGGTTTTACATTCTGGCAATTTCCTGAAAGAATGATGAAAGCGCATTCTTGACACTCCTCGTGCTACCTGTGCTAGGGAAATTTATAAATGCACCTGAATGTCCTCATTAATGTAGACAGACGTGTGTCTGCGTGCCACACACACGAACATCCACACGACCCACACTGGTATCAAAGCTCTTCAAATGTGGACCCAACCTACTCCCCAGCTTCCCTCCCATTTCCAAACACCCCCAGCTTCCTCCAGGGTGCTGTCCACCTGCTGCCACGCAGAGGGTCAGGGCACTGAAATGAAAGAGCAGGAAGCCCCATCTGCCACGTCCTCCCATCCGGCTCTGCCAGTCGCCGAGCCCACGTTCTGGTTACCGGCTGACTATTGTATATTTCACTCTGGTCGATCCTCAACTGTGAACAGAAATTCCCTTGTTTTCATCTGCGTAATCACTTTTTAACTTTGTAGGTGGCCTATTCCTCTCCTGCCAAGCACAATGGGAAATGGATTTCCAGAATAGGGAATCCCAGTAGAACATAAATAATTATGATCTAACGGCCGGCTCTTTAAGCTCTTGGTAGGTAGACTGCAAAAACCAGAAAGCAATCTAAAGGAAAAAGGAGCATAAACCAAACTGAGAATGAGCAATAACGGCTTATCCAGCTTCTTCCAGGCACAAAGCAATTGCTTTTTTTTGGTGCTTTTCTCCGAAGGCTAAAACCCAACTATGGATCATCTCATACAAAAGCTCAATGCAAACATGTAACATGAAAGAAGGCTCCAGGTTAATAAATTTGTGTGATTAAAATTCCTTGTCTCTTTAGGAAGCACAAGAATGCTATAAAACACCCCTGGATTTGCTTCAACCTATTTTATCAAATCCTCGTGCAACTGCTTGCTGAGATGGATTCAACAGAAATGGGAAGTGTCACGCCGCCAGAACGAGATTTTTTTGCTATTTCAAAACACTCTGGAGCAACTACTTAAACATTCAGCAGCCATTGTGCTACATCAAATCCCAGAAGACTTCTTAAATCATTATCTGAAAAGCACTTAGAAAAACCTTAAAGGGCCCTACGATGGCTTTACTATTCCTGGTCATCTTAACAAAGCGTATTTAAAACTTTTCTTAGTTTAAGACATTCTGTCTGCGATTTTACAAATAATCTTCACTTAGACTCCTCAGTTTCGAGAAAGCAAAAGAGGACGACATGGGTTACTTTTTCAACTCAGAAACCGTAACACGGAGATCTCAGAACCTCCACAGCACCCTTTCATTTTGTAGACGAGGTGAAAGATGGTGAGAAGCCTCATAAAACTTGCCGAATGAAGATCACATAGACAGCAAGAGACAGGGCACAGCGAAGCCCCTCTACCTTCAACTCCCCAGGATCCTTACCCTGCCCCACTGCACCTGCATTTAGCTGAGTTAGGCAGCAGCGGGCGGCAGGGGAGAGGAAGACAGTCAGGCACGATGGTTAGGGAATTGGCCTTTTATAAAGAGGCTGATCTGGATTTAAATATTCTCCGCCTCTTCCAAAATTATCTTTAGGCAATTTTGTTTAACCTCCTAACTTGTAAAATGGGGGCAGATATGATGATCAACTGAGATAATGCTTGTAAAGATTTCACAGCTGAGAAAGTACAGAAGCAGTCCAGAGGCCACCAGTGGATGAGTGGATAAAGGGGGGGAGGTGTATATATACAATGGAATATTACTCGGCCATCAGAAAGGATGAAACCTTGCCATTTGCAGTGATGTGGACCGAGCTAGGGGGTATTGTGCTAAAGGAAATGAGTCAGAGAAATGCGGAGAAATATGATCTCACTCATGTGCGGAATGTAAGAAATAAAACAAATGATCATAGGGGAAAAAAGAGAGAGACAAACCAAGAAACAGACTCTTAACTCTAGAGAACAAACTGATGATTACCGGGGGGGAGGTAGGTAGAGGGAAGGGGGTAATAGGGAATGGGCATTAAAGACTACATTGATCATCATGAAAAAAATAAAACAAAATGACAAAAACAAACAAAGGTCACAAAATAAATGAGACACATCCTTCAGAAAAATTCAGGGCTGAATCTAGGGCAGAGTTAGCACAAATCAATCATAACTTTAAAATGCTTTCTGGTTCTAATGACTAGCAAGAATTTGTACTTTTCCATCAAATCCTCAAATACACGTACTTTTTTCTGCAGCTATAAACAGGAGTATTAGGATAAATTGACAGAAAATTCTACCATGACATTCTTTGGTGCAACAAGATTAAAAACAAAAATATAAACAGTCAGAAAACAGATGTCTGGGAATATGATTTTATCCTTATATGAGACCAATATAAAGGATATTCATTTTTACTTCTGCGTAATTTATCACGTCCTGGCAACAAATGGCTACAGTATTGGCTGGCTGATCAACAGAACCAGACAGCCAGACAGACAGATGGACTCACTCCTGAGTCCCTCTGGACTTTCTTAATAAGAATATATGATAAGAGGATCCAGAAATCAGTGTTTTTTTAAAGCACACTTGGTGATTTTGATAACCACCTGAGCCTGGAAATCACTGGTTGAAAAATGGGCTGGAGATTTAACTCAATTATCATTCCACAGCTAGGACTCTAGTGGCATGTTATTTTTTTTCTCAAATAGACTTGCGTTTTAGGAAAGTTCTAGAATGCCTTTGCATGTTTCATTTTCACTTTAATTTTTGCAATTAATTTTCTGGAACAGACTTTATAGAAATTCTACCAGGCTCCTTTAGACTGTAATAATTGACTAGTCAGGGAACCAGAAGGAATGTCAAAGGATGAAAACTGTTGGCTCCTGGTCTGACTCTACCACTATGAGCTTGGGGACCCTGGCAAAGATGGCTGCTCTGGGACCCTCTGCCTGCCCTGGTTACTCATTCGTCAGGTAACTGGATTGGACAACAGGCTGGAACTCCGGCGCCTGTTCTAGGTAGACTGGGAAATGTTTCGAGGTCCCTGAGGCATAATAGGGCTCAGGAGAAAACGGAGCTTCTATCCATTAAAAATTATGTTCACCTCAGGGCTGCCTGGGTGGCTCAGATGGTTAAGCGTCCGACTCTTGGTTTCAGCTCAGATCATGATCTCAGGGTTGTGAGTTCGAGCCCCATGGGAGGCTCTGTGCTGAGCTTGGAGCCTGCTTCAGACGCTCTCCCTCTCTACCTGCCCCTCCTCCCACTGGCAGGCTCACTTGCTCTCCCTCCCTCTGAATAAATAAATAAATAAAAACAAAAATGCCTACGCCAGACACGGGAAAAAAGAAGCGCCATGTGTGTGTGGTACCAGTCATTCCAGAACGAGGGAACCTTTAATTCCTTTGGAAGCCGAAAAGCTGGGTAAGTCCATGAATCAGCCTGGAGGAGTTCACTTTTATGAAACAACACATGTTCTGGGAAAATCAGCATTAATGTGAAATCAAAGGTCCTCCTGCTTCTCACGTGAGAAAATGAAGCTGGTTGGGTGAAGTGATGTGAACAGGCCAAATGTTTCAACTGAAGCAAAGAAGAAATCAGTAATTTAAAATGGAGGGCGAGGGGAAAAAACCCTCAGTTTTCCTACGACGAAGTGAAATAAGAACAGAGAACAACTAATTCAGTTGCCTGGGGGCGGCTGCTCATGTTCTTGTTTTATTTGTGAGGCATAATTAAAGTAAACAGTGTCCGAGGAGCCTCACTCTCGTTGAAATGATAAAATGGCACCAAATGGAACCACACTGGTGATTCTTTCATTAGGCATTTCTAAAATTACAGTACAATATTCCCGCGAACAATGCCCTATTATAATGAGAGTGCTCAGCCCCACAGATATGAGAGAGGTTTTAATTTAAATCCCAGGGGTGTCATTCGCGCACTTTACCAGCAGAGCTATTAAATTAGGTAATCTATTTCTTTCTTGGGAAAATACGGAGCTGTAAAATGTTGTGAGGTATGAAAACCAGACCCGTGAAATAGGCTGAAAAAAATGAAAAGTCATATAATGATTTTAAGAATCCTATCCAAGATATGGGCTACATTCAAAGTACAAGGAGGGTGGTTTTAATAATCTGGGATAAGCTGGAAATGCGTCACAAGCCTGTCTACCATCACACCTAGTTACTGTCTCTGAACTTGCCCCCTACAGGACATCGGATAGTCTCAGGACATTTCTGGTTATCACGGGGCTGTCGAGGAGGAAGTGTCATCCTACAGGCATCTAGTGGGGAGACGTCGGGGCTGCTCTTAAACATCTAGTGGGGAGAGGTCGGGGCTGCTGTGTCCTGGACAAACCCCTAACAAAAATGTTCCAACCCCAAATGTCAATAGTGTCAAAGCTAAAAAATACTGTTAGCCTGCTCTAGCCCAAAGAGCACCTAGCAAACCGCGGCCCAAGTGTCTTCTGACGCTCTCCTGTTTTGGAACCAACTGGCCTTCCAGGTTCATCTCAGGCTGCTGGCTCAGACGAAATGCCAGGCCTCCTTTAAATTCTCCTCTTGCTACAGTTTCATTAATTTAATTCTGAATCTACCAAACATTCATACGATGCTTCTAACAGGCCAGGCACTTCGCAGAAGCACTTTGTGAATATTAACCCAGCTGACAGAGGCACTCTCCTTATCCACCCCCCCTCTTTTTTTTTTTTTTTTTTTTTTTACCAGTGAGGAACCTAGAGCAGGGAGGGAAAGCTGTGTATGGCCACACAGCTGGAGGGAGGCAGGGCCAGGAGGCAAACCTAGGGTTCTGGGATCAGGAGGCTACGTTTTTGCCCCTCGCACTAAGCCGCCCCTCAAACAGTGCCACGAAGTGAAATCCTCACCTTCTGCGGACCTCTTGCACTCTTCTCTCTCTACCACGTTCTCCAAAGTCCACTTGCATCAGTAAGGCCTCCCTGCCGGCTCCCCTCGCTTTCGAGGACCCAACCACTGCTCCCCTGTACTCCCCCTGGAGTTTAGGATGACAGTGATAAAAGCCACACAGACCCCAGATCCTTCTCCTGACTGCCCACTGGAGGCTCCCTGGAAGGGGGTGTTCTACAGGCCCACTTCTAATCCCTCCCAAACCTTCAGAGGAGGCATTACTATCTCGACCTCACACATGCACTCAAGCTCAGAGTTCAAGTGAATTTCCCGAAGTCGCATAGTCAACAGGCGGCAGACCCAGGATTTGCAGTCCGATCTCACTCTCAACCCTGGGCTCGCTCTACTCCCCCTGTGACAATTGGGAAGTGTGTGTCTCCCACGGGTTGCACATGGGGACGAGACCAGAGAAAAGGAACCTAAAACCACCTCCGTTTTCAAAGAAGACACACAGCGGTTCAGAATCCCGGGACACCTGGGACCCGAGTGTGCCCGCAGGTGACAGCAGGCCAATCTCCATTGGCAAATGTTGCGATTGGTCCCCACTGTGTTCTGCTTAAAGAAAACGGAATTTGTTGTCAATATCTTAACAGTCGGGGAATGTCACACACTTTTTTTTTTTTTTTAGGATTTCTGGTTTCTCTTGAAAAGTCAGGCAGATCTGTCAACACGTGTTGACGTACATTCCTGCAAGGCAAAAATTAGCATACTTTCTCCAGTTCATCAGACACACACACACACACACACACACACACACACGCACATTCCACTGGCCAAGTTTCTTTCTCAACAACACAGGCATTTGATCGTGTGACCACGTGGCTTGAATTTAGACTCAGAAGGGAGCTCAGACTATCACTTGAGTCTCTGATCGCCCTATTCACACACACAGCAGCTCCTTTGTTGCTCTGGGTTTCTGGCCATCACACCCCTGTCCCCTCCCCAGTGCCCGTAGCCTTCATCTGCAAACCGTGAAACCCCAGTTTGGTTGCAATTCACGAGAGGGAAGGAAACTGCACTTAAAGACCAGCGCGGAAGCAAAGCAAAACCAAAACGGTACATTCTTGCCTTCTATGAACGCGGGCTTTCTCGGGAGCCTTACTTGGGGTCATTGCAGTGTCGCTCCTGATACCTGACTCCGCCACCACAAGTTCTCGAACACTCTGACCACTTGGACCAGGCGGACCACTGGCCGTGGACGGGCCGGGGGCCATGCTCCCCGAACTTCACACACTGGCCTTGCCGACACCACTGCGAAAAGAAGGCGGGACACGTTTCCTGTCAGAGTCCACGCGGGGAAGGGAAACAGAGGCAGACACCTGCACATTAGCAGGAAAAACGAGCACGTCGGCGAACGGGAGAATGCACGACACCTTGACAGACTCCCTTGGCCTGCGGCCCCTGACCGAGGCCCGGCTACCCGGCATCTACTGTGTGCGTTTTCAAAGGCTGACCTCGGGGGTCAGGGGGGGCATCTGTCAGCAGCAGGCGAGGATCATATGCTTTGTGAGCTGTCGAGGGGAAATGTTCAGATAAGACTCCGCCCAACAGCCAAGGGAGAGAGTCCAGGCCCCGGGACAACCGAGCCTCCCCCGCCATCTAGAAACAAGGCTGCTTCAAGAACAATGTGGGTCATTCACTCAGGGACAAATGAGGTTTTTTTAAGGTAGGAACACAGAATTCATCATTCTGTTGAGCTCATCATAAAAACAGATACAATTATGCAAACGTTTTTGTGTATCCCAAACCATCCCCACGGAGCCATTCGTAGGAAGCCCCAGAGCTCTCAGTCCAGGCAAACTGTGCTTGTAGATAACACGCTTTGACCTTTTGTCTGTAGAAAAGTTCCCGACTCCAGACCCTCGGATAACTTTGAGCTCTCCAAGTACCTTTTACAAATCAGCTCTAGGTCTTGGCTTTGCCCTGTGCTCTGATGGAGCCAGGGCGAGAATGGTTTTCATGGCTAACCCCTGCTTTTTTTTTCTTTTGCAATACATTCCAGGTTTGGCCGGTCATCTCTGTCCTTGGGGCTTGCATTAGCCCTTGGTAGTGGTTTTATTCCTGTGGTGCTTTTATTATGGGCAAGTTCTGCATGACTTAGTGTAACAGCACACGTTCCTAAAAGCCACCGCAGTGGGATCCAAAGAGTTGGGGTTGGGACCATGCTGGGCTCTGCCGAGGAGTGGGGCTTCAGTTACAGAATTAGGGGGAGGCGGTTTGACTTTCCAATCTTTGCTCTCCCCCTGGGATACATTTGGCTCCTTGGCTGTTTATTGCATGGCGAGTGCACTTTGCCCGGGTCAAGATCCGGCTTCCTTTCTTCAAATTCTCGCCGTGTGCAGATTACTTCTTGTGTTTTTCATTTGTCTTTCCCCCGGATTAATTGCCCTTTCAGAGTTTGCATGAACTCATATAACGCCGCTGAGCACTTTTAGGGGGAAAGCGACTGGTCACGAGAGGCTTTTGGCCACTGCGAGCAGGAATCAGAATCTTCCCGACCCGGCATCCCCGGGACTCTCCCAGCTGAGCTCAGCGGCGGACACAAAATAACAAGAGCCAGAAACAGCACAGAGGCTGCCCCTGACGAAGTTGCTTCTGGGTGCCAGGAACGGCCCAGGCAGGCGGAGCGGGAGGACTCCCCGTGCTTTCTAGCATAATCCTCCCAAAGCACTAAGGAGTTAATAACTATTTTCTGGATGAGAGACATGTAGCAAAGAAATGCTAACCCGGCTACCCGGGCAGCCACACAGCCAGCTGGGGCTCGATTTCAGCTCCGTCACCAAAGCTGCTGAACAGGACCCGTAACCTTCACGCCTCGGAGGCGACCCACCCCCCCGCCGCCCCCGCCCACATACATACATCTTAACCTTAATTTTTTTTTTTTTAAGAAATATGGTTTTCAGATTTGTTGCAAACCTTCAATTAATTTGAATTTCTTTTATTTCAGGATTCATCCTCACAGGTTAGGTTGCTAAGAGATTGTCTTCTCTGGCTCTTCCATTCAGTACGGAAATCAGAAGTAAATACATGAATGCGCGCACACACACACACACACACACACACACACACACACACATATCCTCTCTGGATCTCACTGCAGAGGCTTTTAGGAAAGTGTGACGTTGCGCTATGTCACGCAGAACTCGTTCATAATATACATATTTTATATATATGAGTGTGTATGGGTGCCCATAATCCACATTTATAAAGTTCTACACATAAAATTTTCTCTCTCCATACCTACGTAAATATGCACTTCTTCGAATTTCTAACTGAGTGGCCATAACTGGGCAGACACCTTTTATGACTGACGCGAACGCAAGCCTCTCTTTCCCTGCACATCTAACTAGATAAACGTTGTGGTTTTCACATCCTCACATGCTTACTGACTATTCATGGTCCAAACAGCACTAAATGACCAGGGACTCGGGAGAGAAGTGGAAGGATTCTGCTAGGTTCCAGGGACAACAGGACAAAACAGGGAGTAGTTGCTGCTCCGTGGGACACTTGAGAGAAAGTGTAAGACAGGGTCCCGGCCTCACCGGGTGTACGGTCGAATGAAAAGCTGGTTCGGCCCCTAGTGGAGGAAGAGTCCGAGAACCTGGCGTGTGGATGCGGCGATGAGTAAGCCGCAGTGATGATGGACGGGACACATCTGAACGCTTTCTGCTAAAGGGGGCTTACCCCATTCAGTCAAGGGGTGTTCCCCCAGTATTTAGAACTGCCGTCTGGTCTTTTTTAAAATAATGAGGTGGGGGAGTGGCTTGAGGACATCTGTTTTCTAACTTTTGGCCCTATTTGTCTCAGGTTACAGTAACTAAAGTCTAATCCGGGGGCGCTTTCCTGCCCGTGGAACTACATCTCTGGTGATGTAGGTCATAAAACTTTAGCCCTATGCCACTTGGCACTTACTTTCCTCGCTTAGCAGATCACTCTGTTCTTGTACATTCCTCTTATGTTAAATGCTGTTGCTTTCGTAATGAAAAAATACCCACTAATCCTCGAGTTGCAAGTCCTCAATTATGATGCTCCAAAGATAAAAACGATGGGGTACCTGGGTGGCTCAGTCGGTCGAGCGGCTGCCTTCAGCCCAGGGTCCTGGGATCGAGCCCCTAGTCAGGCTCCCCGCCCAGCGGGGAGTCTTCTTGCTCTTCTCCCTCTGCCCGCCCCCACTCATGCTCCCTAATAAATAAATACAATCTTCAAAAGACAAAAAAATTAAAATGCCTTGAGCAGTACCTGTATGTTCAATTAATTATTTCACTATTTTGCCTCATCACACCTAAAACATTCCATGCACATTTTCCATGATCATCCTTATTGGAATTTTCTAAGACAGGTACTTCTGATGGAAAGCTGCACATAATACCTCAATTTTTTATAAAGTTTATTTTATTTAAAATCAAAGAGTTAAAAAATGCAAATCTTTTAAACGACTCAGAATAAAGGACTCAACAAATATTAGTAAGCGTTTTCTGAACACGTTGATTTTTGTGTGCCTCTATTTTTGCCGTTATTAATTTCTCTATTTTTGCCGTTATTAATTTCTCACTGAAAGTTTCTCTCCCTTCCAACTGAGGAGTTTTGATTTGCATTCCCACACCCATCTCGGTGTACCTGCTCACTGTACTACATTCTAAATGCGCACTAACCCTGAGCACTGACAGCAACCTGGGGCTTAAAGGAGGTCCGTTTAAAGAGAAAGTCAAGGTTATTGGCTTCTGCACAGGTTTCCCCACCGGACTGGGAGTTCTTGAAGAGATAAAATGGAATTTTATTCACCTTTGTGTCTCCAGAGCCTCCTGTCTCTGATGCCTAAAAGTCAGTAAGTTATTGTGCAATTGAATTCACTATAAATGACTGAGTCTTCTCTACTTCTTGTGGCTCAAGCAGAGATCAAAGAACCTGGAGCATCTCCATGCTCCCCTTTCTAGCTCTTGATCATGATCTCTCACAGGAATGCACCAAATCTGGGTCATTTACTGTGATATCAAATGCAGCTCTCCCTCCAGAGGCTACTAAGGAGAAAAAAACCCAGAAACGAATATACGAATGTTCTTCGTCCAAAACACAGAAATCTCCCATACCGGTGATGGTTTTGAGGGTTGACCATACTTGCTAGCTAATGGCTTTCTGGTACAATCTAGACAGTGACCCAGCTTACCCTTGGCTAGGAGTCCCTCTAAGTGACAGGACTCCACTGAGCATGTCAGAAACTCAGTGATGGGTCCTGTGAGGTAAGCGATAGAGGCCTTGTATGGGGGGACAGTCTTTCCTTTGCTACTAAAGGGAATATCTCCTCCCTGAGGCTTTTCTATACTGAATCAAGTTGAAAAGGCAAACAGTAGACAATGAAACTTTCTACATTGTTGAAATAGTTCATTTAAAAATGGAAATCAAAGGCAGAAAAAAACCCCTCATCCTAAATAACTGAGACAACTGGGTGATATTAGCACTGAGTTTTGATAAGAGCTGTTAAATAAGGCTGGTTGATTTAAAGACAAGTCAGAAAATATATGCGGCCAAGGCATTCCATTCTGAGGTCCCACTGCAAACAGTTTATACAGTGACTTATTTCTATGTGTTATCATGTTTCCAGAACTAAAAACTAACAAGTATGCAGTTTACCATACTCAAGCCACAAACGGTCCCTTCCGCTGCAGGCATAAACTTGGTCTCACACCTGTGGCCCACTCGATGGCACCAAAGTGACTTGCAAATGTCCTGAAAGGAAAGAAGCAGGTGGTCAGAGGTTTGATACAATAAAAATGAAAATACCCAAAGCTTTTTTACACAATATTGTGTTCTGAGGGGGCTAGAATGAGACATGATCCAGGAAGTAGAGGCAAGTGAAGTCAGTAGCTGCAAGGTAACCAGTTACGTGTGGTAGCAAATGTAACATCAGGAAGTTTCTATGCTATCTCCATATGTGTTTGGTAATGATGTGGGAGTAGTAATAATTTATGGAGGGACCATTTGGCTTGAAACTAAGAGACCTGGTTTGTCAGAACCACCACCCATACCACCACCAGGGAAGCAGAAGGGCCAAGACTGGAATCGAGCCCATCTGATTCAAATCTTTGCTCCAGAATTCCAGGTTCCATGCCGTATGGTCATGTTCTAGAAGTTTCTGATCTGTGGTTTTCTCCCCTGTGCAAATAGTGATAAAAGAGCTCTTGACTCTCTAGGTTGGTTCCCAAGGATAAATGGTGTAAATGATCACCATCATCACCTTCTTCCTCTTTATAGTAATTTTCAAGCATTTCGACAATTCTCACACCAAACCATGAAAGAATTTAACTCTCATGCTAGACTGTGGTAGGCAGAATACTGCTCCCCCCTGCCCCCTCAAAAGACTGGCACCTGTGACTTCTGTGACTTCGTGCAGTTACATAGCAAAGGGGGATTAAAATCACATACGTAATTAAGATTGCTAATCAGTTGACCGTGAGATGGAGAAACTATCTTAATTTTCCAGATGGGCCCAAGATGATCATGGGAGACCTTAAATAGGGCAGAGGAAGATGGAAGAGAACCAGAGAGAGGACGGTGTGAGGAGGACTAAGGGTGATATTGCTGCTTTGAAGATGGGGAGCAGGGGCCATGAGCCAAGGAACACAGGAGGCTTCCAGAAGTTGGAGAAGGCAAGAGAATGGCTTCTCTTCTGGAGCCTCTAGAAGGGACACAATCCTGCCAACACTTGATCTCAGCCCAGTGAGACTCATCCCAGATGTCTACCTCCATAACTGTAAGAAAATAAATTTATGTTAAGTCACTAAGTTCACAGAAAGTTATTAGAGCAGCTATGGGAAACTAATAGTGTTACTAACAGCATTTAGTGGCAGACACTAAACTATCCCCCAGAGAAACTAATTTAGATGACGGGACTGAGCGAGCCATTGACACTTCCAAAGCCGCCAAGTCACACAGCTGGTAAGTGGCAAAGGCAGGACTCGCACTGGCCTGATTCCAGCCAGAGTCCTCGACCCCAGCTCTCTGGACCTGGATTTGTCATTAGTGGAAGTTGGAAAGCTCTCAACCTCTCTGGGCCTCAGTCACCCATCTATAAACGAGGGGACTGAACCAGATTCCTTCCAGCCCAAACAGCTAAAGTTGCTACTCAGAATTATGTCATTAAGAGAATGTCAAAATCATGAAATGTCAAAAATCATTCCACTTCATTTGCCACGTTCTATTTGCTGGGATAGACGTGTGAACGTGTACAATTTGGAGGAAAATATTAACAACCAGGGAGGAAACAAAATGACTTTTGTGGTCACTTGGTGTGGCCCTGAAAATTCCATTAACTGGGCACCCAATTCCCCAAGCCTTCCGGTTAATGCAGATTTCACGGTGAGACAACATGGCAAGAGTAAGCTCCAGAGTGATTTCACAAAAAAAGTTTTCCACAGAACCAAGAAGAGGAAACACAAGGAAACCAGAGATAAGGGCGGTGAGCCTGATCGTGTGGACCATAAAGTCCTTCCCCTCCAAAGGAGAATGGAAGGATATTCAGGATGCCACTGGGGACCACCACCCATCCATGGCCCCAGCCATGTGCCCCACATTCCAGAATACCACTTTCAAATCTCAAAACGGCTCCTAAGATGCGATATGTCAGTGTTTTCCCATAGACATGGCCCTGCCGCTAACATGAGTAGAAAGCAGGAGGCAGGCTTCCAACAAGTGAATCAGCTTCATCATCTCTGTGTGCTCTCCCTCCACGGATCACCCTGGGCCTGAGGGGAACAACTTAATGTGGAAAAAGACAGTCCTACATCAAAACGGAGAAAGGAGAGGTAACCATTGAAACCCAGCCACAGTTAGAAAAGCTTGCAGAATTAAACCGTTTCCTCCTGACAGCCAGCGGACAGCCATAACCCACACCCCTCGCCTATGTGGCAGCCGCCGAAATGACCCTGGGGCAGACCCAAGCAAAGGAGACCCGGATTCCACGGCCAATGCCAAGCCACAGGGCTAAGGAGAAGGGGCAGCTGGAGAAGACCGGGAAAATGAGGCAAAAAACACAGGATTCCAGAGTGAAATCAGACAGGCTGTATGAACATGTTATTTCTTTTGTGGTGAAGTACATAAGTCAAACGTAATTATAGCCAACTACATGCCTTGACGACCATGAGAGTCCTCTGAGAAAGCTCCCTTTCAAAGTAAACAGAAATGGGAGTTTGCACTTTTTTGCTTGCTCTTCCCTCCTTTCCCCGCCCCCCAACATATTCAACTAGCTTTTCCTTATCTATAATTCCCTAGACTGAAGTCATAATTTAAGGGGAAAAGAAATAACCACAGAGACTCCAAGGTCTCATGTCGCCTGGATGTGATCTTTAAGAAGAGTCTCAACATTACGCATTCCTCTGTCCCGTCACTGGTTGACCCGTGTTGTCCTGTTGTAGTCCAAAGACTCGGAAGGATGTCCCGTCAAAGGAAACCTGATGCGCTAAAAATGCTAATGGTCTCTGCAAATCGAATTTTATGAAGCACCGAACACATCCAAAACAAAGTTCCCCATCTGCCCCCCCAAACCTGTTCAACCTCTTCCAGCTCGTGTTATGACACCTCCATGCTTCTGGACGCCCAAGCCAAAAATCGTAGAGTCATCCTTGACTCCCCTCTCTCTCTCCCTTCCTTGAGGAGGGATGAGAAGGGGACAGAGGCAAAATCCTCCACTTTCTGAAAATGGGGATGCTAGAGAAATGTTAGCTTTAGTACCATGTAAATTCAGTAATCAATTCTGGGGTATCCGCCAACATGGCAGGCAGACGCTACGTGCTTGCCATCCAATGAAGCGAGAGGCACACCTAGTCAGTTATAATATGGCGCCACAAGTTCATGATGGTCCATAGAGTGTGCAGATGGGGCCTGGGGGAGAGGAACATTCAAATCTCCTTGGGGAAAATAGGAGGTACAATTTGTGCTGAATCTTTGATAATGTGAAAGATGATTAGGTATTTGTCACATGGGCGACCATGCATTCTAGGGTGGGAAGCACATTTACAAAGGCTTATAGATGTGAAAGAAGGAAGGGTTTGAGAAAATACAAGGATATGAACACAACTGGAACATGAGTCCACAGGGGGAGTTAGTAAGAGTTGAAACCTGATGTAGTCAATTTAGTAAATACAATTTACAAAGTAGATACGATTTACTGATTACATTTAGATTTAGATTCTAGGAAGTTTCTCCTTATTCTCCATTCTTTTATCCCAATGTCAAGTTCTTTTTTAAAATAATATTTAAATCTGAGGTGTAACTGACTCTGTTAGTTTTGGGTATGCAACATGACGATTCAATATTTGTATTTATTACAAGAGATCACCACAATAAATCCGAGAACATCTGTTCCCATACACTGTTACAATTTTTTTTCTTGTCATGAGGACTATTAAGATCTACTTGCTCAGCAACTTTCAAACACGCAACGTAGTATTAACTACAGTCACCGTGCTGTACATAGCATGTCTGTGACTTATTTTCTAGAACTTTGTTTCCTTTGACGTCCTTCATGCACTGCAACGTCAGATTCTTGACAGAAGAAATACATCCCCGTCCTACTATTTCTGACATGCCTCTTCTTTTAAAGGAAGCTTTCTATGAGGTGATGATCACAAACATTTTCACTAGAATTCAAATGCTTCCCTGTAATTCCTATTCTGCTTCAGTCCCTCTCGGTGCCTCTAAAAATGAACATTTTGTGGAGCTTTTGCTACATGTGTAATAACCAAAGGCACAGTCTCCCCAGCAGCTGTGGAGGGGACCCCCCTTTCCATCTGTCCAAATAACGAGGACCCATCAGTTGCCAACTCATTTTCCCCGAACATTTTGCAAGGGAAGAGAGATCAGGCTTGATATACAAAAGACAGAAAACCTGTGGCTGGGAGAGAGGAGGGAAGAGGAGACAGGGATGGAAGAGAGCCAGCTCCAGACCTTGGACAAGGAAGCCATGGGGAGAGAGGAGCCTGGGATGACGATGCTGCCCGGACAGGAGGAGGAGAAAAGGGAGGAAAAGCCTGGGTAATGGCTGAGGGGTCCCGCAGCCCCTAGAGCTGCACCCTCCCAATTAGCAGGGAAGAACTGTCCTTAGCCTCATGGTACAGATGGGGACACAAAAACCGAGGGAGGTTCAGCCGCTTGCTCAGGGTTCTAGGGTGTGGCGGAATCAGGTTTTAAATCCAGGTCTACCTAACTCCAGAAGTCAGAGGGGGTGTGTGTGTGTGTGTGTGTAAAACTAAAGACTGCCTAATTCAGCAGGTCTCATCCCTGAGTCGGCATCGGAATCACCTGAGCCCCTGTTCAAGCACTGACCATCCTACCCCAAACCTTTTTATTCTTTAGGGCTGGGATGAGACCTGAGCATTTGCATTTCTAACAAGTTCCAGGGGAAACTGACAATTGCATCCCTGGATTCAGATTTACTTGAGCCTTCTTTCCTTTTCCTTTTCTTTTCTTTTTTTTTTTTTTTTCCTTTCTTTCTTCCTCTCTCTTTGTGTGTGTTTGTGTGTGTGTGCTTCTAACTCTTATGCAAAACTGCCTTTCCAGGAGGCATAAAGTTTAGGAAAAAAAAAAAAAAAAAGGCAGTGAGGAGATCAGGTTTGTAACAGAAAGCAATGACAGGACAGTGAAGACTCAGAAAACAACCACCACCCTTTTCCTGGGCTGCTGGAAATAGGTCTACACTGTCCAGACCAGCAGGATGAACGAGAGGCTTGTGTGTTTGGAAAACCCCTTCCACATAGGGCCGGGGAGGAACTATCTGTGATTCTCAGAGGTAACGCCATGGTTGGTTACAAGTAGGTATTTTCTGCCCCCGTTGGCGGGGGGGGGGGGGGGCGGGGGGGGAGATATTCCACCCTCGGGATCTACTGCCTTCCCTGTCTTGCCTCACGGTTGTCTCAAACCCCTCCATTAAGGAAATCTCCGCACCCCACCGGGCATTCCCATCCCTGGGCTTTCCTCATGCTCTCTAGTCTTCTAGTCTGCAGCAGCCACGTCCCCTTGCCCCGCTCCCCAAGAAAGACCATCAGACCAAGGCACTGTCTCCCAAAAATACGGTATGGTTCCAGGAAAAGATCAGTCGCTGAAGAGAGGCTGTGGGACACTCCACACTGTCGGACACGGAACAGGCACCCCACACATGTGCGTCGAGTGTCTGATCCTGCAGGAATCACAGTCATTTTCAAAACTTCCTTGATATTTCCAAGGAAAATCAAACTTGTTACCAATTGTGCATTTGCCGCATAGTAAGCGCTTAGTAAATGTTTGATTAACGAATGCGTGAGCTAGTGAAACCTTTAGGAATGAAGCGAACAGGAGACAGAGCTCGACAAACTTCGTCAGCCAAGTAGATGTCTACTGACCTCTGCCAGACACATCAACGTAACAGGCAATTAGGAACAGTTGTCAACGTATTAACATATACACGATACGTGAGCATTTGCCAAAGTCAGTTCTGTGTTCCATGAAGGATACGCCGAGAAAACTGGATGGTGCATGGGTCAACTTTTCTAATAGTGAGATGTTTAAGGAGCACTAGAGAAATACGTCATCCCATATCAAAACCTGGGATCTGGTGGTGATTTCTTAGGACTGGACTTACATATTTTTAAGCAAACTGATTTATTAGGAAAGCACCTGAGAGGCTCAGTTGGTTAAGCGTCTGCCTTCAGCTCAGGTCATGATCCCGGGGCCTTGGGATCAAGTCACGTACCTCCATCAGGCTCCCTTCTCAGTGGGGAGCCTGCTTCGCCCTCTCCCTCTGCCTCCCTGTTCCTGAGCACTCTCTCTCTCAAATAAATAATCTTTAAAAAACCCCAAAAAACAATACGGAGACACAGCACAGAGAATGAAGGTAATTATCAGTGACTGTTGATGTTAGTGAGTGAAGCTTGGGAAACACCTATTAACTGGAGAGAAGGAAGTTCAACATCAGTGGGACGGACAGGTTAAAAGTTTTGAGGCTTTGGGCAAATGGAATACACATTCTCTGAGCTCCGGGTAAGAAACGATCACTCCCCTTTCAAAAGGTCTTCATGAAGACTGAGGAGAAGTAAAATACGTCTCTGAGACGATGTCTTATGTGGAACAGACACTCACGTGCCAAGGGCTGGAGGCGGTGGAGAGGCGGGTTATCCACGGCGGGGCCGTTGGCGGCTGCAGGAGGAGGAATGGACGAGGCGAGGGATGGAAAGGGGAAGAGGAAGAGAGCACGGAAAAGGAGCTATAAGACTTCATCGTTTCCCAGTTTCCAGATACCGAGGAATGCCACATTTCTCTCTGGATACTAGGGAAGAAACACTTAAAACCGATTCCATTTTGTACTGATGTTGACACACTCCGTGATGGAGTTTTGGACCAACTGGTCTGACGCGTCTCCCACTTCTACATCCTGGACCTTTCCTTTTCCCATCGATGTTTCTCACAATACTGAAGGGAAGACTGGACACACACAAAAGTTGCCTGTCAACAGTAGTTTTCATATTCCAGAAAGGTACAGGGATATATTTCGAGGTGGTGACGCTTTTTCAACATATCCCATCACAATGGAATATGGATACAGCGATAACAGACAGAAGGATGAAGAGTAGGTAAACGTGATTGTACCCAGATTTACTGCTTGTGATGAAATCCTCATCTCGCCAGGAGGGATTTTCTCCCAGGGATGCAGTCTAATGGTATTTGAACCAGGCATGGTCTATGGGGGATAAGCCTGGATAATTCATTGACAGTGAAACTGCCACTTAATTATCATGCCAAACAACTGACATCTTAGAGATAACCCAGACTCTAACCCTTGGCCTTCGCAAACCAAATGTTTACATTTCTGTTAGGGACACAGACACGTTGCAGAATCTTAATGTAAGTTTGCAATCACACGCAAACATACCTTCACAAACCCGAGGCTGCATAACTTGGCTTTTGCTCCAAACTGCCACTTGCACTGTGTGTCGGCATCATAAATCTGTCCTGGTAGTTTGTCTGGATATTTATACTGTCCTGTTTGCTTGGGCTCATCCACCAGACACCCAGCCTGAGGTGTGCTGCCGTGAAAACACAGCCGTGTTAGTTCCTGTGTTTATCTGTGATCCTTCCACGTAAAACTACGTCTCTGAATGCACTCAGGCAAAGGAAAATACAGGATGGCAAAAGATATAGATAATAGTGAAAGTTAAAATGGATTTTTGTTTTTATTTATTTATTTATTTTTGCAGAGAGTGAGTCCCGTCCTGTCTAAGAAGATGGAATTTACACAGCTATGGAACATTTCATCTGGCACTGGTAAGCATTCAAAGTCAACTGTTATCATCATCCCAAAACATTTAATTGTATCATATTAATGACGGGAATTCAATCTGTACTAAGTTGACCTTGATTTATATTATCTGTTGATTCTATTCTCACATGAGATAGAAAAGATACTTTCAAAGCTCAAATCATAAATTTAAAACTAATTAAGACAATTTTCTATTTGATAAAACTTATAATTAGCGAAAGGTTTGTCAATTTTTTACTGTTCTTTGGGATACTGTTTGGTCAGACATCTTTACATTTAATCAGATTTGCCTGTATTACTAATTCTAGCAACATTCACAAATAGTATGCAATAGTACAGTTAAAAAAAAGTATCAAAATTATCAATTCCCAAAGATATTTTGTTAGTTTCCCTAACATTTGGTCAAAGGGAAATGTGATTAGAACTTCGTGTTCTTGTGAGTCAACATAGCATGATAAGATAGATAATAACAACTAGAGTGTTATTATAATTAAATGGTCAAATATATATTGTTGTTAAATAAAATTAGAGGAAACTTCAAAGAGTTCCAACTTTGGGTTCATCATTTAATATGAATCACACAGTGCTACCTTTCTAGTTTCCATTTTACAAATGCCATGTAGGAGTTTTGAGTTATCAAATGGATTTCATATATCTATTATCCCCCTTGGATGTCTTCTAGACTTACAGCTAGCTCATGGCCATTTTAAACAAAATAGCTAAGCAAGATAATATTCCATTCATTATAAAACATGCACACCATTTTAGCATTTTTAATACTCTTACGACCAAACTGGTTGATCAGATTAAAACAGTGAGTCACAGTTAAATGTTTATATAGCAGCCTCTGGAGGTCATAAAGGGGAGATAGTTATAAGCGTAGATCTTGGAGTCATAGCATACCTAAGTGTGAATCTCATGTCTATATCTTACTGGCTGTAGGATGTTAAGCAACACAATTAACTTCCCTATGACTCAGTTTCCTTAAGCAGAGACTAAGGATCATAATAGGAATGCCATGAAGATTGAATGAGGCAACATGTGCAGAGCATTTAGCATGGTATTAGACCTTCAATGTATTTTTTCAATAGCAATAGTGATGACAATATCATTAACATCACCACCTTCACCACCTTCACCACCTTCATCACCATCATCACCATCTCCACCACCACCACCACCACCACCACCATTATCACCATCACCACCATCATCACCAGCACCAGCCCCATCATCGTCATCATCATCACTGTCACTAATACTGCCATCATCATCAATCCACTGAGTATTTTAAACGTCTGTTGAGCACTGTTTATTGTCACCACCCTTGGGAATAAAGCAGGGAATACCCCTGCTTTATTTTGTCTTACCTAAGGAATTTCTTGAGATACTGCCGGCTGCACGAAGACCAGGAAAACACCCCATTGTTTCCTGTCAGTGTGGGAGACATGATATTGCCTTCAGCCTTTCTGCAGGGATTGCCTTCCCCATCGTGAATCATGCCAAAACTGAAGTAGAAAGAAGAAAACATCTTTCTGGGAGCCCATTTTCCAGATTATAATCAAAGGAAAGAAGATGCACTGACAATCACTGAACCCAAGTGAGAGACAGAGTTATCAAAGTTGTAAGGAAAAAGAAAGACAAAAATGAGTTACTATATACAATTGACCTTTGAACACCATAGGGGTTAAGCACCCTGACCCTCCCCACCTACAGGTGAAAATTCAAGTCTAATTTTTATCTCCCCCAAAGCTTACCTACTAATAACCTACTGCTGACTAGAAGTTTTACTAATAACTTAATTACTACATATGTTGTATGTTACATGCATTATATACTATATTCTTACAATCAAGTAAGCTAGGGGAAAAATGTTATTAAGAAAATTATAAGGAAAATACACTTAAGATACTATATGGCATTTATTGAAAAAAATTTCATGTAAGTAGACCTGCACAGAGTTCAAAACAATGTTGTTTAAGAGTCAACTGTAGGGGGGCCTGGGTGGCTCAGTAGGTTAAGGGTCCGACTCTCAGTTTCAGCTCAGGTCATGATCTCAGGGTCGTGAGATCGAGCCCTGTGTGGGACTCTGCCCTCAGTGTGGAGTCTTAGATTCACGCTCTCCCTCTCCTCTGTCCCTTCCCATTGTTTGCATGCTTCTCTCTCTCTAAAACAAATAAGGAAAAAAAAGGCAACTGTCGTATTGTATCGTATCGTATTGTAAAATTCATGTAGAAAATTGTAAAGAATGCTATGGGTTTTATTCCATTATGTCTTGCCCACAAATCAGAGAATGGTACATCTGCTATATATTTTAAGGACAAGAAACTTTTGGTCAAGATATCTATGCTACTTTAAAATGATGGGATAGTCAAATTCTTTCATTTCAAGTACCACATTTTTTTTTTCTTGCCACCAACTGTGAAACTGTGATACTGAAGTTCAGGGTCAGCAGGTGATAGGTACAGAAACAAATTTAAGCAGACACGTTTGACATTCATACTTCTTTCCTGCTCTATACAAAGGGGCCTTGTGCATGACAGGCATTTTTGTGCCAGTGTTCACAATAAAATTGGTTCATTCATACCTTGCTAAGAAAGTGGCTGTGTACATACACCAGATTCTAATTTCCAGAAGATAGTACACTCATAAGAGACAAGAGCACCAAAATATTCAAATATAAATTATAGTTGTGGAGGAGATGATTTTGCTTTTAAGTCAGATATCAATCAGATACTCTGAATATGAGCATTCAAGATAAGTGTTGAACACAAGACACACAGGCCAGTACTCAACTCATCTATCCAAACAGCTTGCCCTTCAAAGCAGCCATTTTCTAAAGCAGTGGGCTCATTCCAACGTGGCTGCTACCATTCAAAGAGTATCTGAAAAGCCTCTACAGAACTGTGTCAGCACCATATTTCATGCCTTATCCATTTAGCTCACTGCTCTCAGGTTTCTCATCCCTCATTTCGAACTCTATTCTCACAAGAGAAAGATTTACTAACACCGGAGAAGAGACTACTAAGTACACACCATGACACCAACTCCAAGAACATCCAGTGCGTGCACTGAAAGTCTTTGAACAATTAACAGTGCCATTATGTTCTGTGAATTTACATATCTGCTTCGATGTAATGAACCAAAAGGATCTTCACTGCAACAGAGCCTGGAAGACATTCCCAAAAGACGAGGGGGTCCATTAGATGACCCGCAGTCCATCTGTGCCCACCCTGTAGTTCTGTGCAGCAGGGAAACACTGTTGTTCAAAAAAAGCAACATCCATGATGGCCAGCCTTTATTGAGGGAGCTCTCCTTAGGGTCAGGCAGGATTCTAAGCTTGACCCAAGATTCAGCCTATCTATTCTGACTAGGCCAACAATTATCACTAGGGAGATGCCAGTGAATCACCCAGCTGGGTTTCGTATCAAGTGGTGAATCGAAGGCTCACTCACTTGTGCCCTGACTCATGAGCGATGGTGAAGGCCAGGCCAAGCCCCGTGTCCTCATTGATGGTACAGCTTCGGTACTTACTGCACATTCCACTGATGGGGGCAAACCCTATGGAGAGAGAATTTTCAAGGGTTAGTCCAAAGGGCACACGTAGAGATACCTGTTCATTTCTTATGGCTTCAAAATGTTCTGCACAGTTTTAGTTTCATTGATTAACATCATTAATTTCAGTTTGATTGATTCAGGTACTTAATTTTTTTTTTTTTTTTTTTTCAGAAAAGCACTAAAGGTATAGGGTTATCTGGCTATCTGTCTCATCCAGATAAATGCAGAAATTAACATTTTCTTGTGTTTTAAAACGTATTGTCATCATCAGATCCTCCTCGCAACCCTGTGAAATCACTACGAGTGTTGTATTTTCCATTTTCCATACAGAACAGGAAGCTGCATGACACCTGTCTGCCTTATCGGAGTTAAACCAATGCAAAATGGACACTAAACAGCGCTATTGGCATTAAAGCTCAAGGTATATTTTTTAAGAGAACATACATCCTGATCTTTTTAATGTGAACAGAGTAAATGCATTTTTCTCCTATTTACTAGACCGTGACGAATGCTTCTGTTTTCATAAACTACTTCCTTCTAAGAGCAGCTATAAAATCACTCTAGCCAGTGCTTGATTCTATCTTGAACCACACTGTGTGTTAAATGTCTTTCTTCCCAGTTTTCGGTCCTCACATGCAGAATGAGAGTATGTGTCCAGTGTGTACGAAATACACACTTATGGATGGACCGTGCCCACCTTGCTGCTATAAGGTCGATGAGATGGTCTGAGAAACATAATGTATAGGCATATATGACCAATGGCACCAATGCCACCACCACCACCATCATCAACATTGATCTAGATCATTAATTCATCAAAAAAAATTGTTGGGTTCCTACTGTATGCAATGGAATATACCAGAAAAAATAGTTTAGACGTAGAAGACACAGTCTTTATTCACTATCTTGTGCAGATATAGAATAGCTGGGTCCTTTAAAGGTCAAGTAACCTTCTAAAGGACACACCACTATGCTACCCAAGGGCACAGTTATGCAGCATGGAGATATTCTGAATTCTTCAGTCAAATTCTCTTCAGCTCCCCAGTTGTGCTTATGGAATAAACCATAACTTGTCTAGTTAAACAGTTTACCTCAATGATCATCAATAGAATTAATAAAGAAAAATACAAAATGAATAAAGGAAATGAGCTCACCATTCCACCCCGACTTCAGTTAAATAGAACAATATTCAGGGTACAGTGAAGATACTACTCTGCAATGTAAGTATTAGGTCTTCTTATGAAGGATTCTCAGGGCCACCCACCCGGCAGACAGTTTCCACACTGTGCTTCCACAGGTGCGAGTGAAGCATCCACTCATGCCTTACCTAGAGTGTCACATGGTTCATTCTTCCAGGAACAAATGTCAAATCCCGTGAGCAGGATGGCATGGTCATGCCTCTTGCCATTCTTTCCAGTGAGGGCGGACTGCCACTGACAAAAACTGTTCAGAGACTGGTCTGCATGATGGTTGATCAGTAATCCTCCCTATGGGAAACCCACACAAATCAGAGTGTGAATTTGTCAGAGGTGAGAACCGTGAATCATTCCATTAGTACAGGCAAATACAGAAAACATCATGTTTCTAGGGAGAAAGGTCAGTAGAGAAAAACACTTGAGCTAAGGTTGGAGAGAACTGATTAAAAAGAAAAAACACACCCTAAAACTGTTTCAGGTAAATGCTCACAATACTCAAAGTAACTACAGGGTTTTAGTAGTATACTTTATAACTAGTTCTTTTTCTATAAAAAAAATAGTAACCTGATATCAGTTAGGAATATCTGTGTTCATCTCATGCTGGTACCACCCTTACAAAACTGTTATAGCTTTTAGAACCTGATTGTAAGTTAGTGGTGAGAAAGTTCAATATCTTCTTCAATACAGTGTGAGGAAGGTACTGACCACAGCTTATCTACCCCTGTGTCAGAATTTCCAGCAAAGGCCTTGGCACATCACAGACTAAAATCAACCCATCCATCAATCAATAAAATGAAAGCTCAGTGAATGGATGTAGAAACAAATAATTATAAGACTCTGAGGGGTAAGATAGGACCTCGCTTTAAGATAATTATTTACCAAATCTTTGCTTAAAACTATTGACTTGGGTCAAGTTGAGGGTTTTTAGACTAGGTCTTTAATTATCCGTAAATTAGGATGCCTCCAGCTTCAATGTCCCTGGGCAAAGTATAAGTGGTAGGTTAAAGACAAAAGTGCCTCCCAATGACACACACCCTCCTTTCTACCTTCCTAAAATTCCAGGAACAGTTTGACAGGTTAACTTCTGTAGCTCTTCACACCTGGACGATGAGATTAATTTCTGTCTTGGACTCCTCGCTTTGTACAGTAATTACTGGGGTAAGAGATGAAGAGAAGAAGCCACAGAGGACTTAAAAAACTTGGTAATCTCCACCTCAGAAAAATACAGTTTCGGTACCAAAACACTACAAAGCAGTGAGTGCCATGCAATTAACACTTTATTATATGTTCTGGTTAAATGATTTACTCCATGCCTGTGTCCTGCACCTCAAGGTAATCAATTCGAGGGCAGTTAAATAGTCTTTACTTAGTCCCTGTAGTACCTAAGATGGTGTTGGGGGGACAGCAGGTTAACTACAAGAATTTTCTGATGACTTATTTTAAGTATGTTTTCAAAATATCTTTTCGCATCTACCTGAAATTACCCAGCATATCCAATGCACAAAATGCAACCAACCCTTAAATCTATTATCAAATGCACCTTCCCTGTGAAGCCTACATAATATTTGTATTTTTATATATAATGTAGTATTTATATTATATATGCATATTTAATATTTATGCCATTGTATACACATATTATATATATATAATTATATATATATATATAATAATTTTGTGATGTTTTACTTATCTGAATACACAACCCTATTAGGTATACTTTCTTTGAGGATAGGGTCAGCCTATTTTCAAGCTGGAATTTCTAATGACTAGTTCATGGATAGGTACACAGGAGGTATTCAATAAGTAGATCCCAAATGGCAGAACGAATTAAGAAGTAAGTGAAGTTTGGCACGTACAGGTTCTTGTTCCAGAAGAATGAGGCTCACCACCACAATGTTTATGTCACTTCCAATGGTCCCATCTTTAAACAGGCTAGAAACCTGTTGGAACAATTGAAATCAAACAAAAATAAAGAAAACCTAGAAGTTTCCAAAACTCTGTGTGTGTATCAATCAGATTTATAAGTAAGCACACTTCAATTCTACAAAATTGAATGTATGTATATGTACGTATGAAGCAGTTTCCTCAAAACTCAATTTTTTTCCAATAAAATTATGTGGCTCCATCTGCTATTCAATCCCCACAAGGATATTCCGTGATTTTGGCTGTTCTGGAGAACCAGAGCGCTGGGTCTAACAAACTCCCTTACCATGTTCATGACCGTGAGAATGTACGTGGTCACATTTGCCTTGCCGTGCTTTTCCACCATCTTCTTGTCTGCTACCACAAGGGTTTCCACATTTAGGCCCTTTTGTGATTTTCCAGCTGATCTTCTGGGTCTCCCTGCACTCCCATATTCATCAAACCTGAGATAGGTGTCCTCTGTGGGAGGCTTAGGGGCATCTACAATGGACATAAGAGCATTTGGAGAGGATTATCAGTGGAGAACATCTGGGTGAGATAAAAGAAATCTAAACAGCGCAGGGAAGGAGTCTGTAACCAACACTTGACTGATGTATTGATAAATGATGACTTCGGTGCTTGTCCTGGGCTTTGCACCTAGTTTGTGGTCAAGAAAGATTCAATCGAAGAGGTTGGTGGCTGGATAGACTCAACAACTCAAAAATACTCTACCAGGTAAAACACACGCGCGTGCGCACACACACACACACACACACACTACAAATCTAGTTGGTACAGCAGGTCAACAAAAATTAATTTTGTCCAGATAGCCTTTAAAAACAGAACATGCTCATTTTTATTCTAAACACTGAAGAAACAGACATTATTTTTTGTATCTGAATTCATGATAACACTTCATATGTTATTTCCAAATAAAATTTAGAAATATACATCCTACAGAATACTGTCCATGTCTAATATCCTTGTTTCATCAACAGAAACTTGAATATAGCACAAAATAAGTGCTGAATAAGGACTCTTTGACCTAATATTGAGTTAGTTTTGAGGAAAAGAGCAGAGTCAGGGGTGATATTTAAAATGATAGTAAGTATTTCCTAGCAGGTAAGGTGCAGGCACCACCTTAACAGAGTGGATATTGGCCATGGCCTTTGAGAAGAGACCCAGAAGTCTCCAGATGTTGGGCCAGGCACGATCCCTGCAGTTAATAGGGAGGGACAAGTCTAAGGATTGCTGGGAGGGAATGGGACATTTGGAACTGTAATACTAACACAGAGTTATTTTAATACTTCAACAACTAGTTCAGTCCTAAGAGTAAAGTCTTTATAACTCTCCAGAGAGTGAAATTAAAAGATCAAATTATGTAGAGTTAGATATAAAAACTCAAGTCGGCCCCTTTGATAAGTGACCCCGAGTCTCAGTTTATCAAGGAAAAGGGCATTAATGCCCACAATACCAATCACAAGTCTGCTTTAAAGATCAGCTCTGATATCTATCAAATACATACCATTGTCACTATGGGGAGCACAATTATAATTACCACTATGATCATAAATCCATGTCAAATAGATGATCCTTAAAGATGATATTTCTGTTAACACCCCAAACCCCAAAGAGCAATTAAAATGGTAGAAACATGGTATTTCATTATTGCTCCCAATCAATAGCTCAGGGATACCAGTCCCCATTCTCCTTGGGTAGAACCACCATCCGGCTGCTCTAACTCACACTCACCCGCCATTCGTGGTTACTGAGCCTTTGAAATGTGTCTGGTACCACTGGAGAAACCAAAGTTTTAATTTTAAGTTTAATTAATTTCAATTTAAATTAAGAAAGCAATATTTGGCACGGTCATTGAAAAATAAGTTTGGAACTATCGGAATATGCAAAGCTACTTTTCCAACCTTAAATTTTATGAACTTGAAATACAGATTAAGTATTTCTGATGAGAATTTGTTGTCTACATTGAAACTGTGCTCTGTCCAACAATGACCAGAATTCCAAAATTTAATATAAAACACTCAATTTGTAATTTGTAACATTGCATGTTGAGATGATATTCTATACTATATCGGGTTAAATAATTATTTATTTATTAATAAATATATTATTAAAATTAATTTCCTTATCTTTAATTTTTTAAAATGTGGCCATTAGAACATTTAAGACTACTTGTGGGGCTGACACTGAAGTTCTGTTAGTTCTGTAGTTCTGTTAGACACTGCTAATCTACAAAGTGCAGAAGGTTGTGCCTGGGTCACAAACCATGCCCAAGGGGCCCTGTATCTCACTGCTACATGTTCGATGTTCTCATTTCCTGCAAAGTTATCCTTTAAGAGCTCAAAAGGAACAAACACCCAACCACACCTGAGGATTCACCTCTGATTTCCTTCATCACTGGAAGACTGGGTACCTTTCTCAGGAGCACAGAAACCAAGATAATATGGCAACCCGTGACTAAAACAAACAAAAGCACATCAAAATCTTTCCTAGTTTAACCTAGAAGAATTGAGAACTGATCACCCAGGTTTGCCCGACAGGGGTGAATCTTGACCCACCTCCAAGACAAATTTCAGGGGGTGCTTAAGGTTGCCCCATTTTAACCTGCAAAGTCAGCACACCTGACTACACTCAAGAGAGCCTATCGAGGGCCCACATAAGAACAGAATACGAAAAAGTTTCCTTACATACATTTCTTGCGTCGTCCACAAAAATGCTGCTTTTGCAACCTTGGGTGGTGATGCTCTCTTTCTTGACTCTGAGATGTGAGGGGAGTGTGAGCTGGGGAGTGACCGGGATGACGCCCGCTGGAGCCCGGGTAGCTATGGCAACGCTGGACCTTGTCCTCAGCCGTCCTTTTGTACAGTACGTGAGGATGGTGTCCCGCGGGTGCACTGTAGTTATGCTCCTGGGCCAGCAGCTGAGGTAACGGTGAAATGAGGAATTCGTTTTTTCGTGTCCTTATTAGACCTGACTAAAGAGCCAAACACACAGAAAATACGAATGATTCCAGGCATCCCCTCTGTTACGTGGTGATTTTCAACAACTGTCTATCGGCTACTTCCTATGTGCGGGCACTGTGCTAAGTGCTGGCACTGTGCTAAGTAATTGACGTGTATTATCTATTTCATACGTACCATTAGCAGTTACAATGTTTTTATCCCCATTTTACAGAGGACAAAACTGAGGCTAAGGTAGTCAGTAGAAAAGCTAGCAATCGCATTGTAGAGAAGGAAAAAAATAATTTTCCCTTTACCCTTCTAGGTTCTTGGCTCTGACCCCAGTGTAGTAAAACTCTGCCTGGAGAAAAACAGACTTTTAATAACATGTATACCTTCCATACACATGGAACTTACCAGGAAAACGGAGTAACTCCCCAAAAGGGCCCAAGACACCACCTTACAAATATTGTCTCCAGCTAAGGGTATAAGAAGATGTTGAGGGGGTGATGGGGGCCGGGGAAGGGCACTCATGCAAGGTTACCAGGAAAAGCACAGAGAAAAGAGATATGGTTGAAATGGAGATTTAAGTCCTGGCTTTCTACACGGACAAGTTGCTAAAGATTTGGTCACCGTCCTGTTCCTGGCACAGAGAAGAAGGCACCCCTGCGAATAGAGATTTCCCTCGTGAATGTAAAATGGTAATTTCTACTCAGTTTTCCGAGCTTTCCTCATGTCTGCTGTTTCTTAAAAACAATCAGCTTAGAATAATCCTGATGCTAAAGAGGCAGGCTTTGGGGTACCCGGAGCGCTCGACCACCAGAGGCAGCGCCCTCAGTTACTGTTCCAGACTCTTCACTACTAATCTTGATGTTCAGGGATTCTTGCGACTGAGGGAGGAGCCACGTGACATCCTGGAGCCTCTGTATCTAGGACGCAGGGGACACAGTGGCAAACACGGGACAGAGGGGGCAGTTTCATGGCAGCCTGGCCCTCGAGGGACCCACAGCACGGGCAGGAGAAACGCCGCCATTCCACCCCGGTTCCCCAAGGGCTACATAACAGGGCGAGCCTGGGTGGCGGGGCGGGGGGGGGCGGTGGGCAAGTGGTTACGGTCAACTCCATGCAGGGACCTGGGGAGGGACAGAGCTGCTAAATGGGGAAGGAGGAGTGAACGGGGACTTGGACGCCCTCCACGCGGACCTCGGTCTGTACCTTCTCACCGGTCACGTTCTTCTTGCCAGCTTCTCTCTTAACTTGGGCAAAAGACCCAGCGGGCGACGCATGCCCTGATGGGGACTGAAACTACCTCCTCGAGCAACAGTGACTGCCCTGAGCCAGCCAGACCCCACGTGACTGACCCCAAGACCACGACGCACCTGACCTTCAGTGCCCACTGCACATAGCCGCTCACCGTCGCTCCACACTTCCCTGACATGAACCTGGAAGCACTTCTGGCACCGTCGAGGCAGCCCTGGACACGCGAGTCCGCTGTCCTCCCGGTGCTGGCCTCCCTGAAACGAATCCCTTTCTTGTCTCCCACCACCCATCTCTCTGCCTTCTGATTCTGTCAGCGGCAAGTGGCCGGACCTGGTCTGTTTCAGGACCCCCAGAGCCGGGCGCACTCGCATCCCTGCGCCCCAGCTGTAAAAGGGACTCGGCAAGCCCATCCAACCGCAATTTCGCTTTCCAAGTTCACGGCACAAAGTGTGTATCTTGGTACCTGCTATTTCAGCCACAACACACCCCTGCCTTCCCGTCCACTCCTCTGCCCTCTGTCTTCCTGCATTTGGTTCAGAAGGTCCTGGACATCCAGGCCCGGGGACAGCAAGTCTGGTCTGCTGACCTTGTGGGTTCAGCCCACCCAGGAGCTTGTTAGGGATGCGGACGTGGGTCTCACCCCAAACCTGCGCCATCAGAGTCTGCGTTTTATTTAGGTCCCCACGTGATCTGTGTGTCTGTGAAAGTCGGAGAAGCCCTGATAGAGGACGGCAACTTTGCCAAACGTCAGAAAGCCGCAGGGAAACGGAATGCACACACGGACCCCCTCACTCCCAGGCAGGATCCCGCCCCACCAGAAACCAGATCTCTGTCCTTGGGACTCACGCATGAGACCCTTGGTTCTGAACTGCTCCGACGACCGTCGCCATGCACAAAGGGCTTCGTGGGCCAGTCTTCTAGGCCTCCCCTTCTTCATGAGCAAAATGGGGACACTCGTCCCTCCCTGACTACCTTACAAGGGGAGACAGAATAACCACTGAAGAAGCCTTTTACCCACTCTCAGCTACAGCAATTGAGGCGGCTAGGGAGGGTGAATGACTGAATCAACACTCGCTGAATGCCGGGGAAGGGCCAGGCACAGCGCTGGGCAGGAGATACACAAACTGCATGTGGTTTGTTAGGGAGCAGACAACTAAAAATTCAAGGGTGGTACCAAATGCTAAGGGGGCATCATGGCGAGCGCAGATTACTATGGGAATGCAGGGGCCCTGGTACCTACCCCCACCAACTCCCCGCAGGGTGGAGGGCTCTGCACCCAGGCCTAATTTGGGCTCTCTGATACGGTTCAGCTTCTCGTTCTCAAAAGAAGCCCCAGAACATGTGGTTTGGTGCCGATCTCCCTCCCCCTTCATTAGGGTGCTGCTTTCTGACCGACTGCCATACTGACTTCAGCACTGACCTATTACCTAGAATCGGGACACAGGCGGATGCTTTCCTTGGCTCCGCGAACTCACACCAAGCACCTAATTAGCAGCCCTGTGCCAGGTGTTGGCATAAAGAACAGAGGCACACCGCAAGTCAAGGGAACCGTTCACGTTCATGTTCTCATGCAGATTCCGGAAGAAGATAAATCCATTGGCAAGATAAAAATTCAGCTGAGTAAAATCCCACAATCTCGGAATCCTTTCCATCATATCTTCAGGCTGGATCTCAGAGTAACCGACCCTTCTCCCCCCAGCCCAGGGCCATGCTGATAGAGGTTTTCGTCCCTCATTTGGACACTTTCTGTTTAGTGTCCCAAAACTACCTGCATCCTCTCATAGGGTCTCCTCACACTGGTCAGAGTCCTTGTCCAATGTAATCAACTCTTTCCATGCACTCCAGTATTGATCTCAAATCCAGACCCTTTTTCCTGGCCCATAGGCCCCTGCATAACCTGCTCTGTGTGGAGCTGGGCAGTTTATCTGTCCCCACTCCCTCCCTCCCTCCCCACCATTCTATAGGACATTTCATTTCCTGAATCTACTATGTTCTCTTACTTGAAGGGGAACAGAATATTTCACCCCAGAATATGTCTCTTTGGCACAAGGATTATCTTGAGCTGGTTATTTTTAAGAATCAGCCCACGCAGGGGAACCTTGGTGGCTCATTCCGTTGAGCTGGTGCCTTCGGCTCAGATCACGATCTCAGGGTCCTGGGATCCAGCCCTGCACTGCACTGGGCTCCCTGCTCAGCGGGGAGCCTGCTTCTCCCTCTCCCTCTGCCTACTGTTCCCCTTACTTGTGCTCACTCTCTCTGTCAAATAAAAATAAAATCTTTTTAAAAAAGGAAAGAATCAGCCCACACAGGAGAAGCTCTGAAAACCTTGAGAAGTTACCCTTCTCTAAGAGAAGTTTACATTATAAAGGAAATTTCTATTTATAAGAGTGTCTCTCTTTGTGTACCAGGAACAGGAAGATGACCAAAGATGGGGAAACTCTTCTCAAGGGAGAAGGTGTGGACTTAAATCTGCATAACAACCATACCTTTGCTGAGGGCACTTGGCCTGATAAGGTCCCACAACTGCTCCCCTCAACACCTTCTTTTGTATTTAGCTGGAGATGGTTTTTAGGGCACTGCCTTGGGCCCTTTGGGGGAGATCCCAAAGTCTTCCTGGGGCTCTCCCATGTGTGCAGGAGGTATACATATTATCAGACACTTTGTTTTCTCCCATTGATCTTTTGTTACAGAGAGGTCTGAGCCAAGAACCTAGTAGGGTAGAGGGAAAATGAGTTTTCCTCCCCCACACCCTCTTGCACCTACGGTCTCCTCCTCCCATCGACTTGCTCGGCTTCTGGTGCTCACTGCTTTGTCACCTTCCCCTCCAAGAAACAACACTCGTGGCCCTGTTTCTCCCCCACTTTCAAATGCTCTGATGCCCCGGTGTCTTTGCTCATGTCTATCTACAGTGACAGAAACAAACGAAATGCCACCCTCTCCATACCCCCTCAGAGCGTACAGTTTGAACGTACACTCTGTGACAGCAGGAGCCACACAGGCATCCCTGCTGCGTGTCACATGTTATCAGCCCATCAACATTTGTTTATTAGTCTATAAATGTTTGTGGAATAAGGGAATGAAAGACTCTCTGACCGCAGGCTTGCTGGTCCAGGAGACCAACCAGCACCCCTTCCCTGCTCAGCGGAAGGCACCAGAGGTGGGAAGCAACGTGTTCCAATACATAAAAACCGGGCACTCTTCCCAAAGTCCAGCTGTCAAGCCCCGAGCACTCCCTGGGGTGCTTTATTTGAACCCCACAACCACTCTGTGAGGAAATCTCAGCTGGCAGCACAGGGAGAATGGGGTCCCTCTGATGCAAACCCCACCTCCCAGCGCCCCCCCCCCCTCCCCCGTTCCATAGGCATGAGGACAAAAGACACCATTTACAGTCCCCAGCAGACAGAAGGAACAGTTAAAGGGCAGGGGCGGGAGGGAGGAGTGATTTATCCCCGAAAGCCCTCCTGCCTTACTAACTTCCTAACTTGGTTAAACTAATATCAAAGGCTTAAGCCACTTCAGTCCCTTAACTGAACTAACCGGTTGGGAAACTTTTCCTGTATTCTCCCCGTTTCCTGAGCACCTTAAGCAACTCAAAGGCACAGTGAAAGCTTCTGTGTTGAGAAAGCATTAAAAAAAAAAAAAAAAAGGAATTGTCATCCTGTATCAGGACAAACATACTGGCCCTACACGGCCCTCTCTTTTTCAGTTCAGAGTGACAAGAACAAAAATTTAGAATACTTCTTCAGGATGAAAAAAGAATTTTACAGCGCCGGATATTAAGGAAGAAACATTCTTTTTTGGGTGTAGTTTGACAAAAAAAAAATTGGAGTCTGACCAAATAAATACATTTTATAGTTTAAAAATCCAAACCCAGCACCTCCAAAAAGAGCCATCTGTTTGTGTGGAGAATGTGTGAAGCGTCTTGAGTTACTGAACACACGCGACGTTCTGACTCCAACAGTGGTGAGCAAGATGCAGCCGTGGTCTCATGTGGCTTCCAGTTAAATGGGGGGGGGGGGGGGGGGAGGGATTAAATGAGATCACAAATGGGTATGGAATATTCCTTTGGGCAACGTATGAAGGAAAAAAGTGTTCTATGAGAGAAAACAAGGATGAGGAGAGTGGGAGAGCATGGGGGGGTTCCTGAGGACGGGCATTGCCAGGGGACCAGAGCCCTTTCCTGGCTCATGAGGAGGGAGGAAGTTGGTGAGGGGGGACAGGAGGGGACAGAGACCCAGTGGCCTACCACTGAGGATGCGCTGAGGCTTCCCCTAGGCTAGGGAAGGATAGGGAAGGCCTCAAGTCCCTGAGAAGGTGGGTGTGCTACAGGGAGGGCTGCCACCAACGTCCCACCCAAGGGGACTCCTCTCCCTCAGAAGCCCTAGGGAGTCAGAGATAAAGGCCTGGCAGCGCCCCCTTCTGGACTGAATACTGTTCCCACATTAAGAGTAAACCTTTTCCAGTTTCAAAGACCTAGAAACCCAGTCATCACATAATTTAACAGCTAAACAATGGATACAGACCAACAGTCAATATTCTACGCAGATCACAGTTCACCACTTCATACGTTCAGAGAGGAACGACTATAAGATAATATACTTTGTTAGAAGTTGTTTCCTATTTTAGATTTCAATGGCCAAGTAAGACACCAAGGGCTTAAGGGAGCCCTTAAGCCCTTTATACCCACCAAGGGAGGGTATAAATCATACTTCAGGAAACTGCCCTTTAAAACACCCTCCCCTTAGGTCATATTTAAATTCTATTAAAGGATTTAGACTTGACAGAAAAAGGGAGACTACAAATTCCAGAAAGTACAAGGTCCTTGTCTTTCTTTCTTTTTTTTTTTTTTTTTTGACAGAGAGAGAGACATCAGAAGTAGGCAGAGAGGCAGGCAGAGGGGGAGGAGGAAGCAGGCTCCCTGCAGAGCGGAGAGCCCAATGCGGGGCTCCATCCCAGGACACCAAGGTCAGGACCTGAGCCGAAGGCAGAGGCCCAACCCACTGAGCCACCCAGATGCCCCTAAGGTCCTTATCTTAAGCGACCTTTATCCTAACACTTACCCCTATTAAATAATCAAAAATTGATTCAATGGGTTTATGATGTTTGCTAAAAGTGAGATGATATACCTTAAAGAGAGTCTTGAAGTAATTAAAGAAAAAAAAAAAAAAGGAATCCCCCGGGGGTGGGGGGCAGTATGAACATTCTCTGTCTCTTTTTAGGAAAGGCTAATAGAATAACAAAGTTGCCCCCATGAGGTGGCTGGAGAAAATATCGGCAAAGATATATATTTGTGGTTACTAAAAATCCATTGATCTTTCACTTTTTATTTTTTAGCCCATTGTCAACAATAGCGACAAAAAAATATTGCAACTTCAGTCAAGACATCACATTCCTTTAAAAAAAAAAAAAAAAAAAACTACATTTTGTCCTAACAATAGCACTAAAGAATAAGTAGCTTATTTGTGGCCCAGTGCGTATAAGGATAGCCCAAAGAAGAAGTCTCAGCGTAGAGCGAGCGAAGAGCTTAAGGCAGTGTACGCACTCAGTGTGAAACAGCGGTCCACAGTCCAGGGGTTGGAGGAGGAGCGAAAGGAAGCATCAGAGAGGCGAGGGACTAGGGACTAAGAAAGGCTGAGAAAGTCTAACAGGAAAACCATCAGCATGAGGATGTTTTAGAACTGACAAAAGTTAGCAGTGACAAAAATTAAGATAAAATGGAATGGCACAAAGGCAATGACGTAAAGGAATGCTCAACATATGAACAACACTTCAGGGGTGCCTGGGTGGCTCAGTGGGCTGAGCATCCGACTCTTGATTTTAGCTCAGATCACGATCACAGGGTCGTGGGATCGAGCCCTGTGTCGGGCTCTACGCTCTGTGCAGAGTCTGCTTGTCCCTCTCTCTCTGCCCCTCCCTCTGCTCTCTTTAAAAAACCTAAACAGTTTAGAGGTAAACTTCAAGCTTTACTGCTTGATAGCTGGGCTTAAGTACTCTCAACTTCTGGTTGCTTTTTTCCCCCCTACCTGTGAAATGGGAATGCAGGGATCCCCACCTTTCTTCTCTTGGATCAAGAAAGCATTTATTCATCAGGCAACATGCTAGGCTGTCAACTGCTCAGTTAACTATTAACATAAAACCGAGAGCCATAGTTGCTTCCCAAAAAGAAATCAGAAGCCTGAGATTACAGAAAAATCGTTGACCAGGTTCGAGATGAGAGCAAGGGGCATGATCTGGACCAGTGAGCAGGCTGAGGGGACAAAATCTGACATTATGCTGAGAGCATGCAGACGCGGCTAACATCCTCAGTTCTCTCCAAAGAATAAAATTCTCTGACACCGAAATAGAATCTTCTGCCGTCTGCATCTATCCATGCAGAGGTGGTTTAACAGACACCTTGGACAGGCCCTCACATGTAGACATGCTTTTTGGAAAAAAAAAAAAGTATATTCAGGATCCCCAATTACTGTCAGTGGGGGGAAAAATCTCTTACATTTTGGGGAAAAAAAAAAAAAAAAACACATGTCAACAAAAATCTGGCATTTCCTGTTCCTTCGTTGAGGGCAATATTACCATCAACTAGACTCACAGTACAAATATGATTTAGGAGGCGAGGAAGGCTTTCCAGAGTCATATACACAGTAATCTTCCTTCAAAAAACTATAAATCCCACTCAGTGCAAATTTCATCAGATACTCTCAATATCCCCAAATTGCCTGGCAAGAAAAGGGACCACTGGGACACTTGGATGGCTCAGTCAGTTAAAGATCTGCCTTCGATTCAGGTCATGATCCCGGGGTCCTGGGATCAAGCCCCACATTGGGCTCCCAGCTCGGCGGAGAGCCTGCTTCTCCCTCTCAAACTGCTGCTCCCCCTGCTTGTGCTCTCTCTCTCTTGGTATCAAATAAATGAAATCCTAAGGGAAAAAACTAAAAAAGAGAGAAGGGACCATGAAGCCAAAAGCCACAAAGTTTCTTCAATTCTGTAATGGTTGACACTTTCATCCATTCCCTTTCTCCTGAAGAAGTTTACAAACTGCTCAGATACTCCAGTCCCTGATTTGTAAAATGGGAATGATACTATCACATCCCTTAGAGGATTTTTAGAGGCTTGGGTGAGTTAATACTTCTGAAGGGCTAAGAGCAGCACTTAGCACAGAGAACCACCCAGTATATGTTTATTATTATCATTATTTTGTTCGACTATTTGAGGGAACAAGCAGAGAAGTCATGCTGTTTTCTGGTAGTGTTTTGCTATTAAGATTTTCCCCTTCAATTGGACCTGAAATTCTGGGAGATGGCCTAAGTATTCCGTTTTTTGAGAAAATGATGAAAGGACTACACAAGGTTTTAAGACTGGTGAAGAGTCATATTAATGACGTTCTTGCAAATGTAACTGAAGGTATTTAAAGATAGAGGAGACATCATGGGTTTCTCTACCTTGGAGATCTGCTTAACCCAAAGGCTCCAGGTTTTAGTTTTGACTTGTTTGTTGGTTTCTTTGGATGGGGATGGGAAAGACAGATGACAGGTAGAGAGGAAATTGCTAGACTGCCCCTCTTCAATGATCCTTTTGGATCCATTAACTTCTCATCCACAAGTTCACAGGTTAAATGTGAAACCCAGCCGTGGTCCCTCTTGGAGATCCGATCTCTCATCCCCTTGCCCTCTACTGAAAAAAGGCAGCCTCGTGGGGAAAAGGACACTTCGAGTGGCCACGAGAACAACTGGGAGGTTACTGCTGGGAGGAAAAAAAAAAAAAAAAGTGAAGCTGACTTTCTGGAGAATATGGCGGCTCACTCCAGAGGCTCCCCAAACATCCTGCCTGCGGTCCACACTGATGCATCACTGGGCAGAGACCAGTTCTCCCAGGTGACCCCTGACCTCCACTAGGCAGGTAGAGTCTCTGTGGCTTTCTGAGTCGCACTGATTAGGACGGATTCGAAAAAAGGTCTAAAAAAAATCTTTCTGCAGAAGTTCTTCAAATTGCCCAGCTTTTATCTCTTTCCTAGCCTGGGATACTGGGCTACTTCTTCAAATATTCCAGGAGGCTGAAAGGAATTATCCTTTGCTTTCACTTACACTAAGCAAATTTGGCTCCGAGACGGTATTAACTAACATGGCTTTGACCTTGTGCGGTGGTTTAAGCTCCTGACACAAAGATGAATCGACCCTTTCCTCAGAGTACTTGAAGTGTAACTATCTGGACTCCTATAGAAGATGCAACACTAGCAGCTCTTCAAAGACATTAATAATATACTGATGAAACCTATTTATTTAATTATTAATATGTCTGTTGAAATTAACACTTAAAGAGTTCAACAGCCCAAATCTCTTGAGAACAGATACAGTGGTTCCCAAAGCAACACTGGGTTGGGAGGTACAAGCCCATTCTGTTCTAATTGATGCCCATGCCCATTCTCAGTAGGACACAGACCTCCAAAATCCTCTTCTTTAAACAAAACAAAACAATTTCCTAATACCAAAATGGTTGACAGGTTTACCACGGCCTATTGTCTATATTTTAGTATTAATTTCAAAAAATTAAATGCCCAAATGCTCATAAACGCACACAATTTTTATAAGAAGTCATATAACCTATGTTTCAATACTTATTAATTAGTCCAAGTGGTTAATCAGGATCGACAGAGGTTGGGGAATTTCTCTCCTTCTGTCCCTTTCCCCCATCCTTTATTGCCCTACCTGGAGGAAGAGGTCATTGTTTCCTTTGTACCAGACACTGTACAAGGCATTCTGTACGCAGCTTAATTTGATGGGTACTTTCATTAACCTCTCTGTATCTCAGGGTTATCTGAACACACAGCCTTTGCTCGCCCTTAACCACACATGTTATCTGGATTCAGGAAAAGTTCCAGAAACACAATTGTTTAGTTGAAATCTACTAAGAGTAGAACTCAAATATTTTCACATAATCAAGGCATGAATATATATGGGAGCTGACTGATGTTTAAGTCAATGGGGGGGATTGTGTATGTTTATCAAATCATGTTGTATGTTTTAAATATATTACAATTTTATTTATTATACCTCAAAAAGGTTGAAAAAAAACAAAGGCTCCAGAGAAGATAGGACTTCTGGGGGGAGGAGGGTAGCAGACCAAATAACGGACTCTTAAGAACTAAATACTTCTGAGCTGGCTTAATGTAGGTCCTAACGTCCTGGCAATGAACTTTTCTAGATGGACCAAAGGACTTGGAAGAACCCATTTAGATGGGTTCATTTAGATGGACCCAAAGGACTTGGAAGAACACCCATAAACTCAAACTCCAGAAATGACGGCGGGGGTCACGTGACACTAAAGTCAGTCATCCTTCTGGCTTGCCCTCTCAATTTTCACACCAAAGGGATGGGGGGAGTTGTTAACAGTGTCACAGAGAAAGCTTCTCGGTGGATCTGGAGGTGAGCGGCTCTACCGCTCTCTGCAATGTGGCCTTACTGGACACGACTAATCTGGTAGATTTCATTCTGCAGTGTTCTGGTTCCTGTCTGTCTAGTGGACCACGGGTAATTTGAGGGCAAGGCTGGGACACCCTGCTTTGTACCAACCATGTCATGTCCTGCATGCCAGGGGCACGCCACACATCTCTGGGAGAGATACGCACAGAATTAAGAAGGAAGAAAAAAACACATCTCCCCAGCTCCTCAGAAGGCTATACAGACCTTGACCATCAGGAAGAACGGACATCAGAGCTGCATGACCCTCACAAGGCAATCTGGTCATGAAGACTTTCTCATCTAGGGAAGCCTAAGGAGGGAGCCACCTGACAGCCTGCGTCACATGGTCCTCTCTGCTCCAGTCTCTTTTTGAGCATCAGATGGTTTCAAAGGAAGCTTAAGGAAGGATGTCATTTGGAAACCACATGACTACCATAATGGCTGTTGGTCCATTGTGAGGAACCAAGTGGAGAGAGCTAGCGGGTCTGGATTTAATAGAAACCAGACTCTCCGCCAATTTCAGATGGGACCATGCAGCCGGCCTCTCCCTCTACATCATTCCAGGCTTTGGTACTGTGTCTGCTAATAAACAGTCTTCTTCACATGTCGTGTCAGCATCCTCTGAAGGCAAGGGCATGCTAAATGTCTGAGAGGAAATGGTCATAACTCATATCCATCAAAGTCATGTTTTTTTAATCCAAACTTAGGCTTCCAACCTCCAGTCCTCCCTTTCTCCCACAACGTCCCAAGGAATGTGGCATTATGGGTTAACAATGTTGACAAATTTCAACGCACAGCTGATCTCTTGAGCTCCTAACCCTGTCCTGCCCTCTGTTCTCATTCCAGTTTGGTCATGTATCGCCGCGGGCCTAGGATAAAGCCGGGGCCTCCTATCTTGTCTCCCTGCCGGCAAGCCCTACCCTCTCTCTCTCTCTCCAAAGTTATTTTTCTAAAGCATCACTTAAAACACATCACATTCAAGCTCTAACAGGACAAGATGAGTGGCAAACCACGAGATGTGGATTTCAAACCACTTTGCAGTCCAGTCCCATCCAAATCCAGCCCCCAGTAGCCCCTCTAACCATCTTCAACCCCTTCTTGCTGAACTCTAGGTGCAACGATGCCCCTGCTGTTCCATCAACAGGACAGCCGGCTCCCAGCCTGGACTCTTCTGACTACGGTTTCCTGCATCTGGAATGTTCTGTCCCCAGATATCTCACTTCATTTTGCCCAGAGGCCACCTCTTCGTACCATCCTATAAAATAAAGCAAATACCGTCATTCTCCCTCTCGGTCAGTTTTATTTTTCTGTATGGCCCTTATCGTTACTTGATGGTCTACCTTGCTGCTGTTCGCTTCTGTGTTTATTGTCTGTTGCTTCTGTTAACGTCATAAAGCCTGGGGCTTGTGTTGCTCTGGCTCGTGGCCGGCACGTGGTAGGTGCTCTGTAAATACTTGCAGAAGGAATGAACCAGAAAAAAGGCGACGTACTTGGGATTAAGAGAGGCCTAAAAATAGACAAGACATTGGTGCCCGCACTTAAGGATGCTCTTCTCTTGGGAGACAGACACACAACCAATGAATCAGACACGTTACGTTCCTCTCCCGATTCATCGCTACGATTTACAGGCTTCTCTTGCTGGCTTACCACCATGCACTGGACTGCCGCGCCTATCGAAGGGAGCTAGACATTTTTTGTAATGCAGGATCCCTGCAAGGCCAGATACTGTATTTTGACGTTAGGCTCTTGGCACGCAGATGGCATGGACATGACACTCAAATCATGCTGAAGGAATGAGGGAATGCTCAAAATTCCATGGGAGTGCAAAGGCAGACCACCTCTGAGAACGACATCAAGCTCCTGTACAGGGAGAAACGGCTGAGGGCTTTAAAGGGAAAGCCCGGGGAACCCATCTATATGATAGGAAAATGGCTGAACCCAAGGGGTAGGGACTTTGCCTCCCGTAACACTGAAGGAGATGCTAATTTTTTTGAAGATTATTATTTATGTATTTCAGAGAGAGAAAGAGGGAGCAGGCATGGGTGGGGGGAGGGGCAGAGAGAAAAGCAGGCTCCCCGCTGAGCAGGGACCCAGATGCAGGGCTCCATCCCAGGACCCTGGGATCATCACCTGAACAGAGGGCAAACGCTTAACCGACTGAGCCACCCCGGCACCCCGGGGATGTGCTAATTTGAAGAGTATAGTCTGCCTGCCATTTTGGTGAGATATGCCAAAAATTTAGACTAAAAAATGATAACATTACACGTTCGGGAAAATCCCGTTTTCACCTCATTATACCCCCATTGCTCCAGATTGCTATCTCAAAGACCCCCAGCATTCCAGACGTAGGTTTTCAAGTACTGACACCTAAACTCTCAATAGCAAATCATCCCAGATAAATATTTTCCTAAAAGTACTGCTATCCAAACTCCCTGCTAGCTGAAAATCAGTAATCAATAGGTTATTGGTCCCTCTCGCTATTTAAATTCTCGCTATCCAAGTTTATTTGGTGTCTGAGTTCGGAGAGTAGGGAATGCAGGTGGCTGATGTCTCCCACGTGTTTGCCGAAAGTAGTGATTTTCTTCGAAGGAACAACTGACACGGGCCCTGGGACCGATCTGGAGCAGCACAAAGAGGATCTGCCATCTTTACAAGACAGTGCAAGTCGCTTTTTTGGAATAAATGATGCTCCTCCGTTCCCAAGGCTGCTGCCCACGGATGTGCGGCATCAGGAAGACGTATGTTTCTACTTGTTTCTGTAGTGGTGATGGGTTATGTCAAGCTCCCCACCCCACCTTGCCCTGCCTCCCTTGAACTGACAACATTCATTTGTTTCAAAGACAGCTGGAGCTGGAAGCCAAGCCGGTAACCAGCTGTCGGAGACGTGATGACGGATGCCACGTGGCATCCACTCATTGGGTCGCTGCACAGAGGGGTGGGGCGGCTGAATGGACTTCCCAAGCTCTCCCAGGGGTGGTGTGGAAGAGCCAGAGATGAACACCATGCTGGACACGGCTGGTCCCAATTTTCTCTAGTTATTTATCTTCTCCTGCCCTTCCTCACGCCCTGCCTTAAGGTAGAACACCAAAGAAAATAATCACAGGATTGTAGGATGTTAGCGATTGTGTCCTCCGTCCCCCGACTTTACAGCAAAAGAAAATGGGATCCAGGGAGAACAAAGGCATTGCCCAAAGCCTCACAACTGATCAGCCAATCATTCATGCTTGGAGTTCAGTTTTCTCGCCTACTTAATAAAGAGACTAGACTTGATCATTTAAGGGCCTTTCCACATCTGGAATTCTATTCTTTTTATCAGTTGGGATGACACGCAGGTAACTTACTGTGATGCAAAGTACAATCACTGTACAGGCAGCAAACCTATTTGAGAGCTTGGTACACATGGAGCAACAAGAAAGTTCGTGGATGGGGCTGTGTAGTATCGGAGCCCAGGTACGGGCATTCGAGCCCGTCTGTGACCTGGCTGAACACCAAACTTAAGGATGTGGCTATCGACTCAGACCTTCAGAGTCCGGATTTCCAGGGTTTCAAGACCCGTCTTCTAGAACAGAGACCCCAAACTGAAGTCCACAGAGCCGGCCTGGCTCTTGGTAGGCTTTTGGCTTCTTGGTCCGTATAATTGACAAATTAAAGTTGTATCTATTTACACTGTGCGATGTGTTATTTTGATAGACACGTTCATTGTGAAATGATTGCCACAGTCAAGCTAATTAACAGATCCACCCCCTCACAAAGTCACCAGCTATTTTGTATATGCGCCCAAAACTCTGAGAACCACCCTCTCAGCGAATTTCAAGTACTTGACACAGTCTTATTAAGTATAGTTGTCATGCAATACGTTAGATGCCTACACCTTATTCATCTCGCATAACTGAGAGTTTGAACCCTTTGACCAATGTGTCTCCGTTTCCCCCACCCTTGGTCCCTGGCAATCACCATTCTACCCTTGACTCTTTTAGATCCTACACAACGCGGTATTCGTCTTCCTCTGCCTGACTTACTTGACTTAGCATTAATGTCCACCCCGGTGCATCCATGGTATTACTAACGACAGGATTTCCTTCCATTTTTATGGCTGAATAATATTTTATTGTGCACGTATACCTGTGCACTTTTATCTGCTCATCCATGGATGGGCACTTAGGTTGGTCTCTCATCGTGGCTATTGTGAATAATGCTGCAATGGACATGCGAGTAGATAACCTCATTGAGATCCTAATCTCATTTCCTTTAGATATTTATCCAGAAGCGGAATTGCTCCATCATAGGATATTCTGTGTGAAAAACCTCCACACAGTTTTCCATAGTGACTACACACTCCCACCAAAGGGTATGAGCGTTTCCTTTTCTCCGTGCCTTTGCCAATACCGGTTATCTTGTCTTGTTGATAATGTCCATTCTTTTTTTTTTTTTTTTAATTTTATTTATTTATTTTTTACAGACAGAGATCACAAGCAGGCAGAGAGGCAGGCAGAGAGAGAGGAAGGGAAGCAGGCTCCCTGCCAAGCAGAGAGCCCGATGCGGGGCTCGATCCCAGGACCCTGAGACCACGACCTGAGCCGAAGGCAGAGGCCTTAACCCACTGAGCCACCCAGGTGCCCCGATAATGTCCATTCTAATAGATGTGATGGGCTAGCTCATTGTAGTGCTGATTTGCATTTCCTTGATAATTAGTGATGCTGAATATTTTTTCAGCTACCTGTTGGCCATCTGCAGGCCTACTCAGGTCCTTGGCCCATCTTTTAAATCTGGGTATTTGTTTTCTTGTTATTCAGTTGTCTGAATTCCTTATGTATTTTGGACATTTACCGCTTAGCAGATATACGATTTGCGATTTTTTTTCATTCCATAAGTTGTCTCCACACTTTATTTATTGTTTCCTTTGTTGTACAGAAGCTTTTCAGTTTGACCCAATTCTATTGGCCGATTTTTGCTTTTATCCTCTGCATTTTGGGGGTCATATCCAAAGATTCGTCGCCCAGACCAATGTCCAGAAGCATTTTCCCTATATTACCTTCTAGTAGTTGTTAAGAAAGAGACAAAAGGCCCCCAAATGGTGTCACTTATCCTCAGCCCCAAGTCCCCAAACTTAATTACAGTATCGGCCTCTTTCAGGAATGGAATCTTAAACCAGCCGGTCAGAAATTACCTAGTCAGTACCACGGACACAATCTTCCTGAAAGACCCCTTTTTTCCCCTAAAGGACTGCGGCCTTGCCACGACTACTCCATATTTTGCCAATTTAACTTTCCTATCCCGCTCCCCTTCACCTATAAAAGTCTTCCATTTTATATAGCTTCTTGGAGCGCCTTTCTATCCACCACATGGGTTGCTGCCTAATTCCCAAATTGTGGAATGAAGCCAACAAGATCTTTAAAATTTACTCAGTTGAATGTCTGTTTTCTAACGCAGCTTCACCGTCTCCAGGCTTATGCTTAAGCCTTTAGTTCATTTAGCTGCACTGTTGTAAAGGTATTTTCACGCGTGGCTAGTTGTCCAAACTGATGCTTCTCCGAGGGGACAAGCAAAGGAAACTTCTCCACCTTCTTGCTGATGAACGCCCCACTCAGTAGGTTTTTCAACGCTTGTGTTAATGTCATTTCATCCCATTTGCCAAGAGAAGTCAGAAATTCTGTTTTGTCTATACAGCTGTTAGACAGCCGCTAAGGAGTGGCTGTCCCCTAAGCATATAGGACATGCTTGCACAGTCCCCAACCTTCCCCACCGTCCCATGTCCCTCATTACATGACTAGTCTGGTGCCTGTGGACGTTTGGCTTAGAGACCTCTGCCTTAATTCAATCTTATCAATCTTATCTTTGATGTGCTACTTATGTAACAGTCCTGTCTCATTATCTAAGGCATTTTTTTCCTTTTTCTGTATCTGCCAGATCACCCAGCACAATGCCAACTCCACATATGTGTCACACACAAATGTAATTATTTAGGAAAAAGGATCTGGTTATGAATGGAGTGAGCAAAGGGAAAAAGAACTGGGATTTGGGAGTCTGGACGTAGATTTGAGTTCAGAGTCGACACCTTAAAATCTCTGCAACTTTGCACCACGTGCCTTCCCTACCTTAGCCTCAGTGTCCTGAACTGTAGAATGAGAATAACACAGAATCCTTTTTTTTTTTTTTTTTTATAGGCTCGCTCGGGATCTATCAGGAAATGGCTGCCCCGCACATTGCTTGGCGACAGACAGTCACTAAGACATCACCGAGCGGTCACTGTTGGCATGAGGCAGGTAGATAAACACAGCTTTCTTGGAAGGCTGGAAAAGCAGCGTAGTTTATTTACCTTGTGAAGTCTGAGAGTTTCAAATACTTGGTGCCTTCTTCATGCAGAAACAAACTACAGAAGCCTGCCATGGGTAAACATTTCTGTTCTGTGAACCGAGCTCGCCTTCTGCAGGATCCAGATTCCTACTCCAAACAGACGCTAGGGAGGGAGGAGGGAGCCTGGGGCAAAAATAGCAGATGACCTTTTGCATTAAATTAAACTAATACCCTCCATCCAGATTGGCCTTCAGAAAGACATAAATAAGACAGGATGTTAGACAAACACATATGCTGTCAACTCGTTAACATATAACAGAGGGATTAATTGAATGTGTGCAGCGATCTCCAAGTCTTTCTTTATGCCCTCATACATTTCCTTGGCTCATCCGACTGTCATGCAAGTTCCCTTCCTGTTACGAGCACAGTGTGGCAGGAAGAGGAGAAGTAGCTTTCTTGCCAAACGTCCGGTCTGATATCGATAGTTACACATTAGTTGGTCATGGGTCACGGATCAGTTTACAAAGTTGTTCAAAATGTCAGATGGCTCAGGCCACCCTTGTCCTAGGATACGCTGGGGTTCAATAAACCGAGTATGCGTAGGCTTCCCGATAGCTAATACGAATGGATAGCCAGGTCTTGGAAGCAATCGCAGAATGCACTATTCTAGAGCCCAGAGATGAAGGAAGCTCCATGGCAACCCAGCCACTCATGCCACACACCCACCCATTCTCTTAACATAAAGCATTTTAAAGTGAATTGCTTCTACTGCCCTGTCTCTCCTTTAATCCGAGGTTAAACCCTGCCTATCAGTGGTCTACCATGAGCATACGGAGAAAACTGGCAAGATGCCGAGTTCTTTGACCTCGGCCAGAAAAGGGGTTTCGTTTGATTCTCCAACCGTAGCTAAGATAACATGTGAACTGAGATGACAAGCAGTATCTTACTTTTTTTTTTTTTTAAGATTTTATTTATTTATTTGGCAGACAGAGATCACAAGTAGGCAGAGAGACAGGCAGAGAGAGAGAGGGGGAAGCAGACTCCCTGCTGAGCAGAGAGCCCGACGCGGGGCTCGATCCCAGGACCCTGAGACCATGACCTGAGCCGAAGGCGGAGGCTTTAACCCACTGAGCCATGCAGGCACCCCAGTATCTTACTTTCCCCCATCAGCAACCAAGACTACGGGTAGACTGGTTTGTTTTCTAACTAGTAGTTGATGAACTTCATGACGACGGTCCTCACTTGGGGGCTGCAGACCTAGCTACCCAGCTTGAGTGAGAAAGCTCCTGCCGGCTCGCTCTCGGGGGCAATGTGGCCTTCTCTCTCTGCATTACCCCCACCCCCACCCTTGAAGACTTCCTGAGCAGCCAGGCCCTCCGGCTCCTCTTTAAACCTGCCAAACCTGTTTCTGACTTTCTCAGTAGGAACCCAGGAAACTCTAATCCCCAAGCTCTCTGTAAGGCTGGGTTTACCGTCTCAGAAGACCCTTCCCTGACCACATAATCAGAAACGCGGCTCCTTAAGTCAGGACTGTGGGCCACACTCTGGTCATGCCGCGGACTAGAACCCGATGCCTGCATTCAAATTCTGGTTCCACTACTTGTCCTAAGGCTTGTGCCCTTGGCTGAGTTACCCCGCCCTTTGGGCCTCGGTTTCCGGAGGATAAACGAAGGTTACAGGCTTGTGGTATTAATGTGGTATTTAATTGGCATTAAAGACGCCAATACAGGTAAACCACTCGGAATCGCGTCTGACACGCAGCGAGCGCCCGGCTGGCCTATCTCCTGTTGCTTCACTGCCTGAAAGTGTCATATTTCTCCACTGACTGGTGGTTTTATCTTTTCCCACTAGCATGTGGGGTCATGGAGAGAAAGGCCCTTGTACGTTCTTGTCCCAGCGTTTATCCCTAGCTTCCGGGCACCGAGAGCGGCATCGGACGCTTAACAGCTTCTGAATGGCTGCTTGTGGACTGAAGGAATGATGTCCCAGCGGCGCTTTCGGGACGAGACAGCAGCCACGCAGGAGGCTGGCAGCAGTCAACTAAGCAAAGAAGTCAGGAGTTGGAGAACGGAGGACACGATTTAACATGAATGAAAGCAAGAGTAACGCAACCTTTGCATTCTCTATTTCCACAAAACAGATGTAAGATTATAGCCTATTTGGAGGAATTTAGCTTTATTTTGTTACTTTTTGGGAGGGGGTGAGGGAGGGTTTGGAAAATTCCCCATGTGGCAGCATATATTTTATGACCATCAGATGCATTCATTCAACAACTCTTTGGTATCTCTAAGGGGTTCGGCACTGACCTAGGCCCTAGGGATAAGAAATGAGACCGTTCCGGCCCCGGGCTCGGGGTGCTCAGGTTCTGACCGAGGAGGCCACCTGCTAAACACACATCACAAGACAGCCTCCTTCTGCCCCACCCCATCCCCCCACGGAGCTGGGGAGATCACTGAAGGGGCACCTAACGAATTCTTGGAGAGCTTTCTTAAAAGGGGGCATAGCAAAGCTTAGTCTCTAATGAGGCTAGCCAGTGTCAGCCAGGTGACCAGGGCAGGGGAGGGGGAATTAGCAGCTGAGGGAGCTGGCAAGGTGGGTGGGGTGGGGAGGGATATCCAGGTGGCGGAGCAAAGGTGAAAGGCTCACTTGCCGACAGCTGTTTGACTCGCCAAGCATAGAACGGTTATGCGCACTGGCATGTATGTGCTGGCGGCGGGGGGAGGAGAGGAAGCCTTTTTAAAAAGCCCTAACTAAATATAAAAAGATAATGTGCAACCTGTATGTTACTAGGCATAAAAAATCACATTATTAGTAAAACCTACAATCAGCTGACACGGAAACTGCCAGAATTTCCCAACTTGAGAGAAAACCCCCAAAGCCATTATGTTCATTAAAGCTGGCAACTTTGAACTTTGTCCTGCGAAAACTGGAGAGTCATCAGGGATGTTAATCCCGAGGAGAGTCGGTGGGGCCGAAATGTGGAAGATGACTGAAAGAAGACAAGAAATCAAGACTCCGACATCCAGCAGAGGCTTTGCCTGGGTTTCTGCGCGATGGAACGGCAACGGAAACCCAGCAATGATAGCAAAGAGGAAGTAAACACATTTTTTAAAAATTCAGAATGTAGACTTAGAAGTTATTGGGAGTGGGTAGTTACGGAAGCTACTCAGATCCTTTCTGTAGACAACGGGGCTGGCTCACAGACAAAAAAAATCACTCAGCCTTGCTTACTTCCTGAGGATAACCCCTTAAACCCATCAAATTTATACTGTGACTGTCCGATACAATAGCCACTAGCTACATGTGGCTATTTATATTTAAAGTGAATCCATTAGAAGGAAATAAAACTCAAAGTGCAGCTCCTGAGTCATGCTAGTGATACAGTTTGAGCGCTCATCCACCACATGTGGCCAGCAGCTACCATATTGGACAGTGTAGAAAGTTCCACTGGACACACCATGCTACCATCCTTCCATCTTTATTCAGTAAACTGTCCCTGATCTTACAGATTTATATTTTGTTTTCCTTGGAAGTCTAAAAGATGTCAGGCTACTTGTACATATAGGAACCTCCATCTGCTTACAAGCATGAATTAAATGCCACTGTATATGGGCATTTGGAAGAGATAGGTGGTAAGAGTAGAAATCAACCTTTTAGGATTTCTCAGTCTTCGATCAGTATAGAAGAGGATTGCTGCAAACAAGTGGGAAGCTGGCAATGTCCGGTAACAGTGATTTGGGGGTTCCTGATATATTATCAACAGCCACTGTGAGAGGAGAAATCAACAATAAAGTTCTATCAATCTTCTCCCTCTCTCTCTCTCTCTCTCTCTCTCTCACTCTTTTAAGTAGGCTCCATGTCCAGCATGGAACCCAACACAGGGCTTGAACTCAAGACCCTGAGATCAAGACCTGAGCTGAGATCAAGAGTCAGATGCTTTACCGACTGAGCCATCCAGTTACCCCCTCAATCTCTCTTGAATATCTGTGAGGATCTTTATGAATAATCTATAACCTGCTGGGGTTAAAAAAGAATGGGAATTAGAATATCCTAAAACAGTAACAAAAACGACTATAACTGTATTTGGTTTCAAACTGAACAGAAGGAAAAGTTGTCATTTTCCTCATGCGTAAGGTAGGCAAGGGGGACTCAGGTTGATCTCAAATCAATGGACACCTCACTTTGAGTTTTCAAAGGAGCCTCACAAAGGGATAAGGTGGCCTGGTGGATGGGACAGAGGTGCCCCAACTCTGAGAAATGTAAATGTAATTCATACTGCTACTGATAAAATACATTCCCCATTGACTACCTAAGTCCACAGAAACTTCAGTACCACAGAAAACCCCTCTCACATATGGCTATCATTGTGTAGGAAACTGAGCAGAAGTGAGGCAAATCCTTTAAGCAAATTGTTGACCGCATACTATCTATGTGCACGGCACAACTGGCACAGAATTTCACAACTTGAGAGAGAGAGTGATACAGTTTATAGTTTACAGACCAAGTAGGTCTGAGGAAGCACAGAGCGAACCATAGCACCAGAGGAGACCTAAGGAAGGCTTACGAAAGTCACCTTTGGGGAAGCTGGAAACCGCACTTAGGTCTTGTTCCCAACTCAGTCATCAGTTAGTAAATGTGATTTGAGATGAGATTAGAAGGTGAGGAGGAAGAGTGTTTAAGGGGGAAGCCAAAGTTCTCTGAAAGCCCAGTAAGGCCTATGGGGTCTTCCCTGCCTACTCTGCAGCCTCACCAAGGGCAGACTCAGTCAGTGGCCCATCCGGTGTGGCTCCGTCACGTGGCCTCATCGGCTCCTCAAGCGAGCCATGCTTCCTCTTCCTACAGAACCTGTCCACAAGCCATTCCCTCCTTCTAGTTAAGAGGTCTTTCCCTTAACCTCTCAGCTTAACCACTGCTTCCTTTAGGGCTATGTCCTCTCAATTCCCCTCCACCAACCATGTCTTCACTTTACCATATGCCTGTCTCCTGAAGCACTTACCAACGTAATTGTGTATCTCGAGGGTTCGTTAATGGACACATCTTCATTAGAGCAAGATTATAAGCTATAATTCCACAAGGGCATGAATATTCCTTTTAAAAAGTCCATCATTCCATCTCTAGCTCTGGCATTGAGTAGGAGTTAAGAAAAATGATAATGAAAGGATGAATGGACAATGGCAAATGAGAAATCTGGATTTGGCAAAGCCTTTTGGCATGTTTAGACCCACTCTAGAGTAAGGTGACAGACAGGATTACGGCTATTACTACTACCATTGTTACTACAAGTACTGTTACTACAAGCACCAGGGTTAGTAGAGGTACTCTCTTATACTTAGGAAGCACTTACTACTATGAACCAGGCAGGGCGTCAGGCTGCTTAACTGTCCTAATAGTACTCTAGGGTAAGAAAAATTCCATTAATATTTTGTAGATGAGGAAACCAAGCCTCAGAAAAAGTTAAGCAACTTGCCCAAGGCCACCCAGCTGGTATGGGAAAACCAGAATTTCCACCAGCCACCTGAGTACCAAGCCCGAGCCCTAGACCGCGGCAGTCCCTCTCTACCATATTCTACCCAAGTTTTACAGAGAATCAAGGAATTTTTAATCTCTAGACATTCCAATTGAGTAAATAAAGCTATTGCCACTTGACGGTAATGGAAGCCAAGAGGTTAATCGACTTACTGTGTTTGCTACAAAGGGAAATTTGAAATATCAGCAGAAAAAAAAAATCAATATGGCTTCAAACTGCTGCAAATTAAAAACAGATCACAGCCTTTTTTACAAAAATATGACTACACTTCAGCATAAAGTCATTTAAAAATAACTGTTTCCAGACGCCATATGGGTTATGTACCAGTTTCATGTGATTAGTATAATTTTTGAAGGAAGTTGTTATCAGAACCGCAAAGTCGAAAAACCATTTTCAACCAAACCGCAGGAAATATTCAAAGGTAAAAATCTTAACGAAAAAACAAACGTGGAAGGTAAGACAACTGGTCATGAGAAAACCTGCAAAGAACAAGTTCTAAATTCCAGCACACAGGGGAAATCTGGATTTCAAGAAAGCGTGTACGGAACGGGGACTGGTTTATTATATAAGCCGAAGTCACACATCAGGTGAATTCCAAAAACATTACTGCTTGCAGAGAGCTGCCCATTAGCGGCTATCCCGGCTTCGTCCTCTAAATATGTGCCAGCCTCCGTGGCAGTTAAAGACACTCCTGTTCTTCCGACTCTAAGACTGTTAATTCCACAAGTGGAGTAAAGAAGAAAAAATAGGTTCGGCATCTCCTTCAGACAGTGAAAAGGAGAAAAATCAACCCTGTGGAGAAGAGGAACTCTGTGCATTTATGTCTCCCTAGATGGTGAAAGAGAAATGGGCAGGATGCTCATTTTTCCAATCTTCCCCAAAATACAAAATCCCCAGGAAATACTGGTATTTAAGGTAGAGGTGGACACACACTGCTAGCACAGAGATGTGCTTTGTCTTGTCTACATCGAGCATCTTCATACACAGAGTTGCCTACATTAAATACGGGAAGATTTCACATCCGAGATGCATGACTTGTCTAGAGAACCGAGAGAAGCTGGTGGGCAGCGTGTTTGTCACAGTCCCTCTGGGCCCTCCTATGTGCAGCATGCATCAAGACTGTGTTATTTGTGATACTTATTTGCATATCCTGCACTTGGGACACCGGGTATAAAGATAGAAGGGAAGCAGGTTGGGGGGATGGGGTAGCTGGGAGATGGGTACTGAGGAGGGCATGTGTTGTGATGAGCACTGGGTGTTATTTGCAACTAATGAATCACTGAACACTACATCCAAAACTAATGATGTACTGTATGTTGGCTAACTGAACACAGTAAGACAAAGTTGTTGAGATAGGCAAAAAAACCCCAAAAAACCGAAAACCAAAAACAACAACAACAAACCAGTAATGGTAGGAACAGGGAAGAAGCAGTCAAAAGATAGCAGAAAACCATGGGTGGAGCACCACATATTCCTAGGAAGTGGAGGGTCCATCATCAAAGTCGTCCAATATGTTCAGAAGGTCAGATAATGTAAGGGCAGAGAGCCACGTACCAGTTTCAGGAACGAGGAGGACGACTAACTTCAGTCACAACAGTTCTGTTTTGTTTTGTTTTGTTTTGTTTTGACAGACAGAGATCACAAGTAGGCAGATAGGCCGGCAGAGAGAGAGGAGGTAGCAGGCTCCCTGCAGAGCAGAGAGCCCGATGCGGGGCTTGATCCCAGGACCCTGGGACCATGACCTGAGCTGAAGGCAGAGGCTTTAACCCACTGAGCCACCCAGGCGCCCCTTGGTCACAACAGTTTGAAGGCGTTTCTCTAGGCTTGCTTTCTCAGCCTCCGCACTTCTGCTGCTCTGGGCAAGTCTGTGCTGAGGTCCTTCCCGGGCACCGCAGGACTTCGGGAGCCACCCTGGCCACAGCCCACTCTGTGCCTGCAGCATCCCTCCTTCCCCAACGGGGACAACCAAAAATGTCTGCAGACATTGCCGAATGTCCCCTGGGGGGCAAAATCGTCCACAGCTCAGAACTCCTGTTCTAGGTCGAAAGCAGATGGAAAGAGGCCAAGAAATGATGGTTCAAGACCCAAAGACTGGGAGAACTGAAAATCTGTATCAAGGAGTTCGGGTCTGATGAGGAAAAAAAGTCACAGCATGACTGCTGCAGGAAGACACTCCGTGTGTGAAAAGAGCCTCTCTGCGGGCACCTGGGTGGCTCAGTGGGTTAAGCCTCTGCCTTCGGCTCAGGTCATGATCTCAGGGTCCTGGGATCAAGTCCTGCATCAGGCTCTCTGCTCAGTGGAGACCCTACTTCCCTCCCCCCCCCACCTGCCTCTCTGCCTACTTGTGTTCTCTATCAAATAAATCAATAAAATCTTAAAAAAAAAAAAAAAAGAGCCTCTCTGTTCCCATACGTACATAGAAACAGAGACGCCGTGAACCCGTAGAGCAGCCGCCAGCACCCTGACCTGGCCAGCAGCTCTCCTAGGCCCAGAAGCCACCGCTCTCGGTGGGAAAAGCACCTTCTACTTGGTTTTGTTGTATGTGGATCTGATGTCACCTGGACCAGCCACTAGCTCCGGGGACCGCCACTCTGCTTGGGTTTAGCAGTAAGGCCGTCTGTGTCCACCCAGTGAGAGCCAGCCCTGAACCTTTGGCAGGATCGCATGCGATCGAGTCTGGCTTTAGTCTGAGACTGTTCAATGGGGGGGGGAGGAGTAGCACGTGTGTGTGACCATCCTTGCTGTCACTTAAGGAGATGGAGACATCCAAGAGACGGAAAGAGGCCAGGTCTCCTCCATCCAGCCGAGCCCAAGCCAGATTTCCCTGTTTCACTTAAACCAGGAGAGGCAAGCTTTTCGCTCCTGAGATGAGAGCTTCGGGGAAAGCCAGAGGGGATCTTAAATCTTTATGCATTTTCTTTCCCAAAGGAAGATAAAACTAAGTGATGTCTGCTGTTTCCTCTAATTCTCAGCAAGCAACTCTACTCCTTCTTGGTGTTCGGATGCTGGGAAGTTGCTTAATCTCTTTGACCTTCTGTTGCTTCAATCACGAAATGGGGGAGAAGATACCACATACTCCTAGAGCCGTCTGGGGCTGAAAGTGAGATGATGTTGTCAGGCCCAAAGTATAGTGCCTCGGTTATACCAAGCACTCCACACATAATACATGACCACAACCCCAATTCAGTACATAACCATGACTCAATGACCACCACTGTTAATTACAACCATACCAAATGCCACATCCAGGCCTTTACTTAAATTCATTCTCCAGCTCTTTGAGGTCCATGATATTATTGACCTGGCCTTGGAGGGGTGGAAATTGAGCCACAGAGTGTTCAAGAAAATTGCCATCAAATGGTGGCTCTGGTCTGGCTCTGAGCTTTAATCTGAGCTCTTATAATCCTTCGGCTTATAAAATAAACCAGTCCCCGTTCTGTACACGCTTCCGTATACACAAGTGTCCTCATCAGACACTAGAACTCACAAGCTCTGCCTCCTTCTAGAATAAGTGAAAAAAACGCAGGTATAAAGAACATCAGTTATATAACGAGATACTCAGTTTCCTAAATTTCCTGTTACAGTGCAAAATATGACCCATTGTTTTCTTCCCCAAGCAAGGGCTATTCTACTGGGAGATGCCCGGTCTCCCAACTCTGATCTCTTTTGCTCTCTTCCTGGAGACAGCCCTAGGCGCCGGCAGTTCTCCTCATCCTGACAGTTCTGGGGGTACTTTCTAAGCACAGAGACTAACAGAGAGGGGGCTGCCCCAGGTTCCCGTGGATCCCTGTGTGTGTCCAGGAGCACTCGAGCATGGGGAACGAGAACGGAGCCACTCCTGAGTACTGGCTGAATTACTCCTGGGCCTTTAAACTCTGAGAGTGCATTTCAAGTCCCAGATTTAAGCAGGATGTAAACAACTTTAAAAATCAACTTTAAGTAGGAGAATGTTTATGTGCCTCCTTATCCCCTTGGTACCCAAACCTGCATTTGATCAGCATGGATAATCAATCTGGAGACTAACAGTAGAAAGTGCATTTCTACAAAACAAAGTCCGGCTGGATGAGCACTGTGGGCCACCCAAAAAAGGAAGGTTGGAGTTTTCAGTTCTCATTCTTACACAATTATCCTAACTCTCTGCAGTTCTAAGAGATGCCTGGCTCAAGACCAAGAACTCCAGCCATGGTTGAATGCCCTGGATTCTTTACCTCTTCATCTGGCTTTTTCATGGGAAATGCCCCCACGATGTCACAAAAACACAATCTTTATCAAGGACACGTGAAGCCATGGCTGGGCCCCAATCACATGGTGGTACATTATTAATGATTATTATTTTTAGCATCACCATTACCGTAAATTAGGACAAAGCTACTATGCTGTTTCTCATGGGCTAAGCACTGCTTAAATCTCTCTATGTGCATGAGCCCAGTTTTATTTCCAGTAGGACTATGAGACAGGTGGTAACAATATCAACTTTATAGTGAAGACAACTGATACACCAAGAGGCTAACTAACTTGCTGAGATCACGAGGATGGTAAGAGAAGGGCATAGTAATTTGTCACTAAGAAGGTGCTGGTGCCATTAAGAGGGGCTCTAATAAACGGAAGTTCCTGGGCTAAGATGCGACAAGCCTGTCAATAATCACGGCCAGCATGTATCGAGAAAGCGTTCCTTGAGTCCCTTCATTAAACCCATTTACTGATACCTGAATGTGGGGAGTATTTTAATCCCCATTTAGAAATGAAGGTTTAAGCGATTTTCCCAATGTCACAATGTCACAATGGTATTAAATGGCAGAGACAGAATTTGAACTTAAGACTGTCTATGCTCAGAGCCTTTGCTTTCATTCCATCACCTCACACTATGGTATGACTGAGGAGGCTGGGAAATGGGGGGAGGGGCGTGTTGGGGGGTCTCAGGGACCCATACGGTTAGAAGTCAAGAGTCCCCTTATTTCTGGATATCCAGGTCCCCCCTGCGTGGACTACAGCCTGTTGCTGTCTTAGTGTCTCAACAACACGTCAACGCTCTTCCCGTCTCAGCAGGAGAGACAGAGTCATTCCTTCCATTCAAAGTAGAGATTGGGGAGGGGGGCACTTATAGGTCAGATGTTGTGACCAAAGTCAGACCAAGTCCCGACTGACAGTTCTTGCGGTCTAGTGGAAGAGATAAGCAATGACCACACAATCACACAATTACGTGTACAATTACCAACGGGGAGATAAAATCTGCAAGGAAGAGACAGTGCTTTGAGAGTGTAAAACAGAGAAACCCAACGAACCCAACTTGGGAAGAGGGCTGTCCTAAGAGAGTGACCTTGGAACAGAGATCTGAGGGACCATGGGGGTTATATCTGGGGCAAGCTTTCCTCAGGGTGGGGCCTCTGAAAATTCTTCTGATGTGGTTCTTGTGAATCAAAACCCTTGACCTTTGTGAATCAAGACCCTTGAGAATACAGCAGCCTCCCCTTATCTGCAGGGTGGGGTACGTTCCAAGACCCCCAGGGGGTGCCTGAAATCACGACAGTACTGGGCCCTATGAAGACCTTGTTTTTTCCTCTATGCTCCTACCTATGATAAAGTTTAATTTATAAATGATGCATACTGAGAGATTAGCAATAATAATGAAACAGAACAATGGAACAATAGGCTGTGATGCGAATGTGGTCTCTTGCGAGGACGGGAGATGACACAGTGCCCGCGTGATGAGAGGATGCGCTGTGGGCACTTGGACGTAGCATCAGGCCGCTACTCACCTTCTGACATGACGTCAGAAGGACAACCAGGCGCTTCAAGACCACAGCTCACCATGGGTAACTGAAACCCCAGAAAGTAAATCTGCCAATACACGGGACAAGTATACTGTGTCTCCGAGGAGGAGGAAGAGGAAGGAAACTCGTTTCTTCATTGTCAATGAATGAATCAATGAGGGGTGCCTGGGTGGCTCAGTGGGTTAAAGCCTCTGCCTTCGGCTCAGGTCATGATCCCAGGGTCCTGGGATCAAGCCCCACATCGGGCTCTCTGCTCAGCAGGGAGCCTGCTTCCCCCTCTCTCTCTGCCTACTTGTGACCTCTCTCTGACAAATAAATGAATAAAATCTTAAAAAAAAAGCAAAAAAAAAAAAAAAGGTTGAAATGATTCGGCAGTTACATTGTAACAGTTACTGTTACAATGATCACAAAACTCCATGAGAAAATGGATGCACACCTCCAACCAAAGAGAAGGGGGAGCTTCTTGGAGAGACAAGAAAATAGATTTGGGGGAGAACGTAGGACCACAAAAAACTAGTTCCTCTGAAACTAGGTTTCAGAGGAAATGGATTTTGAGTGTGAGCCTTAGCTCCATCCCACTCTCTTATCATATGGACCCCTGGCTCCTCTTTTAGTTAATAACCTAACCAGTAACAATCTTTTTCAAAAAAAATTATTTTAATTTTTTTAAATTAACATATAATGTATTATTAGCCCCAGGGGTACACGTCTGTGAATCGTCAGGCTTACACACTTCACAGCACTCACCACAGCACATACCTTCCCCAATGTCCATAACCCAACCACCCTCTCCCTACCCCCCTCCCCCCAGCAATCCTCAGTTTGTTTTGTGAGATTAAGAGTCTCTTATGGTTTGTCTCCCTCCCGATCCTATCTTCTTTCATTTTTTCCTTCCTTATCCCTCAACCCCCCTACTTTGCCTCTCAAATTCCTCATATTGGGGAGATCATATAATAATTGTCCTTCTCTGATTGGCTTATTTCGCTCAGTATAATACCCTCTAGTTCCATCCACATCGCTTCAAATGGCAAGATTTCATTTCTTTTGATGGCTGCATAGTATTCCATTGTATATATATACACCACCTCTTCTTTATCCATTCATCTGCTGATGGACATGTAGGTTCCTTCCACAGTCTGGCTATTGTGGACATTGCTGCTATGAACATTCCCTAACCAGTGACAGTCTTAAATGATAAGAAAAAATAAAACCATGGAGAGTTCACTGTAAACTCCGTGGCTAAATCCTGTTTAAAAATCCACATGGGAAACAGTAAACATACTTCGACTCTCAAATACTTGGTAGACGGGTTAGTGAATAATGCTAGTGCTTTCTGTTCGTTTGTTCTCAAAGCCCGGTCCAGGCCCTCCTGCCGATCTGCTTTTCTAAAGTACACCTCACGCAGTCCGCTCTGTGATTCTTTCATCTACTGTGACTGATTCTATGCCAGGTTCTGAAACTGCAAAGATTAGGATCTGGTCTCTTTCTCCCAGGAATTACCTAACTCCTGGGGGTGATGGCCAAGAAAATAGGTGATTGCAACACCGCATGATGGCAAAGGTGAGCCCCGGGAGCACAAAGCAGGAGCCCTTCACTCCGTGTGGGAGCATCAGAGATTTCTCGGTGGGAAGGATATTTGAACAACGTCTTAATGAAAGAAGAAGGCCTGAGCCTCCAGAAAAATATTTTTAGTCCTGCTGTTAAGTGCCCCAGCCATCGGTAAGGAAAAAAAATGTCAAGTGATTTGGGCTGGTCAGCTCAATGTCACCAAAAGTGACACTGAAATCCAGACCGCTGTAATGCAAGAGACTTCGTGTAAGACTTTGTCTTCAAGCAATATTCGGCCACCCCTGTTCTGGGACTGGGGGGAAGAAAACTCCAGACACCTCAGCAGTGTGTTGACAGCTAAGTCCAAATTCACGTCCAGATAAGCAGCTCCTGGTCGAAGGCATCCCCAATTTTTCAACCTTGAATGAAAACCAGATGGAAAGAACAGAATTCTTCTTGGTACCTTGAGCACCTCTCTGGCCCACCACAGAGAACATCTCGTAATGTCCAGTCCGGAGTCCGGCACAGCCCTGGTTTCACAGGTCACGAGAACACATCTGAGGCTCCAAGTGAGCAGACTGACTGTAGTCAGGCTTCAGCACCCGCTGATGTTGAAGAAGACCGCTGAGGACATGAGCACTTCGGCGGGTCTTAGGCGCTGCTTTTGATGAACAAGAAAGCAGAGTTCCATAAAGGTTCTTCCTCGGCCTCAACAGATGAGAGACCCTGAATGATTCATCTCCTGGACTGGTCTGCTAGGACCAGGACCGAGATAACAAAATACCATAGACCGGTGGCATCAACAACAGAAACGTGTTTTCTCACAGGTCTGGAGGCTGGGGTCTGGGATCGTGGTGTCCGTGAGCTCCGCTTCTGGTGACAACGTTCGTCCTGGCTTCCAGAAGCTGCCTTTTTGTGGTGTCCTCCCGTGGAGGGGAGAGAGTTCTGGTGTCTTTTCCTCTTCCTATAAGGGCACCATATCAGATGGGAGCCCCACTCTTAGGATCTCATTTAACGTTTATCACCTCCTGGCAGGCCCGACCTCTGAAAACAATCCCCCTGGGGTACAGGGATCCAACATAGGAATTCAGGGAGGTGGAGGGGGACACAAACATTCAGTCTGTGACACCGCCTCACAGTTTCTCCTTCTGTAAAATGGTGATAATAATGAACCTCTGTAATGCGTGCATTACAAGACTTAAATGAGTAACAAAGTGAAGCACGGGGAACATATTTTTAAAAAGAAATAGACACTATTATTATCAAATGAAAGGTAGTGCGGTATAGTGCTTACAATCTCAGGCCCTGGACCAAGAGAAATATTTCTAAACTAACTAGGTATACATAGAAGGAATTCTGATAAGAGAATAGAGTATTCCACTACCTTCTTAAGGACGACCTTTCATTAAAAAATTAAGAGAAATGATGACACCTCTTTATCAATATGCATGTGGCTTCTTTGTCTATCTGTCCCTCACAGTGCCAGCCACGAAACATGGGCACAGTAGATGTTTGTGTTAGCTGTTCCCATCATTGCCAAAATTGTCTTTTTTCTCGTTGTTAGTGCGCTCAATAACTCAACTGTATAACAATAAAGACATAAATCAAGACTATCTTGCCGGAGACCATTCTTTCCATTGAGAACAGCTAGATAAACTTTCTAAGATTTCTACTCCCCCTTCCTCCGAAAAATCTGTTTGAAGATATTAAATAACTATCTAGACATTCAGGACCAAAAGGGTTGAGATCCCAGAGTGAAAGGAAACACAGTTAGGCCATCTGAGCGTTTGACATTATTGTCCCCTCAAGGCATTCAATGAAGAGGCCGAAAGCCCAATTTAAAGCAATTGCTAAAGAAACAAACAAACAAAAAACTCCAGAAACCTCAGTGTGATTCTTTTGATTCAAACTAGGAAAGGTGGAAACCTTTGTTTGGTGCTACCAAATTACCTAGGACTAGAAGGGCCAACTTCTCGTAGAGAAGAGCAGTACACAGAAGTGAAGCCCCTAGTCTGAAATGCTTCTCTCTTTGAGGACTCTGACATGTCCTAAATGGTGCTAATCCAAGGAAGCCAAGTAGAAAAGGGACACCCCCAAATTTGGAGGAGTCCAACCAAGGTCTTGGCACTTTCAAGGGGAGATAACAAGAAAACTTACCAAGGAAGAAGAAACACGGGTGACCATCTCTGGTCTGCACCTGAGACACTGAGAGGGATAGTTCCTGGAAGTACAGGAAAAGGAGAAGTAGACCACACCTTACAAAGACCGAAGTTCAGCCTCAAAACAGCTGACTAGATTAACTTAATTTACCTGACAGAATCTACTGCCTCAAGAAGCTAAGGCTTATCTAGAATCTAATTTTTCCTACATAATGTTCACCATTTAATTTAAATCACAAGACGTAACAAGAAACAGGACCAAAGAGGGATGATACAAATATTGGCGGTGTTGGCCACTGACTTTAGGTGCTTGGGGTTAACGTGTTCAGAAAAATAAGTAACCACTGAGAAAATTCATTAGGAGATGAGACAGAAATTTCAACTAGAAAATCAAAATTTATTTTAACATTCATATTTTAGAATGAAAGTCATAATAACTGAAATTAAGAATTTAGATGGCGGGACACCTGGGTGGCTCAGTTGGTTAAACCGCTGCCTTGGGCTCAGGTCATGATCCCAGGGTCCTGGGATCAAGTCCCATATGGGGCTCCTTGTCCAGCAGGGAGCCTGCTTCTCTCTCTGTCTCTGCCTGCCACTCTGCCTGCTTGTGCTCTCTCTCTGACAAATAAATAAATAAAAATCTTAAAAAAAAAAAAAAAAAAAAGAATTCAGATGGCTTTGGGGTGCCTGGGTGGCTCAGTCGGTGATGCATCTGCCTTCAGCTCAGGTCATGATCCCAGAGTCTCTGGATCGAGCCCCACATCGGGCTCCCTGCTCGGTGGGGAGCCAGCTGATCCTTCTCCCTCTGCTTCTCCCCTGGCTCGTGCTCGCTCGCTCTCTCTCACTCTCTCTCAAATAAATAAATAAATAATCTTTAAAAAAAAAGAATTCAGATGGATTTAACAAAAATTTAGACACAGCTACAGGGGGAATTGATATCTTTGAAAAACAGTTAAGTAGAAAATGCATAACATACATGTTACTGGTTATCTGAAAACATGTGTATGACACATATGCAACTGGAGTCTTAGAAGAGGTGAGACCGCAGAAGACAGATGAATGATCTGAAAATGATAATGGCCACAAGAACTTTCCGACACTGAAAATGACTTCAAGCCACATATCCAAGAAACACTACAAGCCCCAAGAAGTTCATTTATTGATTCATTTTTAAGTAAATAGAATGCTCAGCGTGGAGACAGACACGGAGGCCTGAGCTCACAACTCTGAGATCAAGACCTTAGCTGAGACCGAGTCAGACGCTTAACCAAATGAGCCACCCAGGCACCCCCCACCCAAGAAGTTTAAATAAACAAGAAAACATACCTAGTCACATCATAGTACTAGCACTGAAAACCAAAGGTGTTAAAAATTCTTTAGAAATCCAGAGGGAATGTTTTTAAAGCTATATTACCTTAAAAGGAATAACAAAGAGCAAGAACGGCAACGGGCCCCTTGACAGGATGGAAGCCAGGAAGGAAGAATTATCACCTTTAAGGAGCTAAAGGCTAACTTAGAATTCTAGACCCAGGGAAGAGGAAGAAAAACTAAGGGCATGTCCAAACAAATGAACACTAAGAGAAGTATCTGTCACCATCAGATGTATATGGAATATTAATGAGATTTCTTCAGGCAGAATATGGATAAATGAGTGCACATTCCCACCTGACCACCCACACACATACTTACTCCCAGAAGGAAGAATGAAAATAAAAGAGAATGAGTAACAACAAAGGGAACATGGGGAAATCGGAATAAACATGAATTCTATAAGCAATAGTGATAACTTAGATTTAAATATAAAATTAAAATACGTGGCAACAATAACCTACCGCGGTGAGAGTAGGTGAATTTCAAATGTCTTATCTTTATGACACTGTAATCCAAGTGGTAATGGTGTGCATTTTTGTTAGACTCCAACAAATCAAAAACGAATGGGTACTAAGTTTAATACCAAAACATCCAAGTAATCATATTTGGAGACTATGGGTAAAATATTTCATTTAAAATGTATTTTCAAAACTCCACTATGTGTTGTTTATAAACGACTCACCTTAAAACTAAAGGCAAAAGGATGCAAGTTGAAAAGATGGTACAAAGTTACACCACGAAAACATCAATCAAGATGACACTGTTACTGTAGTCATCAAAGCAGACTTAGAGGCAAGAAGCATTACTAGAGGTAAAGCAAGACATTGCATATTTTAAATGGGGATAATTGGTCAGAAAGAGACATTGAAACTAACAACAAAAAATAGCAACTTTACAATCGTAAAGGGAGACTTTACCGTACATCTCTCAAAAGCTAATGGATCGAGCAGACAGAGAAATCACTAAGGACGAAAATAGTCCGAGCGGCACAATTAATGTACTTGACAACATTGATATATCACACACTGTACACACAAGGACTCAATTCACCTGCATTTCAAGGGCCTATGGAATATTTATCTTCACCCTAAATATGACCACATTCTAGGCCACAAAGCAAGACTCAACATATTTCAAAGGGTTGGAAAGTGGACGGGGTTTCTCTCAGCACTGTGAAATTAAGCTAGAAATCAAAACCAAAAAGATAACCCCAAAATGGCTCCAAATTAATCAAATCACTTCTAAGTAATCCTTGAGCTAAAAAATATACCCAAAGGGAAATTACAAAATGTTGTTCATAAATGGCAATAAAGATTTCACATAGTAAAACTTTTGATATGCAGTTAAAGGAATGTTTATATGGAAATGTTTAGGCTTAAAAGCATATACATTAGAAAAGACAAAAGTCTGAAAAGCAATGAGCTAAGATTCTAAATAAAAAAAATAACCAATTAAAACCACGGAAAGTGGCAAGGGAAGAAAAACAACAACAACAACCAAAAAAACAGTAATTAATAAAAGTGTGGTATTAGAACAAAGATAATTTTTTAAAAGATTTTCTTTATTTATTTGACAGATAGAGATCACAAGTAGGCGGAGAGTCAGGCAGAGAGAGGAGGAAGCAGGCTCCCCGCTGAGCAGAGAGTCCGATGTGGGGCTCGATCCCAGGACCCTGAGACCACAACCCAAGCCAAAGGCAGACTTTAACCCATTGAGCCACCCAGGTGCCCCAGAACAGAAGTAATTTTTAAAATGGAATAAAATAGAGAAATCAAGACTAGACCAATACATACACCATCACCTGATTCATGACAAAGATAACAATGGAATGCAGTATGCTTGGAAGAATCATCTTTGAAATAAATGGGGTTGTATCTACCAGATATCCACTGGGAGAAAAAAGTTATCTTGACCAATTCCTCACATCATTCACAAAAACGCATTCCAAGTAGCTTGTAGGCTACCCAAGAAGGTACATAAATCCATAAAGCTTCTAGAATTTTACATTGAAGACATATCTTTATGATCTTGGGTATAGGAAAGGGTTTTGAGATAGGATGCTAAAGACGGATGAACCGCGAGACATTGAAATATCCATTAAGCACGCGGAAAATCCCTCAACCTCTTTCGTCATCAGGGGAAGGCAAAAACTCAGTGCTATACTACATACAATCCCTATTTGTGAAAATGAAGACAAAGAATTCCAAGTGTTGGCAAAGATAAGGAACAAGTGAACCTGTAAGAATGCAGATTGGTAGAACCACTCAGAAAACAAATCGGTAGAACCAATTTGCACGTGCCTTATAATCCAGAGACTCCATTTCTAGAAACCCTACAGAAACGAGTTCATCTGTGAACCGTAAGACCTGCAAAAGAGTATTCACAGCAGCATTTCTGGTAATGGCCCAAAGCCAGGAACAGTCAAATGTCCACCCACAACAGAATGGATAAAGTGTAGCGCTTCATGTAATGATTGGATGCTTCAGAGCAATAAAAATGGACCAACCATAGCGGTGTCCACACACGGTGTCGGAGAGAAGCGGCTCGTGAGCTAAGAGCTTCTGTGGATGACACTGATGCAAAGTTCAAGAACAGGCCGAACTAATCTTCCGAGATTGGAGCCAAGATAATGGCTACGTTTGGGAGTGAGGCATTTAGGGACTGAGAGCAAGTATGAGCCGGGCTCCGGGGGGTGTAGGAGCGAGTCTATATTCTGACCTAGTTCGCGGTTACACGAATGTGGCCACTTTGGAACAGATAAACGAGCTCTCTACTCCTTCCTCCTGCATCTTTCTATATTTATGCTATTTCGATTGATTTTTTTTTTTTTTTTTTAAGCAGAAATCCCAACCTTCTGGAAGGGACAGAGGTGGTACGCAAGATTTCAGAAGCACTTTGTGAGCCGAGGGGTCACGTGTTAGTCAAAAAAAAAAAAACCCCTCTAGGCCAAAGCTACATTCATCGGCTGCAGCCCTGCCCTGCTGAAACAGACACTCAAGAAAGCAGAGATAAGGGCCTTACATTAGAGTCAAAAGTAGCATTTAACGGGGGGCTGGCTTATTCCACTGAGAGTAACAAAAAACTGTTGACCTAAGCTGCTATGACAGGATAAATAGTACCACAGACATTCCGCTCTCGGTAGCTGACTCGACAGGGGAGGCTGACAGATTTACAATGGAGAACTGAATCCTCAGATCAAAACCCATGTGCTCTGTTCGGGGCTTGATGACCTACAGTGTACACCGAAACCCTTAAATCAACAGGTAACGGCATTTATGGTGAAGAACTCTGACGGGTCTGCTTCGTCCAACAAGCCTTGTCTTGAATCTGGGCTCGGCTCAACGCTGGGCCCTCCAAGGCAAGCGTTTGCTCACATGCAAGGGAAAAAGGCTCCCTGTCTCCTCAAATACTTAATGGAAACCTTTCTTGTGCTTTTGGGATAAAGAAAAAAGAAAAGGCACCCACGTAGAGAGATGAACGTAATCTTTAAGACCCGTCTGTCTTAGAAAAGATTTTCTTATTCGGTGACTCCGGAACTCCTGTCAAAGTCACCACAGGGTGATTCTCAGTGTTTGTCCGGGTTGGCTCCAAGTGCCTCACACAACACGACTTTCTCGGGGGACGACAGAACAGACCACACTACACACCCATTAAATAGGGTTCCTCTTCGAGAGCATTGCCTAAATCACCTTGACTAAAAGCCAGGTCCCAAACATCAGCTTACACACCTCCACACATTTTATAACGTGGCTGAGTAAACACACACGTACACACCCACACTGTAAAATTTCACAGAATGCTTTTCCTAGATAATACTCTGGTCTGGTCTAGTTGACTCTATTTTAGGCTTCTCAGTATTTACCTTCTAACTGATGCTCACGGCAGCTGACTGAACGGATTCACGACCCACTCACCGACGAGTTGCAACCCTGGGTTGGAAAAGGACATCTTACAGAAGGAAGCAGATTTCGTTTTCCAAATGTGGGAAGCAGGTTTTGTTTGTTTGTTTGTTTTACATTTCACAGATTCTCAAAATGCGATGAACATGGGAATGACTCCAATGCAGATGCTGGGGCGCCTGGGTGGCTCAGTCGGTTGGGCATCCGATGCTTGATTTTGGCTCGGGTCCTGATCTCATGGTCATGAGATCGAACCGCCACCCCTGGCTCTGCATCAGGGAGGAGTCTGCCTGGGACTCTCTCTTTCTCTCCCTCTGCCCCTCCCCCAACTTATGCATTTTTCCACCAAAAATATATAAAATCTTTTTTTTTTTTTTTAAGCACAGATTCCAAGGGTCCCAGAGATTATGAGAACTGTAAAGGGGCCCAGGAACCTGAACTTCTGTCAAGCATCCAAGCAATGCCTCTGTAAGGAGACCCAGAATGACAGTTTGATAAATGCTTCTCCAATCCCATCCCTTCATTTTCAGGTGAGGAAACCGAGGCCCAGATATGCACAAGGTTACAGAGGAGCTAGTAAGAGCCTTGGGACTAGAACCAAATCTCCAGGGTCCTAGACCATCTCAGCAGATGGGCAACCACTTTTTCCCATTTCCGCCTCTGTTGAGAAAGTGAATAACAAAACTGAGCATCAGCAGGGAAGAAAGCTAATCACGGAAGAGGTCCCTTTGCAGAAATTAGCTAGAGCCAAACCCAGGACCGAGTACAGGTAGCTCGTCTCCCTTCTAATCAATATGGCAACACAATGTGTTCAGCGAATCTTTCCAAAACCCTCCCTTGGATCCTCAAACCTCAGAATGCGGCCAGGAATGTAACATTCTGGCTTCTCAGATACTCTCTGTTTAGCCAGCAGTTTGGCAAGATCCTCGCTTCATTTTAAACTGGTTCATTTATTCCAGCTGAAACCTGGATCTTCCTGCAAGGCGTCAATGAAGTGTAAATGCCCACCGCCTACCTGTTCTAGGGGACGAGCTGAAGACGGCACACGGCAGCAACAGCTCATTGTGGTGGTGGGTGCTCCTTGAGTATGTGAGGCTCCTAGAGCCAACAGGGAGCACCAAACACCACCGCACCAGCAGGCATTCCTTACCTCCCTCACCCACCGTACAGCACTTGGACCTTCTGATTTATTTTATATTCACTCATTTGTATGTTTATTGTCTCTCCAAGGCACTGTGATATGAGTTTTGCATGAAGAACGTAAGACTGACCACAGTTGTAAGAGGTCTTATCCCTATGTTCCTGATGAGGAAAACAAGATACACACAGAGTCCAACGTCGTCCAGAGTTTCTCGGCTCACCGGCACAGGTACCGAGGTTTACAGTAGGGGCGGTAGGACGCTAACTCCCTTCTTCAGAACTACCAAGAACTACCAGGCCCGGTGCTCCAGGATCTGTCCCGAATGGCTCTCAGTACACACTTGGTAAGTGAGGAAATTCACTTGAAGGAATACTATTATTTCATTATATTAATATGCAATGTGGAGAGGCATATTGGCATAGCTATATATTTCCACATGTACACTTCGAGAGAGAGAGTGTGAATGAGTGAGTTCCAGGCACCATGACTGATGCTTGAAATATAATCACGAGAGGAAAAAAAATTGTACGGGCAGGGCTCATGCCCTTGTGACACTTGTCATCGAGCGGAGGAGACAGGCATCACTGAGATCATCACACTGGGAAGTGGGAAAGCACGACTGGAGCACGTGATGAGAGGACGAGGTGCAAAACCGACTGTGCCCAAGGATGGCAGAATGATTCCAGGATGCCTCATTTTACATGCCAGCTGGACCATGCCCAAATGTTCAAACATTATTCTTGTATCCTTTTCTGGGTGTTTCTTGTTGAGATTGAATCAGTAGACTGGATAAGGTGGGTATCCTTCCCCAGTGTGGGTGGGCATCACCCGTCACTCACGGCCGGAACAGAACAAAATGGCGGAGGAAATGAGAACTTGCTCCCTGCCTCGTGGTCTTCAAGCTGGGGCACTGCTCTCTTCCTGCCTTCAGACTCAGCCTGGAACCACACCTTCAGCTCTCTCGGCTCTCCAGCTCCACCACTGCAGGTCCTGGGACTTCTCATAATATGTGAGTCAATCTCATAGTTTTATTTATACACATATAAATTTATTTATTTATGTGTGTACAAATAAAAACACACATATGTATATATGCATATAAAATACACATATACATTAATATGTTGCTATATAATTATGAATTAATCATATCTTACTATCTAGTAAAATATTGATATACATATGTATTAGTACTACACGTGTATAATATATGTCATATACACAACCTTGCTTCTGTTTGTCCAGAAACCCTAAAACAGCCCGGGTATGCTCGGTCTACCACCAAGAATGTTGGGGGAAGGGGGAAGGGGGCTCCCCTGAAAAGTAGCCACTGCCGTATTCCTGGACTGAGAAGGTCTCCTTCCTTTCTGGAGAATGGAAGCCATGGGCTCCTCATTTCAACCGTTCCTGAGAAAACTCTCCTCCACTCTTCTGGCCTAAGGAAGGCCAGGCCCAGCTTGGGAAGGGCACGGAGACCTCATCTGCCAGCTGATCTCTTGCCTCTCCGTGGGGTTGCCGGCTTCTGTGAGCATGGCCACCGGCAAGGAAAAATGTGCTTAGATATCATGTGTGAAAAATATAGCAAGATAACTAAATTTTCTGATACGTTAAATATGATCATAAGTCAGATACAAGGTATTTTTGACTGTTCACTGATCTGGGTTATTTTTGCCACCGAACCCTTCTGTGAGAGAGGGAACTTTATACTGTAGTGTGACAGTACCTCTTAATGTCCTGACCTGACCATGGATCTTTTTAAAACTCTATTTTGCTCCAGTTTCTACATATGGTAATGAGCAGAACTGCGAAGGTTATTATGAAGATCTGGAAAATGAGACCTAATAAAGAGGTTTCCACTCAAAAATTTAAAAAAAGCAGAAGTTAGTAAGCTAGCAAGTTTTGAGCAAATATAATTAGAAGAAAATCCATGCATAAATTCTGAAATTTTTCAAAACCTAATTACCCTCAACTATGTTCAAAAGAAATATTTGACTTTATTTTACATCTGAATTCCACCATCAGAATTACCCAACTGTCTAGGAACTATGTCATGACCAAGGGCCTCCAAACCCAAATATCAAACTGTATATACCAGAGACTATTCAAAAGAAAACTAAAGACACTGGGGAAGTACTTTTTGGAAGATAGACAATCTTAGCAAGCTAGATAAAAACGGAACTTTTCTCTTCTGCCCATTTACTTTCACTGTATACATCCGAGGACTTCCACATAGGAGAGGACTAGAGCTATCCTGTCCAGGACGGGCTCTGGTCCTGAGCACTGAATGAGGCTGGTCTGAACCAAATGTGCAGTAATTGGAAAATGCACACTGAGTTTTGAACACTTGAGTACAAAATAAAAGCAAACTATCTCAATTTTTTCATGATTATATTTTGAAATACCATTCTCAATATCTTAGATCAATAAAATCTACACCATTAATTTTCCCTGTTTCTTTTTACCTTTTTTTTTTTTTTAAATAAGACTACTAGAAAATTTTAAATGACATATGACACATGTTGGTTTGTGTTACGTTTCTACTGGACAGCACTGTGCCACACCAAAGAGGGGACGGAATTCCATACGTCATAAAGAAGAAACAGAGCATGGGGGAGGAGACACACACACAAACACACACAAACACTTCTGTTGTCATTATTTAAAAATAAAAACCCACTGCCTACTAAAATTAGATTCATTAAAATAAATATCTTCAAAGACGCAAATGAGCTGCATATGAACGTTGGGCAATGTAATCCATCAATAAGCATTCTTGGTTTACAACATTTCCCCACATGTCATCGTCCAAACAAATCAAAGAAATCAATTAAAAGTGGTTATGGAGTGTGAAGTCATCCTCTAAGTCAACCGCGGAGAGCGGTCTCTCTCCAGCTGCTCACTAACAGGCCTGGGACGTGCTCTCTTGTGTTTGCTGTGTCAACCCATCTGCAGTTACTGTCGGCAGACATGGAGGTGTGTAAGAACAAGACAACTGACAAAGTAGTGAATCAAGAAGACGGATGACACCGCCAAGATGCACCATCACAAACGACTACCGACAGCGGTAGATGTGGTCACGCTCTGTGCCGTGGGCTCTGCGCCCACGAAACGCCAGTTCACAAAGTGCAGGCAAGGTGTCACTGCATTGTTGTGAAGGCCGGCACGGGATGAAGGCCCCTGTCGCATTAGGCTTGCCTGCTTCCTCTGTGGGACCTGGAGGTCTTGGCCAGAAGCTGTCCAGGACTTCTACGGTCCTATCATGGTTAGGACTTTCATTTCAAAGTGACCAAAACTAAGGGTGAACTAGAGGAACAAGAAAGGGGGCTATGTTTTATTAGAGTGAAAGGTCCAAAGTACTTCAATTTCCGGCATCAAGACTGTGATGACTATTCTAGGGGACATAAAGGTGGCCAGCAACTCTGGACTTATGTTCCATCCTCTGTGCTACCTCCAGGTGTCCCAGAATTTTATTTCATTGGCTCTGATCCCCTGACATGCGCATCCCTACGAATCACTGTAGTCAAGGCTATCTGATCTGCTGACTGGTCGCTATGAACCATGGCACCTCCGCCCAAATTCCAAGGGCTTGGGGCAGAGGTGAGGAAGGTAGGTCCCTAAGGAAATCTGCAAGGTTTTTACCCAAAGACTGGGGAAAGAGATGCCAGAGAGACAAGAATCACAGATGGCCAGTGCTCTCTCTGAATCCCCATAGCTAACCTACACATAAGAAGACCTACTGATGAGTTTTTCCAATGAATGCATGCCTACGTGGATGCCTAAGGAAAATCCAGTTCCTCACGCATGCCCAACAGAAATGATGTGTGTATTTCTAAATGACCAGGATGTTCATTACATACGCCCATGTAACAAATTTTTATTACGTGCCTACTATTTTCCAGGGTCCATTCCTGCCACTGTAGACACAGCTGTGAACAGCAGAAACGAAGTACAGCCCTCAGAAAGCCGCTGTTCAGGCAGAGAGGGAGGTACGTGCAAGATAATAGAGTCTTTACTGTATGAGTGATAAAGAGGATGAAGAAGAAGAAAGCAAGTTAAGGGGATGGCGGAGTGACCAGTGCAGGGAAGAGCTTTCTGCAATGATGACATTTACACAGAGAACTGAAGTGCACAGGACAGGAAGGAAGGAAGTAGGTGAATATTTAGGGGAAGAGCATCCAATATGCAATCGGGGCATCTAGGGCCCTGAAAGGTGACAGAGGCCAGAAGTGCTGGAGGGCAGGGAGTGTACGATGGTAGAAAAGATAGGAAATTAAGCCAAAAGAGCCTGATCACATAGGGAGTTGCAGGTCGGGTAAGGAATTTGGATTACAAACTATGAGTCACAGAAAGCCATTAGTTGCCAGAGGAAAAAAGGTGAAATAATCTGGCCAAGTGTGAGAAACACAGATTATAGGGACACACGAGAGAAGGAGAACCATCAGACTAGAAGCTGCTATGAGAATCCAGGTGAGAGAGGAGAGCGGCGTGCGTCACAGTGGTGGCAGGAGAGGGGATATCAAGTAGTTGGAACTGGATATATTTTCCAAATACCCAATTCAGCTGGCCCACGGGCAATGAAATGAACAAGGACAGGTGCATAAAATCACCCACTATACACATCTGTGTTTAAACTGCTTGCCCACCATATTAAAAAGTAGTCACTCAATACTTATTTGTGTTCTCAAGGCGCTTTAAATGATACTTAAGTTGTAGGATTAATTTTGTTGCACTCTTACATGTTTATATTCCTGTCGCCATTACTCTCCAGCTTCACACTGGAATATCTTAGAATTTAGGAACCATATTACCATTTTTGTATCTCCATCGTCTCAACCACATAGGAGGCTGGAAATAAGTGCTTTGGTTTAGAAGGTGGGTGGGTGGAGGGGGGTGGTTGGCTGTAGAGATGGGTGGGTGGTAGGCAGGAGGAAGGAACAGAAGGAAAAGAAGAAATGTCAAGCAATTCGCCAGGCATACAAACCCCCAAATGACCCTAAAGAAGCTGGGTAATTTAAAGGATGTGGTTATTATAAAAGTACCAGGTACCACTGTGCTATACATTCTCATAGGGCAGGTCTATTCAAGGAAGGGGTAAAAGCAGTGGGCTCCATCATCAGGTCAGCTGATGAGTTGATTGCATATGAAAGAATGAGCTCCCTTATGCTGCATTCCAATTAAAACAGAGCTCTTTGCCTCCTCAAGTACAGTGAAGTTCAAGTATGTCCAACTACACGCGGTAGATAGAAAAATCCAGTATACCTTGACAAGATTCTCAGGCTTGAGTACACATTCATAAAACATAGAGAACATTCCAGAACTCATTCCAGAGCCGCCCACTATCCCCATTGTTACAGATCCACAGGATACAGAGATTTACAGAAGGTTGGCAGCAAACCCCGAAATGGAATCCACATTTCTAATCTACATCCACATGCATAGAACCCCCCTCCCTCTTTCCTTGTAAGAACGCAAGGGTAAAATTTATTATAAATATATCTGTTTCTATGGGGTGCCTGGGTAGCTCAGTCGGTTAAGCATCTGCCTTTGGGTCAGGTCATGATCCCAGGGTCCTGGGATGGCGCCCCACATCAGGCTCCCTGCTTGGCAGGGAGTCTGCTTCTCCCTCACCCTCTGGCCCTCCTCCCTGCTTGTGTGTACACGCTCTCTCTTTCAAATATATATATTTGTTTCTTCAGAGATCCATTTATTTTCAGCAGTCTGGGTTGGCATTCTGTGCAACTCAAAAGCAAATACACATCTTTAAAAAGATTTCCAGACTATCTTTCGCAATTGTCCAATCCACGCCCAGTCCCCATGCACCATTCACAGATGGTCTCCCCAGCAACATGCCTCAAAAGCAAAAATCATTATTGAATCATCATTATTACTGAAATCATCGCTTTTTTAAAAAAATATTTTATTTATTTATTGGACAGAAAGAGATGACAAGTAGACAGAGAGAGAAAGAGAGAGAGAGAAGCAGGCTCTCCGCTGAGCAGAGAGCCCGATATAGGACTCACTCCCACAACCCTGAGATCATGACCTGAGCCGAAGGCAGAAGCTTAACCCACTGAGCCACCCAGGCACACCTGAAATCATCACTCTTAATGACTCCGAAATCAACAGCAAGTACACTATGGAAGAAAGACAAACATACGTGAATACATTCTATAAAAGAACCCAGCATGTGACTGGGCGCTATCCATGATCCTCAGCCGGGGACAATCATACCCAAGGGACACGTGGCCATATCTGGGAGCACTTATCAGTCCTAACTGTGCAGTGCTCCTGGTATCTGCTGGTTAACAGTCAAGCGTCCTAAAATGCACAGGACATCTCTCACAAGGAGCCGTCCCTGCGGGTAGCATCCTGCTAAAAAAGCCGAGCTAAATTGTGAAAAACTTTCCTAGGCCATTTTCAACAGGCGGTATCTATGGACACTCACTGCTTCTCTTTGAACCCATGGTCTCACGTGCCCCAAAAGGTAGCATGAGCGTTTGGGGGTGATGTAAGAAGACCATAGCCCTGGAACCAGAAGGGACTTACCTTGTGACCCACCCACCGCACAGTCAGCACTGGAGAATGTCTCTGTGTTACGTTTTTACTGCCGCATAACAAATCACGAGATACGTAGCAGCCTAGAAATCACAGTCATTGATCAGCTCGCGGTTCTGCAAGCCAGAAGTCTGGGCACAGCATGACCAGGTTCTCGGCTCTGGGTTCCCCAAGGCCTGAATCAGGGGTCAGCCAGGGCTCCTTCCTCCCCGGAGGCTCTGGGAAAGAATCCACTTCTAGGCTCATTCAGCTAGAGGCCATTCTGGCTGCTAGGGGCCGCCTGCCTTCCTGACCATGTGGACCCCTTGATCTCCAAAGCCAGCAACGGAGACTCTCACATATCAAATCCCTTTCGCTGTGAACCTCCTTGACGTTTCCCGATTCTGTAGGATCATATGATGATCCATGATCGGGTTAAACCTTCCTGGGAAATCTCCTTATCTTAAGGTCAACTTATCTGAAGCCTTGATGACACCTGCATGACCTCTTCCCGGCAGTACCTGAATTAGCGAGTGGATGAGTAACTGGGAGGGCATCTGTGTGCTAGATTCCCAGATAGTTGATAATTTCCCAAAGCTGAGTGAAGGTTACATGGGAATGCTCTGTGTTACATGGGAATGCTCTGTGAGCAAGAAGTTGCTCATTTTTGCAACTTCTTGTGAGTCTAGAAGTATTTCAAAATATAAAAATGTCTTCAGAAAGAATAATTCTGCTGAGATTCCCAGATAGTTGATAATTTCCCAAAGCTGAGTGAAGGTTACATGGGAATGCTCTGTGTTACATGGGAATGCTCTGTGAGCAAGAAGTTGCTCATTTTTGCAACTTCTTGTGAGTCTAGAAGTATTTCAAAATTTTTGAAGTATTTCAAAATATAAAAATGTCTTCAGAAAGAATAATTCTGCTGAGATCCCATAACTAGTAAGGAAAAGCGATGGGCTTCTAAAATCTCACACATTCTAACATGCCATCCGCCCTCTAAAACTACTGCACAGGCATTTCTAAAGTGACCGCGCTTCTGGAGCTGCTGGCATTTGTCGGGACCAGGGGCTCTCAATCTGGACTGTGCAGGAGAACCAGGTGGGGAGCCATGAAAACACACATGCTCGGGCCCCAGCCCCAGATCTTCGTCCTCAATTGTTCTGGGGTGGGATCTGGGCATCTTTTTTTTTTTTTTTTTTAAAGCTCTCTATGCTAAGAATCACTGATTTATGTGGAATTTAAGAAACAAAACAGAGGATTATAGGGGAAGAAAGGGGAAAAATAAAACAGGCCAGAATCAGAGGGACACAAACCGTAAGGGACTCTCAATCCTAAGAAACAGACTGAGGGCTGCTGGAGAGGAGCGGGTGGGGGCTGGGGTAACTGGGTGATGGGCATTAAGGAGGGCACGTGATGTAATGAGCACCGGGTGTTCTATAAGACTGACAAATCACTGACCTCTAGCTCTGAAGCTAATAATACATTATATTTTAATTAACTGAAGTTAAAAAAAAAGAATCACTGATCTAGACATGATTTAATCATTGTTACATATGCAGGATTAAAGAGAAATTAGTACTTGCTTTACACGCAAAAAGAATCCTTTTAAAGGCATGGAATTTGTTTTGCTTTAATGCATCTCACTCAAAAATGTCTGTAAAGCCCTGAGATAAGACACCAAGACATAGGAAAATGTAGGACATACATATCTATGTGTGTGTGTGTGTGTATATTATGTGTGTATAATATTACACACATACATATAAAGCATATATAAAGAATAAGAGTGCAATTAAGCAGTCTTTTCTCTCCACCACATCACTGTGTTGCCTAAAACAGACCTATACTCCATAATCAACTAGGGGAATAATTGTGTTCATTGCCTATCAACAGGGAAATTAATTTGGGGTAACTCTTCATTTGCCTCCCGGAAGTGGCAAAGAACACTACGAAAGGGAGACAAGGAATCATAAAATCACAGAATGAACTCACAGACACTGAAAAGCAGTGTCTGTGTCAGGTTTTTACTGCTGGAGAGAGAACTTGGGAAATCACCGGAGAGATAATCTCCTTTTACTAGCTTATGTCAGTCCCTTTCAAGTGCCGTCTCTCAAGTAAGGGTGGCCGACTTCCAGTAAATGAGTGGTGTGCGTGACATAATTTATATTAGAAAGCATGCCCCCTTGACGGGTAGTGGTAATAAGGGCAGATAAAATATTCCGGAGCTCGGTGGCATGAATAAGCAATGAAAAGAATTCAGCTGCAAATGAAATCCCTGGCTACTTCAAAGGCATCCCTTCAGGAGAGGTGAGCCTGCCGTCCGTCCAGAGGCAACGCTCTCACCAGACCTGCGTTCCGGCCTTTGAGTGTACTCTGCCCTGTAACTGGGTAGAGAAACCGTGGGAGCAGGCCTTAATGGAAACAACTGGACGTAACTGACAGTGAACTCCTGGGTTTGCGGGCAGAGACCGCTGGGAAGCCCGGGAAAATGGTTTTGGTCACCAAAGCCTTAATGGGCGGTGCTCCTTGGGCCTGTTTCTGTTTGGACTTGGAATTAATCAGCACCACTTTCTCGTCAACTGGTTTTTTGTTTTTTTTTTTTTTGGTTAACGGTGGGAAACGGTGCAATTTTACCAGGACATCTGCTCTGCTGGAGAGAACCATTCTCCTAAAGTGACTTTCTTAGGGTCACAGAAAACAAAGGTGAAATGAGTTCATAGGAACTTGGCATGATTTTCCACCAAGGTGATAGCCAGTGACGTTGGGTGGCTAATGTCACTCTCTACAGGGAAATTTCTGGCCAGAGCTAATGTCTAGTATGGGTTTGGCACCACCGTTTTTCCACAAAGCAGGTCTCTCGGTGTCTGTCCCTTTCATGGAATACAGAATTGCATACAACTAAGAAGACCCACCAATATATGTGTTTTCTTCAGCTGCAGCAAAAAGCTGGACACAAACCCATTAACCAGAAGGGAATGATTAAATACACAGCAGTTAAAAGAATAAGACAGATGTACGTGTACTGATAAAGAAGGAACTCCAAGATATACATTATTTTCACACATCAAAAAACATGCATCAAGAAAAGTGTTGGCTAATACAATTTATGTACATTTTAAATGTGAACACAAGTATGTGCATACGTGTGCGCGCACGCACACACACACACACACACACCTAGATGTAATAAACTCGGGTTTCAAAAGGAACTTCAAAGCATTAACTGCAGTCTCTGGCTCGCTGTCCATCATCCCTGACTTCCTTCCATGCACGAATTCACATATCAACACGTAAGTGAAGACCTAACTTGGTCTTATTCGGATATACAGATGAAATGGGCATGGCCCTCTAAGGCTTAGAGAGAGAGGAGAGAGCAAATAAAGTCCAGAGCTCCGGACGCTTGCTCTCCCGTGGGACAGAGGTTACGTTGGGGCGTCACCGCTGAGTAAGGCGCATGAGACCCCAGGTGCCCAAGGCAAGGCTGGCCTCCTCTCCAGAGTGCAGAAGGTCCTGCTTGCAGAAGGAAGACTAGCAAGGTCTAAGAGCTGAGTCAGACAAAGACAACAGTGATGCCATCCCTGGGCACTGCGGACCCAGCCTTGCTGAAAGCTAGCCATTCTAACACAAGGCAGGGGGGTGGAGGTGGGAAGCATGAATTCAAATTATTTCAGAGCCAAAAAATGTATATTTTTTTATGCTTCACCTAGTTTGAGATGGAGTTATTCTACTCGCCAGGGAAACTTCTGGGATGTACAAACAAGAACAATCCGTTTCAACTCACAGGGACCACCCCTGCCCGCCCCCCATTAGCATACACGCCGGCGGATGGGGGTTAGAGCACGGACAGTCACACTCCCGAGTCGTGATGCATTCCGCAAAGCAGAAACGATTGCCCCAAAGAGGGTCCAGCAGTCCTGTTTCCCCTGAAAAGATTCTTCGGGGATGCGTTTAGGACACTAATGGAGTCAAGAGCGCCTGCTGGGTTGAGGCCATCTGTGAAGCTTGTCCTTTCCTTCCCTCAAATGGACACCCAGGCTCTACCCAGGACCCACGGAATTCTCTGAGGGAGGGCCCGAATGTCAGAGGCTGGGGGTTTGTTTCCAAGTGCCTGGGTCTTCTGGAAACTCGTGGAGGTATAAAGGCCACTTAAGACCTTGAATACCCATATGCTCACTGGCAGTTAAATGTTATGAAGGCCCCAGCCTGTGTCTTAGCTGAATTCTCCTCTCCACGGCTCCAGTTTTAATAACTCAGGAAGTGCTCAATAAATAGAAACTATTATTATTATCTTGGCGAAAGCTTTCCCGCCTGTGGGTGGTAAGGAGCATGGGCATTAGCCAGCTTTGGAAACTCCTTTATGGAAGGAGGTTAGCAAACATGACGATTATGCCTCTCTCGTCACCACTACTAACATTATGACTGTGGACTAGGCGCTGTTGTAAGCATTGCACGTAGGGCATTTTTCTTCCAATTCAGCATCCATAAGCCCCGTTATCCCCATCTTACCAATGAAGGAATTAAGCACAGAGAGGATCAGGAATTTGACCTGAGCTGTGCGGTGAGCAGAGGCCAGAGCTGGGACTTCTCTAAGTCTGAGCTCGAAGCCAGCACCCCGCACTCCTGTAACCTACGTGCCCCAAGCCCAACCTTTATGGATCTGTGGATCCTTCCTCTTTGATTCTTCAGCTTTCTCTTGTTTCCTTTCGTCATGGTAGATAATGCAGGGGTGACCTCCGCCCACAAAATCTCCAGACACCCTCAGTAGGACGTTACCACCACCAGGAGCCCTTTTCCTTGAGGAGGTTCTAGAACGACAGCCACTTCCTTCCCAGATCCCCTCCTAGTCCAAAGTCAAGAGTAACCAAGGACGGAGCACCCAGTGCGTATGAGGCTCAGCCCTCCTCGTGAGTCACTGCAGTCCCCGGAGAAAGAGAGAGAGGAGGAGAGAGGTACCGTCTGCGTTACAGATGAGAAAACAGGTGTGGGGCAAGGCGGAGAGCGCGGCACTCACAATTCTGGAGCTTGGGGGCGCGCTCCTGCAGGGCCACCCTCTGACAGGCAGAGAGCACGGGGGAAGGGTCAGCCCTTCGCCCTCCCGTGGGAGCACCCCCCAAATCAGCCTTGGGATCCTGGTCTCTGGCAAGAACCTCAGCTAGGTGTTCAAAAAAGAGATTGGCCAGCATTTTGCTAAAAGTACTGCTACGAGCAAATAATTGTCTTCACAAATCACCTCTGAAGAGTAGCCAAAACCAAACCAAAACAAAACAAAACAAAAACACCACTTTTTACCCTTGATGAATCAGGAACCTAAGAAAACATCTCCGATTTGGGAAAGCCTGTATCCAAAAAACGTATCAATACAGCCCCGTCTAACCCTTCATTTCGCATGCTCCTCTCAAGTCCCGAGGGAGTGTATGTAATTCAGCAAACCCCCACCTAGCTAACAAGGCCCCACAAAGCAGGAGAGCCTGGTCTCTTTTGGCCTGTCTGGACTAAGGTCATTTAACTTCAACCCTTTTATGAATGGAAACCAGCTTTCTAAAGACCGCTGGGCAGGCAGTGACCAGCGCCAGACACCTCAATGGCCGAGACTTGTGAGTCATAAAATACTTCTGAAAAGCGGAGATCAAAGCGTCCCTCCGGCCTATTGAAACCCAACCGCTTCCAAAGCTCCTTGCAGGGACCCAGGCTCTCTGGAGGATGGGTCCCTGCAGTCGCCATCTAAAAGGGCCACCGGTGAGAAAGACACGAGGACACTGGGGCAGCCAGCCATGCAGGAGAAACACCACTTACGGTTTCATTGCTGGGGACAAAGAGAAGAGAAACGAAAGGAAAACTAAAAGGCAAAATCAGGCGGTGTGTCAGGAATGGAAGCTGGAGGGATCTCCTGCAGCCTTGATCATGGCACGCTTTCCACGGAGCCCCTGATGCGTCTCTGAGGCCCCTGATCAGAGACGACTGAAGACACCAGCAGACCACGCCACCACTCTAGCCGGCTGGGCGTTGGCGGAGGTTATACATGACAGTAAAGTACCAAGTACCGTTAGTACAGATCTGGGCAGGAAAGCAAGATGGGGGACGTTTCGGTATGGCTGGTCTTTAGCTCTTCACACGGTGAATGGAGTCTGGTGTTGAGGGTTTGTTCAGCAAGAGGTGCATTGCCCTGGTAATGAGGTCTAACAGGTACCAAGAAAGTGCGATGCATCTCAAGATGTAGAAGTTGCTCTTTCATGGTGAAGGCAGAAACCTGGACAAGTGGCTGATGCCAGTGCCTTGAAGAGGGGAGGTGCAGCCCAATTAGTATTACAATCCCATCTCCTGGAGCTTCACAATGCATATTAGCATAGTAAAAGGTGTGAAATGTCTCACAGGGAAGACCTTGTTAATTGAATTTAAACCTAAGGTTTCCCTTACTCTGTGGGAGTATCTGGCCATGAAACCACATACATCATCATGAGATCCTTTTCTCCCCGGAGCATCTCACACCAATTAGAAATCAATACGTGATATATCTTTTTGGGGTGGGGGGGAAGCATCACTTTGATTTTCTTGTCACTACCAGCCTGTGAAGAGATGTTCCTCGGGACAAAAAAATGTTCTGTGACCAAATAAGTTGGGAAGGTTCTAGGTGTAAACAAAGGCCTTTAAAGTAGGGCAACTTTAAAGTTCCTAATATGCTAATATGCACAGTAAAGCTCGGAGACGTGGAGTTAGCACTAATTTGACTATGCTTCCCCCATTTTTAAAACCCTACTCCATGAACATTTTCTACAAACTAGAATACGGCATCCAACTTGTTTACAACTCTACCCACCGTGCCTGAACAGAATCGCATCAATAGTTGTTGAATAAAATGATCATTCAGTGTGTCCTTTAAGTCAGCTCTTAAAATAGGACATTTCCATTAAGTTTCAGAAATGGGATCGGTGTCTCAAACCAACAGCATTTTTTTTTTCCAACAGCAATCATTTAAAAAAAATCTGCCTATACGTTCATTGTCTTGATCCAACGGTTCTCTAATGTTAGTATGCATTAGGAGCCATTTGGAGAATTGAAAACACGCATTCCTGAGCTTAGCCTCTTTGACCTTCTGTTGTGGGTAAAGAAATTCACATTTTCAACACCTCAGGCAAAGTCAAGGCAGCTGATCGCAGGCACTCTGAAAACACAGTCCTAATGAAAAGGAGCTCTAGGGTGAAACGTTTTTTGGGCAGAAAGGCCTTTTGGATCTCCCAGGATATAGGAAGACACACACAAATTTGTTCAATCGTCTTGAAAGACAGAACTAAGAAATACAGGGGAAAGTCATGAGAAGGTCGGTGGTGGTTTGACATCAAGAAGGCTATCCCAACAATGAACCTGGAGGTAATGACCTTCTCCTCACTGTGATGGTCAAGGAGGGGCGAGATACAGAAGAAGGGATGTACATGGCAGGTGGTGATTAGATTAGGTTAACTGTGACCCCAAGATTCTGCAGCCAAGGCTGCAAACCCGGACACCTTTCCCCAGAGTGCGAGACAGCCTGCTGTAGGGGGCGGTGGTGAGCTGGAGCACACATGCCCCTGAGGACAGGTGCTCAAAATTTTAAAAAAAAGTTATCCTGCCCAGGAGTCACAGTGGGCAGGATTTGCTCGGGGAAGTTTGCAATTTCTGTTTTGACTATTATTCTAGACAAAATAACAAAATAACAGGTAAATAACTACCTGCTCAACTTCCGAATGAGGTTAGTCCTTTCAGTTGTGGGGAGAGGAGGGCATTTTAAGAAAATATTTTAAGCACAATTTAATTCTGAACTATTGAGGGAAATTCACTGCCAGAGAAATCCTCCCTGGAATACATAGTATACAGGTAGGCAGGCCTGTACCTACACATGTATTTTACTATTACGACCCTCCTTTGTTTCCCCACTCTCTCCTGGGGCTTCCCTGGCAATTCAGATCACTGTTAGTTCTCCCATGGGTTCTTTGTTCTTGAAGGGTGACCTACTGGCCTGATACACCTGCATGCCCTCCAGGAGGTTGCTATAACCCCTACGGGCATTCAGATGCCAGACGTCCAGCTCCTCGGCAGGAGAAACCCTGGTGTAGACACTTCCAGCAGAAGAGCCTCTACTTCTCAGTCTCCATCATCTCGTGTCAGCTTCTGGGACAACACAAGAAGAATTGCTCGCCTCCTTTAACATGTTAACTCCAAGGAGTCTCTCCAAAAAGCATCTAGAGGTTTATCCCTCTCCTGAACTCTTCAATCATTCACTGTTCTGAATACGTGATAGTAATTGCTAATTAACTTTAGTGAAGATATGAACCCCTTGTTTGGCCAAAGAAGCAGGGCCAAAGTGTTCTAGGTGGCCGGAAGGATGAAGACATTCTTGCTCCTGCCATGATTCTTTCTCTCCATCACCATCTCTCAATGTTCCTAGTCAAGTGTCCCCTCCCTGAGCTCAGCTGATCTCACGATGTTCACTGCTACTGTCTGATAGTGTTTCACAAGCAGATCAATGTGTTGTTAGAGATTCAGAGCCATGACAACAGAGATGTTAAGTCAGCAAAGCAGTGTTTTTGCTCAGAACTCTTGTATCCATTTACAGAGAAAAGGAAAATAAAACCATAATGTAGGCCGGAAACATGTATACTCTATGTCCGTGTGATACAGAAAGACCACAAAAGAGAAGACACAAATGGCTGAGAAGTGTAAGAGATGGCTCAGCTCCAGCAACCATTAAGACAACACAAACCAAACCCATATAACGTGGTACCACTTCACACCCGTCGTTTCAGCAGCTCTAACGGGAAACACAGACAATAGTAAGTGTTGGTGAGGCAGTGCAGCACCTGGAACTCCCATACGCTCCCATCGCAGGGCGAATTCGTACAGCCAGACCCACCAGCTCACTGTTAGGCAGACTTCCAACAGAATGTCCACATGCTCACCAAGAGGCATATCCAAAAGTGCTCAGCAGTACTCCAGAAGCGCCCACCCCAAAAACAACTTAAACGTCCACCTACAATATACGGCAACACCGTGAAATAGTCCTTAAGAGGAATACGGTATAATTTTACTTACGTAAAATAGTCAAAGAGGCAAAATTAAGCTAAGTTAGAAGTCAGGATAGCGGTTACCTCCCGGTGCAGGGGGAAGTGACTGAGAAGGGGACACAGTGGGGTCTTGCGGGGGCACTGGTAGTGAGGGTCTTGTTTCATCTCATTGGTGGTTACATGGGTGCGAAGTTTGATTTTTGCATTTTTCTGTATATACGTTTTACATTTTTCTTATATATACATTATACCTCAACACAAGGTTATAAAACTTAATTCTGAGTGGTGACCGGTTTCTTAGTTGGACTTCCATTCTTTTCTGTTTTTTTCTTGTTGTTTTCTTCTTATCACGTATGGGTCTATGGGTTCGTGTTACCCTTGCTTGGCAGGGTCATGGAGACGTGGGTAATGCAGTGGGGAGAAGCTTGATTCTTTCCCTGCCCCACAGCAAGCGGGTCTGGCCAGGGTCAACAAATCAGATCATCAGAGTCAGATGCCTAGAGATGGCAGTAGTCTGAGAAATTATTTTACGTAATTCAGGAGAGAAAACTGAGACCAAGAGAAGTTATTTAACGAAGGACATGTGACTGGTCTGTTGAGCAGTGGGGACAGAATCTGAATTTCATGATTCTAATTCACGTCGACCTTACACACAGGCAGAAGTGGCTGTCAGTTACTTCTAACACACCCATCACAATTTTTACATCACGATGGAAAATTGTAATTTGCCTCATTCCTAGGTGTTCTGGGATCATTTGCTCCGTGTGAATCTCCTCCTTAGGAGAAATCACCTGACATCTAATAATATGAGGCAAGTGATCATTGGTAGAGAGTGGAATCCCAAGAGAAATCAACATCAAGTGGCTAAGTTTTGCTGAAACTAGAACAGCAACAGGGTGATTATTCCCTGCCAGGAACTGCTGTTTTCCGTGGAAGCATTTTCCCTGGAAGAAGTCACTTAATCCCCACAACCCTGTGATGTAAACCCCCTTATTATTCCCATTTTAGAGATGAAGACACTAAGACACACAGAGGTTAATAACTTGCCCAAGGTCCTACTAGTGAGTGCTGGGGTGCAATGGCTCAGAACAGACTGCTCTCAACCACTGTGTTACGTGGACTGGGCTAGTCCAAGCCACTATGGTGAGATGCCCAACCTCCTGAACGCGCCAGGGCACTGGAACAGACAGAATAGCGGGAGAAATGGGAGAATGCCCAGAAACGAGCAGGAGACTCATCACAACCACAACCAAGTCAAACAAAACTCCTAGGATTCACGTGTGTGTGTGTGTGTGTGTGTGTGTGTGTGTGTGTAACCATGTCAGAACATATAGGTCATCAGTGAGTCATACTGATCGTCTAAAAGGATCAAGCCTAGTTGAGACTTCTTAAATCTTTGCTTTGCCCTATAATTCATGGATTACACCAAAGACTATCAGAACTCTGATGAAAGGTGTTACCTAAATTTCAGGCCATGATGTGAAAAAGAAGTTAAATAATAAAGTCTTGACTAGTGAAGGACGTGGGAGTTTTCATTCACAGGAACCTACGCCAGCCCCTCTTGGTCTGTGTCCTGATGCACCAAGTCCATTACCAACTACATCCTCAAATGGGCTTTCTCACGCTTTCCTTCTTCCGGCCCTGCCAGGAGCATGACCACGGGGGGTCTCAACAGACAGACACTCCGACGTCTGTTGAAGACGCTCGTCAATTGCAATGAACCCGGAACCCCGTTTACAGCCTCACAGACTTCACTGAACCCTGAGACAAGCAGCCTTTACACCAATACCCTTGGCCTGGAGCTCCACTGTTGAGGATTCCACCGAGAGGAAAGAACGCTTAAAGTGCCTGCACGCCGGATGCCACGCTCAAGCCCACCAGCCCTCAAGCACACCACATCACACTCTAAAAGGATGCCTTATGTGCGCAGGACACAAACAGATTAGTTAAAAGAAAACAAAAGGCCTCCCTTCCACGGTGAAGGTTGGGCTTCACTGGGCGGCCGAACACAATTTTGCATTGAAATACAGTTTTCCCATTTCAAAGCAACGTAGAGGCAAGCAGCTTGTTAGATTTATATAATGCCTGGGTCTCCCAAGACTTTTACAAAGCGAATGGCATCCATCAAATTAATTTCCTTGGGGAGCGTCTCAAACATGGAGAATAAAGAGGCCCAGACCATTAAACATCAAAAGAATGTTCTAAATGGTAATTAAAGTTCTATTCTATTTTCTTTTTCTGGGAGCAGATTAGATTAATTCAATTGAGAATATTATAAGTATCAAAGCTGACAGTGTGAATGTGTCGAGTTGGCTGGAAGAACGCTTAATATTGCAGACATCTGTTCATTCAAGTTACACAAAACCCACGAACGAGGGAGTCGCCCCCGAGCGTGGGGTACTTACCAAGCCGGCACACGTAGACACAGCGACGGAAGAGGAGCTGTCATTTCTGATAAATCCCTGATAGAAACATCGCCGCACTGCGGGTTCCCGCGTCTCTGAAGCACCATCTTTTCCAAGTACCTGGACAATAAAGTGACTGCTCAAAATCGCCGAGGGCTTAAGTTCTAAATGTAGTTCCTGTCCAAATGCTGAAAATCGGTAATGCAGGGAGCTGCTGGCACTCTGCGCCGATCGCTTTCTCCTGCCGTTGTGCAAAATGTCGTGTGAAATATATGACCCGCCCGAGTCCACTTCTACCGGCGTGACAAAGACGTAATCTGCAATGGGAAAGGTTTCGCTGTCAGCACCCAGAACCCACAGTGCCAAAGGGTCCCCCTGCAACAGGCTGGCAGAGAACAAATGCGCAGCTCAAAGGTGGCTTTGTTCCCATCGACATGCACCTAGATCCACAGCAATTCAGGGAGGCTCAGGACGACGGGAGCTCTGTGGCCTGTGCAAATGAGCTCTGTGACAGTAATTCCTACAGAAATGAAAGTCAAGCACAGGCTTCGTGAATGTCAAGAATGCTGGAGGAAAAATGCCACAACTCTCTCTCATGGTCTGCACAGAGACAGATGGACTGAGTACATGAGTCAGAGACATCCATACATAAAAAGTGATGGGGGGGGATAAGTGTAAGACCACAAAAGGAGAGAAAAGAACAATCCCCCCCCAGATTAACATCTTCGTGTTTAAACTAAATTGGGAGCGTTTGGGGAGGCTGAGTTTAAATTTCAAATGGTAACTGACAGTGCTGAGTAACTTGAAACCATCTCAGATAACGAGCACCTACCAGCAGCTTCATATTTCCGATATTAACTATATGTGATAATAAAACCCCAGCACCTGTACAGCTCTGAACATTTCACTCCGAGCTTTTACAGGGACAACCCCATTTCACTGTAAACATAAAATATAGTGGATGCATAAAAAATGCCTCAAAATTGTCAGAACTTTCCTATAGTGTCTGATGTTTAAGATTGCTCAGACATGTTGGTGGGGGAGTGTCAGTCAGGGGACACCTGGAAAGGCATGTTTCAAAATACTTTCCCCCTTGCTCTCGAGAACAGCACTAATTCCTGCTTGTTCTAAAGGGGAGGAGCTTAAAAAAAAACACACTATTTGCTGCTGGAAAATTGAAACATGCACATTGTTTTCTATCGCAAAACGTGGAAACTGAAAAGTATCATCACAAAATGATTTGAGGCATGCCTTCTGCGTGTTCAAACACACTCTGCGTTTCCACTTTCTAGGCACAGAATGGGAAACTAATTTGGAAAGTGTTTAGAAAGATTCCAAATAACGAAGAGGCATGTTTGAGTCACTTGGGTCCTTGGTTACTGGAGGAGGAAAAGAAAGAGGAATTTCCCTTTTCCCCAAATAGTCAACAACCAAATAAGAAAAGCTCAGGAAAGAACAGAAGCCCTGTAGCTAACAGGAATCGATGTGGGATATTCTAACTGCGCCTACGTTTGGGGGTGGGGGGAATCCCAACAGGATCATAACTTTCAGCTGTTTTCTTCTGTATGAACCATGTGTGACCCTTATTGCTTGAGCAATTCCCATTCTCACAATGGACTTTATATCTTGCCTCTCCCATTTTCTCCTTGAGTCCTTTAACTAGAAATACTATCTAACTGACACACGTCTTTAAAAACAACAGGAAAACTTTTTTTCCTCTCTTAATCTTAAAAAAAAAAACAAACCCACTAAGCATGCCATAGACGATTTCTCTTTCAAAAATCTGCTATGCTGCTTTATAGGTAGGCGACTCTTGATTAAATCCAACTTTTTCTTAGCAAAAAACCACCTCCTTCCTCCACCATACGAAAAGCTAAGCGTGAAAACCCCGCCTGCATGTGCTCTAGTCTCTACAAGAAGTTGTTTCTTACCTCCTTGCCCAAACCGACCCCAAACTCTGCCTGCTTCTACGTAGGAGGCCATGGGGTAGCCTTATCCAGCCAGCCTTCCACGCACTCAGCCCACAAAGACCCCTGCCCAAGACACAGCTACAAGTTTGTTTCCAAGGGGAGAACGAGCAGGTGGATGGTACTACTCAGCCCTGGACAGAGAGAGGCAGTCAGAGTCTCCTGCAGGGAGTGATCTAATCGGTCAGCTCGGGGACCAAGTAAAGATGCGGTCTGGAAACTATACATGGAACAATGAGGGGTTGTTTTAGAAAACGCAGTCAGCCCCTCTGAGTGGACAAAAAGTGAATTTCTCAAGAGTTAATTCCTGGCTCTCCCCTGTCCCCTCACTCACCCACATCTTCCCAGCCTTTACTCCATGTCTCTGCCATGCCCCGTCTCCCCAGTATGCCTTGCTCTCCCACAGCAGCGGCAGATAACCCCGCGTGGCTAAAAATTCTAGAATCTGGGTTGGACATCCAGGTGCTAGACACCTGGATCGGCTCTTCTCCTGTAGCTGGTGGGTGCCAACGAGAAATTAAATAAATGACAGACCGGGAAGGTGTTCTGGGACCCCGCAGTTGGGAACCTCGGAAGAGATAAAGGCCCCAGAGACCTCAAGCTACCTGCTCTCCTCTCTCTCAAAGCAGTTTTGGGGAACTCGTGACACAAGGGCAGGCGAAAGCAGAAAAGCAAAGGCAGATCAGGAACACAAACGGGCAGAAAAGCGAGGAGGCCAGAGGGGGGAGGGGAGGGCTCACAGTTTTTTCATCTTCCACCAAGAAGTAGTTCCTGCAGGCTTTCCCAAAGGAGGAAGGGAATGAGGAAGGTGCCTTTTGATATCAACCATCTCGTCCACTTCCTAATTTCTCACCATGGCAAGGATTTTTTTTTTTTTTTTAAACAAGCCATCTGTGAACGAAGGAAAGTACTGTTTTCTCATTTATGGGACTTACAGCTTGAGGCACTGATTCTTTTGATAAGTTCAGAGTCCTTGCCACATCCCCACCACCCCCCGCCCCCAAACAGGAGCCCCTTCCAGGACGCGCGCACACCTGCCAGGTTGGGGAGGAGGGCGGTGGCAGGCGCCTTTCTACTTTTCTCTCTTTTCGGGGGAAAGAAGGGGCAAGCGCCTGGAAAGGTCCTTCTAGGGGTGGGAGCAAATACGAACCAACGTTTAATCCGCCGCCGCCGCCGCTGCTGTCACTGGCTAAGGCTGCGGCGACCGACGCACAGCAGAGGCAGCACAGCTGGAGCGCCTGCAAGAGAAAAGGGGACACCGCGCGTGAGGAGGCGCGGCGGGGCTTGCGCCGGGCGCCCCCTGCCCCCCGGTCTCGGCGCGCCCCGCGGCGGGCACCTGCCTTGGCCACGCGCCCCAGCCCCGCCGGACCCCAGGGCGGGCCCGAGCGGGCGGCGGGGAGGGCGCACGCGAGCAGGAGGGCGCACTCCATGGTCAGGTGCGGGCGCGGCGGCTGCGAGCGGCCGGACGCGGCGGGCGGAGCGCACTGGCCGCGCGCATTCTCCCCGCCGGCCCCGAGCGCGGCGCTCCAGGTGCGGCGCCAGGTGGGAGCCGCCGCCGCTCACATCGCGGGTCGCGCGCGCCGGGGCCTCCCCTCCTCCGGCCGCCCGCGCGCCCTCCCTTCTGCCGGCGCCGGCCCGAGGAGCTGCCTGCCTGCCGCTCCCGGGGGCGACGGGGGCTCCCCGGGCCCGGGCTGGCGCGCGCCTCCGAGCGCAGGCGGCCGGCGGACTCTGTCCGTGCCTGCCCGCCCGCTTGCCCGCCAGTCTGTGCGTCTGTCTGTCTGTGTGAGCGTCTGAGGCTCCCGGGGAAAGCAGCGCCAGCTGGCTCCCCCGGCGCGCCGAGCCGAGCGCCCGCCTCTCCACCGCACGGTGATTGGCGACCAGCGGCTCCCGGGCCCGTCCGAGCCCCCGGGCTGGTGCAAGGGCGTGGGATCCCCGGCTCCCGCTCCGAGGGAGGAGGCGGAGGGGGAGGGGAGGTGGGGGAGTGGAGGGGAGGGAGGGGGGAGCGCCCTGGGTCAGGCTTGGAAAACGTAATTTAAGTGCACCGCGGGCTGAGCGGAGAGGGGGCAGGCTCAGGTAAGTGGCGCGACTCCTCTCGGTGCCTGTGCAGACTTCTCTTGGACAAGTCTTCCGGCGAGACGGCCCACGTATTCGGCGTTCTCAAAGCCTCCCAAGTACCAGGTGCTACCCAGGCCCCTTGTCTCATTTACCTTGGGCCCTATCATTGCAAGGTGGGAATTATCAACCCCTCGAGAAAGACGAGGAACCTAGGCTCAGCTGGGCTCAAGAGAGCCTAGCTACCCAAGGAAACCGTGAGCGCTGGCAAATCTAGGGGAGCCTGGAAGGCTGGAACCCTGAGTCTGGTCGCAGCCTGCCCCGATGGCGGTGGCCTAGCCGCTTCTCCTCTTTCTTCTCCCTGTGACCCTGCCTCCAGCTTCTCAAGACTGAGTCCTGGCCCCAAACACTACAATTCCCAGAACTCAACCACCACAACCGTGCTGCCATCCCCGTGAATGTGCAGCTCACTTCCTGCGTGCCCGCAGGCCTGTTCATCTACTCGATACACTTACTTGATCTTTGGATCCCGACTATGTGCACAGATGAACGGAATATAGTCTAGGCCGGGGGGAAAGGCTCTCACATGCCAGAACCCAGATGATCAGAAATACTATAAAGGAACAGAACAGGCTCCTAAAGTAGAAAGAATAACAGCTCTATCCAATTTAGCTAGGGGTGGGGATAAGAGTGTGTCAGATGTCTCTTCCGAGCTGACATTTCAAATAAAACCAAAGAGAGTGCTAGTTCTACAAGCGAAGAGAGGAACAAGGTCTTGTGTGTCAGCGGAGGGGGCACAACAGAGGTGAAGGTCTCCAGACACAAAAAGTGCTCGCCCTGGTGAGCGAGTTACAGGCCAGGGGGAGAGACAGAGAGCGGAGGGCCAAGTCACCAGGACCTTCTAGACTGCGGGAAGCACATAGGAGTCTGTTAGATTTAAGACGTGAGAGAGAGAGTGAGAGAGAGGGGAGGGGAGCATTATCTCTAATACAGAGCCTCTGAGCCGTGGGGATCAGGACTGGAGTTGCTAAGGTCGGGCCAGAGGGGAACTGGTAAGCAAACTCACTAGAATCAACGTGAGTAATGAGGCATCCTGGACCAGGATGGTAGCAGGAGAGGGAGACGTGGACCCTGCTGCAGTCCTAAGAGTACCAAAGTGGTTAAGATGAGGTCCAGGTCGCAGCTTAGGACAAGTGACAACTCAGTATGCATAGTCTGTTTCCCTGGACACGGCAGCGAACAAGGTGACCCCCAGGCTGCCCAAGCAGAGCCCTCGTGCTGAGAATGCCTTTGGGAAAGGCCACACAGTGAGGAAATCCAGGTTGAACAAACCAGCAGGGCTTCCCAACATAATGTTTCAGTTCTAGTGGCCTCCGCTCTATAATGTGAAATGGGAGTAAACACGAGGTATCAGAGAGGTAGCTCAAGGGTTGACTGTATTTTCCTCAGCACTTTATATGTGGGCTTTAAAAGTGAGAACAGAGGATACACTGCATTTCTGTTACTTCATACATCTGATGTCAGATTTTAATGTGCATCACTATCACCTGTGATGCTGGCTTACTGTGCACATTCCTGGGCCGTGCACCATGGAAATCCTGATTCAGCAGATTTCGTGTGGGGCCCAGATATGCATTTGTAGCGAGCACCTGTGGGGGCTCCTGATACTGGTGACTTCTGTGCTTTATGTGGTCTCAGTAAAGAACTGGACACCAAGGGGGTGGAGGCCTCCTCTTGAACCTGATGTAAGTGGCTTCTCCCCCACTGGTTTTCCAGCTGTCTTCCAAACCCTAGGAAACTTTGCACTCCGTAGATCCCCACCCTCCATGATCTGGTATAGAAACTGAGACCCATTTCTCATGTACTCACAGCCGGAGAGATCATAACTTCCATTTCCATCCATTTGCGGATGACTGGGTCCACTGTCTTCTGTAGGGCCAATAAATAAACACGCCAAAGCCAGCCATAACTAACCTCTGACATGACTGCTTATTCAATATTCCCAGAACTAGCCCTGCAATATGTACAAATGGCCTCTAGATGGTGACAGAGAGTCAGGAGCGCAAGGTCCAGCCCTTTAGCTGTGAAGTGCAAGATAGCGCTCCTCTCTAAGTTATTTTGAAATACAAATCTTAGCTGACTTGGGGGGCACCTGGGTGGTTTAGTTGGTTGAGTGTCTGCCTTGGGCTCAGGTCATGATTCCAGGTGCCTGGGATCGAGCCTCATGTAGGGCTCCCTGCTCAGCGAAGAGTCTGCTTCTCCCTCTGCCTCCCCTCCCCCTGCTCCTGCTCCCTCTTCCTCGCTCTCAAATAAATAAATATTAAAATCTTACTGATTTTAAAACTATGAATCTAAGGCACTATAATGAATATCCGAAGTTCACAGTCATCTGTCTCAGTCTTTTCAGGCTGCTATAAAGGAATACCATAGCAGTGGTGCCATTAACAACAAACACTGGGGCGCCTGGCTGGTTCAGGGTGGTAAGCATCTGCCTTCCACTCAGCTCATGATCTTGGGGTCCTGGGATTGAGTCTGGGGTCTTTGGGCTCCCTTCTCAGTGGGGAGTCTTCTCCCTCTCCCTCTGCCCCTCCCCGCTCTTGTGCTCTCTCTCAAATAAATAAATAAAATCTTAAAAAAAAAAATTAAACAACATTTGTCTCTCAAGGTTCTGGAGGCTGGGAAGTCCGAAATCAAGATGCTGGCAGATTTGATGTCTGGGGGAGCCTGCTTCCTGGTTCATAAGGTGCCTTCCTTTTGCTGTGTCCTCGCATGGTGGAAAGGGCAAGGGAGCTGTCTCCCATCTCTCTCTTTTTTTTTTTTTAAGATTTTATTTATTTGACAGATATCACCAGTAGGCAGAGAGGCAGGCAGAGAGAGAGAGGAAGGGAAGCAGGCTCCCCACTGAGCAGAGAGCCCGATGCAGGGCTCCATCCCAGGACCCTGAGATCATGACCTAAGCCGAAGGCAGAGGCTTTAACCCACTGAGCCACCCAGGCACCCCATCTTCCATCTCTTTTAAGAGTAAGGGCATGAGCCAATCATCATGGCCTAATCACCTCTCCAGATACCATCGTCTTGGGTATTCGGTCTCAACATGTGGGTTTTGGGGCATGGGCACATTCAGTTCAATGCATACACCTATGGGGAAAAAGAAAAAAAAAATCCGTGGTGATGTATTCTGCCGAACTTAGCCCAGAGCCTGGCACACAGGCAGTCAATAAATATTTGTAAGAAGGAAGGGAGGGAGGGAGGGAGGGAGGGAATGGTGTGAAAGTTTGAGACAGAGAGATTATAGGATTTCACTCTTAAGTAGTTAAATACTTTCCCTTTTTCCCTTCTTTAATATGAATGGTGAATATAAATGTTGGTTTTTCTTCTTTCTGCATGGGCATAAGTTTCACCTTTTCTCAACAGAATATACCTTAAGCCATGTGTCTCTTCCTAGCCAGCGCAAGAAACAATGGCGATTCCTCTTACTTACCCGCTTTTCCCTTGGTCTCTGCTTTAGGAAGATGCAAGTGTCTCTTTCACGCAAAGTAAAAACACTTAACTCTTCTCCCACCACCACTGATTTTCTGCATCATAACCAACCCCTTGGCTTCTCCTCTCCTTCCCATGCAGAGAGCAGAAGGGCACTGTCCTCTGGCATTTCAAAGCTGCACTGAGTAGTTCATCAGGTTTTACCCAACAGATTTCTGACCGTCTCCTGTGGAAGGTATTTTCATGTCCCAAGAGAAAGATTTCTGGGTCACCTATGTGTCTCAGTTAAGTGTCTGACTCTTGATTTTGACTCAGGTCATGATCACGCCCCATGATGGGCTCTGTGCTGGACATGGAGCCTGCTTAAGATTCTCTCTCTCTCCCTCTGCCCGCCCCCCCCAAAAAAAAGAAGGAAGGAAGGAAGCAAGGAAGAACAAAGAATGGCAGGTCCAAATTTTTTCCATTTTCTTTTTTTTAAAGATTTTATTTATTTATTTGACAAAGAGAGACACAGCGAGAGAGGGAACACAAGCAGGGAAAGTGGGAGGGAGAAGCAGGCTCCCCTCTGAGCAGGGAGCCTGGTGCGGGGCTTGATCCCAGGACCCTGGGATCAGGACCTGAGCCAAAGGCAGACACTTGACAACTGAGCCACCCAGGCACCCCACTTTTTCCATTTTCTTTAGAGATAACCTGAAAGGCAAGGTGCGTGCCACACAAAGAATGAAACTCTAACAAGTGACATGTAGCAAGCTTTGTATTTGTCAGTGACAGCATAGGAAGTAGAGACTCTTAGCTTAATAGCTACCTTTAGAAACAGATTGTCATCAAGCACCATTTAGGAATTGTCAACTGTTCTCCTCCCCTCTAGCATTACATTTCAGTCTTTCATTGCACTTCTTAGGACATGGACCTTGATTTTTTGCTTTACAACCTGCACGTGCCCTAACTTATCCGTGCGATGAGATTCCTCTCCTCCACTTGCCTCTGTTGATCCCACCCTGGCTATGCACGGGGCTCCCTTGTTCTATTTTTAGTGCTTTCCCAAGACCTACTATTAAAAGTAGTTTGTTTGCCTGAGACCCAGGAGGCTGTATTGGAACTAGACTACTGATTTCCACAACGGCACTCAAGGCCAAGTTCTGAGCTCTCTGCACAGTGGAAGAGTGGAATAGAGACTTTGCAAAAGCTCTGGGAAAAAAATCAGGTCATCGAAGAAAAGGAAGTAACTGTTGTCTATGGGACCTCTTCTCTCCTCCTTCCCCACCACCAGGATCTGAGCACACGCAGGCTCAGACCTCTGCCCAGTGATTCCCCAATCTCGCCTCTCTAAGGCCAGTGCGTCCTCACTCAGCATGGATGGCCAGGATTGGGAAGTATTACTACGAACCAAAATCTCCCGGGGAGTTGTCAGAACCACACTCTTGGGCGTCCCTACGAATATTCCAGTTAAGCGGGTCTGGGATGAGACCCGGCATTTGTCTTTTAACCAACACCTGGTTGTTTCTGATGTCACTAAATGTATTATCAACAGCACACTGTGGCCCACTGTACTTAAGCCTTCCCTAAAATGCCAGCACTATTTCAGAGTCAAAAAGATTTAAAGCTTCTGGGATGCCTTTGAGTTACTCCTTACTTGGGGAGGAATCAAATTATAGTAGAAATCATAAAAGGCAGGTGTGGGGCTGAAGACTTGCTATAGGGATAAGCAGGAAGTATTTGTTGCTTGTTTGATTAGATTTCTGGGTGGGAGAGGCTAATTTGCTTTCTAAACATTTCCATCTCCCTCGTTCTGGTTTAATCCGTGATTTAGACCTGCCCAAACATGTCATAGCACTTTTGGGGGGGCCCGAAAGTACTGGCCTAAGAGGTGGGATCTGGACTCAAGCATGACCTGTTAGAATAGTTCACTGGCGTTTATCCACACCATTTGGGAGAACGGACCCATCTTTCAGCTGAGGTCATCACAGTGTGTGATTACAGCCTGGATTTGTCAGCAGACGTCCCTCTGATCTGCAAAAATGAAACTCCTCAGGTAGGAAAGAGGGAAATAAACAGTCTCTGGTCGGAGGCCAAGATTCTTGTCCCCTCTCCTTTAATCCTTGAAATCACTACCATTTGAGCTAAGAAATCTCTTTCCAACTCTCTTTCTCCCTTTAAGTTGGTCTGTATTGGGTTTCCATCAATTCCAACAAAAGTAGTCCTGGTGCTTTTTCGCTCTGGGACCTTGGACACCCAAGTCTTAATGTGCTCACCATTTTTTCTTTAAGATTTTATTTATTTATTGGACAGACAGAGATCACAAGTAGGCAGAGAGGCAGGCAGAGAGACAGAGGAGGAAGCAGGGTCCCCGCTGAGTAGAGAGCCCGATGCGGGGCTCGATCCCAGGACCCTGGGATCATGACCTAAGCTGAAAGCAGAGGCTTTAGCCCACTGAACCACCCAGGCACCCCGATCACCATTTCTCACACTGAGAAGATCATCCCTCCTTCACCTATTTTCATTTTCACAAGAGCGGAAGGGAGCAACATATACAAAATATCTGAGGCAGAACCCAGTTCTTCTCCCTTTTTTGAACTTCCTTTGAGCCTTATTCCTGTGGCCATCCCACTTCCTGAGCCTGTGAACTCTTGCTCACAGGTGGTGTCCTCCAAATGCTCCTCCATCCAAACATCCAAACCTCCATCCAAAACTCCAGCTCTTGGACACAGTGCCTACGTGTGCATTAAGAAAATGATGTTCCCTTGAACAGCAATGGTGGAAAACAGTATGGAGTGTCCCTAATTTTTTTTTTTTTTTTTTAAATAGAGCTACCAGAGGACCCAGCAATTCCACTGCTGGGCTACAGAAAACAAAAACACTAAATCCAAAGGACACTTACACGCTCCAGGTTCACTGCACCATTAATTACAATGGCCACAATACGGGAGCAACTTCAGCTCACCAAGAGATGAACGGATACAGATGTGGTGTATATACAGGGGACTACCACTCAGCCGTAGCAAAGCATGCAGTCTTGCCATTTGCGACAAGGATGGACCTAAAGGTGTTGTGCAAAGTGAAAGAAATTGGATAGAAAGCCAGATACTGCAAGATTTCACTTATGTGTGCAATCTAAAACACAAAACCAAACCAAACCCAGACTCATAAAAACAGATTGGTGGTTGCCACAGAGCAGGGTGAGGGTATGGGGGGGACAGGGGAGCAAAATGGGTGAGGAGGATTAAGAGGTACCAACTTCTAGTGATAAAACAGTCGGGGGTCTATAAAGTACAGCATGAGGTCTATACTAAAAAATATTTTACTAACTTTGTAAGATGACAGACTTTCTCTGTTGTCCATTTCACAACATATACAAATGTTGAATCACTATGTTGTAACACTTGAAACTAATGTAATATTGAATGCTAATTACACCTCAATAAATAAAAAAAAACAAAACCCAACAGAAAAAAGTTCTCCCTTCTGCACAGGCAGGCATATAAAAGTGGCCAAAAGTTGGAAGCTATGCAAATTAGGATAAGAGATGCCCCTCTGGGTTAATGGCACCTTTTGGGACAGGATTTAGAAGCCTAGGACCTAGGGGATTTCATTGCAATTCAGCCCCCAGGCAGGACATAACCATTCCCGGCACCCAGCTTGGGATGCAATCTCCTCTTGAGCCTTTTGTTATCTTGAATTGGGAAACTGACTAGAAGCAAAGATTCATCCCACCTACCGCTATGTACTGCTACTATTTCTAAATCACTGACTTAAAAAAAATTTTATTTGTTGAGGGGGGAAGTGTGAGCACAGGAGCAGTGGGGAGGGGTAGGGGAGAAGGAGAATCAGGCGCCCTGAGCAGGGAGCCCGATATGGGGATTGATCCCAGGGCCCTGGGATCATGACCTGAGCCAAAGGAAGAAGTTTAATGGCCTGACTGAGCCACACAGGCGCCCCTCAAAATCACCAATTTTATCATTTCCCACATTTACCCAGCATCCCTCCTGGGTATTAGGGAGCCCTTCAAAAGGCTGGGCTCTGCAGTTGAAGGCAAATGCATCATAACTTAGCGAATTATCCCTCACTTGTGCCCCAAGTCCCCTGGTGGCCAGATTGCAAAGGATAATTTCATAATTGTGGAATGAGAATAAAGCTATTTCAAAATAAATAGAAACATAAAGATGTAGACTTCACTCCCTTCACTCAGAACTATTTAAAAAAAAAAAAATGTTAGAGAGGGAAAGCCCTTGGCAGTGTTTATCTTTTTAAAGTAGTTACAGCATTTGAAACTAATAATCACTGCTTCCTTCTCAAAAAGCACTCACCTCCCCAGCCAGGTCATTACTATGCACTGCCTTTTTTTTTTTCCTTAATTTTTACTAATCAATTATTTCCCTTCCCTTCTGGGGTCCCTTCAATATTGGTGCTCCCCAGATTTGCATCCCTGTCAATTCTCTTTTCTCTAATTAGATCATCTCCTCCCCTTGTGTACTCGGATCCCATCGGAATGGCTGATGACTTCCCAAGCTCTTACTCCAGCCTGTATCTCAGTACCAAGCTCTAGACACACATTTCCAACCACTTATGGGATGTACTTAAATGGATGCGCCAGAGTCACCTTAAACTCAACAAGGCACCAAGCAAATGCCATTAGTTATTCTCCAGCTGCTGCCATCTGACCCAAATTCCAAGCTGGGAAGTTTGGGAGCCCCCCGGGATGTGGGAGAGAATGGGGGCTCAGCTGGTCACCAAACCTGCTTTAGAAATGCCACAGGCTCAGCCCCTCACACCCTCATCACAATCGCCTTAGTTCAGGCCCTCAGCATCCTGGCCAGACTTCCCAGATCACCCTGGTTGGGGGGAAGTGGGGGGCTTGTTAGTTCCAGGAGACAAGGGCTATAGAGGCCACTGCCCCACCCCAACCACAGCTGCCTCCCCCAGCTGCCGAGAGCAGAGTACTCCTGGCCATCTCTGCCCTCTCCGTTTCTAGTACTGAGAACAGGGCTGAGACACAGACGTTGGGAAAGGCCCTGAGTGGAGCCCTCGTTGCCCAGAAGGAAACGGATCCAGACCTCGAGACAGGCACTTCTTTTGCCTCTTCAGGCAGCCCTGCCTGGGGAACCTTGCTTCTAGGGCCTCCTGTGTGGAACGCACTGCACAACCAAGCAGGTCCCACACCTGCCTGTGCACGAGCTCCGGCTGTTTTCACTCCTTCCCTCACCCCTCAGCACGGCCCATGGTTATTTCTTCCCTCACCCTGGAATACACGGTCTTTTCCTCCTTCCCTTCCTGCATTTTGTTGCTCTACTAAGTCGAAGGGCCTCGATGCCCACCCTGGGTTGAAGCCATACAATTCCCCACCTTGGCTGATGTTCTCAGCCTGGGTGCTGGGTGGTCAGGTCCCCTCATCCCGAGATTCTGAATCAGTGGGAGCCCGCTGGCTCCGGGTGAATGGGATGTGCGGCCAGTTGAGGTCCTGCCATGGTATGGAGTGCGCAGGCACAGGGGGGCGATCCCCAGACCCCCAACATCCACACCCTCTGGGAGCTCATTAGACATGCAGAGTCTCAGGCCACGCCCCAGCCGCACCCCCCCCCAATCAAAAGCGGCATTAGATGAAGATCCCCAGGTGTATGTCTGCCCTGTATGCCCCTTAAGTTTCCCAAGGGCTGCAGCTGAGTCAAACAGGCAGGACAGAAACACTAACCGGATGGAGTTAGCCTCTTCCCCATGTAAGCCTCAGCTTCCAAAAGGGCAGTAGCAACAGCTCTGTCTCATAGGGAGAGGGGGAGGGGTGAGAGGGATCGTCCTGCTTATCAGGTTAAGCGCTAGATTAAATACTAGATAAGCAGCAGCCTCCTCACCACTGTCTCCTTCTTCATCCCTCTACCCTCTTCCGTAAGGGAGGGGAGAGCAACAATAATCTTTATTCCCAGGACACTGGCTGTGTTATCCTGGGAAGCACAGCCAATAAGAAGCTTGCAGATGCCATAGTCACATCCAAATTAAACATTTCCAATTTTAAGCGTGCAAAGAGGTCACAGCTCCCTTGACTTCTCTGCAGCATCCAAAACACCACCATGAGCTGGCCTTCTAGACACCCTGCCTTCCCCAGTTACACAATCACCATCCCGCTGGGAGTGCTGTATGGAGCCTGTACCCCATTACACAGGCAATTTGTTTCCAGAAGCTGCATGGTGACTTGGCCCCACCGCGCTCGAGGCTGGCGTTTCCACTAGGCTGCGAGGCACAATTTCAAGAGGCAGATCATTTAAAACCAATTATTGGAACTCAACCGGCTTTTGCAACGAATTAATTTAAGGAATCCAAGGTGCCAGAGGGATTATAGGAGAAGGGATGAGAGGGGGGTAGTTCTTATTTTTAAAGCAGTCTGGGATCTATTTAGAGAGGTTCCAAACATCAGGGGTTGTGTTCAGACTGCAACCTAATACTTTATATTGCTCTCTTTCTGGAGAGTTCTCGTATCCCCCGTGATTGGATGGAGCCTCCCTGAAAAGCTAACATTAAACTGGGACATAATAACAGCCTCGGGACATCAGAGCCCGCTTGCTCTTGCCCTGCAAGTACTGGACGTTTTTATGTGCATTATGTTAAGAGCTTCCATCTCTCCGGACAAAGGGGGGAAGCGCTTCCATGGTGGGTGGCCCCAATTAAACCCAGTGCCCGGTGAATTTCCGCCCAGGCTCACTGGAAGGCGTCCAGGGCTGATTAGAAAGCAAGAACCTCAAATGGCCCGGTGCTGCCATAATGAAAAGCCCTGGAAAACTGCTAAATGACACGGAGGAAAATCATTACAATTGAAACTCCCCCCACCCCATGCTCCCTCATGCCTACAAAAAAGAAAAAAAAAACAACCCATTTTTTCAGAATTGCCTAAATATTGCTTTGTTCATTAAGTTCACTGTACAGTAAATGAGAGCTCTCTCACAGACACACAGCTTTGAACACACTGCTTTAATTATACAACACTCACTTGGTTTAAAAGCACGTAAAGGGAATACAGACAAAAACAAAACAAAAACAAAAACAGCCCCTTCCCCCCAACACTACAGAACTGGCAAAGCAGGTCTACTGTGGAGGGACTGAAGAAATTACTTAAATTAAAAATAGTAGTTAGTACCAGTACAAGCTCTTTTTTGAAAGTCTTAGGAAATAAAGAAAAATGTAACGAAAGAATTGGAATAATCTGTTAGCTACCCCTCAAAGATGACCACAGATAACATAGTATCTTCCTGCTGTAAGCACCATTTTACATAGTTGAGACTGGGCTGGATACACTTTTGTGCCCTGCTTTGTTTGACTGGTACTATATAGAGACTATGTGGCAGATATGAAGATTCCCTGCACCGCCAGTGTGAACGACTGGGACATAATTCATCAGAGGAATATAACATAACACACTTAGCAAAAATTCAGAATCCCCTTTGTTGTGAGATCAAGCACCAGGTGGGGCTCCGCGCTCAGCTCGAGGTCTGCTTGCAATTCTCTCTCCCTCTCCCTCTGCTCCTCCCCTCACTCGCAAATGCTCACTCTCTCTCTCCCAAATAAATAAAATCTTTAAAAAACCTCCAAAAATAACAAAAAATGGATCACAGAGCAACCGGAACATCTGTATAATTGCCTCTATAATGGTGAAGGGAGGTGGGGAGCCCAAGTGTTATTTGTCTCAGACCATGCAAAAGATAAGTGCCCAATGAATACAGATTGCATAAAGACCTTTCACTTAGGGCTATACCATCATTCACACTCCCAGGGGCTGCACCCACAAATGTTAGATTCACAAGGTTGTATCTTAATCTAAGAGCCACAATTTCGAATTCAATTTTGCATACGAAGGACAGCATAGGCTTAATCAATGATGCAGAACTAGGAAAACAGAGGCACCAGGCATACATATATCTCAGAAAGATAGCAGAGAGAGACTCCAGTTTGGTTGAGAAATGAATAGGCATGACAACAGCGATGGGGAAAGTTACTCCCACTCGCTGATTCCTCCCTTGGTAGTGGGCCCAGCACCATGCACACTAAAGAAAAGCAACATCAAAATACTCTGCCAAACAGTTTTCTAAACTGGAAAATGAAAGTGAGACCGCCCAATGCACAAAGAAGTTGGGAAATTACCAGCTGACAAAACCTGGATAAGTGGCGGTGGTGGAGACACACCCATCTCACCATCCTTTCCATCCAGCATGACACATCAGGCTGGGGGGTACAAATCACCCCCCATCATGCCAGAAGTAGCTGAGGTTTCTAGGGAGTCTTTGTGTGGGAAGAGAAACCTTGTATTCCTGGAGTCCTCCAGCAGATGTCTGTGTAACCGTCCCTGAAGGCTTGACCGGACCAGACCTCAGCGGCAACAGAGCAGTGTTTGGAATTCATCCCTAACTTTCCGAGTTACACTGAAAAGGACCTTCCTAATTCACATGGGCTATCCCCGAGTGTCAGAACGCTCACTCAGGAAAGTCACAGGCTGGACCCAACATGGCATGTATATCCTTAAATTACGGGGGAAAGGTGTTAAGAGAGGCAAAAATCAGGGCATGCCGGAGGGAGGAAGACAGAAACCAAAGACAGTAACTATCAAATGGATGTAATTTGAAGACCAGGAAACCATTTAACAGACGCAAAGGGAGGGAACAGAATGTGGGAAGGTAGGATCAGACATCAAAAATCGGTATGTATCAAATTTGTATAGTTATTTAACTCCTTTGACCCTTAAAACAGCCTCATGAGATCAGTAATAGAAATACCAATTGATAAGCCCTAAGCTAGGACATAGATTACAGTTTTTTTGAACGTGTTAAGCCCCATCTTTATGGAAGCCAGATTATAACTGAATTCACCCCATCCCTTAAAATGTGAACATAAATGGGTGTGGCCCCTAGATCCCTTCTACTATAGGACATCTAGTGGCCTTGCCAGAATTTGAAGGACTTCTAGACATGCGCTTTCTCACATGTCCCCTGGCTCCCACCAAATTCTCAATGTCACCAACTTTCACCTCTTCCACTCTCCTCTCTGTCCTGCATCGACCAAAGAGCACCACGCCTCATCCCAAACCACTCAAGAGAGCCATTTGTGTTCCACAGCAGTCGTTACTAAAGTGTGAGGACTCAGATGACTTTCTATTTTTGGTGTGAAACACTGTCTTGGTCCAGAGAAACAGAGCCAATAGGAATTTTGCGGACATATAAAAACATAGCTCTTAGCAGGGGTTAGTTCACCTGATTATGGGGGCTGAGACGTCCACAGTGTGCCATCTGAAAGCCAGAGGCCAGTGCTATGGTTGCAGTCCAAGCCCGAAGACATGAGAATCATGGGAGCCCCATGATGTAGTTCTGGTCTGAATTCAAAAGCCCGAGAACCTGAAGCCCTTATGTCCGAGTGCAGAAGTCGGATGTCCCAAGTCAGGCAGGGAGAATGAATCCACCTTTTCCTGGACTTTTGGTTCTATTCAGGCCCTCAAAGGATTGAGTGATGCTCACAGGCATTGGTGAGGGTGATCATCTTTATTCAGACTGCCCATTCAAATGCTGATCTGTTCCAGAAATACCTTCACAGACACATGAAGAAAGAGTATTTGATGAGTTCTCTGGGCATCCCTTAGCTCACTCAAGCTGACACATGAAATGAACCATCACCAGTACATGTAACATAAAGTTTACCATTTTAACCATCCAAAAGTGTATAATTCGGTAGCATTAAGTGCATTTCCAATATTGTCCAAGCATCACCACCATCAAATGGGTTTACAGTGGAGACTAGTCTGATTTAAGGCGGTATCAGATAGCCTTTTCTTACAAGTCATTAGGCCACCCACCATGTTTGCTGGAGGTCTTCATAAACCCAAAGACTCTCCCTTCCTCTCCTTTCCCTTGCCCTTTACGCAGAACTATCTAGCCCCCACCCCCTGTGCAGAACCAGGCCTGTCTTAGCCTATCAGATGACTCACCGATGCTGCACAGAAATCATAGGTTGTCTATCCCTTGTTTGACTCATCAGTAGCTCAGAGCCCCTAATAGAGGGTGTTTCAGACCCCTGTCTGCCTACCTGGTCTCTCCAAGTGAAAAGAAGCTGAAAAGAGAATGATTTTCTCATGCTATAGAGGGTGCCCGTCCCTCACAAAGCAGAAGTATTCATCTTCGGTTTAGGTGGAAGACAAACAAGTGCTGCTGCTGTTGCTAAACTCAAGAAATAAAACTGCCAGTTCTTTTACCAGCCAAAAAATGAGTTTATTTGGGAATAGCAGAGAACGGCAAAACTCAAACGCCAAACTAGCCAACACCAGAGGCAAATCCACAGCACAAACGGAGGGCCGCTCTTTTATGGGGTGGGGGGTGGGGGGGGGAGGTTGTTGTAAACAAAAAGACCATTGGAGTAAACTGGGAGTTTGAAGTATGGTGGCTTTTCACTGGCTGAGTTATAACACTCTCTCATTGGCTGGGCTGTTGCTGGGGCAGAAGGAAAGCCTTTCTTCCTCGAGCTGGGATGGATAGTGAAGCAGTACCCACCCCCAAGGTCCATCTCTTCTCTTCCTGTTGGGTCTGCAATGGAATGGTAGGTGGGAGAGCTCCCCCTGCAGGCCTCCCAGTCCCATTCTAAATGTGGTTTCCTTTGTCCTTTTATTAATTTTCACATAGTCAATTTCTAAAATACAAAAGCTGGAATACCTACTCTCAACGAAGGAGCTAGAAACCAAGCCAGCTCTCATCATGAGCTCAGACTAACCTAATGGGTCCATTTGTAAAGGTCAATCCAACAGACCATAACTGGCATGAGGCTGAGCTCACGGGAAGCAAACTACCCCCAAACCCTCCAGACTGGGTCAATGAACTTTCTCTGTGCTCTTCAAACATCCAGTATTTTGTTCTGTCACGGGACATAGGAAATTAAACCAAAAACTAAAATAATGTGGTCTAGCTTCCCTGCTGGATTTTAAGCCTCTTACGTTTAGGGGTTATGTTAATTCTATCTTAACTGGTGCTTCTCAACTGGAGGCATTCCCTATACCCAAGGGAAATCTGGCAATGTCTGGAGACATTTTGGTTTTCAAAAGTGGGATAGGGGTTGCTACTAGCACTTAGTGTATGGAAGCCAAGGATGTTGCTCAACATCCTACATTGCACAGAACAGAAACCCCACAACACAGAGTTATCCTGTCCAAAATATCAATGGGGCTGAGGTTGAGAAACCTTATCTTAAAGGACATTTCATTTAACAAATTTTAAGCACTGTCTATATATCACCCCACATGCCAAGGGTTAGAATCACCATGTTCCTGCTTCTTTACCACAACTATTTTTGTATTAATAATAGTTAGCCCCCAGTAAACATTAAAGGGTATAGGGTCCCATACTAACTCTTTACACATATAATATGATCTTCTATAATCTCCACAATAGCTCTGTAATGTCACCATCTCAAATGACAGAATGGAAGCCCAGAGAGTAAGACTCCTAAGGCAATGCAGCATCTGACTTAGGCTTCCTGATTCGTAACAATCTCACACAATGGCTTTCCAGATAAAAAAAAAAAACAATTGGGAATCATAGTGCATACATCATAGGGCTGTTAGGTTATTTCACTCTTTGTATTTTATGACTCCACAAATAGAGCAAGTTTTCAGGCTGGAAACTTAAGGATGCCCTTTCGCTATGGTGGGTGGTTTTTAGAGATGCTAGGTTGTCATTTGAGGTGGGAGAGAGGATGAGAAGTCTAAAAAGGGTTATGAATGGAGGGGATCTTGAATGTCAAATTATTCTCCAGGGATGACCTTTGTTGAAGACCCTCGGCAGGAGAATGAGGGGGTGTGTGTGTGTGTGTGTGTGTGTGTGTGTGTGTAGAGGGGAACATAACAAAGGGCAGAAAACAGAGAGAATCTGGGAAGATGATGTGGATAATGAGGGCCTGGACCAAGGGACAAAAGAAACATCTCTATTTCTTAGAACCTCAATCCGGCCATTTCAATAGAAGTTCCTGCTTCCTCACCCAGGTGAAGAATCAATACTCTGCGCCCTCCCATGCTACCAGGATCCTCTGCGAAGAAGAAACAGACAGAATCTTAGGGGTATCGTTGGTGAGAAGAAATGGGAGGAGCCAGGAGGTCTGGCAAACCCATCAGCCCGTGACATGGGTCTGACCCCAAGTGAAGGCCAGAGGGTGGTTGGGTGGAAGCAACTGACATTCTGTGCTATGTTAGGAAGGTTCTAGAAGCCCTCTGAAGTGACCTCAAGCCAGAGCCAGCAGAGGAGTCCTGTGTTTCCTAGCAGTGTGTGTGTCGTTGGGGGGGTGGGGGGGATCCGTCTGCCTTAGCAGGGGTGCTCCTCTCACTCACTCATGGGCTAGGAGCAGTCCACGGAAAGCATGGCCAGGGCACAAATGCAGCCACGGAATTTGGGGCCCAGCAGCTGGGCCCTTGGTCCATTACCCTGCCTCAAGGTGAGTGTGTGTAAGGCATTCCCATGACCATCATGCTAGGTATTTTCCAATGTTTACTAAAGCAAGCGCAAATCCTCCGCCTTCAATTCAGCTAGACGTGCAGTACTCATGCTCTCGGGGCACACCATGCCTGCCCTCGGCATTGCGCTTGAGCACTGGTCTGTGCTGCCAGTGAGCTCATCTGCTTGTAGAACACGTTATAAATGTCCTTCTCTAGATACACTTGATCTTCCGCCACTCCGCCCTGCCTCCCCACCAGAACGTCGTCTTTTGCTTTGTTTCTTAGGAAAACTTGTCTCTCAGCTTTGATGGTCTGGCCCTCCTGTCTCTTTCTGCAGCCACCAGACAGACCCAGGATATAATGAGCCATAAACACTCTAATCATGTGTAAACAATACCTCTCTGAGGTGAGCTCCAAGCAAAGAAGGTGGCCCAATTGTCATTCCTCTCCCAAAGGTCCTGCCCGTCCTCCCCGCGGTGGTGCAGATGATGGGCTGGGCGAGCCCGAGCAGCTGGGCCCCAGCCATCCAGCTGGGAGTCCTTTGGGGGGACCTGAAATAGTAATCAAGCAGGGCAGACGGAGGTGAGGGGCTTTCAGGATCCTACCTGAGTGCTCTGTAGGTGGCCGCGGGGCACTTGACTCCGATCCAAGAGAGGCACCTGGCTCCAAGCTGGCGTGGGGCCAGTTTCGGAGGGTAAGCTTGCTCTGAATGACGGTGTCTGGGCTCAGTTCATGCTTTATTGTTGTGTGTCTCTTTATAACTAATTCCTCAGTGAAAGATGTTTGAAACCTAAGCCTCCCTGCCTGCCCTCCCCATTTTCATTTCAGTTGCAGGCACTTGTCCCTGTTGAGAATCATGAGAGTCCTGCTAGTGAGTAAATCCCTGCTGGAAACTGAATCCCTGAACGATGCCAGGCATAGCTGTCCAAACATGGAAGCTTCTCAGAAGGGCTAGAAATGCCTAAGGAAGAGCAAACCTATCCGTTTCCTGCAGCGTCCGAGGCTGGGCCTAATGTAGTTGATGAAGAAGGCATGATTTCTCAAAAATGTAAGAACTGTATTCTAAAATGTATATGGGCCAGTACGATGCTTCCCCAAGTCTGGTCCCCAGGCCAGCAGGAACGGTCTCACCAGAAAATGCAAAGTTCAGACACAGCCATACCTACTGAATCAGAAATGCTTGGGGAGGGAGCCAGGATGCTCAATGAGGTTTCCAGGTGATTCTGATCATCACTAATATTTGCGAATCCCTACTGTAGAGACAGAGATGGTTTTTTCACCAATAATTAGAAAACAAGGTAGTTGAATCATGTAATAATCCTATTCTGCTTCATTACGGTGTACTCAAATATGTACTCAACTGTTAGTATGTTCTAGGCTCTACACTAGGCATAGACATGCATAATGGTAAACATGGGGACATGGTCCTTGTTCTTGTGAGCTTATCTTCTGGTAAAGAGAACTGATGATATTAATCAAAGAAACACACAGCTAAGCGTATAGGCTCTTATTTAAAGTGTTTTGAATAAAATGTACAGACCTGATCCAGTACGGGAAATTAAAAAAAGCTTCGGTGAGGAAGTAGTACTCAAGCAGGGAAATAAAGGCAACATGGACATTATGGTGGCAAACTTTGGAATGGAGGTGGTTTTCAGGCCATCGGCAACATGTCAAGGCCTTGCATGTGGCTGAAGGTGGCTCAGTTAAGGACCTGATAGAGAATCAGGGTGGCCCAAGTATAGAGATTGAAGGGCAAAGATTCATGAGACAGGATGCGTAGAAGAGACTTGGAACTGTGTTAGAATATTGGTCTGTTACCAGAACCATGGCATTCCATGGAAAAGTGAGAAGACAGGGGTAGGGCAACACCAGCAGATCGGCATTTGGAGAAATCCCACTCTGGTTGATGCGTAGAGAATGGATTGGAAAGGGACCAAGGAAGAGGACCGATTTGGAGGGCAGTGCAGTTTTCCGGGCCAGAGATGAGGGAGTGGGTCATCAGGGTGGTGGATGTGGAGATCCACGCGAATCTATCACAAGTCGAGAGGAGGGACACAAAGGTGTCAGGAGTGAGTGTGGTTTCCAGTTTGCACAGCTGGAGGGATGGAGAGCCCATTCAGTGAAACCATGACCCCAGGATCACAACCGGAGCTGAAGGCAGAGGCTTTAACCCACTAAGCCACCCAGGCGCCCCGAGTCTTAGCTATTCTTGAGAATTACAGGGGTGGGGTGTGGGTTTGGGGGGGAGGTGGTCAGCCTGGAGTAGGATCTGAGAGAGAAGATTTAGGCTGGAAGTAACAAAGTGGTGAGACGACACCCACATTGGTGTCTCAGGGTTGAAGTGTGCCAATGACACAGCGAGAAGACAGTGGGTCTCAAGATCCATCCTACAGGGATGCTAGGATGTGGGACTCAACAGGGAGGGCTCCATGACTGTTCGTATAATAACATGAAGAAGAGAGGAGGAAAAGGGTAGAAAAAATAAGAATACCGTAGAGTGCACTGGAATAAAACTCTGGAGCTGCTATTCAGACAAGCTACTCATTCCTTGCAAGCTGGTTCGGTGGGGGAAAAGAAGCGTGTTCGTCCAGCTGTGAAATGGAGGGAAAGTGGTCTGTATCTCACATATGTATTTCCAGGATTCTCTGATGCAACATTTCAAACACCGCAAACCTTAGTGATTGTTGCGCTGCGCAAGGCACAGGAAAAGACTCTTCATGTTATTCATGGGATCATTACATGAATGAATCCTTGACTAAATAATGTTCTCAATCTCCTTCTCATAGAATTATCTGGTTTTGAGATCCAAGGTGTAGTAATGGAGTGGGGGGCGGGCAGGGAAGGGAGTGTGTTTGAGCTTTGCATTCCATCCAATAAACCTGGGCAGTCACTCTGAGCCTCTATCCTTATTAGAGAAGCTAGAAAAGACTGAGGCATGATTTCATCCTAGCAAAATTAAAAAAAAAAAAAAAAAAAAAAAGAGGGGCGCCTGGGTGGCTCAGTGGGTTAAAGCCTCTGCCTTCAGCTCAGGTCATGATCCCAGGGTCCTGGAATCAAGCCCCGCATCAGGCTCTCTGCTCAGCATGGAGCCTGCTTCCCTTCCTCTCTCTCTGCCTGCCTCTCTGCCTACTTGTGATCTCTCTGTCTGTCAAATAAATAAATAAAATCTTAAAAAAATAAAAAGAATAAAAAGAAAAGAAAGAAAAAGACAGATTAAGCTATTTTTGTCACGTTGCTTTCTCTAAGGAAGTGTCTCCTCGTGTTACGCGTATCAGAATGGATTATGCCAATTGCTTCATCTGACCTTTCTCACTCATCCTACACTCATCACTTTGAAAAATGTGTACGATGGGGGCGTCTGGGTGGCTCAGTCAGTTAAGCATCTGACTCTCAATTTCAGCTCAGGTCATGATCTCAGGGTTGCAAGATGGGAGCTGGGCTCCACACTCAGCATGGGTGTCTGCTTGAGCTTGAGCTTGTCTCCATCTCCCTCTGCCCCTCTGCCCCTGCCCTCTGGCCCCCAGCACGCAGCTTGGTCAGAGAGAGAGAGAGCACAAACAGAGGGAGAAGCAGGCTCCCTGCTGAGCAGGGAGTCCAACCCAGGACCCTGGGATCATGACCTGAGCCAAAGGCAAACGGTTAATGGACTGAACCACCCAGGCATCCCTTTAATGCACTTTTACAATAAAATTAGAAGGCAGTTATCAAGAGTTATAAGAGACCCCCCCAAAACACGGGAGTGCCTGGGTTAAGTGTCTGCCTTCTGCTCAGGCTATCATCCCACGGTCCTGGGATTGAGTCTTGTGTCAGGCTCCCTGCTCAGCGGGGAGTCTGCTTCTCTCTCTCCCTCTGCCCCTCCACCCAGCTTGTCCCCTCTCTCTCTCTCTCCACCTCTTGCAAATAAAGAAAATCTTAAAAGAGAGAGAGAGAGACTCCAAAATGGCTGGACAAATGGGTATGTTTCTAGGCAGTGATCTGGGATCTGCTTTTTAAAAACAAAAAAAGCCAGGATTGATACAAGAAGGCAAACTTTTAAAAGGGTTGAAGGCATTATTATATCTTTGGTTAGAAATAAGCATATTACTGGGATCAACTGAAGGAATTTCACTTTCTCTTTGCTTAGCCCTCAGAGAACATGGGAGCAGTACACCACAAATGCCATGTCCTAGGATACGATGGGAAGACGGTTAACTCCAAATGTCCCCAGCCAATGACCATGAGTGGGAGGAAGTCTCGGAATCAGGGATAACTCCAGAACTCTCCTCATTTACAAGGCGCTAATCTTAATGAATGATGCAACCTGACTAGGTGTTTGTAAAGACTCCAAAAGCTTCATGGAGGCAATTTCACAGACCATCCTTCTGAAACACACCTCTCTTCACCTTGGAACCATTGTGAAATAAGGTGTTGTGGAATTAACAGCATCCTAGAAACATGATAATGAAAAGACTACACGATAACTGGAATTTAGCAGATACTTCCTGTGTGCTGAGAACCATGCTAAGCGTTTGTATGCCTTGGCCATTGAATCGTCTCAATAATCCTACAAGGAAAGTACTACTGCTTCCACCCCCCCCCACTCCCACCCCCCCATCCCTCTCCACCCCCGTGTTACAGAGAAAGAAACTGAGGCCCAGAGCCATAAAAGAACTTCCCCGAGGCCACCTGACTAGTGAAACAACGAAGTTGGACTTAAGATAAAGGCTTATCTGACTCCAGACTAAACTCTCTTAACACAAACCAGGAAGCAGTCTTGTATGTTTCTCTCTCTCCCTCCCTTCAGCCAACAAATAGTAACTTCCTCCTTATTCAAACAAACAAACAACAAAAAAAATTAAAGGAAAATCATATGGTTATATAGACACAAAAGTTGTGTGAATTTGAAGGAAAGTAAAGTATCAGGTATCATTATCACCGTTGCTGTTAAGAAATAAGAAAAATGCTATAAACAGAAAAACTAGAAATGGCAGAAATTTTGGAAACAGCGCAATGGTTTCTTTGCCACCTCGTATTTTTTTCCTCTTTCTTGTTAGCCAAAACTCTGTGCCACCTAAACTATTTACTTACCTGTATGTAACCTGATTCACTTTATAAACGGCGCCTTGATTTTATCAAATGAGAATATATTCATTGTTTAAAACATAAAGATGTAAAATCATTTTAAAATTCTGTGTGTCTCCCCTGCCCACCCCCCAGAGAAGCTTCTGGATTGGCCAGCAGAGGAATGCATGTCCCACGTTGGAGACTGGAGACTCTCAGGCTAGAGTCAAGGGAAAGGCAGGAGAGCAGACAAAGAAAGCAAAACAATGGCCTGGAGACGTGGTGGCTCCAGACCTCTCATCTCCATCCTCTTTTTTCAACTTCCCAAGGAATCCCCATAGGGCATGACTGACTCGGTTGCCTGGGAAACTCTGGTCTGCAGAACCTGACCACATGTCATCCTGTGACATATGGGAGGCCCGGCTGGCCACACCAAGGACCTGTCACAGACATGTTACCCAAAGTCTGAACATTTCACGTACCACGAGCTCTGAATGTAAACTTCAGAAAGTTACCCGGCAGGAAGAGAAGGGATCGCTGAAGGAAATGTGAAATGTTCTAAATGCAACAGTGGACTTAAGAATCTATAACACTGTGGTCTCGTGTATACGGGCAAAAAAACACAGCAAAGTCCAAATATTTAGTTACGAATAAAGGAAACATCCAGTCAGTTCTGCTGTAGTGTCTTCTCTGTGGTCTAATTAATCAACTCAGAATGGATCCAAAACAGGTAGCCACTTGCCAAGCTTGTTAAAAAAAAAAAAAAGAAAGAAAGAAAGAAAGAAAAAAGAAAAGGAAAGAAAAAGAAAAGCCTGATTCTGATTATTAAATAAACAACTCCCAAAAAAGGAAGCGTTATGAAGAAAGACAAACATTTTCTTCCCCTGAATTGCAGCGTTTTGAATTCCTCCCACGAGTTGGTGGTAGGAAAAGACAAACTAGTTAGAAATTGAGGTTGTATCACATCCTATTTGATTCCAAATAAAAGATATCAAAATATCTAAATTGCCTCTTAAAAATGTAAGTGTAATTGCTTTGTCTTACACTTTAAAGAAAAGAATTATGACACATTCTTGGATGATGCAGGTTTGGTTATATATTTCTTTACAGAGTCCTATAAATCAGTTTTCTCTTAAATGTGAAAGCTTCAAGCAAATACTAGTAAATTCGATTTTGATTTCATAATCTTTTTCATGATTCTTTGTGCCAGAAGCCAGAAGTCTGGTTTAGGCCACCTCAAGGCAGCCTTTGTTGGGATAAAAGTCAACAGAGAACACTTCCAACCCTAATGGCTACTTACTACCTGTAGAACATTCCACTCTGCCTCTCTGATCTTTACAGTCATCGTATGTAAAGTGGTCACACCTCCCGTGATTGCCAAGGCTACTGGTGAAATAGTGAAGGGGGAACTCTTTATGGTTGGACAGAAATAGAAAATCTGGAACTCTTTATGGTTGGACGGAAAAAGAAAATAGAAAATAGAACATCAAGTTCTCAAGCAAGCTCTTCTTTAGGGAATGTGTATGTGTGGGGGTGTGGGGCTGGGTGTGATGGAGGACTCCTCGTCTGTATTTCACATACTTCCAAACCATCTGAATGTGTTAAAAATGAATGAGCTTCATGTATACATGTCGATGATAAAAAAGACATTTAAGAAAGAAAATAGCAAGAAGATAAAAGGCGCCCAGAGAAGGGATTCTTGGTCCTTGATTTGTATCCTGAATCAAGTGATACCAAGCAGAATTCAATATCTGTGTCCTTCCCTAGAACAGCTGGCACCATGCCAGGGGCTGAGTTGGTCCTAAGGAAAGTGTGTAGTGGAGTAAAAGGAAAGACAAGCTCCTCAGTTGTTCTGGCCCATCCAAGCCTCAAGTTGCTACATTGAGCAGCGTGATATCCCCTGCTTGAAGAATTTAAGAATACAAGAGAAAAAGGACCTGTAAGTCACTCTGCTTATCCTAAGGATCATCACAGTGCTGTTAACGTCAATCACTAATATTTATTAAGAGTTCACTGTGGTCTAGGAATGGTGCTTAGTATTTTTTCTTAAGTGAATGTCCCATTTCTGGTTTGGACAACCTTTGAAGAAGGCCTTACTATGACCTCCACTTGCAGGGTGGGGAAAGATGATAGTGGAAAGGTAAGATCTGTGGTCACAGGGCTAGCAAGTTGCAGAGCTGGAAGCTAACGCCCAGTCATGTGGAAAGCAGCATGTGATCAAAACGTGGGAACTCAAAAGTACTGAAGTACAGAGGCACAGAAATTGATCCTTTCTGAATATACTTGAAGTTCTTGTGGGCTTGACTTAGAGGCTCAGAGTTTTTAGTGTTGGAAGGGATCGTGCGGGTCTTTGAGCTCACCCTCTTTCTCAGAAACAGATTAAAGAACTTTTCCCATATATCCAGGATAGATGACCTTCTACCCTTTGCTTCAATAGCACCAGTAAAAGGGAATTCAAGATTCACGTGGGCACATGTTAACACTGTTGGATAATTCTATGCATTAAAACGTCTTCCTTAAGGGGTGCCTGGGTGGCTCAGTGGGTTAAAGCCTCTGCCTTCAGCTCAGGTCATGATCCCAGGGTCCTGGGATCGAGCCCCACGTCAGGCTCTCTGCTCAGCAAGGAGCCTGCTTCCTCCTCTCTCTCTGCCTCTCTGACTACTTGTAATCTCTGTCAAATGAATAAATAAAATCTTAAAAAACAAAAAACAAAAAACTTCTTCCTTGGGGCGCCTGGGTGGCTCAGTGGGTTAAAGCCTCTGCCTTCGGCTCAGGTCATGATCTCAGGGTCCTGAGATCGAGCCCCACATCGGGCTCTCTGCTCAGCAGGGTGCCTGCTTCCTTCTCTCTCTCTCTGCCTGCCTCTCTGTCTGCTTGTGATCTCTGTCTGTCAAATAAATAAATAAAATCTTAAAAAACAAAACAAAACAAAACTTCTTCCTTAAATTGAGCAAAGTTGGTTGCTCTAAGAAACTACACCAAATGCCTTAGTTCTTGTATGTGGAAACCCATATAATTATTTCTGTTTCCTCTTCTCTATACTAATGCTTGGAAGGTACGAAAACAATGCTTGTGTTCTCAATAAATCTGGATGGCTTTCCTGGAGGAGAAAGTAGTTTAGGTTTAGGCAACTTATAGTCCTGGACTCAAATTTCAGTTTGGCCCTTCGCTGGTTGTTAGTCTTTGGGCAACTTCCTTGTATTCTGGGCCCTCATCTCATCTATAAATTGATGAACACAGTGTCCATGCCATAGGACTTTTGGGGAGTAAAATACAGAATTCCCAGCACAGAAGTGTGCCAGGCAGAGAACAAGAATCTAGTACCTCTTGGCTTTTTTTCCCCCTTTCATTCTTCTGTTGACCTTCCTCTGATTTCTGTATTTTTAAATGAACCTCTTCAATTGTGAGGCTCCGATCTAGCCATAATACTGTAGATGTACCTGACTCAAAGGAAGGTAGAATTGTCAGACCCCAGGGCATAAACACTGACTTTTTATTTAAATGTCCTTATCACTCCAAAGACCCTTGTTTGCCTTAGAAATGGATGAAACAAACAAACAAAAAAACACACCTCTTTTCTTTGATCTCCAACCGAGTCTCATGTCTCCTATGGTAAACTTGCTAATTGTACTATTAGTCCAAAAAGTAAGACTTCCTTTTCTCCCTGTCACATTCCACTGGTGAACCCTGTTCCCACCTGTTGATTTCATGGTGTACTTGGTTCTGTCGTCTACACAATTAACCATTCCTCCCCACATTGTGGCAGCTGAAGATGTGATAAGCATACTTTCAACCCAAGTGGCTGATAAAAAATAGACGAACAGGACAGACCTGGGGAGTGATCTCCGTGTCGCTCTGCTGCAGACCTCCCACCAAGTTGACAAGAAGTCATTAATCAGCCTCCTTGGTCATGTAGGATTGTGTTCAGAAGCCCTGCACTCTAGTTCCCATGTCATAATCCTTGCACATACTACTATCAGAGAAATGGCATCAAACACTTCTCTGAAACCAGGACGCAAGTCTTCCCTGCTCCTCCAGCCTCAAGGTAAAGGCATCAACGGAGTATGTGTAGTTATTTTGGCACAAAAATAAAAACCATGTTAGTTTCAACACGCATTTGTAAATGCTCATCAATTTCAGTCAGAACCAGCCTATTTAGACAAAATTACATCTCTTTAAAAAGATCCAGTCACTTCTTCAGTTTTCAGTGACTTAAATAATCTCCGTTTTAGAACATTTCAGTATTTCTAGTCTAATGGCATTCTTCCCATTTTCTAATAAAATGCAAAATTTATAGAAAATGACGCTAATGAGTCTTCAGACCCTAGAATTGTTTTCACAAGCCTGAAGGAAGTATCTGCTTTTATGCGTGTGATTACTATCTTCTTTCCTATCTAGGAAAGTTTCCGCTTTTCAAAAATTTATTTGATCTTTGCTTTGTTGTTAGAAGACAAAGTGCTAGAGCTTCATTTCAGACCAGCAAGGGAGGAATGGACATAAATATAAAATAAGTACCTTATTTAAAATAAATATCTTACAAAAATAAATACCTTTTTTTTTTTTAAAAATCAAACCAATCTTAGTTCTTCTTCCTTACGTCAATTCTAGTTTATTTATCTTTTGAATTCAGAAAATTGGCTTACAAAGCTTTAGGAAAAAATCTTTACACTTCCACAAGCTTCTTGTGTCGGTCACTTCAGTCCCAATAACTACAAGAAATCGGGTTTTGTCTACATGCATAAATATTTTACTTATCTGCAATCACTGATATGCTTTTACATTCCCATTTTAAAACTAGTATCAAAGCATATCCTAGTTTGTGCTGTTATCCAGTCTAGCAGCGACATTTAAGCAAAGCGTCACATATTGGCTGCCTAGACGCTAAGGTAGATCTTAAAACACTCAAAGTCTAACAACCACGTAATTTTTAAATTTAATTTCTGGGTAAATAGGAAAAAGATCTTGTCTCTACAGATGGTCCCTGACTTACAATGATGCAGCTTACGATCTTTGGACTTTACGATGGTGTGAATGTGACAGGCATTCAGCAGGAATGGTGCTTTGAATTTTGGACAGGATCTGTCCCCAGGCTAGTGACATGTGGTCTGACACTGCTCCGGATGCTCATTCAAAGTGAATGAGTGTTTTCGCGATGCTCTTGATGCCGAGCGGTGGCCGCTGCAGATCCTGGTCAGCCGCACAGCCGTGAGCGTGAACAACCGGTACGTGGACAGCCATCTGTACCCAGACAGCCTGTCTGTTTCTCACTTTCACTGCAGTATTCAATAAACTCCATGAGCTAGTCAACACTTTATAATAAAATAGGGTCTGTGTGAGATGATCTTGCCCCACTGTTGCCTAACGGAAGTGTTCTGAGCCCATTTAAGGTCAGTGAGGCTGAGCTGTGACATTCCGTGGATAACGTATGCTAGATGCATTTTTGACTTAGCGATACTTTCAACTTATCATGGCTTTAGCAGGACATCATCCCGTCATATGTTGAGGAAGATCTGTACTAGTAAAGAATTGCTATTTATCTATTAGGATTATTTCCTTGATATCAATTCCTGTGAGACAGAGAATTGAGTCCAAGTGAATGAGTATTTTCATTCCTTTTAATGGATATTACTGTTTAAGCTTAAAATAATTAGGGGCACTTGAGTGGCTGAGTTGGTTGGGCATTTGCCTTTGGCTCATGTAATGATCTCCGCGTCCTGGGATCAAGCCCCGTGTTGGGCTCCCTGTTCGGCGGGGAGTCTGCTTCTCCCTTTCCCTGCTCTCGTGTTCTCACTCACGCTCTCTCTCTCTCTCTCTCTCTCTCCCCCCCCTCTCAAATAAATAAAATCTTTTTTAAAAATAAATAAATAATAAAATAATTTACAGTGCTCCCACTCGTGTACCAGATATATTGTTGAAAACTACAAAACTGCATTATAGGTACTGTTAACTTTATAAGTGCTCTGTTCTTCTAGGAAGTCTTTCCTTTTCTTTTTAAGATTTTATTTATTTATTTGACAGACAGAGATCACAAGTAGGCAGAGAGGCAGGCAGAGAGAGAGGGAGGAAGCAGGCTCCCCGCTGAGCAGAGAGCCCGACGTGGGGCTCGATCCCAGGACCCTGAGATCATGACCTGAGCCGAAGGCAGAGGCTTTAACCCACTGAGCCACCCAGGAGCCCCGGGAGTCTTTTCTTTTATATTGTCCCATCAAGCCTTACATTTGTGGCTGTAGTCTCTGGACAGTCTACAAATTGTGACCCTTGTTATATTAACTAACCTGTAGTCAACTAAAAAAGGAACTTGTTCTGTTTAGTTTTCTCCCTTTCCTTTTGAAATACTGTAATTAGTTTTTGTGACATGGCCACCTTATGTCATTTTTTTCTCCAATATCATCTGGTACATTGATCAGAGTTGGCTTTCATGCTAGCCTTATTATAGCTCTGCATAATCCAACAAGGGAGGCTCTCGCCTTTGTAAAAATACCTGCAAAATAGGAAACAGTTTTCAAAACTGACTAACATGATCTTCCTTAAAAAAAAAAAAAAGTTATTCAGAATATATTTATTCTAAGCATGGTAGGTGCTGTGCTACTACAGGCAAAGATGAGTAAAACGTGATGCTTATATTCAGAAATATGTAGCTGAGCAAAGGTAATAAAGCAAGCATGGACACTGGGGGCAGAATACAGAAAATGCCTGAGTGTATGAGACGCTATGGACAGAGACTGGAGAAATGAATTGGGGATTTCAAGTTCCTTGTGTGGGGGCAGGAAGGGGAGGTGGGCCTCCTGGTGATAAAGACTTATCAGAACCCAAAAGAGTTGTTTTCTCTGTTGCGCAAGTTAGAAGAGAGCGCCAAATAAGGCCAAGTCCCAGGGACTCAGAAATAGACTCTTCTCCCTAGAGAAGGGTCTTCTCCTATGGTGTGTCTCTTAAAGGCTGAGATTGTGCTGAGCAACGCAACTCTTGGGGAGCTGTGCTGTGGGAGAATGCAGTGTGTCTGGGGTGTGTTTGCACTTGGGTGGGGCTTTCCCAAGGAGGAGAGCTTGGTCTGGGGTCCAGAAGGACCTTGAGAACTGGGCTGGGTTTGTTGCAAGCCTAGAAGAGTGGAATGTGCCTTGTACTCTGACCCACCACCGTGTTTTGTCATCCCACTCTAGGGACTGTGAAAGACGATTTGTCATTTCAATGTTCATCAGGCAAGTCCACCCAAGACCAAGCATCTGCAACTTCTCGTTCTCTTTGGCAGCTCAGAGATCCCACTGCGGCCAGCCGTGGGTCTGGAGAATGGAATGCATGCATCGCATTCCTTTCCAGGATAGTGTGACCGGGGTGCCTGCCACCGTACCCAGCAAGAAATGTTGTTTATTGATCTTACATAATTCTGGGGACCTACATTCCAGGGCAGCTTGTCAAAATACTGGTCAAATTAATATGTCATTTGATTACCCTCCTCACGGTTGCAAAAAAATCCATACATCTGATAAATCAATCAATCAGTTACATCTCCCCCCCTTTTTTTACCCTTCACCTTTTCTCTCACTAGTGACAAGATATTGAATGAGTGACTCCATTTGGCTTATTAATCTTGAAATGCATAATATAGTTTGTTTCAGAAGTTAGTTGAGAGATCTGGATGCAAATCTTGGCTGTGCCACTGCGAGCAAAGGTACTGACTTCAAGTGTGTGGTTTCCTGGGCGATGAGACTGAATTGTCTCCCAGATCTTTAAAAAACCAGGTGCCAATGAAACGGCAGGTCCTCAGAGCGGACTTCTGGGATCACTGAAGTACAGTCTCTCTGCCCAACTCACTCTCTATTCTCTTCTGGCATTTCATTTTTAAAATTTTATGTGATTTGGGGGGCCTGGGTGGCTCAGTCGGTTAAACGTCTGCTTTTGGCTCAGGGCATGATCCCACGGTCCTGAGATCAAGGCCTGCATCAGGCTCTTTGCTCAGTGGGGAGCCTGCTTCTCCCTCTTTCTCAGCCCCTCCCCCTCATTCATGCTCACTTATGCTCTCACTCCCAAATAAATCAATAAAATTTTTAAAAAGAAGAAGAGGAAATTGGGACACATGAAGAGACACCAGGGAGGAGAAAAGACCATATGTAGAGATGATAAGATGAAGTCATCTGCCAACCAAAGAGTGAGGCCTCAGAGGAAATCAAAGGTATTCTTGATATGGGGAAAGAAAAAACCAGAGTGTTTTGTGATGGGAACACTCTCAAGCTAGCACAGACTTCAAAAGTACCTACAACGACCCAAGAAATAGATAAACTGGACTTCAGCAAACTTGAAAATTCTGTGCATCAAGGGACATTAGTGAAAATGAAAAAAAAAAAAAAAAAACCCAACCGAAAAAATAGGGAGAAACATTTACAAGTCATGTGACAAAGGTTTAATATTCAGAATATATATATATAAATAGATATATATATATATATATATATATAAAATATATGCACACACACATACCTCCTAAAACTTGGCACCAAAAAAGACTAACAGCCCAATTTTAAAAATGGGCAAAATACTTAGATGTCTCTCTGAAAACAGACAGATGGCCAAGAAGCATATAAGAAGATGCTCAACATAGTCATCAGGAAAATACGAATGACAAGCACAACGAGATACCACCTCATACCCATTATGATGGCTATGATCAAAAACTGGAAAATGTCAAGTGTTGGTGAGGGTGTCGGGAAACCGGAAGCTGCATACACTGGGGATAGGAACGTAAAATGACACAGGTGCCATGGGAAATGGTACCAACGTTCCTCAAAAAGTTAAATATAGAATCGAGGCCCAGCAATTCTACCACTGGGTATATACTCAAAAGAACTGAAAAGAGATTCAGATCCTTGATCACTGCAGCATTAGTCACAATAGCCAAAGCTGAAATCAACCCGAGATCCACAAACAGATTCAGCAACAGTGGAAGGCGGTCTATCCACGTGGTAGAATATCACGCAGCCATCAACAGGAATGGGGTTCTGACGTGTACTACAATGTGGATAGACCTGGAAATGTCACACCAAGGGAAATCAGGCAGACACAAAAAGGACAGATATTGTATGATCCACGTGCATGAAATATCCAGGATAGGCCCATTTTCGAAGAGACAGAGGCAGACCTAGAGGTCTCCATTAGACAGGGGAAGGGAGAAGGGGGAGTTATTGCTGGAGGGTTACAGAGTTCCTGCTTGGGGTGATGACAAAGCCTTAGAAATAGATCATGGTCATGGCAGGTCAGCACTGTGACTGTAATAAGGCCACTGAATTGTATATTTAAAAATGGTTAAATGGCAAGGGTTACTTACATTTGCCATGAAAAGGAAAAAAATGAATAAATGATTTCTAATACCACCATTTATATTCTTCCAGACTGGACATCTACTACCAATAATTGATGTAACTGATGCTATATTTAAGAAGTTTTGGGGGGGAGGGGCACCTGGCTGGCTCAACTGGTAGAGCACGTGACTCTTAATCTCAGGGTTGTGAGTTCAAGCCCCATGTTAGGTGTCAGGATTACTTAAAAAAATTTGAGTTGGGGGAAATTGGAGGGGGAGACAAACCATGAGAAACTGTGGACTCTGAGAAACAAACTGAGGGTTTTGGGGGGCATGGGGGGGTGAGCCTGGTGATGGGTATTATGGAGGGCATGTATTGCATGGAGGACTAGGTGTGGTGCATAAAGAATGAATTTTGGAAGACTGAAAATAAAATAAAATAAAATTTTAAAAAATCTTAAAAAAAAAAGAAGCCTTTTTTTTTTACTTGGATTTTATTTCTAATATGACTTTGGGGGTATGTCATTATGATTTTGGTAAATTGGGGACTTCTGACCCTGCATATATTCTTCCTTGGAAGCAAGCTTCAAAATTGTCCTTGAGGAACTTTCTCTAAAGCCACAGACTAGGTTCAGCTCCCTGTGTAAGGCTCCATTACGGCCTGCTTTTTCTTCATAATGCCCATTCTCACTGGTACCCCATCACAGTGAGTGGCAGATAGTAGGTGCTCAATAAAAACCCCTTAATGGGTAGCCAGAACATCCTAACTCTTCTAGAGCATGATGATAAGTTAGAGCAATTTAACTTCATACAGAACATCAAACCTCCATGTTAAATCGTCAACTTAGAGTAAGCTTTTTTCCAATCTTCAGTAGGCATTCTCCATCAAAGATATATTTTAAGCTCCAAATCTTCAAAATGGCATGTATTTCTTCTACTATGGGTAGGAAAATGCCCAGTATTATTTACTCAAAGTTCCTTTAAGGAATCCTAGTAAACCCTTCCCCCCTACCAGTCATGTCTAGTCTCGGGATTACGCATGTGTATTTAAGGAGGATATAAATGTCTTGGAAACATTACCTTTCTGTGTTGAAAATGCTCCAGTTGGAGCTTCCATGGTGCTGGAGCACATGGGGCAGGGGTGAGGGTCTTTCAGAGGGATGGGGAAGCAGACTCATCCTGAGAGCAAGTCGGTGCTGAAGATTTCGGGAACACGATGGCACAAGCCTGATTTGGAAGATTGAGCTCCCTCCAAACTGACTCCAAAGCTGTAGGGATCTTGACTTCTTTGCACTTGAGTCTTTATTGTAAAGTGGAATCATTCGATCCAGACCACTTGATCATGGCAGGGGTTAAAGGAGAGGATGAGTAAAATAGCTCCTGGTTCAGGTGGTTCATTAAACTACCCTCACCACTCCCACCACTGCCTCCCTGATCAAGTCAAGAGGACACCGAAGACTACTGGCCCTGTAACCAAGACCCTTGTGCCTCAGCATGGAACCTAAGCTCATCCACCTGCCGGATGGCCCCTGATCTGGGAGCGACCACTGTCCTAAAGATCCAGGTCCCTGAGTCACTGTTTATAAGAAGTTTATTAACTATCAAGAGTGTTTCAAGGCATGCGGGTGGCTCAGTCGTCAAGCGTCTGCCTTTGGCTCTCGTTGGAATCCCAGGGTTCTGGGATAGAGCCCCACACTGGGCTCCCTGCTCAGCGGGCAGTCCGCCCCTGCCCTCCCCTCTGCTTCTGATCTCTCTCAAATAAATTAGTAAAATCTTAAAAAAAAAAACAAAACCAAAAGAGTGTTTCCTGCAGTAGCAACACAGTGAACACTATCATCTTTCTCAAGTGCCCACCAACATACTCTGATATTAAAATGTACTGTTCATTTTATTTATTTATTTATTTAGAGAGTAGGGGCAGAGGGGGAGAGAGAGAGAAAGAGAGAGAGAGAGAGAGGGACTCTTAAGCAGGCTCCAAACCTGGTGCAGAAACCGATGCAAGGCTCAATTCCATGACCCTGAGATCATCACTTGAGTTGAGCTGTCAGACACTTAACCAACTGGGCCACCCAGGCATCCCTAAAATTTACTGTTTATAAAAGAAAACAAGAGAAGATTACTCAGCCATCAGAAAGGATGAACACCCACCATTTGCCTCGACATGGATGGAACTGGAGGAGGTTATGCTAAGTGGAGTAAGTCAAGCAGAGAAAGACCATTATCATATGGTTTCACTCATATGTGGGACATAAGGAATAGCACGGAGGACCATAGGGGAAGGAAGGGGAAGCTGAAGGGGGAGAAAGCACTGGGGGGGCAGTGAACCATGAGAGACTATGGACCCCGAGAAACAATCTGGGGGTTTCAGAGGGGAGTGGGTGGGGGAATGGGTTGGCTGGGTGATGGGTTATTGAGGAGGGCACATGTGGTGACGAGCACTGGATGTTATATGCAACTAATGAATCACTGAACACTATATCCAAAACTAATTATGTAATATACAGTAGTCAACTGAACATAATTAAAAAAATTAAATAAAATGAAAATGAAAAAGAAAAGCAGGGATTTTTTCTACCAAACCTATCCACCTTACATTTTATGGCTGTGCTAAGTATTTTGACCCACGTGGACGTGCTCATGGACATTCTGAGTGGATAGGAACAGCCTGACTTCCGCAGCCCTGTCTGAGTATAAACTTCCCAAGAAGCTTGACTTTTCAAAGCGGGTAGAGGGGCGGCCGGTACAATTCATGGTCCTAGTTGCTGAGGCTTCTGTTCTGTCTCTCTCTAGGAAGGACTGGACAGGGCCGGTGTTGTTTGAAAATAGTTTATTTTTCGGAAGACCCGTATAAAGCTTGCACCAAAGCACACAGTGATAAAGGCACAGGGTTCTGCCCTTTGCAAGGAAATCTCTTTAAATCGCTGCAACTGATTTCAGCCTACCCAGGATTAGACTATTTAATTGGACTCCTGGTTAGGCATGAGAGAGCCTACATTCCGTATTCCTGGCTGCAGAAAATGCAAACCAGGTAGTTTTGGAGACGGTTTTCGGAAGCACAGAAACAAAACGACAATGAAATCTCAGGGGCTGAACATTACTCAAAAGGGACTCACTTTCTCACTTGCTGATTACATCAAGAGGAAGTGTTTTGGCTCAGAATGAGTAGGTCTTTAATACTTCTCTATTAAAAAGAGAGATTAGCAAGCATTAAAGAAAGAACAAGCCTGGGGGCTAGAACCCTTGGCAGGCAACAGTATCTAATTAGAAGGTAATTGGAAAAAAATACAATGAAAATAATACAATGTTTTAAAATTCTTATTATGGCAAGTGAAATAAAGATTCCTTTTTAAGTATTTCTATTTGGGAAAAAAAATGTGAGTTGGCTTCAAGACAAATATTAAGGAAATATTAGTATACAGGGTCCCCTGAATTTGTGCTGAGGGATTCTGACGTTTCTCTAGAATCTACTTTTTTGCCCCTTTACTTGCAACCTGACAGTAGAGAATAAGAAAGAGGAATTTGGAATCTCCTGAAAATTCTACATGCAACAGAACAATGGTCTCTTGGATATTCCCTTCATTTTTAGAACCATAGCTTGTTTTAATTAGATAATCTCTAAGGCTTCTTCAGGCTTAGATGAGACTAAGGGGGGGTGCAGAGAGCTAATGGAATTTGCCCAAATTCACAGGGCTAGTAAGTAGCAGAGCCAATGCAGGGACTCGTGGCTCCCTGTTTGGCATCTGCTGAGTGAAGCTGCCCAAGCAGGTTTGGGGCAAGAGGTCCCTCTTCGCGGTTCCAAATGTACTTTCTTCCTGCAAACTCTAGCCTGTAGGTATTGGCCAACTGGGACAGGAGGCGCCTCAGCTTGCCAACTCCGAGGCAGAGACCATCTGGTGTGTGAGAAAGACATGTGTGATGATGACCTCAGGGATGGGATGACACCAGCCCCGAAGCCACTGGAGACCCCGCAGTTCCGTTCTTCCAAAGACCTTAATGATGGTCTCTTCCTTCCTATGGCATGGGAGTCTCCCCTGTGTTTATTGTTCCCACAGCCCAGACCCAGGGTGGGCCTCTGTGATTGCTTCCCAGCCCCACCCTGTCTAAACATGCAGCCCCTACCGAGCAGTCTTCTGTCTGCCCAGCAAAACTTCCCCAAACCCTACTGCTGATAAAAGCCAAAAGCCATTCCAGAAAATGCCAGAGGTGTCTGTGTCATTCTGTTTATTAGACTGGGTCTCACTGATAGTTCAAAACCCACTTACTTTTTAACAAAAAGAATTTCAAAGGAAAAATTGCCATAAGGCAAATCACTTCCTGGTCTTGCTTGTCCAAACAGGCATCTGTCCACTTACAGTGACATCCGTACTCTTGAATCACGGATGGATTCTGTATTCAGAGACTGAAAATTGCAAGGTCTGTGCTGGCCCCCATTTGTTCCCCTTGGGCTTTTCTTTTCTCGTTTATGTTGTAATCAGGGCCCGTGGGAATTCTGTAAAATCAAGCGCTTTGGTGTCATTGAAGGAAAAACACACTGATTTAGTGGCTCAGCCAGAAGTGTATCTGAATTTCTGCTAGAATGACACAATTTCTGCTAGAATGATGGGATAGTGACTGTTTCCGGAAACTTAGGTTAAGGATAGTCCCTTGTGCACCAGGGTTCAAGCTCAGTTATCTTGACCAGCACTCTCTGAAACGTAGCAAACATCAAATGAGGAATCATTGGGATAAAGTGTGAGAAGACAGCTTTACAAGTGGGGAGCAATCCTGTTCCTCTCTTCCTCCGCTCCAAAATGTGGCCACCACCAGCTCTTTCATCCTTCAGGGAGAAATCTGGATGCAACCGCCTGATACAGAATGGAAATTCAGATGATGCTGTCTGAGACCAGTCATAGATCATTTCCTGACATCACCTGGTACTCAGGCAGAAGGTTGTTCATGCACCAGTGCGAGGGCAAGACAGCACAGCGGTCAAGTACATGGCTGAAAAGTCAGGCTGCCTGAAACACCAGCCAGTTCTGGACTTGAGGTGCTGACATTCTTCAAGCCTCCATTCCCCACCTTCCAAAGCGAGACTATAAGATCTTCCTCCCTGGTTGTGGAAGGATCACATGAAACCCACAGAATGTGCCCAGAACGAAGTTTTTATGGCTTCAGTGGGTACCAATGACAAGAAAAATGGTTAGCAGTGATTGTGCATGGGGCAGGCTTTGCAGGTAAAGGTGAAGAACAGGGTCCTAAATTTTCTCTCCTGCCCGATATGTTTGGTATAGAATACTCATTCTATAGTCATTCTAATACTAATACTAATTACTAATTACTAATACTAATTCTAATACTCATTCTAAGTCTCATCCCTGCCTCCCTACAATTCTGGACCTTGTATTGGGTACATGACTTCCTCTCCGTATTTACTGGGACTCTTCTGGTTGCAAGTGACAGAAATCCAACTCAAATCGATTTAAGCATAAAATAGGATTTACTGGGTTGTGCAACTGGGAAGTCCAAGCACTGGTTTCAGATCCAGTGAGATCTGCAGATTATGAATGACTGAACCCTGATAATCTCCTTTTTTCTCACATATCACCCCCCCCCCTTCAAAACCAGCCCCACTGTACTCCAATTCTTGCCTGTGTTTGCCTTATGTGTTGTCTTATTCTCTCCTACCGCACACAAGGTGTTTGCAGGGTTTGGTAGATGGCTCCCAGATGGCTCTCACTCATGCCTTCCTATTCTGCAGCCCAAAAGACAAAACTCCTTTTCTTCTGGCCCCAGATAACAAAGTCTTAGGGAAGAACTGGGAGTGACCCAGCTTGGGGCATGGAGTTAAAGGATGGCCCAGTAGTCAGGGTGGGAGACACGTGGTTCTGATGACTGGCCGGGTCTGCGGTCTGAGCCACACTGAATGCAGTGGTGCCTATCCACAGAAGAAAGGGGGTGTTGAGACAGAGCAATAATTGGACACTGTCACTCAGATCACCAAATTCTCTGTGTCGAAGAACTTTCTCTCCCCAGTTCTCACTGGGGGCACAAGCCAGAACCCCAGGAAAGAAACTAAGTATATGAACTTTCCATCTTTATTTTCTCCCATTTGTTGTTGTTAATAACCCAAGGTGTTGTATATTCTCCTCAACCACGAGTTCATGTGTGTGTTTGTTTTCCACATTGAGACCCGCAGACCTAGAGGCTCCTTCGCTACGAGACAGGAGTGTGGGGACCGATACTGGTGTGGCCCCTGAGTCTGGACCACACATTTGAATTTCCACCCCGACTTACTTCACACCCTAAAGGAGCAGGGAAGTGGTCTGCAGTGCTCCAACAGGTGTTCTAGCCTCTATTTTCAAGCCCTCTCCTCCCACTCTCCCCTCCCCCCCGAGAGCATTTTGAATGCAGAGCACAGAAAAGAGTATAAACAACTATTTTCAAGACACAAGCTTGGGATGGCATCTGGGGTCTACCACTCACAAGCGGTGTGAGCGTGCACAAGCTCTGTACCTGCCGAAACCCCACCTTCCTCCCCTCCCCTGCGAATGAGGATAGGTCAGCTATTTCAAAGCCTCATTGATAAGGTCAAGTAAGATATTGGGAAGCAAGTCTCCTGCTTGCAGGCAAGACAAATGAACAAGATTCACCCTTCCACCTGAAACAACCAACAAATGAAGAGAGGCAAAATACAGGGAAAAATGATTTTCAAGACACTGTACATCAAGCCACAAAGGACTATGATCCCCGAGAGACGGAGGAACATGAAGGTGGCACTATGATTGTCCCCGATCGCTTCCTGGAAAAGCCTTGCAGTCTGTGGCATGCTGAAGGGACCCCGGGGGGAACCTGGGAGACTCTGCGAGTTGAATCATTGAACCGATTATCCAGGGAGACTGATGTGACTCGAATATGCAGGGCAGGATTTTGGAGAGGAAGGAGCTACTGGTTGAGCAAACCCCAAGGATCGGCAAGACAGTCGTCCCTGAATAGTCAGCAGAGTTGTGATCAGCACGTGCATGGGAGGAAATTGCTCAAAAGAAGGGAAAAAAAGTCATCCGAAAGGATTAAAGGGAACGTTGTCTGGTACTCCCAATGGACCAGGGATAATGCCGTTTACCGCAGCTAGACCTCTCATTTCGTGGGCACTGGGGAGACTACTCAGGGAGGCCTTGCTTCAGTAGCAGGGAATGATTAGCTCTAGACTGAGCAGTGCTTCAAACCCGCCTAGCAAATCATCATGCCAGGATCCAAAATGATTGAGCTGTTGCCAAGAAAGTTTGCTGCATCTCGGGAAAACCTCAGAAACATTTATCAAGGTGAAATGCACCACAGCTAGCATCCCAGTATCACCAGGCTTGCAGTGAAACCAGAAAATACGACCCACATGGCAAATAACAAATGAGTTAAAACTGACCCAGAACTGACACAGATGTTAAAATTAGCAGACAAGGACATTAGAACAATTATAACTGTATTCCACATGTTCAAAAGTTGAGGTCTCATTGAAGATGGCTTTGACTTAAAAAGACATAAAAGATATTTCTTTCTTTAAAAAAGATGCACATTGAGCTTCTAGAGATGAAATATATGGTGTGTTAAGATGAAAAATACTGCACGAGGCTGATTCCAGATTAGACACTGTGGAAGAAAAAATCAGTGAACTTGGAGCTATAGCAATTAGAACTATTGAAATGAAACTCAGAGAGGAAAAAAAGAAAAGAGAAGAGAAGAGAACCAGTGAACAAAAGGACAATTGCAAGCAGGCTAATATATGTGTAATTACAATTACATTCCATGAAAAAGAGAATAGGTGTGGGCAGGAAGACTATTTGCAGAAACAGTGGCCAATACCCCTCAATTTTAATAAAGGCGATACACCTATAGATCCAAGAAACTCAATGTCTTCCTAGCACCAGAGACATGAAGACCTAGGTCACAAAACCTGCTCAAAATAATCAAAATCATAATTGAAATATGCTTAAAACCAGCAATAAACAGCAACTCTTAAAACTAGCCAGAGAACAAGACACATGTTATGTACAGAAAAGCTAAGATAAAAACGAAAGCAGCTTCTTCCTGGGAACAAGGCAAGGAAGGACACGGAAGGGCAGTCCAGGGCAGGACGTCGGCCACGCCTTCTGCCTTCTTCTGCACCATCTGCAAAGGGCCGACCCATTCACAGGGCTGATGCTGGTTTCTCAGTCCACAGGAGAGCAGAAAAGGAAAGAGAGTTTGTTCTAAGGAAGGAACCTACCTGACTTGGAAAACGCACACCCCACCAGCCACACACTTAGTGCCCCTAGGGCCACACGTGGCTGTGAGGATGCTGTAAGCATAGTCTCCAACCTCCAGCAGGAGGAAAACAGAAGAACATGCATGCATATTGCGAGGTGATGGCCAGCATCGGCCACACTGCCCTATTCTCATTTAACCTTTATCCAGAGGCTTCTTTATTTGGCCAATTAGCAAATCTGTGGCTATCTCACAAGACATCAGCCTCCATGAGGCTAGAAACCAAATCAGTTTGGTATATTCCTGCTCAAGACCTGGTTTCATTGTTGTCATGGTCTTGGTTTTGTTGCTTTTTCTTTTCTTTTTGAATAGTGTTTCTCTACGTTTCTTATTTTTTATTTTTATTTTTTTAAATATTTTATTTATTTATTTGTCAGAGAGAGAGAGAGAGAGCACAAGCAGGCAGAGAGGCGGGCAGAGGCAGAGAGAGAAGCAGGCTCCCCATTGAGCAGGGAGTCTGATGAGGGACTCGATCCCAGGACCCTGGAATCATGACCTGAGCCGAAGGCAGTGACCCAACCAACTGAGCCACCCAGGCACCCATCTCTATGTTTTTTAAAAAGCAGGCTTAATGGAGATATAATTCACACACCATACAATTCACGCATTTAAATTGTGCAAGTCAATGTATTTAGTTGTATTTTCAGGACTTTGCAACTATTACCATGACCTAATTTTAGAGTTTTGGACCACCCAAAAGAAACCTCATACCCATTAGCAGTCATTCACTTTTCTCTTTCCCTGCTTCAACCCTAAACAATAAGCAATCTACTTCCTATGTTTCAAATCACTAAAGAGCAACAAGTCTCCGTTCCTAATGCCTCACCTGTAGTGGGCACTCCAAAAACACACACTGGACCTAGGTAAAGTCTTCCTGCGGTCAGCATACATTCTCAGGTTGAAGATGCCCTGCCAAGGGTTTTTCCAACTACATATTGCTACTTTGGTGAACTTTGTCACTTCCTCTGGGTGCTCAGAATAAACAAATAAAATCACACTGTCTGGCAGCTGGCAATGAACTCGTTTCCCCTCCACCACTGACCTCTGGGACGGGAATGCTCACAGCTCCCATTTGACAGATGAGAACACCAGAGTCCGTCTCTGCTTCACCCGCTGGCGGATTTCGAGAACTGTTGACCCATTTGCTCAACACAGATGTGAGACCTCAGCTTTAGCCAAGCCAAAAATGCAAAATCCCCAAGTCTGAGAAAACGTTGTGTTAGCCGGACTTATTTCGGCCTGCGTGTGCGGCCCGTTACATAAACCATATTTGTTTTTCAGCTGAACCCTTACAACCTGCTGTGTGATCAGCCCGCCAACCACCCTCCTATCAGGCATCCTGCCTGTGCCATCATTTTCCCCAAAGTGACATAAATATCCACACCAACACTCGGGAAAACTGGACATCTTCACAGACAAGAATTTTTCTGTTCCTTAAACTGTTTCCCAGCTTGCTCTCAAGCTGGCAAGATGCCTCTCTTCGATCACTTGATATTCTGACTTTTCTTAGAGTAAACTCCGCAAACAAGCCGGGAGTGCAGGCGCCCTCTCGGACTGTGTGGGTTCTGGGTACATGGAAACAGGAGGGCATTCGGGGCCCTGGTTTCTCGCAGAAGGACCTCACAGTTTGGATCTATTGGCTTTATTTTAATTCAGGTACCAAAATGAAAATAAAAATTGTTTGAGGTATCTATTTCATAGCTCTTGGTCCTTGCCCCCAGCCGCCGAGTTGCCAAATGGTGCTGTCTGCACCATCTCTCCTTTCCAACTGGTCCCTTTTCAAGGAAACAGTGGTCTTTCTTTCCAGACACCTTGTGGAAAGGGTGGAGGAAACAAAGCGAGGCTGGTGAGGGCGGGAGCTGCCTCGGGCTGGGGCTGAGCGGCAGGCTGGTGCGAGAGTCTGGGAGGAGGGCCCCGCAGCTCCAAGCCCGTAGACTTTGATGTTGTGAAGGCCTGTGGACCAGAGCCAGGGAAACTGAGATACACTGACCCGGTAATTGATTATTCAGCTGCATCTCAGAAAGACCTAAGCTGGCGGGGACTGACAGCTATTGTTTCCTTTTGCTGCCTTTGGGGGTGGAAGCCAAGGAAGTGTGGGGCAAAGATGCAGCCTTCAGGGGCAGGGACACAGGTAGGAAGTCACCCAGCCCGGAAGCCCCATTGTTCAGGTATTTGGGGAGGCCCCCTTTTTTTGCTAATCCAGGCTGAGATGGGCAGTGGCCCGAGGCAGAACCTGATAAGCAGGCAAAGACAGGGCCATGGATGCATGGGTGGAGAAGGAAAACGAGTGCGGGCACTACGGACACATGGAATGTCTGTGGGCTTAATGATTTTTCAGTTCTGTGTGGGATGGATAATATGAATGTACCAGAGTCCAGGGTGTGCAAGAGGTTGTTTTTTTTTTTTAAAGATATTAATCCTTATCCACCATGTTTTTGTTCCACAACATGCTGACTTTCACTTATTTTAAAATATACTACTGAAAGAGTTCATGAAATTTCATACCACTGTTCCCCTCTATGCAATTTTCTTGTTACTTTTTGACAGATGAACAAATGTCTATGATAATTTTGAGTAATAACTTCCATTGGTTGTTTTTCATGAGCATAATGTGCAAACATTTGTAGGCTGGACGGGAACAGTTAGAGGCTGTCTAGGGCAGGGATTTTAACTTGATGTGGATGAGTCTTACGCGGAGGGAAGAAAAATGGGAAAGTACACATCAGATTTCCCAGGAGAAAATTCATGCACACACTTAAAAATATTTTAAAATCATCTCGCTGATTAGATTTAATGTTGTTCAAACTGTTTAATTCATTTTGGAATTTCAAGGGATTGAACTGTACACTTACTAAAAAGGGAGCTATGTTGACTTAGTAACAACCTCTCATTTAGAGACAGGGAAACTGATCGCAGAGTGACTTGCAAAAAGCAATCCAGCCAGTGGAGGGGGCAGAACGGAGACTCAGAACCCCTTATTGTGATTCCAAACCCAACCCCCTTCTTGTGATATTCTTGGATTTAGTGGCTAGAAGTATTCTGTTTTGGTATCTGTCCCAATTAGCTCTCTGCTAAAGAGAAGAAAAAGGGGATCCTCTGAGTGACAGTTGATACGTTACTAGATAGAGTAAGTATTCATAGGTGTTATTAGAGCTAATCATTGCGCTAAGCATTTTATATGGATCATCTCCTTCAAACCTCATTAACAATACTGGACGTTGGGTACTGCAAATACCCTCATTTTGCAGGTGAGAGAGAGAGGCTCAGTATTTTGCACAAAGTCACACGGTTAACAAATGGCTAACTCTGCATGATACTCATGACAACTGAATGCGGAAGCCATACTCCTAATTGCTGGAACACAGGAATATTTAAGATCATAGATCTGGGTTCTGAATGTGGGCTCCAGCTTGAGTAGAGTTTGAGTAGAATTTGACCTTTATTCCTTCTCAATGTCTGATGACAGCATGGCTGCCTCATCATGTAGTGAGCTGCACGTCACAGAGGGGAATCAAGTAGGTTTAGAATGCCCCTGAGAGGAGCACCTGGGGGGCTTAGTCAGTTAAGCAGCTGACCCTTGGTTTCAGCTCAGGTCATGATCTCAGAGTCCTGGGTCAATCCCGATGTTGGGCTCTACACTCAGTGGAGAGTCTGCTTGAGGATTCTCTCTCTTTCTCCCTCTGCCCTGCTCTCTCTCTCTCTCTAATAAATAAACAAATCTTAAATAAAAAAAAAAAAAAAGAATGTCCACTGAGAAAAGATGTCTCTGGTCCAGGTTGAAACCACTGACCTGTGGTGTTTTCCAGTATTGGGTGTCTATGATACTCACGACTTGCTTCTTAGCTTCTGACACATCAGTCTTGGCTCTCCCACTCACACCTCTCTGATCATGGTGCCTGTCTGGCATCTTTCCACAAGCGTTTCTGCTGCGTAACTAATTGGCCATAAGGCACTTTTGTCATAAAAGATAAAAATCATGAAAAGTAAAAGAAGGACATTGATTTAAAAGGGCATCATTAAACATGAAAAATGAAGAACAAAATTAAAGACTATTGCAAAATGCAAAATACCTGAATACATTCCAAATGTATAGTGTATATTCATGGCCACGCTGCAAGTAACTGATTTTATTTTGGAGACTGTACCTAAGCATTTGTCTTCACAGTCTTTCATTCATGGTCTACATTTGGGGGGGGTGCTTGTGGATTCATTTTCTCCATCAGCATTCTGCTTCCCCCCCCCAGAGAGAGAGCACAAGTAGGGGGAGCAGCAGGCTCCCTGCAGAGCAAGGAGCCTGACGTGGAACTCCATCCCATGACTCCGGGATCATGACCTGAGTCGAAGGCGGACGTCCTACCGACTGAGCCACCCAGTCAGTGGCTAGGTGGTGGATACCACTTTTCTTTTTTTGCTAAAATTTCTTCCTTCATTAAGCGAGGTATCAGTTCCCAGGTACTATGCTGTACATTTGTAACTGAGCTTTGTGTTGTGCTGTGGAAACCTCTACACTGTCATCTGTTCTTGGCATCCCGTCTGTTGGGTCGGCGGCCCCAGGAATGCAGGAGAAACAACAGAAATGACCGCCGGGGCCACCATCTTCCAGGCCCCCCACCTTCCTAACTCTTGACTCTCTCGCCATAAGGATGTATGCCCAGGTCACGTCTCCACAAGTAACCCGATACCTATGCAAGAAACCGGAACATCAGGACTCCCCCAACCCTCCAATCCCCGAATACCATACCTTATATGGCTGTGAACCTATTCCCTGTCTTAACCCAGATAAAAGACCCACTCGACCCCCTCGGTGTGACTTCCCCGACTCCCCTTTCCGGAGTCGCGGAACCTCGCCCGAGGGTGCCCACCTCCTCCCAGCGCGACTTTCCTGGCTCCCCTTCTCCTGAGCCCTGAAACTTTGCCGGAGAGTGCCTTTAATAAATCTTGCCTTGTGCCTACCTCGCCTGGTGTCGTGTTTATCTCGCCTGGAAAACCTTACACCGTCCACCAAGAGATGTTTGGAAGTTCTACAAGAAATGTGGATTCAATACTGCACCACTGTGTGGACCATTATGAGGGCTGAGATTTATAATAATATGAAATGAAAAAATACTGCCAAAGGAGAAATGAAACTAAACTGTCAACCAGTTTTTTTTTTTAAATTTTTTATTACAAAATTGCCTTACGGCCAAGTTGTTATGGGGCAAAAGTACTATGGCAAAGATGGTTAGGGCAAAACTCTCTCGAACCATTTTGGTGTCACCGAGGCATTTATGTCTTGACCATACTGCTAAGTTGCCTTCATAGGGTATGTGAATTCCGGAGAGGAAGATTTCTGAGAGTGCAGCGATGCCTTTTCTCAGCCCAGTGAATTAGGCAATAAACAGCATTGAAAGTGTAAGACTTTTGCCTGGGTCCTAGCTGGTATGAAAATATGACGCAGGTTTGCCGTAGAATGCTAAAACCATACAAATGTGATGACTCTTGGCTTGGAAGCTGCTGGCCACACAAACACCTAACAGCATGCTGGGCGCACAGATTATTTGAACAGGAAAGGACTCAGCTATCAAATAAAAGTCACCTTCCTTTGACCTATAAGAAAAAAACCAGAGAGCAAGCAAATTGCTTCCATGTCTCCCAGCATGTTGGTGGTAAAGTCAGCGCTGAAATTTCAACTGGGATACTTCTGAGATCTTCCTGAAGGATCCTTCTATCCATCTACCCATCCATCCAGCAAACTTGTATCAAAGGTCTTCTTTGCTGTTGTCTATACAAGATGGTGGAGTTTGAAAGATGAGGACTCCCCATTCCCTGTTTTGGGAGCTCACGGAGCATCAGGGAGGGAAATGTGTATCCAACAGTTACAGTAATTTGAAAAGAACTGCAAAAAAGACATACAGATTCTATAGAAACAGAAGAAGGTGAACTTTCTAGGGAAGGCCATCCCAGGAGTTCTGTCTGAAGTCAACTTTGTGGGATGAGTAACAGTGCATTAGGCAAGACGGCACAGATATGTGAGAGGCTATGTGGAGATGAGACAGAGAGCCTTTACCTCCCACGGGTGCTAAAAACAGAAGTGGAAAAAGCTTTAAAAAGTAGAAGCAATGGCTACCTCAAAAAATATTTGGGATGTGGGAAGCCTCCTACCAGAGGGATCCATGGAAAGGGGGTCAGCCTGGAATAACTGTCTTGAAAACAACCTCAAATTTCTAAGGACCCATCTATCGAACTTGCCCTAAGTCACTTCACATTAATATGATCTTTGAAGATGGCTGTTGGCATCGAGAAGAAAGAAGGGCCCCTCCCTCTTGATCGTGCTCACTCTCCCTCCCCCTCTCTCTCTCGAAATAAATAATATCTTGAAAAAAAGAAGAAGAAAGTGGGGGAAGACCAGGGAAGCAGAGCATTTTTTTTCAACCATATTCTTCTGTGGAGGCGGCTTATGGTTATGGTTGAAGCCATATATAATTTAGTGACACCAAGAGACATCGTAATCTGAGAGAGACAGTGGGGAAGCCAAGACTTGCCTCAAAAGCCAAGAGGCAAGCAAGCTACGGAAAACAAATCTCGTGAGCCATTGTTGTTGCTTCCATAGGTGGGCAATATTAGTTACTTCCCCTGACCATCTAAGAGTTCTTTTGGCTGGGCCCGCCCTTCTATAAGTAAAGGGCTCATTTCAAGGGGGTCCGAGGATTGCCATGAGTGAAAAATATGTTCCATGTGGTTAGGGTGGTAACGGGATGGATATCTCACTGCCCACTCCGAGAAGGCCCATATCCCTCAAGGAACTGACAAAGCTAAATGGTCTCGCCATCAAAGCTGTGGCATGGCGCCAAGAAAGCCAAAATGAGGAGTTTCCAGTTCCAAAAGGGGTCACATGTCTCTCTGAGGAGAGAGTGACTGGATTTTCTTTCTCTTTAGCATGTATCTGCCTAGACATGCTTCATTTTTTTTTCCCCAAAAGATTTGCTTCAGGTCAGCCAGAGAGAGGAGTTTTGCTTAACTCAAGATTTGGCACAGACAGTTGGAGTGGAATAAATTTTGAAAGATCCAAAATGTGGGGTCTGGAATGACTAGCCAAAGTTATTCAACTTTTTTTTTTTTTTTTCACATAAAGTCAGTGACTACTGAAAAGGTATTAGTAAGTCTACGCTGCCTATAATTATTCGATACATATGAGGAGCTACACAGCTCCCATTTTGTATACATATATGCTGTGATGGTTAACTTTGTGTGTCAAAGTCGACCGGGCCATGGTGACTAGATATTTGGTCCAACATTATTTTGGATGTTTCTGTGAAGGAGTCTGTTGGATAAATTGGCAGTTTATATCGGTAGACTTTGAGTAAGGCAGATTACTGCCATGATGCCGGTGGGCCTCATCCAATCAGGTGAAAGCCTCATTAGTACAAAGACTTACCTTCCCCACACAAAAAGGAATCCTGCCAGCTGGCTGCCTTTGAATTGGAAGTGCAGCTCTTTCTGGGTCCTCAGCCTGCCAGCCTACTCTAGATTTTGGATGCACCAAGCATCCACGATTGCATGAGCCAATTCCTTCAAATAAATTTCCCTTTGAACAATCAGTCGATCAATAGATGATAGATAGATAGACAGACACACAGACACACATCCTGTTGGTTCTGTCCTCTGGAGAACTCTAACACACACACACACACATGCACGCATGCATGCATACTCACACTAAGGACCTACTGTATACATCAGGCTGTATGCCGGTTTATTTATATTCATTTAATCTTCCTAAGTACTTTACGTCGTAGCTATTATTACCTCCACTTTGAAGATGAGAGAACTGAGGCTCAGAAAGATCAGACAACTTGATCAAAGTCTCACAACTCATACGAGACAGAGCTGGAACTTGAACTCAAATCTATCTGACCGAGAGACTGTGCTCGGTTCCCGAAGTGATGACAAGTAACCAGGCAAAACACAACAAATTAAGTGGCAGAACATGTGAAGGGAGAAGACCCGCAAGTGTGGAATCACCTCCCAATAACCATCACCAGCGAAATCATCTGTAATCGGAAGAGACAGCCTGCTGGAAGAGACAGGGCCGCCCTGGCAACGGGTAGCACCCTCCAGATCCCTCTCGCTCTGTGTCTCTGCCCGTTCCCCACACCACCGTGATGTGATGGGTTTTTGCTGATTCTGGACGTGCCCTGGACATTCGTGGCGGCCCAAAAGGATGACAATTAGGTTTCACATTAGCTTCCCTCACGACTTCATCACTGACTATTTTTCTCTGTTGAAGTATTTTAGAAAATTGCCCCAGACAGATTTCTGGAATACATAGGACTTGGACCTATTTTTAAATGAAGGACATTCCACTGAGAGCAAGCCTAAATATTGCTCTCATCCGAGGAAGTATGTTCTTGGGGTAATACGGATGGGTACTGGAAGCTGAATCCCAGCTCCGTGATTTTAATCTGGGTGGACATGGATAGAGGGCAGGTCCCCAAGTTTCTCCCCGGATTCCCAATGTCTGGCTTAGTTAATCATCCTGGAAGAGGATGATTAGACAGTCCCACTTCCTCTCCTCTTTCTCTCCCTGGCCATATGCTTAACTTTCCCTCAACACACAGTGCTACCAGCATGTCTGGGAAGCCTTTACCTATCTTCAATTGGGAGTGAAGCTTGACCATTCCTCGGCTTAGAAATAACCAACTCAGAGTGCCCAAGGATGAAGCCCCTGGGGACACCTTTGTACCTAGAGACACAAATTCGATTATTTCGGCATTCACATGACCCCTCCCCCTGTTCTCCATGAGTTTAGATAATCCTGTGTTGACCAAATGACCGTCCCTCTTGCTCTCCATAGTGTGAACATTTATTTCCAGCATCCCCCAGATTTCCCACTGATGTGTTTGCATCCTATACGTGTCTCAGTGCTCTCCAGCTTTGATTCTGTTTTGTTTTTATTTCTCCCTTTGTATAGTCTTTAAGTAGTCCCTGATGGTGTGTATGTGTGATTTCATATCACGAGAATGGTGTGGCCATGGCAATGAGGCATTAGGGTGTTTCATAAATCAACCACAGTTTGGGGAAACGATGACAAGGGTGATTTATAGGCTATTTCAGCTCTGATTTCCATATAGCTTTTCTCTGATTCACAATTATTCCTTGGAGGAGTAGAAAGTAAAAGAAAGTACAGTGTGGGTGGTAGGTTCCCTCCCCAGAAATTCACGATAGTCATCATCTCCATATAGGAAAGCAGATATTTATGCTTTCCAATGGATGAATGTTGTCCATGGCAACTGGGAAACTCTCAGAGCTGGAAGAAGTGAGCCAACTAAAATTCATTTTCTCTTAACCTGGGTAAAGCAAGACTAATTTTATATATTGGACAAGAGAATTAGAAAATTACCAATAACTTATGATATAACAAATCCCAAGAATGTAACTTAAGTATCAATATATAAATTGAATACATAAATGTCACGATCAACTTTTGTTTAAGTGTAAGCAGAAAATGTGATTGATTTTACCAAAAGGCGCTTTTTTTTTTTTTTTTACACACATATGACTTTTGGCCTAAGCTAGAGTGGACTATCGAATTTATCTTTCAAATTAGGGCCTTTTCACAAGCGAAGAGGGGGTGTTTCTAGTTATTCTAGTCAACAGAGGCGGTCTCTGCCAAACTGGAGCCTGCAGTGAGCCTTATCACAGGTCATGGTCATCACTGTGTCCTCTGCCTCGTCCCTACACCCTTAAAGAGCAGGAATCAAGATGTCTGGGTTGTCTTGCTTGACAGCATGTTTTGTTCTCTGCTAGGGACGAAAAATATGTTTGCGGTGAATGAATGACACCCTGAGGTTGGAAATAAATTCACCCAGGTGCCTGGCATAGGTAAACACTGAACAAATTAGACTAATAACTGTTTTTTAAGTAAAAATATGAATATCATCTACCGTGGTGGAGATGGCCAGCATCTTTTGCAGATGCTCAGATATCAGTGGTTTGGGGGGCACTTTAAGATTATTTTATTATTTTTATTCTCACTGTGCCTCTTTTTGTAGACTCCACATGTAATCTTATGGAGAACCCCAATATATAAAAGAGACAAAAGCAAGTATGTGTGGTTTGGAGAAATGTTCCTCGGCATTTGCATACTCCTCAAGCCCGGCTTCAGATCCAGAGACTCTGCTTGAGCCAAAGTCAAGCTCTGCAAGTCTAAATAAACCCTGATTAAAATGTTAAAAAACCAACAAACACGATGTGGGGAAAGAATCCCAGTATCTGAGGCGAGTTCAGAAGGGCATTAAAGGAGAACCAGGAAGAAATATCTGGCATTCGTTGGGCTTTTGGTTTTCTTTGAAGTCCAATGCATATGACACAGCAAGTTGAGTCCAGAGTGATCCCTTCAGCCAAACTTTGGGGACAGAACAGAATAGAAAACAAAAATGACCACAGCCGTGTGCCACGTTTGTCCTCAGGTTCTTTCAGATCTAAAAACATTCAGCAGAAAACAGATTGGTTGAATGAGTACGGTATTTTTCTGAAACTTGTCCTTCTGTCTGTCCTGCCAAGTCCTTGCTTTGACTCTGTAGGCCATGTTGAGAGTTCTCTGCAATAGTGACTTCTACTTCAGAGTGATCCTGGAAGATCCCACCAGATGCTCTGTCAGGCACCGTAAAAGCTGGAGCTCAGACAGGGACTCACCGACTCAATCTAGGAGAAGCCTCCTGCCCACATTTCACAGAGCCAGAGTTGTCTGCAGCGGGTCTACAACAGGGCCGCACCCAGAAACGGGCCAGGCTCAAGGCTCTGGGAAGTGGTTGGCCAACAGCTAGGCCATGTGGGGGCTTCTGACCCATCCCACTTACTCCCTTCTGTTTTGGTGGATCTTAGAACATCACTGTTACTACAAAACAAATCGCCACAAACTTAGAGCCTTAAAGCAACATGTATTTATTATCTCATAGTTTCTATGAATCAGGAGTCTAGGTACAGCTGAGCTGGGCCCTCTACATCAAGGTGTCTCACAAGGCTGCAATCAAGGTGCCAGCCAGGGCTAGGATCTCATCTCAAAGTTCAACTGGAAAAGGATTGGCTTTTAAGTTCATGTGGTTGTTGGCAGAATTTAGTTTTGAAAGATTGTTAGACTGATGGCTTTTTTTTTAAGATTTTATTTATTTATTTGACAGAGAGAGAGAGATCACAAGTAGACACAGAGACAGGCAGAGAGAGAGGGGAAGCAGGCTCCCCACTGAGCAGAGAGCCCGATGTGGGACTCGGTCCCAGAACCCTGAGATCATGACCCGAGCCGAAGGCAGAGGCGTTAACCCACTGAGCCACTCAGGTGTCCCTGATGGCTTTAGTTTTATCTGGCTGTTGGCAAGAGGTCATCCTGAGGGTCTTGCCATATGGCCTCACTGTTAGGGTTACTCACAACATGGCAGTTTGCTTCACTGGAGTGAGAAAGCAAGTCAGAGAAAGAAAACGCAAGACAGAAATTGCAATCTTTTATAATACAACCTGAACTTGGAAGCAAATACAACCACCTTAGCCATATAGTGTTGGTTGGAAGCAAGTGCCGGGTCCTGCCCACATTCAATAGGAGAGTATTACACAAGGATGTGAGTACCAGGAGGTGGGGATCATTGGGGTCATCTATGCGTCCACCTACCACAATCATAGTTTGTTGTTAGGGATGTGTTGGAAGCAGAGGGGAAACTAGAGGGCAAAGTATTCCCAACCAAGGCATTCAATCCCGTATCTCTAAACTACTCTCTAGTATCCTCATATACCATTTTTCTTGCATAAGCCTTTTCTGTCATCTGAAAACACACCAAGTCTATGAAGCCTTAGGCCCTTTGTGCCTGCCCTTCTCACTACCTAAAAAGCTCTTCTCTGAGATCTAGCTAGACCCCTGTTGAAATATCACCTCTTCTCAAAGACTTAATCTTAATACCTTTGAATACTTATTTATTGAGCTCCTACTATGTGTTAGGCATTATATGGGACTCCTTCCACTGAAAGGAAAGAAAGAAAGAGAAAGAAAGAACAGAAAACCAGCATCTGTGACCTCAAGGAATTCCCTATTCAGTGAAAGAGACAAGTAAGAATAACTAGCTCTCAGCACACCCTGTTGCAATTTGCTGTGGAGAAGTCAGGGAAGGGTGCAGAAGTAGTAAACCAGGACGTGCAACTTAGTTGGCAGAAACCCACTAATTTGCCCAGTCGTTGAAACCAAACTCAGCTTGGCACAAAAACCTTTCACAGCTGGTACCTTTTCATCACTCTTTCTTTTCCATATAATTCAGTCACAAAGAGAAGAAAGAGACAGGTATGGTGCCCATGCGTGTGTGTCCCTCCCTCCTTCCATGTACTGTTCCTTCTGTGGAAAACATTCCTTCTTGCTGTTGAACTTATAGGCATCCTTCAAAGAGTCAAATCCAGTGCTACCCAGGTCCTGATCTGTTTAGGCTACTAAAGCAAAATACCAGCGACTGGGTGGTCTACACAACAAACATTTATTTTTCACTCTTCTAGAGGCTGGAAGTCTGTGGTCAAGGTGGCAGCAGATTTGGTTCTCGGTGAAGGTCTTCTTCCTGGCTTGCAGATGGCTACCTTCTCACCCCGCATGTCCTCATATGGTGACAAGAGGAAAGCTCCCTCTTCTTAGAAGGGCACTAATCCTATCACAAGAGTCCTAGCCTCGTGAACTCATCTACACCTAATTATCTCCAAAGGCTTCACCTCCCAATACCATCCCATTGGGGTAGGGATTCAATATACGACGTTGAGGGGGGGCGGGTACAGACATTCAGTCTATAAAATTCAGTCTATAACAACATCTTTTAAGACGCCTTCCCCAAATGCCTAGAAACTCAAGCAGATCCATATGCCATGTGTCTGACTTTTTGTACCTAACTTGGATGCCATGCGTACGTAGCACATATTATCATGGTGAATGTGACTCTCTTATCAAACTGTGAGCACCCTGGTGTCTGACTGTACATCTTTACTGCTGTCTCTTCAGTGGGTAGGGGACAAGGTGGTCATGCAGCGGTGGTCAGTAAACATTCGGGAAGAGCACAGAAGGGAGGAGGGTGGCTCTCGTCTAACTTGGGCTAGTCCTCGCTCAGCTCCATCTCCCCTTTCTTTCTTTTTTTAACATTTTATTTATTTATTTGACAGAGAGACAGAGGGAGATCACAAGTAGGCAGAGGGGCAGGCAGAGGGAGAAGGAGAAGCAGGCTCTCCACTGAGCAGAGATCCCAACGTGGGGCTCGATCCCAGAACCCTGGGATCATGACCCGAGCCAAAGGCAGAGGCTTAACCCGCGGAGCCACCCAGGCGCCCCCTCCATCTTCCCGTTAGCCCATGTGAACACCAGCTTGACTTCAGGCTGCCTGAGTCCCAGCAGGAATGTTTGCAGTATCCGGACATCCCGTAGTTGGCGAGGCGTCCCAACATGTCCACCCAGAAATTAGAAACCTGAACACCCCTCACGCGGCACAGCGTTTAGTATGTTATGGTTTTTGAACCACAGCCTGAATTGGATACATCTGTCTTCAAAAGAACTTGAATTCCAACATGAAAGTCCAGGAGGAAAAGAGTGTCCTCACATTTACAAGGCGGGTTCCCAAAGTGTGAATTTTTCTGTTTGGTTAGGATTGCTTCCTTACGGTTGGAACACCCAGGCTGATGCCCTCCTACTCTGTCATCAGCGTTTTGGGTTTTGTTTTTTTTTTTAAATATTTTATTTATTTATTTGACACAGAGAGACATAGTGAGAGAGGGAACATAAGCTGAGGACTGTTAGAGGGAGAAACAGGTTTCCTGCTGCCCAAGGAGCCTGATGCGGGGCTCGATCCCAGGACGCCGGGATCATGACCTGAGCCACAGACAATGACCACCGACTGAGCCACCAGGTGCTCCCATCATCAGTGTTCTTAAAGGAAGTACTCTACTGCCCAGGTTCTCCGTGAGCTTTAAAGTAAAAACTTGCATTACTATCATTTTTTATAGGCAATCTCCGAGGTGTTTCAGTGTAGGGAAGACTTGCCTAAATAAAATGTAGTATGTTTTAGAAAGTCTCCATTATTCCTGTGTTTTGAACCTGGCCCCTAATATTGATAGTGATAATAAAGACGGGGATAATAATTGTTACCATTTGGAGCACAGACCACATGCCAAGAACTGTATGGTAGGTGTTTTCCATACAGATATTTATGTGATCTTTTTGCAACTGTAGTTTCTGAAACTATCTGAGGTTGATACAACTAACACACTTGACAAATAAGAACATTTAGGCTCAAAGAAGTGTCTGGGACAGACAGAGAAGATGTCAATTTCAGGGGAGCCCAGGGCCCCACTCTTGGTTGGAAGCCACCTTCCAATTTCCCACCCCATTGCATCTCCTGACATATAATCCTTGGGGATAAAGTCTTTTGTTTCCGATGAGAAATGAAGTAAGCGCACGTGAAGCTAAGGAAGCAATGACTTATAATCACACTAAGATACAGGTGACCAAAAATTATTGAGGATAGTTCTCAGTAGAAAGAGGTGGGAGGAAGGACAGATGAGGGGAGCGATGTTGAAGCAGGGACCCCGGACGACTGAAGGGGAAGGCAGGCGCCCTCTCTTCCCCGCGGAGCAGATGGCTCCGATGGTTCAGGTGTGTTGCCCTCGAGATTAGGGTGCATTGGTCATCGTTACACTGTCCTAGAGCCTGGTCCTGTTACTCGTTCCTTCATTCCTGCAGCAAGTATTGTGCTGGTCCATTGCCTAGGATTAGATAAAATGCCTAATTTAAACAAATACCCCCTCAACATCTCATAGGGCATTTTTTAAGAAAAGGAATGCTTCAGCAAGCCACCAACAACCCATTCTATTTCCATACACGTGTCTTAAAAATCGGTTCAATAAAAAGAATGAACTCGAAAATCGGCATTTCACGATTTTGCAGGGCCTTGGGGGAAGCCCCTGTAGGCATCTCAAACCCTCAGACCCCTTCTTCTTATGTCAGAGGCCATGCGCGTCCACCCCGGGCTCTCAGACCACTCTAAAGCCACTGATAAAAGAATAAAGGAGGCTTCAGTTCAACACTTGATGATCTGACTCTACTGAGAGATCCCGCTCTGAAAATGAGGTTTCTGCACTGCCCTCTGCTATGAACCAGCACCCGTGGTCCAGCACTGTTCTGATAAAGACATGAGCCTCCCACCCCCAGGATTATTGCCATGCCTTTTCTTTTTCCCGTTCTCCCTTTTGGCAGTGGCTCCTCCTACTTGTCATGCCTCTAGCAGGCCCAGTGCCTGCTGGGGTTTCTGGGAATTACCTCTTCTTGTGAGAACACACAGGGATATGGGATCCATCATCACATCCCCTGCTTTCATTGAAAAAAAAGAAAGAAGAGTGGAGTTGTACTCTGGGTTCAGAGCTGCTTTGCATTTTTTCCTTGGAGCAAAAATTAAACTTTCTTCTTGAAGGGGTAACGAAAAACTTCCAGTTAAATAAAAGGTTCTGAATGAGACTTCTAATAATAGCAAAATCCTAATGGCCAGTGAATATTTGTTAGTACTGACCCAAAACCCACAGAACAAATACTCCATGTCCGTAAAACTTTGGACCATATAGATTCTCATTAGGAAAGAAATTTGAAAAAAAACAAACAAACCCAGACTATAGAGACGCTCATCCTCAATGCCACAGTTTCAATCAGTAATGTGGTCACCTGGGATAAAATGTCCAATATACAGATAGAAAGATAGATAGATAGATAGATAGATGAAGGAAGGAAGGAAGGAAATAAACAGATAGATAGATAGATAGATAGATAGATAGATAGATAAATGGTGGTGGGTGGGTGGGTGGATGGATGGATGGGAGCATGGATGGATGGGTAGGTGGATGGATGGTTGGATGGATGGATGGGTGGTAGGTGGGCAGATGGTTGGATGCATGGATGGGAAGATGGACGGATGGATGGGTGGTAGGTGGGTGGATGGACGGACGGATAGATAGTTAATGATGACTTTTGTTTGAATGTGCTAGCATTTTCCTTCTCCATCACTACTCTGAAGTCATCTTAAAAGGGGATCTGACATGACACATCAGCTAAATATCAGAAAAGAGATTTCAGTATGAGGAACTGTGTCATTCTCTCCATGTGTAGTCACCAACCAGGACAGTAATATGGGAACCAGCAGAAAGATGCTACTTCCGTGAGACCGGTGCAGTCCTCACTAGAATGAGGGTGGACTCAGAACCCTGGTTGTCAGCAGTCTTCTCACTCCTCTTGATGCCTCTTGATCCTTCGAAGGGCTGAGGGTTTAGTTGGCTTTCCCTGCCTAAGAAACCCAAACCACGGGAAACACGCAGAGCAGCAGTGAGGCCACCGGGAGAAACCCAGCTACCTGCGTCCTGAACACTGAGCATGGAGGAGTATGTCTGACTCCCTCCCGCCTACCCCACTGAACTTTCCAGAGGCTGGCCAAGGCCCATTTGGAGTGAAGAGAGACAGAGTCACTGGCAGGGGAGGAGGAGGTGCTGACAGTGTGTTATAGCTTGCCGACAGTCAAAGCGGCAGCTAAGGAAAAAAGCCTGAGAGGCAGGCCTTGGGGAGGCGAGGATGATGCAGAAAGAGGCCAGGGAGGGCAGGGTGGGAGTGCGGAGGGTGTTTTGCGTCAGATTAATAGAGGTGAAATGGAAAACATAAAGCGATACACGCAGGTCATGGTTGCAAAAAGGTTGGCCCACTCATGAGCCTCCCACCAAGATGACATGTGATCTTTCTTTGTAAGGAACTCAGAGGGTAGCTTGGGCCAAGCAAGCTCCCATTTGTGCAACTTTGCTCAAAATATGTCAATCATGCCCAGGCCAGCCTCCACCATGGTACCATTTTTGCAGAGACACGAGCACCCAGAGTTCATCTTCCTCTTTCAGATGATCCACGGCAAGAATGCAATCACATGCCACTTCAAATTATAAACAAAGTCAGGACTCTTTAAGTACCTATCACGTGCCAAACATTTTCACTGTGTGAGGCAGACAATCCTACCCCCATTTCACAGATGGGGAGATTAAGGCTCAAGGATAAGTCACTTGCTCTAGGTTTCTCAATGAAGCAGAAGCAGATCAAGATTTTAACAGCAGCAGCCGCAGCCATACCAAGTTCCAAAGACTCTGTTCTTTCCATCCTAGTCTCTTCCTGAATTAAAAGCACGAAGGGGCTGAGAACAAGGGAGAAGAAGAAAGTGCCACGTGGTGGTTTCTAAACTACTAGTGCTTCATAGTTTTTGACACAAAATAACAATAGGTCGTACTATTTGAAGACAATTTTTGGGGGCCCCTGGGGGGCTCAGTTGGTCTGGCTCCTGATTTTGGCTCAGGTCATGATCTCAGCGTCCTGGGATTGAGCCCCACATCGAGCCCTGTGTTCAGTAGAGAGTTTGCTGGAGGATTCTCTCCCTCTTCTTCTGCCCCTCTCCCCACTTGTACTCTCTCTCTCTCTCTCAAATAAATAAATTTTTAAAAAAAGAAGAAGAAGACAAAGACTATTTTGCACGAGTCTTACACATTCCTGCACATCTTGTGAACAGAGACACTGACTGTCTTTGTTAGGTACCATCTTTTGAAGGATATGCAGCAAACAGCCTTGGAAAACAGACAGTGTCTTCTGGAGCAGTGGGCAGGCATGCTTACCGGCCAACTTGCAGACTCACGTTCCCTAAGCTGATCGTTCCTCTTCTGTAACACACCCTAGAGCTTGTGAAGTGGCCCCTGGCCCCTCTTGGCATTGCCTTGTGGGAGCTGGCACAAAGGAAGCTGATAGAAACACGAGGTTTATGCTGTCGCTGTGCCCGGGGTAATAGAGTTCTTTATTGCTGACCCCTGGGTCTCCTGTCTCCAGCCAACATCCATGAATCCTTGGCAGACTCACTTGTTAGCTTGCACGTAGGGTAACAGCTCAGACCTTACAGCACTGGATACTTCCTCGGGGAAGCAGGGAGGGGACCGAGAAATCCAGACACAGATCCTGTCTACTGGCACCAAAACAATCCAGATGCCGTGTGGCATATCAGAAAGGGTTCGCCTATCTAGTACACTCTGGGGTGATACAACCTTGTAAGATTCTTGGATGGGGACAAGTCACTGCACCAGGCCCCGGAACACCATTCTCCCCTGGGCTGCCATCCAACTATAGCACACTATGGGCACTGAAGGGATGGCTTAAGAATGGCCCACACTTCTGAGAGCTTGAGGTACATGATTTCATCTCATTTCACAGTAACTCCAGAGTAGGAATGATAGCTCTCAGAAAGATCACTGACTCGTGTGGTTCCCAAAGCTCGTGCCCAAACCTATCCAAACCCAGTCATGCCATTAGTATGCTAGAAGACTTTTTCTCTGCCACCAGCAAATTCATTATTCTTGAAACACACTCCCTTTCCATTCCTTAAAAAAAAATTCTTTAGACAAAGAACGACATGCTAGTAAGAAGAGGCAATTGCCATTTGGGGTGGGAAAAAAAAAACAACCCTGTTTAGTTAATGAAGAACACTTGTTCAAGCAAAGCAGCTCTCTGGGGCAAATGAAACTATTTTTTTTCCTTAATTATCTGAAGTCCATGTTAGGGTAATCCAAACCTCCCCACAGAGAGGATGCAGTCTGTATAACCCCATTCCATATTTTTCCCTTTGTCCAACTGCAGGACATACGAGGACCTGGGAGTGACCCTTCTAGAGCAAAGGAAGACAGGACGCCAATAAGCAGAGACCGAGTGCCTTGTGTGGGGCCAAGACATATAAGTGAGCCCTCAGTTCACGCCACAGTCAGGACGGAGGTCCAGGGGCGATTGCAGGCCTGCCCCCAGTGTGCCAACTGTCCTCAAGGTGTCCTGTCTTCTGACAAAGCCCGCTGTGAGAAGCACGATGCAGTCCTTCTGGAAGAGTGCAGTGAGCACTCGGACACTGCGGTCAACAAGGTGGGCTCCCTCTGGGCCTGTCACCGGCTGAGGGATGCAGGAGAAGCCCTTCGCCCGCCCTCAGAGATGCTCAAGTCCCAAGCAGGGGCTCTCAGCCTGAACGCACTGGGATCGGTTGGGAGAACCGCTGCAAATAACAAGCTACCGTATTCGTCTCCTAGGGCCGTCCTGACAAACAGTGACAAAATGGCGGGGGAGAAACCACAGACATTGGTTCTCGTGGTTCCAGGGGCTGCGAGCCCGAAACCGAGGCGCCGGCAGAACCGTGCTCTCGCTCCAGGCTTCAGGCAACGGCTGGCCATCTTGGGCCTTCCTTGACCAGCTGCTCCATAACCCCGACCTGTCCCTACCATCACATGGTTGTCTTCTGTCTGTGTGTGTAGACATGACCTTCTCCTCCCTGTGTGTCTGTGTGCCTTCTCCTCTTCTCAGGACAGAGACACTACTGGATCAGCCACCCCTCCCCACTCCACTGGGACCTCATCTTAACTCACGTCCTAATTGCAACTGCAAAGACTGTATTTCCAAATCAGGTTACGTTCACAGGTACCAGGGGTGACGGCTGCCATGTACGCTTTTCGGAGACACAGTTCAGTGCGCCCAGTTCTGAACGATAAAGTGCCTGTTTGAGAGCTACAGAGTTACCCCGCATCTATTACGGTAGGACAAAAAGAGAAGAGTGTCATTTTCACGCATGTATACTCTCTCATTTTCTCCTACACTACAGGCATGCTGGCCTCTTTTGACTTTTCTCAACATGCCAAGTCTTTCCAGCCTAAGGTCTTTGCTCCTTCAGCCTGAAACATGCTTCCCAGGGCCTGTGTGTGTGTGCAGCTTCTTCAGGATCTCTGCTCACATGCCGCCAGCTCCCGCAGGCCCTCCCGCAGGCCTCCTTCATTTGCTCCCGGCCATTCCTTTCATCTCCTCGGTGACACTCAGCCTGTGTGCGTTATGCATACATCTTCCTGTTCAAGGACCGCCACCGCCCACTCACGTGTGTTCAGTGTACATGGCAGGAGGTGTCGTCTGGTTTCTTATCCCGTACACACCAGCTCTGTTCGTGGAATGCAGCACAAAGTCAATAAACACCTGTGAGCCATTGAATGTATGAGGGAGAGGGTTAGAGAGAGCGGGGTAGGGTCAGAGAGAGGGGGGTGCGCTCACAGCCAGCGCCGGGAACGACTCCAGTCGGCCCCAGTTGGCAGGTGCCATCTCCTACCCATTACGCATCAGTATTTGGTCCTGGTTACAAAAGTGGGCTTTGGCGTTGGACAGCTGGGGTCGTAGAACTGCTCCTTCCCCGCAGCTCCTGTGGGACCCCTCCCCATGTTCCTGAGCCTCTTTGAGACTCTGTATAACATGGATGTGTGGTTTGGCTTCATGAGACTATTGTATAAATTATTCCTTCAACAAACATTTCTTGACTATCTTGCTGGGGCGCCGTGGGAAGGCAGGATAAGGCCGTTCAGACACGAGGTTTCTGGCAATGCTGGCGGTGTTGGGCAAGCGGTGTTCTGCTCAACTGAACGCTTTAGAGGAAATGACAGAGCAAAGGAGGAGATTCGCCAGGTACAGTATGAACATGACCAGAGGGACCAAATACCCCAGAATCCCTTCTCAGGAGACCAAAGGTGCCCCTCTCCACGGGAGCGTAACGACAGCAGTCTCCTTCAGCAGCTGCAGGACGGTGACAGTGCTAAGTGGGAAAGAAAATGTGAGGGACTATTAGCCCAGGAAAGCATTCTTGGTCATCGTTCTGCTGGGGGCTCGTAGGGGTAGGAGGGCTGGCACTGCCACTCCAGAGGTGACAATCCTATGAGGCAAGGGTGAGTGCTGGGAAGGTGACAGGGACAGGGACGTGCAGGAGAGCATAGACTACAGAATCAACACTGGGTATGAATCTAGCTTACCCCCGGACTGCAGAGGACGGGACCAAGAACCATATTCATAGCGCAGGTTCATTTGGGGGTGCCATGGAACACCCCTGCCGTGTGCCACGGAACACCCCCCCGGTGCCACAGAACACTCCCCATGTGCCACAGCCTACGCGGAACACCCGACATTATTTCACATAATCCTCACACGGACTCCTTGAATCCGGCATTAATGTTCCCATTTTGCAGACGTAGAAAACGAGCCCTGCCAGAAGAGTTAAATTTCCAAGGACACAGCATTCCTCTGCCTGCATCCCTTCCCCTCCCGACACTCCATCCCCCTCCGTATCCAAGATTCCTGGGTGTGGTGTTTCTGAACCTTAAATAGTCCAGAGTTCTAATTGGGTTTTCAGGGTGTCAGTGTCTCCTCGGCCACATTCATTTCATCACTTTTTGTAGGGCACAGAGCCATCTGAGTTTCCTGGCACAGAGCACCTCCTGCAATGACACTACCCTCTGAAAGGACTCCATTCTGTCAAAACCACATGCTGGAAATCACATTTTGTCTTTGGGAATGAAAGAAAGGAGACCTCGAAGTCATGAAACTAGACCAGGGTTTCTCAAGGTCAGAGCTATGGACACCTGGGGCTGGGTAACTCCTTCTGGTAGCTGCCATCCTGTGCATTGCAGGACACCGAACCCCTCTATCCACATGCCAGCAGCACCTCCTCCCCCGGTTTGTGACAATGAGAAATGTCTGCAGATATTGCCACAGGTCCCCTGGGAGGGGGCTGGTAAAAATCACCCGATTGCAAAACAGCAAACTAGACAAATATGGCTTCGGGTTCTTAGTCTACAACTGTTGTGCCTTTGGGAAATTTGCACATTCTCCTTAAGCCTCCGCCTTCTCACATAAAGAACGGAGACATTAATTCCTATCTTGCGGGTCACTGTTGGAATGGACGAGATCATGCGTGCAAAACACACTGTATGGGGGTCCTTGGCCGGTGAGTATGCGGCTCAGAGAGGACTTCTAAAAATAAGTACTTCTTTTTGCAAGATGTTTGATTAGCTCTCATAACACCCACATTTGAGAATCTTGTTTCCTTTATCCCAGGCAAGATATACTCTTCCAAACTGTTGTTGCCCATCCCATGAAATTTGCTTTAATATTTATGAATAACATCTATCAAGTATGTTGTGCTCATGATCTTTTCATGTTTTTTTTAAAAAACCACGTTATTGAGGTATGATTGACATACAGAAAGCTGTACACATTTAATGCAGACAATTTGATGCGTTTGGAGATGCATGTACACTCGTGAAACCATCAGGACCGTCTATGCCATAAACACGCCCATCATCTCCTAAAAGTCTCCTTTTGATCTTTACGACAGTCATACAAGGAGGGGGGCACGACCACCATTTTAAAAAGAAAGAATCCGCTTTAGAGACATTGGGTAACTTACCCAGGATCCCACAGCTAGAAAGTAGGGTTCAGACTCTCACTCTACACCCCAAGATATTTCTTAGTATCTTATCCTCCTTCTGCGCATGTCCAACAGGCACTTCCTGAGCTCTGGTCTGAGGACAGGGTCTCTTTCATCCAGAGTTTGCAAGGAAAAATAAGCAAGAAAAAATAAGAGTTTGCAACGAAAAATTAAGTGGGATGAATGAAGTTTACATTGGGGCAAGAAAAAAGGGTTATGAGAGTACAGAGAAGGTGTATTTATCTCATCTGGAAGGTTCCAGAAAGCTTGCTAACAGAGAAGATACAAAGAGAATGATGAAGAATAATTTGGAGTTAGCCAAATTGGAAGAGGGAAACAGTCCAGATAAAGCGAACATGAGTGCAATTTCCTAGCATCGAAGAGAACAGGAAGGAAGTAGTTCAAAGTGGGTGAAGTTTGGGGACACCTGTGTGGCTCAGTGGATTAAAGCCTCTGCCTTCGGCTCAGGTCATGGTCCCAGGGTCCTGGGATCCGGCCCTGCATCAGCCTCTCTGCTCTGCAGGGAGCCTGCTTCCTCCTCTCTCTCTGCCTGCCTCTCTGCCTACTTGTGATCTCTGTCTGTAAATAAATAAATAAAATCTTAAAAAAAAAAAAGTGGGTGAAGTTTGGAGGGCAAGGGGAGGAGAAGTAAAGGATGAGAGGGGAGGTAGCACGTGCCTTGTTGTGGTATTCTGAGCTCTTCCTTTGGGTCAGGGGCATCTTGGAATTTTGAATTCTCTTACGTCCTACCCTTCACATGGGTCCCCTAAAATCTCTCTCCGGCAAAAAGACCTAAGGAAGAAAAATGAACAAGACTGTCACCCTTTATATGGGACCCGTGGCAAGCCATACACCAGCAGGTTCTTCCCAGAAGCCCATCTGGAAGCAGACACACCAGCTTAGGAAACCAAGCAGAGGCAGGGCCACCGGTAGGCTGGTGGGAGGAAGATGGGCAAGCCCATTTGCGAGGCTGGGCGACCCCAGTAGGGGGACTCTCGGCCCAGTTTTGTGAGTCTGGATCTCTGCTAACCTTGGGGGCCATCACTTCCCAGGAGGAAGTTTCTTCAATGGCCCCCTCCAGCACTTGAGAGTTTCTCATCATGACTGGCAGCTCTTTCCCCACATTTTAAAACATTTAAGATCTGTCAACACCATTTCAGTCTTGTGAAACCTAAGCTATCCGACTGGCTCTTATACAAAGTGCATTTCTATAACACGGCCCCTGCGTGGAAGGTAGGCCTGGGGGTTCTACCTCCTATCCTGCCCATCAAACATCGTGGGTGCTTGGCCAATGGCAGGGGACAGGAAAAGGAACTGTAATTCCTACAGTGGCAAAAAAATGTCTAGTCTGCTCTCATTGTTCACAGATGATAAAAATACACAGGGTCCAAAATACCTGGGGATTAGTTTTTCCCACAGTATATTCTGTTGCATTTGTTCTCACTTTGAAAAGAGCAGCGCAGGTTGGGAAAAGATTGCTCTAGGGAAGGAGACAGTGACAAATCTGGAAGTGAGAGAGTGCCACGAGATAAACTCACTCACGTGCACACTGAAAGTCACGCATTATTCAAGTATAAGGTTTTAAAGTCATGACCTAAATAACAAAATCCTAGGTAATAGAAAAGCACCCTTGAAAAACTCCCAAAAGACAAAGAAAATAGGTGGGCGAGAAGAAGTAATGTCTTGTTACCAGGGCAGCTGAGGGCTTGGGGTCAATATGTTGTTGACTATTAGGGACAAGCGTGCTGGGGTGAAGGTGGGGGCAGGGAGAGAAAATCAGAAAATGCTTCTAGATTGTTCTATGCTGCCCAACCAAGCTTCAGGAAAGGAGACAGGAGTTTCCACTGCATGTCTCCCAGTCTCCACTGAGGAACACACAAAGGGGGTGTAAGCCTGTCTTAAAGAAAACAAAACAAAACAAAAGCCCAGAGCTTTCTCCAACTAAAAACCCAAGAAAGTCAAGAAATGATTCCTTTGTTATCATGTAGAACAGGCTTTGAAGGGAGGTTGTGTCAGCTGACTCTGGGGTCTTGAAAATCGACCTGACCCTCTCATCAGGAAACATACAGGAAGTTTTGCATTTAATTTTAAGTATTCGTGGCTCCCTCCAAGACCACCCACGGACCTTCCTCAAGAAAGAAAAGGTTTGTTCGGTAAATTCATTATGCATGGAAATTGTTCTTTGAAATAAGTAAAATTCCTGCCTCTAAACTTGTTTGAAATGGTTTTGTTTCTTATGGAAAAGTTCCCATTTTGATAGAGTCACTAAGAAGGCTTACTGAATGATGCCGAAGAAGAGTCCCCTCTGGGATTTTCACTCTTTGTCAAGGTGTCACAATGAGTAAGTCCCCAGGAGAAGTTTCAGGGGAGCTGAAACGTTTCTCCCTGGGTGAATCTGAGCGAGACATTTCCCCATCTCGAGTTGCAGTGTCTTCATCAGTAAAGCGAAAGGACCGTGCCCTCTAATATCTAAAGCTCCTTCCAGCACATGAGAGAGCGAACGCTTACATCCCAGACCCTCCAGAAGTTCTGATAAGCCTTCCCCGGAGAGAAATCAATAGTTCAATGTTGACGTGTGTGTGTGAACAGAAGAGCAAAGCTCTTTCTGCAGACAAAGCAAGAAGGAACAGAGGCTACGTTTCGATCAAGAGCTGAAAACAAAGAAGTGGTCTCATTTTCCCTTCAGCCTCTGCTCTGAGCCTTAAAAACTATTCTAAAGTTTAAAACATTCCTCAACAGCATCACCAGTGGTAGAAAATTAGCCGTAATGAACTGCAAACGATCTCTTGCAAAGCACTCGAAGAGAAGGCAGGGGTGCGTCTCTGTTTTCCTCCTGGTTCCTCTGGTGACTTGACCCCCCCTCCTATTGACTCTGACTTTCCTTGTGGGATCAAACCAGGCCAAAACTGCAGAGGAAGGGAAGAGGAAAAGGCGGATCATCATCTGATGGTAATTATCACCAGCCAGGAACCGGGCAGACGTCATTTCATTCCTCACAGGAATTTATTTGAATGATGAGGAAACAGAGACCCAGCAGTGGTAAGAAATGTGCATCCCGTGACCCAAAGAGAGAGAACACCAGACACCAGAACAGAGACGTGGGGCCCGGTTCTCCTCCATCCCCAGCCCCACGTATCTTTCACTCAACTGGGCTGCCTCCCTGGGACTCTGATGTGTGACCTCCACAAAGACCTTTCGGAATGCAAAGGCAAAGAAGACCTAATGTTTAACCCAGGACCCAGATCTGCCACTGTCCAACACGACCCAAGGGCCATCGATGATGACTGCAAGGATCACAGCAAAGGTTGAGACCGCAGACTGTATTCCGGGGGGCGCAGACGTCTCCTCCCAGTGACAAAGCCCCACAGGAAGACGAGGACTCTGGGCCAGTGTTTTCCATCAACCAGCCGTGAACCCTGAACAACCACTTACCATATCCAGACTCCTATGCCTTTGCCTGTAAAACACAGATGGATGGTATCTTTAGACCCCTTCCGCCTTGGGCCTTTGTGATAATCAAATAGGATAACATAGGAAAAGACACCTTTGAAAGAACAAAGCAGGAGCTTTATGAATGCAACGTTTGGGAAATTTTAACATATATGCTACGTCTTTAGGATTAGCCCCCAGTTCACGTAGCTGGAGCCCTGAGCAACTAACCAGACAGTTACCTAACCCACCTATAATCTGCCCTTGGCCAACTGCATTCACGTACCCTCTAAAGAATATGAGTATAAAAGCAGATTCTAGGTCCTGTTCCATCAGAATAGCCATATGTCCTCTGACTAGTTAAAGCCCTAAACATGAGTTTACCATTTCCCCCGGGGGGCACTGAGCTGTCTCTGTTTATGTCAGTGTGAACCTTAGCTGCACTCATTTTTCTCTTTTAATGCCTGGTTTCCAAACATCGAATTGTAGTCAGAATTTAAAGTTTGGAGCTCCCCGTCGCAGAGCTAACAAGTGGTGTTATTACTCAAACTGGGGTCCCCTTGACTTAAAAGGTGATGCTCTTTCCATAAATGTTACTCTGCCTCCTCTAGCAACAAAGACTACACATGAGAAATAAAGCTGGAAATTCCACTTGTCTGATTAATACAAAGTGCCTATCTGGAGATTTATGTTTGTTTTTCTACTAAATAAATGGTTACATTTCCCCAGCCAAGAATACATTGAGCTAATTAATAACAGCTTTCTTTCAAAGTCTACTCCACAGAAAAAATTCTGTCCCCGGGGACCGATCCCTCACAAAGGCCAAGGACAGACCATCTCAGGAGTTCCTCATTAAAAGACCCCTGAGAGCGACCACGCGTTGACACACCATTGGCCATTCACACCTTAGCAAAGGCTAGCACTGGTGAATTGTCAAGCAGAAAAAATAATGCGGAATGAAGGGAGGAAGAAAGGAAGGGAGGAGGAAGGGGAGGAAGGAGGGAAGAAAGGTAGGAGGGAGGGAGGCGGGCAGGAGTAAGAAGGTAGGAAATGTGAGCCCACTGGTTTCCGGAGTCCTGCTACATTATTTCATTTTACAAGATACGGTATTAATTCTTTTGTGCATTATTTACTATGTATTTAAATATTTGAGGTCAACTTGGTGAGCTATAATTTCCGTACAGTAAAATGCAGAGTTTGATGAATTTATTCATGTAGGAAAGAAATCATCGCTATAATCATGCTAGAACACCTCTGTGGCCCTAAAACTTTCCCTCTTTTCTCTTTATAGTCAACTCTTGATCCCAGACACTGGCACCCACCAATTTGATTTCCTCTCTACAAATTTGCCTTTTCTGGCTACATCACGTAAATAAATGAAGCCATACAACACATAACCACCTGCATTAAGCTTTTCTCACTTAGGACCCTGGTTTGGAGCCTCCCTCCTGCTGGAGATGTCTCAGTAATTCCTTCCTTTTGTCTTTCTGGATGACATTCCATCACAGGCATATTCCACTTGTGGTTCACTCACTCATCTCCTGATGAACTGTTTCCAGGTTTGAGCTATTATTCATTAAGCTGCTACAAACATTTGTGTACACGTCTTCGCGTGAACCTAGGCTTCCATTTCTCTTGGGTATATATCTAGGAGTGGAATCACTGGGCTGTAGAGTAAGTCCGTGTTTAACTTTTCAAGAAACTGCCAAAGGTGTTCTCAGAAGTGGCCAGACCCTTCTACACTCCCACCAGCAATGTACGAGAAGTCCAGTAACTTCACATCTTCGTCAACGCTTGTTGTTGTCAGTCTTTCCGATCTCTGAGGTTCAGTGGGTAGAGAGCTGTGTCCCATTTGGGCTTCAGTTTGCATTTTCCTGAGGACTGGTGATGCTGAGCATTTTTCCCAAATGTTTATTTACTGTTCACATGTCTTCTTTCATGAAGTGTCAGCTCAATTATTTTGCCCACTTTTTCTTAGTTTATTCATCTTCTTATATTGTTAAGAGTTCCTAAATATTCTGGTCACTGGTTCTTTGTCAGATATATGTCTTTTATTCAAGTCTGTGGCTTAATGTTTTTGTTTTTTTCTCATTTAGACAATGCCTTTCAAAGAGCAAATATTTTCAATTTTATTAAAGGTCCCTTGAGTTTTTAAAAAAATTTATAGTTTATTATTTTTATTGCTTATTTAATAAAACTTTACTTAGCCACAGTCACAAAGATTGTCTTCTATGCATTATGTCCTAAGCTTTAGGTCTTGTACTTAATTAATTTTTGTATATGGTGGAAGGTAAGGGTCATGGTGTTTTTCTCTCCATTTGGAGATTCAACAAGTGGTGTCCCCTCATCACTTTTTTAATAAAAAGTTATCTTTTTTCCCATTGAATTACCCTAGTACCTTTACTTGTGTGGATCTATTTCTGGATTTAGGAATATATTTGACTGATGTATATTTATCTCTATGCTAACATCACATTATCTTGATGACACGATCCCTAGAGCATCTGAGTAGCAGTATTCTCATGACTGGTTTCTCTGTGGATATGGCTGATAGTTGGTAGGCACTGGTATGTCTGTCTTGGTTATTTATGTATTGAAATATTTCTATACATGATAGAAACCAGGTGGCTCCATAAATAGTCATTTACTCCAAAGCTTCTCCCCACCCTATGGGATCTCCAGCTGTCCCAGCAGCCCCCAAACAACACCTCCACATAGCTCAGCAACCAGAGGGTTAAGGCTTAGCACAAACAGCCCCCCATTCCCAACCCCAGGGATGTGACCTTCATCCGTTCTGATTGGTGCCCACATCACACCAGCTGTTCAATATTATAGCGTCACCACTTTCTACAGAAATGCTTTAGAAGACATTTAATTTCATAATATCCACTTCCTTAATATTTCTGGCCTACGAATTCCTTTCTATTCTCATAGACACTAACAAACAAGTGAGCTCCTCAGTAGTTCTAAAAAACGTAATGGCCACTATCATTATTTAAGTGCCTACTATATTCTGATTCTTTATGGAAACAATCTCATTTAATCCCCAAATGAACCTCCAGAGTAGGCACTTTTGGCCTCATTTTATAAGAGCCTGAAGCTCGGGGTGGTTAAGTAACTTGCTCCGAGCCAGCATCTGGGCCTCTTTCAGCTTGAGTCTTTCCTGAGTTCAGTAATAAAAGCTATTTAAAAATAAATTCTCAATTAAGAATATGAGGATCATTCTCAACGGTTCCAATTCACTTAAAAATGCTGACCCCATCTTGTCTTCCGATGTCATCTTTAATGTGTTTACCAACTCGCGATAAACACAGGAAAGTGTCCCGACTCCACTAGGGCCGCAGCCTGACCATGTCTCACTACATTGGGGACTGGCACGCACGTGCTGGGAATGTGAAGTCACCTCCTTCGGACCCGGTTCTCATAACACCAGCCACTTCTGCCCTCCCGCTCCTCCATTTGTGTTTTTTATTTATATTCTCAGCCATCACTTCTCCATGCTTTTACACTCTCTTGTTATAAAATAAAACATAGATTTAATAGAGACAGGCTTTGTCGCAGTGAGAGGGCTGGATTTAGTGGTTTCTAGGGGGGAATTATTTGGGATAACTGATTGAAACCAAAGTGCATTACCATTCCTTGCCTGCAACAATAAACACTGGGTCTTCAAAGGCTGACCAAGTTTCCAGTGATCCCCAACAATAGCAGTTGTCATTTTCAAATGATGGTCCTTTTGAAACGCCAAGTGGAGTGAAGAAAAAGTGTGTGCTATTGCTGATTAGACAGGAATATGACTTGCAGAGCCTATGTTACTCTCTTGTCTGCAAATTTTCTGCCCTGATTAATTACAAAGAGTGCCAGAGTGTGTTGACGTTAGTTAAAAGCATTTGCTCTTTCCAGCCTGTCCTTATACCCGAATTAAGGATTTCTGTGTCGAGGTGAGGTCAGGAGGGTTCAGATCTGTTTTCCACTGATAAATCTTTCTGTCCCATAAGGATTAAAGGAACTAATACATGATCGCCTGTGTGTATTTGTCCCCATGATCAAAGAGCTCTTGGCCAAGTGAGAATGCCTCAAAGAGATAATAAGTAATTTGTTCACTACAAACATTACAATTATCTATCCCTCTACAAAGTACTGTGAATAAATTCTCTAATCAGAGTTAATTAGCATCCTTGCTGGTTTGGGTTTAACTGGCTGGTTCTCTTAAAGGCACATGCACGTGAAAAATGACATGCCTTTCCTGAGCCAACTTCTTCAACTCTTTCAGAGTTAGTTGGAGTATCTGCCCGCCAATTAGCTTCAACCCATTTACTTCAATTCGCTGAAATCAATTGCACAAAATTAACTGAGATCCTCCTCTATATTCATTTACTCTTCCGTGCTTTTATTTGTAGACTCCCTAGTCGGTGCCAAGTGCCTTTTTAAAAGCTTAATGCCCTCAGATTCACAAAACAACATGGGGTGCCCCAAAGAGGAAAGAGTGTAGGGATGCTGGGAGCTGAAAAAGAAGAGAGGGGATGGAAATGGCCTCCCTCGGGAGATGACACCCAAGGTTGGTCTCCAAGAGTGAGCAGGACTTTGGTAAGTTTATACGAGGAAGAAGGGCATTTCAGGAAACACGAACAACAAAGTCACACGAAATAAGAATCAGAATCAGAATCATAGCAACACATATTTACGAAGAGCTATGTGCTCTGCATATTCTAATACACTTCATCTTCGCCTAAAACGCTACCAAGCACATTCTGTCATCATTCCTTTGCACAGACACAGAAGTAGAAGGTAGAGCACATGAAGCAACTAAACAAGACACGGAGCTTAAGGAAAGGCAAGATCTGAACCCAGACCATCTGACTTCAGGGTCTACATGTTATATCAAGTGTGCATACACACACATGAAAAATACTGAAGTCTTTTCTTTGAAGGGGTTATGGTCTGTTCCGGTAGATGGGGAAGACACATTCTGCACTTACCACACTGTCTGTATCAAAGAGTTCTACAAAGAAAATGCCACAAACCACCGAGAAGACGAAGAGATCTATTCCAGAGGAAAGGCAGGGAAAGCCCTTTATGGGGCAAAAGCCCAATTCTGAAGAACGTCAGCTGACCATGCAACGCCTCACTTTGTTTCACAAACGAGAAGCATCACAAGGACGGTGGGCTTCACGCAGCCCCCCAGGCATGAAGGTGTCTGACAGGTGTGGTGGCTCCTTCGCCTCTCCATTCCAGCCTCCTCCACCAGATCTCCCAAAACCCTCCCATTTGAGATGGTCCATCCTTTGTGCTACCACAGGACATGGAGAAATAAAGGGGGGGGGCATGATTATTTTTTCATATAATTGCACTAATAACAATGACCTACCGGAGTGGTTTCTCCGTTCAGCTCTCTCACTCTTAGGAAGAAACCTTAGGATTAAAAAAAAAAAAAAGTTTACTCAGATTTGCCTTTATGATAGTGTCTCGTTTGGAACCATGTTCTAGCGGCAATGGTCCAGTCCCTGAGGAGTAGCTATTGCTGTATGAGTCGTCTGTCTTTTCTCCCTTCATCCTTAAAGTGACCCTCCAAAGTATGCAGTGTCATCTCCATTTAGTGGATGAGATAAGCGACGCCCTAGCACTAAAAGATGAGATTTGAAACCAGATATATATTTTTTTAAACTTGGATTCAATGTTAACCATTCCCTTTCAGTAGGTTCTCCAACAATTTTTTTTTTTAAGATTTTATTTATTTATTTGAGAAGGAGACAGTGAGACAGAAGATGAGAGGAGAGAAGGTCTGAGGGAGAAGCAGACTCCCTGTGGAGCTGGGAGCCTGATGTGGGACTCGATCCCAGGACTCCAGGATCATGACCTGAGCAGAAGGCAGTTGCTTAACCAACTGAGCCACCCAGGCGCCCCTCTCCAACAATTTTAAATGAATTGGGCAATGGCAAGATCCAGGCCAGTTCCCCTTTATCTTAGGAGAACAGGAGCAGAGACTAAGTCTGGAGTAAAAAGTCTTGGTTTCAAGTTCTCCCTGTGCACACCAAACTCAAGTTGCTGGACATTTGGTTTCCCCAAGCATCAGTTTCCCCACCCAGAAAATGGAAATAATATCTTATACACAAATAGAGGTGAAAATTAAGGGCGATGTGTATATAAATATGCTTTTTAAATCACCCAAGTGGTTTCATTATCCTTGTAGAAAGAGGGGCAAAAAAAAAAAAAAAAAAAAAAAAAGGAGACAGCCAGCAAAAATTTTGGAGCCTGCTTGGGAGGAAGTAGCCATACTTGTTCCTTGGTTTCCTCACGTGCAAAGTTAATGGTTTGGGCTAAGTGATTTTCAAACCTCTTATCCTGTAGGGGAAGTCCTTTTTCAAGTGAAAGTATCGACATGTGGTATAGACAATCCATGTACCCACGCCTGATCCTGAAGCTTCTCTGATTCCATGACTCTGGGGATCAGGGCTGGAAAACCTTTGAACTCAACAATCAGGGGATTCTAGGCTCCAGTGACCCTGTGTCTGAGGCCATCCAGGTAGACCAACAACAGTCAATCCAGAAGGGATACCATGCTCTTGACACCTGAGCTTTACAAAAGCTGGTCATGGTGATGAAAAATAATCCAGATTCACGGGTCCCACTCTTTCAGACCTTGAAAGCCCAATGACAGTTTCATACTGTTGGTCCACTGATCTTCCTGTGTGGCCATCCTTGACTCTTGCATTTCTCTTGTCCTCGAGTTTAATCAATCCATCATAAATCTGGCTTTTCATCTCCAACATAGATCTAGAATCCTTCCACGTCTTTCCATCTCCACTGCCATGTTCCAAAGCTGAGACAGGTTTGTTCAGGCAATAGAGAAAAATGGCTGGCTTTCTCCCATCTACTCTCCATATAGCATCAAACAAATAAGCTCTTGATTCCCCCAACAGCTCTTAGATAAAATTGAAATTCCTAACTATAGCCCTTCAAGGCTCTCCTGACTGGACATCATGCCCTCTTCACCACTGGGTCCAACCACACTGACTGACCCTGACTCACAGGCCAAGCTCCTTTCTCTCTTCAGCCTTTGCATTTATCCTCCCCTCTATCTGGATTATTTTCCCCTCTCTTTTTTTTTTTTTTTTTTTGAATGGATTCACTGATCTCCTTCAGCCTCAAGTCAAATCGATGTTCTTCCTCCCAGGAATCCTCACTGCACATCAGCTCAGTCTCTTCCCATCCATCGTGTGACCTGCATATCCGCCCCCTTCCTTCTGCTATAAGTTTAATCACACTCTGTGTTGATGGGTCTGCTTGCCTGGTCTTAACCCTCTTGACTATAAGCTCCAGAGCAGTAGAGGGCCTTATTTTTTTCACTCACCATTATAATCTCAGGGCTTAGGACAGCACCCAGGACACAGGAGAGGCTTGCTAAATTTGTCCTGTGGGAATGAACGAATGAGTGCTTAGTACCGATGAGATTCTAAGTTTACACACCCTAAAGAAGATCCATCTTCATAGAGCTCCTTTACCTCATTCTGTTCTCCTGGCTTTCAGCAGTAGTCTCAGCACCTTTCTTGATCTAACAAAGGTGAACAAAGCACTTACCCAGGACTCCTGTGTCACATTGAGGGTGCAATTTCCAATTCTGAAAGCTCATTTTGGGGTAGACCCTCCCAGTGTTCCTGGGAATGGCCAAACTCAGGCTTTACCGATTTTTTTCTAATTTTCTAACTAGTCATCCAAGTTATATATTGCTCGGGTTGTATGCACCCACGTGTACCTGTGTGTTTCTGAGCTACAGCAAATAGTATGCAATTGGGGGATGAGAATAATTTCTACATAGCTTTGCCAGAATAGATGAGACGGTATTCAGCCTCATGAACGGATCATCACTATCTCTTTTGCTTTAGCAACCTAACATTACTGAACCCATTCATTGGGGCAACGCTTAGAGTCTGCGAAGATCTTTCATAAGCATTCCTTTATTTCATATTCACAGTGGACTATGAGCCAGGCATACCAATACAGTGATTATTATCTCCAGGCTATAGAAAAGGAAACTGACGGGGTGCCCGGGTGGCTCAGTGGGTTAAAGCCTCTGCCTTTGCCTCAGGTCATGATCCCAGGGTCCTGGGATCGAGCCCCGTATCGGGCTCTCTGCTCAGCAGGGAGCCTGCTTCCCTTCCTCTCTCTCTGCCTGCCTCTCTGCCTACTTGTGATCTCTGTCAAATAAATAAAGAAAATCTTTAAAAAAAAAAAAAAAGGAAAGGAAACTGAGTCTCAGAAAGGTCAGGAAAACCACTAGAGACTCAGCAGTTAAAAGGTGACGGTGCCTACTCTAAAGACGGTACCACTTGGCCTTCTCCAATCAACCATTGCTCTAACCATGGAAGTCCAGGTTACCAGCAATCCCAAAATCTCTTAATGCCACCCCCATTGACTGAAAATGGTAGAGGATACAAGAGCTTAGACCACTGGTTCTCAACTAAGGGTGATTTTGCATTCCTGGGACATTGTTGTGGACACAACTGGAGAGGGCAGTGGGTAGAGGCCAGGAATGCTGCTCAATGTCCTACAACACATAGGACAGCACCCTGCCCCCACTACAAAGAATCATCTGGTTGAAACTGTCAACAGTGTTGAGTCTGAAAAATGCTGGCTTAGAATAATTGCTATTAGGATGATAAGAAAAAGGAAGGAACATTTTTATTCCTTATTGGCTCAGGGGCTTATTTTCCACAAGAACCCAAGTTATTTGAGCATTACATGGGATGAGGTCTTTCCAACTTCATGAGGTGCTCTGCTTACAGGGATTGGGCAGTGGGTGGTGGAGAAGGGTCTCCTAATATTTTGCTAGGAGATATTTCCTGTTTCGTGCACAGAATAAAACAGAAAAAATAAACTTTAATGTGCAGAGTTTTTTTTCAGACTGCATTTAGTCTTACTGTCTTTTCAATGTCACATGATAAAGGTATCCGGTAAATGTAGGCACCATGATATACTAATGAACATATGAACTGTTCTCCTGATCTCAGGAAGAATCCTGGAAAATAAACAAATTGACTAATGACAGGGAACATCAAAGGGAGAAAATCATCTAAAGTGTTATCCACACTAGATTTTTAAGCTTTAAGATCAAAGGACATTCTCAGGATTTTTTTTTTTTATTACCATGTCCTATGAAAAGGGAATCTCCAGTAAACCCCCATGTCTTAACAATCTTTCTTTCTCTCTTTTTAAAAAGATTTTATTTATTTATTTGACAGAGAGAGAAAGCACAAGCAGGGCAAGCAGCAGAGGGAGAGGGAGAATCACATGGGCCTGGGTCCCAGGACCCTGACGCCATGGCCTGAGCCGAAGGCAGATGCTTAACCGACTGAGTCACCCAAGCACCCCAGCGAACAGTCTCTCTTCAACACCATAAAAGAACTACTGAAATATTTAAACTAGTGATAGTTTGTCAACACAATATTATAATTATAATATAAACAATTTGTGAGTCCCAAAACTTGAAGGTGGGTTACATATAACCTTAAAATAATTTTAAATGCATGTCTTTTTTCCAAAGCAAGGCCACCAAGCAAATGGTAGCTGGGCTAAGGGCTCCATTTCACCACAGAACCGTAAATCCATCATCTGTGAGAGGACTGTAAATTATTCATTCAAGGGAAATTCCTCTTGCCTAGCCTACTGGAGGAATCCAAGAAAAGCAGTAGGAAAATGACTTACTGCCTCTAACCACTGACTTGAAACCTGTAGTGGATACTTCATTGCTAGAGAAAGAAGCTGGCAGACTGTGGGGGATTCAACACCAAAGTCCAGAATGACGTTCCAGGGTGAACGGGAAGAGGTGGTCAGATTCCACTGTTTCATTTCTTCCCCTAACCGAGAACACTTCTAGACACTTGATCTGTCCTCTTCAAAACACAACCATCTGACACATCGTTATCGTGATAAGCCATAGCACAGAAAGGAGTCAACTCTTGCCTATGTCTTCCACACACAGTTCCTGGCAAAGCCATATGTGTGTACACTAAGTGCCAAGAGAATAATATACAACGTGCATGAAAAAATTAATCAACCCTGAGATGATTAGCCAATGCTTTATCATATGTTGTCCAGACAATAAATAAAATGCTCAACAAAGGAGGATATGGGAATGGATGCTTTCTGATGTGCCAAGGCTATTCCTTCCCTTAGATGAACGAAAGCTTGAGTCAAAAGGGCTGTTGGTCATCTCTGAACAGAGCTGAAATCACAGAAAGGATTGGAAGTTACTCTTAAACAACATGAAAGTAGTAACATGTATTTCATAGGAGAAGCCTATCCGTTAACGTAGACCCTGTGCGCAAACGGGGCTGGAGCACAGATGTGTTCTCTACATGTTTTAGAACGAATGCAAGTAGGAAGAGGGAGATGTGCGTGCTCCTGTGGCCCTAGAGCAGAGGCGCAGACCTGATGCAACAGTGTGACCAGGAGGGGGCGCTGGCTTGGTTAAAAGACTGAGTAGGAATTGGCGTAACCTGTGCAACAGTTTAGGGACTAGGCTCAGAAATCTAACCTTGTGTGACCTTGGGTAAATAACTTGACATCTGTGAGCTCCAGTTTCCTTGTCTGTAAACTGGAAATAACATCAGTACCTTGCTCAGTGTGTAAATCACTTAATAAAAGCAAATGTTTCAAATAGGCGTGACACGTAAGAAGGCACACAATAAGCGGTAGTTATTGTGGTCTTACCACCAAGATCACTATTAGCAAGGACTAATAGTCCAGGATGTCTGGGGAGACAGTGAGTTCTCACCAGCATCCATATTTAACCAGAACCTGGAAAATACACGCAACAAATCTTAATGGTGAAAAATCTGGGCCTATGTTTCTACCACAAACGAAAAGCACCTGAGAGGGATCTCGGGGCTAGGCATAATAGACACCTTTGTCCACTATGTCCGGATCAGGTCATTGTCAATTCACTCTGGGACAAGGTTCAGCCTCTGAGCTCTATAAAATGCATTTTGACGGTGGCCAAACTACACCCAGTAACAAGTCACTTTCTTTAGATGAAAAATCAAAGAACTGAATTGAAATCTCAAAATACGCTCTCTGACCTTACGCCATCCATGTCTATCAGAAATTACACCGTCCTGGAAAGAGTGACGTGTCCGATCATTCTAAGAAAGTTTAAGTCACTTCTTCATTTTGTTCAATCATGACTTGAATTCATCAAAATAGGAAATCACTCAGATACTATTGAAATAACAGGCTGATGAAGAAAGACCCTCCCAGGGGATGGGAAGCTTCCTTCTCTTCATGGAAATGGCTGAAGTTCTGAGCCTCTACCACTCAGATGTCATCTACACTTGTTATTTTTTCATCAAGCAGATAGTTTTCTAGTACTTACTATGCCCTCATCGCTACACTTCTCCAAGCTTCCATATGCATCTTTCATTAGATGAAATCTAGGCTCTAGGAGTAGTGGAGGAGAAGGCAGTGCAAATAAGTGAGACAGAAGCAAATAAATGCTTCTTTAGGTCCAAAAAGGAAAAAGAGGCATGTTTAATGGAGGTCAGTCTAAGCAATCTGATTGGATCCTGCGTGTGACGAAGAAGATGTATAGGCCTCATTTTCCAGTCCAACCCAGCTCTGTCCAAACTGAAACAGAATGATGGACAGTTGGACCTAGAAGAGAGACTCTGGTAACAGGGGAAAGAAAGGGGCTAAATGATCTAAGTTGTCATGGAGGGAAAAGGGAGAGAGAGAAGTTGGAACTTTCCAGAAAAAGAGCTCCTCTACTGACCATGGGAAAAGAGTTCCCAGGTGAGCAGAGTCTGTGTCATCTAACCCACAGCCATTAAAGGTGCAGTTGGGCTGAGACAAGTTGAAGAATATCAAGGGGCTGTTCCTTTCATAGATTCTGTGTAGATGGGAAGATGGGATCTGAACTAGAAATAAATGATTACATTATGTATTCTTTGGATACTGCATGTGTATTTAATCAGCTAATATAAGGTTGCTTAATATTGGAAGGGAGGGATAATTACATCTCTTCTTAAAGAAAAAACCCACAAGCCATTCATTCATTCATTCATTCTACAAATCAGGATTAATTTGTGAGAAGTGCCAGAAACACTAGGAGCTCTGACTCTTACTCCACCGTATCTTTCTGAAGCTCCAAAATTCTTCAACACAGGGGGTCTGGGAAAGGAAAGAGTCAGAAGCCTTGCCTCTGAGCCTCCTTCCCTCCCACTGGGCAAAAGAAGCCAGAAGGACGGCGTTGGATGAAACTAGGCAGCCCCCCCGCCTCAGGCATTGCTGTGGGCAAGATGAGGCATGAGAGAGGCCAGGAATTAGAAAGGAAGATGCCCACGTTTTCTGCCCCACTCAGCCCTCCCCCCACTGCCCAGGACCACCAGCAACATCAAATGACTGTTTCCCTACATATTTTTCATGTGATGATTGCCCTTTGTACAAGAAGCAAAGTAGAAAAATAAAGAAATTTGTTTTAAACTACTGCTTAATTGCCTTTATTTATGAGCTTTGTTTAACATTTTTTGTCTAATCATCACGCAGCCTCAAAATTTATTAGAACGACTGCTTATGACTGAATATGTTTACAATTTACAAAAGGCTTTCACAAAGAGATCATCCTTGCGGTCCTTGGAGCTACTGTGGAAGTTAGGTGTTACAACCCGAACATTCAGCATGACAGATCTGGAAAGCTGAGGCTCAGAGAGGTTCTTTGTGGAAGAGAATACAGAGTGTGGCACGCTCCCATACTCGTCGGTCATGTGGTCCTTCCATCCCTGTTACCATGTTCCTTCGTTAATGGGGGCTGAATTGCATAGAATCACCCCCACCGACACCCGTCTCGGCAGACCCAGCCCTCCCGCCTTGCACGCGTGCGGTCTGACCTTCTGCAAAGAGTGGGAAATAGGTTCGAAGACGGAGAGCAAAGCGTGGGTATCAAGCAGATCAAAAATCAAATTCTGACGCTTCTGGAATTTACCCGTCCTTGCTGAAGGACAAGTTGGTTACCTTCTCTACGTCTTAAGATCTTCATCTGGAAAATGGGGCAAAAATGGGGGGCCTGCCTCACAACGTTGTGAGAATCAACATTGTAAGCAGGCAAACAATGTGTACGTATTATCTAGAATCCCTCTCTCCTGCCAGCCACTGTGCCGGCCGCACTGAAGGACGACAGCAATTAGAGGTGGCCTGGAAGAAGGGGCACTGGTTGGACTATTAGTAGTAACAGCAACAGCAGCAGCATTAAAATGGCAATAGTATGAATTCTGGAACACTGAAAGGAAATAAAATAAAATAAAATGGAAAAAAATAGCAACGGTATGACAGGAACAGCAGTAGCAGTAGCAATAATAGTCACCATCATCACAGTCACAGTCACACTGGAGGTGGTGGCGGGAGCAGCAGTCAGAGAACGTGTCCGTGGCTCTGAGACTCGATCTCTCAACTGAGTCCCAGGGAAAGGAAAGGGGGGACCGCGCACCAGTCAACACGTGCAAAGACCAAGAGAGGTGAAAGTTTTTCTAGGTTCGGTGTGTTTGAAAGGACTGAGGCCACCCGATCAGAGCAGATTTCAGTGGATGAAAGAGTAGCTCTCATTTCAAGAATCAGAAGCCACAAGTGAACGTGGAAAGTCCTACACAATGACTAGATTCTACCCACGGCAGCTGGCAACAGGGGCTCCCCAAAACAACTCCCGTGACCCAGATGTCGTCTCCGCAGCACCTGGGGGAGCGGCCAGCTACTGAACAGTCAGAGCCAGTGAAGGTGAAACTGTTGTCTCAAACTTCTTCTCCTCTTCTGATTTTCTTCTGACCCACTTCTGAAAGCAAGTGGGGCCAAATGAACTTTCTTTATGGAGAAGACAGAGAAAGATAAGTGACAGTTCCTTGAGTGCCTCCCAGGTATCTGACTCCATGCCGGGTGTGGCAAGTACCTGCACTTGACATTGGCTATGACCTCCGAAGGTATGAGGGAACCAGAACCCAAAGAAGTCAAGCAATGCAGCCTCCCACAAGCCCGGCTGACTGCACATCCTAGCTCTTGCTCGCTAACCTCACTGACCTTTCTCACTCTGAAAATGTGCCTTCCAAAGCTATTTGCCTTTAAAAATGGGACATTTCTGTTAAGTTGTATCAAACTCAAATTTCAATTTGTGTTCAGCGTTGTAGCAATTAGTACCCAACCCTATGTCCTCACTCTGACCACTTCAGTACTCGCTGGCTTCTGCCTGAGAACATTCTCCAGCTGCTGGAGCACATGGCACCGGCCCACCTGGAAATGCTCACCGGTAAGTGCTGGGAAATGAGTTCCCTCGGGAACATCCCTAGACCAAGGACCTGGGGGAGTTAGTGAATGGATGTCCCCCCCCCCCGGCTGCCTGTGTCTCGGGAGAGTCACACAGAGGCGTGTGTTCTCCACTGCGTCCCAGCAAGACTGAAAGTCGGTGGTCAGAGGAGTTACTGGCTTGATAACGCTGGCTTTATTAGCGATCTTCTCTTTCCTGTCTCAACTGTCCATTCCCTACTGGTATTTCTCTCTTCCTCCATATAAAGTGCTTACAAATCCTTGCCTGGGGTCCACGTCTAGGGCAGGCGAAAAGCATCAGAGCAAATTTGGTGAATGTGTGAACTTTGCTCATAAATTCCATCACCGAACTGCAGGACCACACCCATTTTTCTAAACTCTTCTGTATTTCTTTAATTACTGAAAACTATGCCAAAGAAGTTGATGCTTAAAGTTAAATATAACAGATTATGGTCACGAGGACAGTATTTTGAGAAAACACCTCAGATCGTGTTTGGGTTCTTGCGGCTTCTAAAATGTCTACCAAGTTTTCCATTGTTGCAAGTACAACAGGATTAATTATTACCAGCTTTCTAAAGAAAAGGGGGGGAAATATCCAAAACATTTCATATGTAATACAAATCTCAGTTAGGAGAAAAAAAACAAGATCTCTGCTTTCCAACTATGTGTCAGAGTGAAAATTAGCCACATGAGCAAGACCTAGAGGAAGATGAGGAAAAAGTGGTGGAGAAGGTGGGCGGGAGAGTGTATTTATTTGAGTTTTTGGGTTGTTTTTTTTTTGTTTTTTTTTTGAGAGGGATGTATTCATAACCATTCAGGGGCAGGGAGATCCTTTAAGGACAATGACTTCTCAGGAGAATGTTCTTACCGAAACTGGGAGAGGAGAGGACGGGAAGGGAAGTCCACTGGGGGTGTGTCTATTAGGGATCAGCTAGTCTTCCAGGTGCTTATTCTACCAATTACTTCCTCGTACAAGATTCTCTGAGGATCACTATCACCCTGCCCGTGTGACAGAATGGGCTAAGAGAGCTTAATATAGTTAAGTAACTACATTAGCAAGTGGCAGAACTGGAGTTCAAAACCCGTTCATATCAGTCATATACAATGGCCCCAACAAACTTGCATGGAAATTAGGTCACATCATTACTTGACAAAGAACTTTCACAAAGGTTGAGAAAGAGAAAGGCTGCTCCTGACTGCTGGGGAGGGAGCTGGCCCTATCAGGCACACCTTACTGTCAGTAAGAACTTTCTGGCACCTGAAGGCAGATTGTCATGAATCCCTGTGGAGCACAGATATTTTCACAGGGCACCAATACTGGGGAAAATGGAGCAAGACAGAGACAAGTCCACTCAATAATCAAGACTGAGCCAATGCAAAAAAAACAACAACAACAACAACAACAACAAAACAAAACAAAAAAAAACAACACATTGTTCAAACAAAAAATGATAATAAAAATTAAAAAAAATAATAATATTCATTCATTCAAGACCAAGTCAAATATAAACCACTGCTACTTCTTTACCAATTACAGCATGAGCTTTGTTTTATTTATTATGATATCTAATCATAGAATTACCTTTTACATCCTGACAGCATTCAGTCTAGAGCAAGACTCTACTTCCTAGAGCCCTCCCCACAATCACCTAACACAAGCCTGTAATGAGTCCTTCCAAACACCCTCTTCTTGAGAAAACCCACCATTTCCGATGATACACGTTTTTCTCCCTATTAGCCAGCTAATAAATCCTATTTTGTTCCAATGCAGATGAATCTCTAGTAGTCTTCGGCTGATGGGCATTTGAGTATGTTTATTTATTCAACAAACTTTCTGAATCAGGCACAGTAAATTATATATTTGCTTTCTCTCTACAAAGTGACATAAATCCCACCCTCAAAAAGTATACAGCAATGCATACCCTAAACTCAAGAGCAATTTTAAAAATGCAGGGAGAGAGGTCAACAGATTCAATAACACAAAACTCCTTACTGAGTTCATATCAGAACGATAGCGCAAGTGCTCACTAAATGTAATCCCACCATCCTGGAGAGAATGGGAGAGGGTCCTCAGCAAACCTACAAAAACCAAGAAAGAAGATAGAAGGGTCATTATTGAGGAATCTTGGGTTCTCCTGAAAGAGGACTTGAGGTAGATTGAAATCCGGGAACAGTAGTGAGGGACCAAAAAGAGTCAGAGAGAGAAAGAGGAAAAGCCAACGGAAGGATGTGTTACTGACATTACCAAGGCCACCGCTATGGGAAGATGAAGCTCAGTCTCACCCAGATCTTCTGAGGATGGTACCAAAAGAGCTGTGCACCCAAGGACTGATTGAGAGTAGTACCAGCCCGTTCACGTCCATCGCCCCACTGCTTGAGGCTGTCGTGGAGACATAAATGTCTGTAAACTCATAGGCTTCTCGTGCTCGATTCACAAGGGGCACGTTTTAACATCTGCCAAGAAAGAGAAACTCTGGGACGAAATGTGGGATTCATGCTCTCTATGCTTGATGCAAGTTACTACCGGTGTGAAGTGAGTCCAAACCCACGTGAACCAGCAGCTGCTGGTGGATACTAGCGGGGAGGCTGCACGCTGTTGAGTCCAGGCTCCAGGAACCCTTGCCACACAGTGTGAGAGAAGTCACAGCCCAGGTGTGTGATGAGGCTTCCGTGGAGGAGGGAGTTTGTTGGTCAAATGGAGCCCTGTGGAGTCTGGGGGACTTGTAAATACGGGTACTACTGAGAACTGGAGTAAGATAAGATATGGGATAAAAATGGAGGAGCAGCTGGGATAGGAAGGGATGTTTATTTAAATTCTATCTGCAGACATCATCCACCTCACCTTACCTTTGTTCACGTCATAGCATATTGTATTCCCCAGTGTGACGGCCACTCACTGTCTTCTGGGTTCCCCAAATGTAAAGCCCGCCTTCCACAACCCTACCCTGATTCACAGAATCCTAGCTCAATGTTAAATATCAATCATTACACAGTGGAGGAGAATGTCTAGTATTGAAAACTAGAGAAGATATGATAAATAAAAAGGAAATGACCCTGGAGAAAAGAGAGATAATGCAGGGTACAGAAGACCATTTTATTTTATTTTTTTTAAGATTTTATTTATTTGACAGAGAAAGATCACAAGTAGGCAGATAGGCAGGCAGAGAGAGAGAGAGGAGAAAGCAGGCTCCCCGCCAAGCAGAGAGCCCGATGTGGGACTCGATCCCAGGACCCTGAGATCATGACCTGAGCCGAAGGCAGAGGCTTAACCCACTGAGCCACCCAGGCACCCCAGAAGACCATTTTAAAGACAAATTTTTATTAATGTCTTAAAGAGATTTGAAAACCTATAATATCCATAAGACAGACCAAAAAAAAAGGAGCACCCTAGAAAAGTCTGCAGAAACATTAAGAAAAACTCAAAGAAAAAAACCAACTGAAAAGACACAGAGATAATACGAGATATATTTCCTGAGACACATGGGAGTATCTGCATAGAAGGTACCATATCCGACTTACAGTATTTTCAAAAAGACAACAAAAAAATTACCTGTTTCTAGATTTCACCAAGATGTGCTTAGGCCTAAGTATTTTTGAATTCACTATGAGACACCACTGGCAGTACTTCCTATCAAGAAACATGTGTGCTAAAAATTAGTAAGTAAAACAAAATTAGTAAGTAAAACTTAAAAATAAATAAGTGAAATATACTCATAAAAATTTATAAGAAAAGCCTCAAAATCCCAAGGGAAAAAATTCCAATGGAAAAATTTGATAAAAAATGTGTACATTTCAAATTAGACATACTAGTGTCCAATAAAAACAATAACAACAATAAAAACCCTTTAAATAACACCTTAAGATAAAAATAAAAAGTGACTAATGATATGAATAAATGGCTAGCCTTACCAGGAATTTTTAGAAAATGAAAACTGAAATGAGATTTTCTTTTTTCCTTATCAAATAAACTAAGCTTTTAAAAGTCAAACATTTTTGGCAAAGGAGAAATGGAACAGATACTCTAATTCTCTTCTCATGGGAATGCAAATTGGTACAAATTATCTGGAAAATAATTTTATAATATGCATGAAATCCTTCAGAAAAAAACCACAAAAACACATGTCCCTTGCTTTCCCCAGTGATTTTTCCCAAATCTACCCTAAGAAAATTAAACTTACATCTTTCTGTGTACTAGTAAAAATATTCACACAGACGAAGAAAGAGGAAAAAACTCAGACAGAGACATATATAGAAAAATGTTTATTATTTTGGCATAAACATTGGAAATAAGCTAGACATCGAACGAGGAAAATAATAGGTTAAAAACTATGGCTCATCCGTTCAGGTAGTCATCCGAGGCTGCTTTAAGAGACTATTTAATGAAATGGGAACAGTGTTATTGATTAAAAGTTGGATTAAAAAAAGCAGGATTCAAACTAAATTATACACTGGGATAGCAATCAAATTGTGTAAGTGCAAGACACATATGTATGGCGAGAGGAAGAGGGAGATCAATCCTGGGGAGAAAAAGATTCCCAAATGTTAACAGTGAATAATACTCCTGATTGGTCATAGTCCATTTTCATTCTCCTCTTAGGACTCTTTTTTTTTTTTTTCCTCCCAACCACTTAAAAGGAGCATATATCTTTTAAAGTAAAAATCAACATTTTATAATTTAATTTTTAAATGGGTAACCGTTCGATTATTATAGAATTTATTCAGGAGTTATTTGGAGATCTTGTTAAAGGACCAACCAGCAAAATCAGCAGACGAAATCCTGGACCTGTTTTGCCAGGATGGTGCAGGTAGAATAGAGGAGGAAGAGTACGGGAATAAATGGGGAGAGTGCGGGCTGTTTTTTAATGCGTACCTTTGGGGGAGATGTGGAGACAGGACCGGGAGTCCTCTGCTTCCGTTCCAAGCCCCATGAAAAGGGAAACAACTCAATGAGCCCATTAGGAGGAGCTGCCTTAATTTCCTCCCCCAGACGCACGGAGCTAAAGGGATCTTCAAGGGTGGTCTTGCAAATTCTAACTGTTCCCCTGGTACAAATTCTCTGAGCTGGGGCAGACCCATCACGAAGTACACTTTTTTTTTTTTTTTTTTTTTTTTTTTTTTAAGAAATAGGATAATACAGGCCAGGCCTCAGTTTCATGCAATTTTATCCTTTTTAATAAGCAACGAAGTCACATTTTATGTCTGGTAATAAATTACTGGATTTTATGCCAATGAAAGACTTTCCTTAGAGCGATCTTCACAAGGATCAAACATGCACGGTGGTTCGGATCACAGACTGGGATGTCATTTCCTAGCGGTGTGGCCTCAGACAAGTTATTCAACCTCTTACACCTGTTTCCTCATCTATGTAACTGAGATCTTAAAAGAACCTGCCTCCTTGCCTTTCTTCAATAAATGGTGTTGGGAAAATTGGACAGCTATGTATAGAAGAACTGGAGAATTACATGAATTAAAGTAGGTCAGGCGCTTTGAACAGTGCCTGGAGAAACAATGCGCCCCCGTGGAAGTCTTTTCTGTATTAAATCAAAGTAAGTTGGAAGTGTTTCTTGGTCATATCCTACCTACAATACATTTGCATTAGGAGACATAATTTCTTCTCTGTTGTCTGCAGTGACTATCACTAAACAAAACAACAAAAAAGGGAAGGTTTGTTCATTCAAACACGTATAAATACAAGAAAAATAAAAACAAGCAGCGGTCAGTACTTCTTTGCCTATCCCAAGTCCCAAGAAGGAGAAAACAACATGGTGGTCATGGGAGCCCACCAAGCAGAGAGATGAGGCTGGTCCACATGGGAAGCCAAGGGAAGGAGAGCATGCAGAGAAGCCCGGCTGAGTGGCTGACCTGGGGGGAGCGAGGGTCCCCCAGACTTGGAAAGGGACAAAGCATGGAAGGTCCAGTGTGTCACGGGAAAAGAGCCCTGCTTCATGGAATCATCCCCAGGAATTGGCAGGACCCCAGATTGTGGTGCTAATGCAAGGAAGAAGGGATGCATGGTCCCTGCCTACGAGGCCAAGGTCCAAGCACAGGTCCAAGCCCAGGTGTGGAGAAGCAGGTGGAGAAACCCATGTCAGGGCCCGAGAACAACAACAAGGTAGGGCAGAGGAAGACAGGAGCCAGTTACGGACCATCTCATTTGTTCCGGCTCCTCTCCCAGCCTGTGAGTTGGGATCATCATTCCCCTCCCCAAAATGAAAAAACTAAGAGATAACTTGTTCAGAGCCACAAAGACTTGGATGTGAATCCCAGTCCCTTGATTGTCTGTTTGTCCCTGCCCCTTCCCTGGCTGCTCCTTTATGAGTACCAATCCTGGAGCTGAGGTATGAGCAGTCAGTCAAGATGAGGCAAGGTTTGACCCGCCTGCCTGGTCATCTGCAGGCCTCTTGTGATTTAGCCAAACTCCCTGCCTGGCCCTCCTGGACAGCGTCTACAGAGGCTATACGTGGTATAGGCTATACGTGGAAGGATACAGAGCTGCGGCAGCAGAGAGCCTGGGCCTGAATCCCAGCTGCGATTACAGCCTGTGAGACACAGGATCAGTGAGCCTCTGTCTGAGCCTCACTCACGTTCTCTACAGAGCAATTACCATCATTCCCATTTCAGGAACGCGTTTGTGAGGGTTTGGTGAGACAGTGGGGTGAGATGCTTAGCCAGATGCTTAATTAATACCAAAACCCTCCAGCTCCTCCCCAAATGTAGACCCACGTTTATGTGTAGAGGCACATTCGGGAGCCTGGACCCTGAAGGGCACACCCCCGTCCCCCAGGGGCTAGACCGTACTCAATAGCCACACAGACCTGGCTTAAACTAGGAGACCTCTTTAAGACCTCCCCAGCCCCTCACTGAAATTCCTGTGATTATTTTAAATGATGGAGAGAGAAGAGCAGCAGGACGTGAAGACAAAGAATGTTAGTTTTTCTAACAGCTGGAAAAGGAAACAAAATGAAGAAAAATATTCCCCATGAAATTCTTACAGTAAAAAACATAAACCATGCTGTCTTTAACTGGGGTCACAGAGTAAGTTCACACTGTACTCGGGACACGTACACCTTGCGATGGTCCGACAGCTTCGGGACAGACAGACGGTGTTAATGATCTTCTCGTGGTTGCTCTGAGCTGTGGCTTTGGCGAGTGAGAAAAGACAGATTCCCAGAGCCGAAAACTGAAGAAGAAACCCGGTACAATCATGGGTATTAAGGGGGGAAAAGACGGTCGTGGGCGGGTTATTATATATTCCCCGGGAAGTTGTGTGAGGACTTCGCCGCCGTGAGCTGTCACCAACATCTGTGCCAGGACCCTCACAGGGGAGCACGGGCAGCTGCTGGGCTGAGGTCTGAGCTGCTGGGCAGCGTGAGGTCTGTTCCCCTGAAGGACACTCAGCAAAGTCTGGAGATGTTTTTGATGGGCAAGAGTTTGGGGGAAGGCACCGTGGGCATCCAAAAGCTAGAAGCCAGTCACACTGCTAAATACTGTACAATGCATGGGAGAACCCCCACCCCGACATTTATCCAGCCCCAGATATCAACAGCGCTGAGGCCGACAGACAGAGCAAAACTGACGGAGAAATGCAAGTTCATCGCTGTGGGCAACAGGCAACACTGGACCCCCAGCCACTGCACGTGATCCTGACTCCTCCTTTCTTCCTTCCTCGGGGCCATGTGTCCCCTCAGCCCCTGTCTGTGTGTCTTTTCCTCTCTCTCCCTTGACACTGAAAACACATCCCTTGTCAAGTCCTAAACACACCTGACACTTTCACCACATTGTCTGGTGCCTCTGGTTGAGATTTCAAGATAACTGTGTGGGATGTCTAGTTAGGATCCCCACTTGACACCCCAGGAAACTGAGGCTAGGTGCCATTAGGTAAATTGCCCAGCTGTGAAGTGGCTGAGCTTAACCGTACTGAGTAGGCCCCCCAGCAGGTCACCGAATATCCCTGAGCTCTGTCTTCCCAGGAGAGGGAGACCATCATAGCTTAGTCGGTGGACTTGAGGATACGAGAAGGCAAGAAAGACTTCCGTGGGAGCTCAAGCGGATAATCCCTGGGGCGATGAAGCCCAGGAACTTCCCGTGGTTGTGTAGATGAAACTAGAGTTCTCACACTTTCTTCTAGTCCTAAGATTCTGGATTCTGGCCAAACCTTAGCAACTCTTCAGGGTTAGACTCCAATCCCCTCTCCTCTCTCGGTTCCCTTATACTTCCCTTGGCCTCTAAACCACAGGTGAGCTCTCCCTATGAAGCCCGACTGTGTTCTTTTGTAGACCAAGCCACAGTCATCCTTCCTTCTTGTCCCACTATAGAATTCCCCCTGTGAGCAGGTCACCGTAAGTTTCCAGAAATAAGAGTTCTAGGGACAGATGTTAGGGTCAGTCAGAACACATTATACAACAGTTGCAAATGCTTAACCAACACACATGGGATGAGCTTACTGAAACGCTGACAGAAGGAAGAAGCTTGATCATGTGCTAAGGGATTCCATTCACTCAGGGTCCCAAGAGGCTGAATTTGGGGCCTGATTTTGACCTATCATGAGGGTTTCCATTACTGCCATGGCTGCTTTGGCTAGGTCACCCAGGCCACCATCGGGTACTGGCCATCCCTAAGTAGTCCAGCACGGCGGTACCAACAGAGAAAGACATTCTTCTCAGCAGACCCCTCCGTTGACTGCACGTTTGAGCTTGGCGATTCCTTGTTTCTCTCAAGGTTCCACACTCACTATTCAACCTCCACAGGTACCATCCAGTCATCATCTGGAGGTATAGTCTCTTCCAGAAGGCAGCCTTGAAGGGAGACACAAGTCAATCTTGCCTGTTTATCTTCTCTTCCCTCTGCTTCATCCCACCCTTCTCTTTCCCCACTGCCATTCCTATCACCTTCTCGAGGAATCCTCACATTCTTTCTTGTATATAGTTATTCCCCTGCTCCTCAACCCTTGGATAACCTCCCTCTCTTGGAAAACCCAACTCTGCAACATTTATAAGCACACACTTTCAAAAGAAAAGTCCTGTGAAGTCTCCCTATCAACTTTTCCAGATAGGACGGCAAGGTTCACGAGTATGAACAGAAACATTATTCCCTTTCCACCTTCCCTGAGTGTAGGAAGGAAAAGAAAAAAAACCACTCGTCTCATCATTCTATCATTGCTTCAGTGATTAACCAGAAAACATCCAATTTTCTTGAAAGGCTCATTTTTTATCTTACTGTTTTTTTTCCCCCATTGGTCTCCCCCACTCCATATTTCCCAGCTATCCCAAGAAAACAAGGAAAAAACACATAGGATACACGAAGGCAACTGCATCCCATCCATTCTCCCCAAAGTGCATGATCAGGTCACGTGGAGGGAGATTAATGTGATTCTGAGCTTGGAAATGTGCTCCTTTATGATTATTAACGAGGGTGCCTTGGAAAGAAAGGACTTTGCAAACACAGCAGTTTAAAAAATGTATTTTCCTCCTTGTTTATGAGACACAAGTATATATAATTCAGTTCAAGGGTTGAGCTTTTCTGTTATGATGTGCCAGGGATTATTTATCACAATTGCAAATAATTTCCCCGTACAAATTATCCTCCTCTTATCATCCAAACGTACTTCCCTTCCACATCACTCATGTCATGTTGAAATCTCAGGCCGTAAAGTTGAGACCATGAAATAAGTCTTCCTTCGGATGGCAGCATATGGCGTGTGCTGGTGGGGGTTTTTTAAAGCACAATCAAATTTACCACTGTCAAAGACTGCCCTCCCAACTTTTTCTCAGCTGGTGACTCTGGTGTCTGAAGCTGATAGGAAATTATGCACTTGATAAAATATGAGATTGCAAGAGAGACGAAGCCAAAATAAGCAGCCGTCTACCAGAAGAGAACCCACTTTCAACAGCCAGTGCTCTGTGTCTATCACACTGATTGAAGCCATCCAGAGGTAAAAACATAACCTTTGAGATACGTGGGCCTTCGGGATGACAGCTAAGGCATCCTACTCAAAATATAAGACGAATGACCACAAATGTGTGCTGGACCGCTCTAACGATGTCGAAAACCTGGCAGGTCGGAATATTTGTGTGAAAGGAATATGAACTCTGATTAGTGAACTTCTGTGAGAGGCAAAAGCACATTTTCCTTTATCACATAGGGAACTTTTTATTAATATCCATGAAGAAGCAAAAGATATATAAGAAGAGAAAATCGAAATACGGAGTATTATGCTTTTATTGGGAAAATAAAACCAGATTTCAGGAAACCTCAATTTTCAAAAAAAATATTACTCTTCAACAAAGCCAACATGGAAATGGGTCCAAGTTGAGTCCCATGACACAATGCAACTTTAGAAAATAGTAAGAAAATCAAACAATACAAAAGCAAATAAAAATCATCTCAATTCCTTAAAAAAGGGAGTCAAAAGAATGCTCTGCATTTATCTTTAATAAAAAGTCTATTTAGATGTGCTCTGTCAAATATTTTGAGGTATGTGTCCGTTGTTTTTGTAGAAGAAAGTGTGGAATGTTCATTTTTCCTTCAATGGAACATATTTTTATGATCCCTCAAACTTGTTTTTTTGTTCTTTATCCACAAACAGGCTTTGGTTGCTAGGATGCACTGTCAAACTCCAGCGGGGGCATAACCACAAGCTCTAATATCAAGAACTATATTCCTGCTCAGAGAAGTGGAATGACTTGCTTAAGGTCACACAGCAGATGATTAAAGCAGAACGCACAGGTCTAGAAGTTTAGAGCCTTGGGTTCTGGCCCTGGAGCTGACAGACTCAAGCTCTGCCCCTTAAAATAAAATCTCCTGAGATTCATACATTTTTTCTCTTTAGAAGCAAACTTCTCGAATCTCTCCTTGCCCCTTTATGTGTCTTCTGAGCCCATGGAATCCTGTAGCCAGTTTTCCCATAACTTGGACCACTCCTGTAGTATACTTACATCTGGAACCTTTTTGCCCCCATCAACCACCAAGCCCCTTGCGTCTTTAAAGACCCCTGCAAAAATCTCTTCTCCTCCATTAAGCTCTTTGTGATGAGATGCGAGCCAGAATTCCGCCTTCCTGTTGCAAGGATTAGCACATGGGGTGCTGAACAGAAGAACATAGAGAATCAGTTCATCTGGGACCTAAATGGATATGCTAGAGAGAGTTCCAGCTGCTTAACATCTGCTCAGCACTATCATATTCTGCACATGTCCTCAAAGTCATTGCTTCAGTCTTTGGAACGCATTTGAATCTCCCTATGTAGCCATCAGCAGCTCATGTGGGAGGTGGTGTAAGGAGGAGAGCTCTCCATTATGAAGACCTCTCTACTGTCTTTCAACTGGAAATGGGGGACAGCCAAGCAGGTGGCCACCAACATGGTGGGCTTTGGGACATATCCGAAAGTTTCCAAAATCTGAGATTACACTCTCAGCAGTCACCTAAGTTTGCCACCCCTCCCACCATTCCTTATGGGCTTCTGGGAGGCGTGCACATTTAAATAGTATTCTATCATCTGCTGAGGATCATATGGTGGCATGAGAGAGTTCTAGGCTCAGAACACCTGGGTTCCAATCTCTGCTATAACCCACAGGACAGGTGCGAGTGTCATGTAAGTGTCTACTCTCCAGGTGTCATTCTCCTCTTCTCCAAAATGGAATTAAAAAATATTTGCCCCATTGAGCTCACAGAGTTGGGGCAAAAATGGGATTAAATCATGTATGGAACAGCAATTCAGAACTTCCTATTGAGGTAAAGTACACATAGAGAAGAATGTGCCTTCAGAATCACACATTTGTGAATTTCCCCACACTGAGTACACCTGCATAACCAGCACCCAGCTCAAGAAATAGGGCATGACCCGGAAGCTCCATTTGCCTTCTCCCAATACCTTCTCCCATCAAGGGTAACCACAGTCCTGATTCTAGTACCAAGAAATAATTGTGCCTTTCATACTGTACACAAACGGGATTATGTAATACGTATCTTTTTGCGTCCTCTCTTTCACTCAGTGTGATGTTTATTGGATTCGACCATGTTTGTGAGTAACTTTCATCACTTGTTCTCCTTGTATGATACTCTATTATATGAATACACCTTTTTTTAATCCATAGCTATTAAGTGGAATGTATGAATAGTGCTGCTAAGCAATTTATAAACTTAGAAGAAATGAGCAAATGCAAGTTGTTATCATTACTGCAAGTCTGTTCTTCACAGGACATGGAGGCCTTGGGAGAAAGTATTGAGTGGTGAAGTTGCAGTGGGAAAAGGGAAAGAAAGATCCAGGATGAGATGTTTTTTGGGGTGAAGAGAAAATATATGATGTAAGGTACATCACAAACGTGAGATGGTGCCAAATGTTTTCAAATGCAGCCATTTATTTCAGCAAATATTGGAGTTTCTACAGTGTGCTGAAGGCTTTGCAGTATTTCATATGATTCTCTTTTTTTTTTAGATTTTATTTATTTGAGAGAGAGAGCAAGAGCACCAGTGAGAGAGAGTGGGGGAGGGGCAGAAGGAGAGCGAATATCTCCAGCAGACACCCCGCTGAGCGGGGAGCCCCACAAGGGGCTCTTGATCTCAAGACCCTGAGATCATGACTAGAGCTGAAAGCAAAAGCCAGACACTTAACCGACTGAGCCACCCAGGTAACCTCGGTACTTCCTACGATTCTAACAAAAACTCTACAAGGAAGGAAGTATACATATTCTGATCCAGATGGTCATGGAACAAAACTGAAGCCCAGAGAGGTGTGCATCAACCAACTGAGGGCAGTGAGTAGAGGAAATTCCTTCATTTGTATACTGACACATTCAACAAAGGTTTATTGAGTTTCCAAGAATACGTTAAACACCATGCAACTTTTAGAGATAAAACATGCAAAAAGCCGGAAGACCTCATGTCAATTACAGCTAAGCAGAAGTGATGGTCACTGATCAGTAACCATCCAGGGCAATGACAAACTAAAACTCTGTGCTTTAAAAAGGAGAGACCCATGGTGTCCCTAGAGCATTATGTGCGGATGTGGTGGGGAGGGGGGAGAGAGCTGATGGCAGTGCTGAGGTCTGAGGAATGTGTCAGATTTGGCCGGATGAAGAGGAAAGACCCTCCCAGGAAAAAGGAGCAGACTTAGCAGAAAGGAGCAGGGGTTAGAAGACACTCTAAAGGGACCCAGAAGCTGTAGGAAGGAGTTTTATCTCTAGCCTGGGAGTAGTAGAAAGTCGCTCTCTAGATAGCTCAGGACTGTTCTGCAAACGCCATGAAATTCACCCAGGAAATGTGACCGAACGCATCTTGCTGCGAAATCTACACCCCCAGAGTTTTCTTTTTTCTTTTTATTTTTTTAAAGATTTTGTTTATTTTTATTTATTTAACACAGAGAGAGAGAGGTCACAAGGAGCCAGAGAGGCAGGCAGAGAGAGAGGAAGGGAAGCAGGCTCCCTGCTGAGCAGAGAGCCCGAGGCGGGGCTCCATCCCAGGACCCTGAGATCACGACCCAAGCCGAAGGCAGAGGCTTAACCCAATGAGCCGCCCAGGTGCCCCACCCCTGGAGTTTTAAAATAAGAGATACTTCAAATACGCTTAATGGATCCTGCTTAGGACAAACGAGAGGAGCCATGCTCACTTGGCAAAACCATTCATCACTCTGCAAAGGGAAATGGGCAGGAGGATTCTCTGTCTGCTAAGTTTCCACAAAGGTCTTCCGATAGGGGGCACAGGTTTGGCTGTCCATACCAAACACAGTGCCCTGGCTAGGGCCGCAGACGAGGAAAGGTTAGAAGAGGCTCCTTGCCCATATAGGCCGACCCTGGTCCTCGTGACTGCTTTTCTGAGGCCACCTGCATGACCACGGCATCGCCTTGGGGACGGCGACATGAGGTTTTGGTTTTTCAGACAGATTTGAGGTTTCTGTGGCTGCCAAAGGCTACTAAACTTGAGAGGCACAGCCTTGCATGGAGCTCCCCAGAGAAAAGGGCCATGCCTGGATTATACCTTGATCGTTGCCACAATGTGAAGGGTCTTCTCATTTGATAACAATGATATTTTTTAAGTCATTGCTAAGTATTGTGAGGGCCTTTCTCCAAGAGTATGAAACAACCCTTATGTTTCCTATCAAAAGGAGAACAAAAATAAGGCTCTACAATTTCTCACATTAGAGTTGGTGTCATATACTTGTCTTTTGCAGTGTTTGGCAACCTCGATGTATTTGCCTTTTTATTAGTTACATTCTCAAACCCAGCGAAGGTTTTGCTTCTCAATGTGTTTTGAATTAGATTCATGAAAGCTATTTAAAAAAAAACAAAATAACTGGCCGGAATTAAGCTAACAAACTCCTAAAAGACTAAAGAACTGGGCTGTTGTGAGAATCAAATTCTTTTTTTTTTTCCCCCTGAGAATTCTGGTACCCGGATTAAATATTTATTTATATAGGATCATAGACCCTTAGGAACGGAGGGCAGATCAGAAGCTCACCTAGTCCAAAATACCATCAGAGGTTCCGTTCCCTTCTGCCACACTCCAGCCAAGTGCTTTCTCCTTCAGCTGACCACACACCTCCAGTTATCTATGGTCCATCAACCTGATTTTGGCTATCAACACTGGGGCTCAATGTATAAATTTCCCCAGGTTTTTCTGATTTCCTCAATGACTATCATACGCCTTGCTGAAAACCAGCTATCTGAGAGCTGTAGCATTTCTAACAGCTGTATCCTGAGACAAGGAAGGCAGGATTAATTTAACACGGCCAATTCTGGTGACTCTTGGTTATTTTTGTGTTTTCTGAATTTCTTTTAAATAATTTATTTACAAATATCTACACATTAAGACAGCTGAATTTAAACTGCTCCATAAATGATGGGTTAAAATCTTCAGGTTCCCCTCCCCTTTTTTTTGGAAGATTTTTATTTACTTGAAAGAGAGAGAGAGCAAGAGAGAATGGGTGAGCACAGGGGGAGAGGGAGAAGGAAACTCCCTGCTGGGCAGGGAGCCTGAGGTGGGGACCCTCAGGACCCCAGGGGACCCCAGGACCCCGGGGATCACGACCTGAGCCAAAGGCAGATGCTTATTAACCAACTGAGCCACCCAGGTGCCCCTAGACTTATTTTTTAGAGCAGTTTTGAGTTCACAGAACTACTGAGCAGGAAGTACAGAAAGTTCCCACATACCACCCTGTCTCCCCACACGCACAGCCCCCCACCTACCAACATCCCCCACCAGCATGGCACAGAGTAATGATCAATGAATCCACACAGACACATCATGAGCACCTAAAGTCATAGTTTATGCTAGGGTTCACTCTTGGTGTCGTCCCTTCTTTGGGTCTGGACCAATGTATAATGACCTGTACCTACCATTCTAGAATCACACAGAGTAAATTTCACTGTTCTAAAACTCCTCTGTGCTCTGCCTGTTCTTCCCTCCCTCTTCCAATCCTTAAAAACCACTGATCTTTCCTGTCTCCATGATTTTGCCTTTTCCAGAATGTCATGGAGTTGGAACCATATCATATGTAGCCTTTCCAGATTGGCTTCTCTCACTCTGTAATATGCATTTGCGTCTTATTATGGCCTGATAGTTCATTTCTCTTTAGCACTGAATAATATTCCCTGATCTGGATGTACCTCAGTTTCCTCACCCATTCCCCTTCTGAAAGACATCATGGTTGGTTCTAAGTTTTGGCAGTTATGCACAAAGCTGCTATACACCCCCTGTTCAAGTTTTATATGAACACAAAATTTCAATACATTTGGGTAAACGCCAAGGAGCGTGACTGCTGGATCCAATGGTAAGGCTAAGTTTACCTTGGTAACAAACTGCCAAGCCACCCTTCAAAGTGGCTGTACCATTTTACATTCCCACCAGGGCCGATCTTTTATTCGTTTTATTCATTTATTCCAAAAATAGTCACTGAGCTTCTAGAGCAGGACCAGCACAGGGAATACCACAATGAACCGAACAGAAGGAGCCCCGCCCTCCTGTGGTTTGCACTCCTGCAGAGAACTTGCTAGAGTTATCGGAGAGGTTATCCTGAAAGAGGGGCTGCTTCTTGGCACCGTCTCAGGAAATGTCTGAAGAGGAGAGGATATCACTACTTCCATTATCCTCTCAGGGAGGGCATCCTGGTAGAACAAAAGGTTCTCCCCACACCCTGAAGGGTTGGCTGACTGGAGAAGAGAAGATCCCAAGGCACAGCTGGCTTGACCATGGAGAAGGAGGTGACAAATCATTTTGACCACTGAAGAACAGTGTCCCCACGTAGACTTCAAGAATTCACATCTTTGTCCCCAGAGTTGGCCCTCGACAGCTAAGGATACAGTGGTTTCAAGCTGAGATGAACCTCAGGGTTCAGCTGTCCCACGACTTTCAAACATTTTAACCACTGAGATCCCATCTCAGAGAAAATCCTAGGTGAAATCCCAATGTGTAAATCAGTAACGTGGGTGCATTTGTTTCCTATTGCTTCTACAATAAATTATGCAAACATTGTAGCCGAAAACAATACAAATTTGTTATCTAGTGATCACACATCCCCAAGCCAAGGAGTCAGCAGGAGGCATTCCTCTCCGAAGGCTCTAGGACAGAATCTATTCCTTTGCTTTGTTTCCAGCTTCTGGTGGCCACCCAAGTCCTTGGCATGGCCCCTTCCTCTGTCTTCAAAGCCAGCAGCATAGCATCTCCCCCCTCCCTGCCTCTCCTCCTCCTCCCTACTTCTCCCCCGACCCATCCCTGCCTCTCTCACGTATTGTCTCACGCTGACTCCCCAGCCTCCTTCTTACAAGGAGCCTTGTGATTACACTGAACGCACCAGGATAATCCAGGATAATCCCCCATCTCAAGATCCTTAACTTCATCACACCTGCAAAGTCCCTCTTGCCATGTAAGGAAACGCATTCATAGGTCCCAGGTGTTGAATGTGGCCATCCCCTGGGGCCGTTAATCAGGCTACCACAGTGAGGTTGCTCTGGTGAGAAAATGGTAGACGTGTAATTACCTTCACAACTCCCCAAACAGCAGAGACCACAGTTTTAAAGCAGCCGGCCTACAGCCTTCCTTCGCTCATGGATGAGGAAGAAGGGTCCCAAGTTAGGAAGTAAAAAACCTATGAAAGTTTTATGGAAGATCAAGACCTAGGATCAGCTCGTGGCCCTATGCCCTTTCCTACAACCTCATTACTTTGAAAGGTCTTCCTGCGAACAACATCAACACCCAGAAAAAGGGGCAGAGCTTCAGTAGGGTACAAGCCGTGGTCAAAATTGCCGTGTAGTTTGCAAAATGAGGACACAGATGAGGTTTGCCTGGGCCATGGAAAGCTGACATCCTACGAATTGGAAGGTCTTTCACTCTGGAAACATCTTCGTGAAGCAAATCCTTGTTGCTCAGCAGCTAACTGCTCGTCGTAAACCAGAAGTCCGGGACATCCTAATTGGAATTTAAGACCCCTGGCAAGGACCACAGAGACCAGAAGGCCTGTACATGGTCTAGCTGCATGGTGAGATTGGCCCCAAATCACTTGTCCTCACATTCCTGGCCTAGTGAGTAACCTATCTGTTCCCACAACCCATGTCACTTACCACTTTTTTCCTGAGTCTCAAATATGAGCCACAAGTTAAAGGCTTCGCAAAAGACTAGACTCTCTGACATCTGGGGAATCTGGTGTTTATTAAATTAGGAGATTGAAACTGACTGTGATTTGTTCTCAATTTAGGGCAGTGACAGACAAATGCCTGCAGAGTGGGGTGTGTGTGTGTCTGTGTGTGTGTGCTCATGTGCACGCACATGTGCGTGCATGCGTGCGTGCATACTGTGTTTGTATAGCACCCAGGACCTGGGCACATTTGGGGGAATAAATGGTTTAAAAGTCCAGGCAGGCATAAGTTGGAGAGAAAGGGAAAAAAACATACATTTGAAATCTATTATACTATAGGGGCACCTGGGTGGCTCAGTGGGTTAAGCCTCTGCCTTCAGCTCAGCTCATGATCTCAGGGTCCTGGAATCGAGTCCCACATTGGGCTCTCTGCTCAGCGGGGAGCCTGCTTCCCACCCACCCACTCCCCCACCCCCCGCCTCCTGCCTCTCTGCCTACTTGTGATTTCTATCAAATAAATAAATAAAATCTTAAAAAAAAAAGAAATCAATTATACTATAAATTAAGTGGGACCATTGACCAGAGAGCACTGAGGTCCAGATGCTACCACATCGGAAGATTCCCGCTCTGTTAAAATGGCTTTCGAGAAGGAGTACACAGGTCATCTCGGTCTGTTCATCTCTGGAAGATGGACATGCCACTCCCTCACCGCCCATGGGTGCCTATCCCGACCACCCTGGTGATAACCTCAGGCCTTCTCTACGCCATTCAAATTCTATTTACCAAACACCTGCTGTGTCCCAGGCACTGCTAAGCACTTTAGGAAAATCTTCTTCCATCTTTACAACAATGTGTGATCTAGGTACTGTCCTGGAATCAAACTATTTCACTAATTGGAGCAATTGCAGCAATTACAGCTCAGGAACATGAACTGCCTAAGACCCTTGCAAGTGGGAAAGGTGGGATTTTTAACACAGATTTCTCTCACTCCTCAATCTGTGCTCTTCCCACCGGACCAGGGTTTGGCCCCCAAGCTAATGCTAGGGCTGATATATGACTATAGACAGAAACTCTGTCCCACCAGGAGATCTGCTGGCTCCAGCAGTAAACCCTTGAATTCACTGATTCATCTTTCGATTCAGCTCATACTCAAGGAGAACAGGAGAGGATCCAAACACACACTCGATCAGAAAGTTCCCTGTCCTCGTCGAGCCTGCATCTACTGGGGTCAGGGACCCAGACAGGCAGTGAATGAACAGACAAATGTATTACTAGCTGTAGATGTTGACGAGCGTTAGGAAGGGCATAACCAGGCCACTTCCGTGGAGAACAGGAACTGACGATGTCCCACAAGGGAACACATCATTTTGTAAGGTAATGAGCTCCATGTCTCTCGAAGTATTTAATCAAAGGGTGGGCAACCCAGAGATGTTGCTGCCACTACGGGAAACCAGTGTCATTGAGGGAAATAGATGTCCATCCGCTTGGGCCCTTGTGATGTTTACTCCACCTGCAGCAGGACGGGGCATTCCCTAGAGGTACAGGAGGGGTTCCCGAGGAAAGGACGTATGTTATGGATAGGATTCATGAAAACTGGGCCCGTGCCAGGCACGTATTGAGCTGTATATTATGGTTATTGTTGAGGGAGAAGCAACAGAAGAGAAGGTATTCAAATGACTAGAGGTGGAACAGTGTGGGGGGGAAGGGTGCACACCAAAGTCGTCCGCAGCCACGGCAGGCAAGGCAGGAAGCCCCGGGTTCAGGCCAAGTTCAGGCTCCACCGACATTGTTTGGGGGCCTAATCACTCAACTCTGCAGTCAGGCCCACGGGAGAACCGCGTCTGATTATCTGCTCACACATCGGGGTCCAGTGTCCCTTTCGGCGCAGACAGGGCGAAGTGTCCGGTCTGGGCTGGAAACTGTACAGGCACTTAAGGAGCACTTCATCTTAAAAGGGGGAACTGTTTTGCTTTTGTCAAACGGGTTAATTTGTCCCAAATGTTAAAAAAAAACCCTCGTCCTCTTGAAAGATCAGCCGTCTGCAGACTCAGTGTTCAAACAGCCAGACCAGGGGAGAGCTAACCCAAATACGTCCTCGGGCTCAGCTTGGCCTGTGCGTCCAACCACCAAGTTCACATTGAGAAGAGATGAATGATTTTTCACTTGCAGCCTGAAGAAAAATGTTGGCGGCCGCTAGGTCCAAAATGGCAACTTTCTGGCGAACACGGCGTGTCAGTGCACCGACAGCGGACGGATTCTGGAGGTAAAAGAACGTCTCTGGTTCAGCTCAGACGATTGTCGCCGCCCCCGCCCCAGCGACAATGTTCTCGGCTCATGACTTTGAAACTCAAGAATTCTCAGCATTTTGAAAACCCCTTTCTGCACAAAGGAGGGAAAAGAGGAGTATGCATTTCAAATTTTGAAAGTCTGGCAAAATTCCAGGACTTATTAAAACACACATACACACACACATCACAGAGCCAAGGGTTTTGCTACACTCTCTTTTTATGCTTTTTTTTTTTTAAGATTTTATTTTAATCCCAGTGAGTTAACATAGTGTTCCACTCTTGAGATAGTTTCTCGTGCCATTCTTACAACAATCCAGTGGAGTAGAGACTTGGAGTATGACTCCCTCCCCTGCATTTTACAGCTCAGAAAACCGGGGCTCCGGGAGATGCATCGCGCTGCCCGAGATCATACAGATGGTAAACTGGGAGAGCCAGGATTTGAACCAGTTCCACCTCCCTCCTGAGGAGCCATGCTCCAGGCAGTTCTGCCCCCCAGGGGACACTTGGCAATGTCTGCAGACATTTTTGGTTGTCACGACCAGGGGTGTGGATGCTGCTGGCATCTGGACGGGGGAAGCCACGGATGCAGCGGAACTTCCCAACGTGCTCAGGGCAGCTCCCCGACCACAGAGACCACCCAGCCCCAAGGCTCAGAAACCCTGGTCCAGAGGTCGTGCTGGACATTATCGCCCTCCCCAGCCCCGCGCTCTTCCGTCCTCCTGTCAATGCTCTCCTGCGGCACACATCCCTCCATTGATTTCAATCCCCTTGCGCCCTGCGTGGGTGTGCAAAGCTGCGCGTGCCTTCTGGTGTCAGAGGAGAAACATAGCATGCCGGCATCGTGCTGTCCTCACCTGGACTTCCCTCTCCTGCATTTTAACTGTGAGAGGCTTCCTTCCCGGGGACAGCGGGCTCACAGCCATGTTTTTGTTTCTAATCCTAACAGTAACTGTGCGAAGTGAGAAAGCACCCCCCCCCTTTTTTTTCCTTTTGCAGTGGAGGCTGTGGTTTGTCCAAAGTTAACTGGATAAAAAGCTACCCACGTCCGCCCCGGTTCCCAGCCCCACGCACTCCCCCCACGGGGGAGCTCTGCCAACTTCGGGATGAATCTGTGTCAACTGTAGGTCTGTTTTGAGCCTGCCAGCCGTGCCCCAGAGCCCTGGTTCCAGAGGTCTGACTGCTCCACTGGGCTCCAGAAATGGGCCTTTCTGAGACGCCCCCCACAGGGCTTTAACACAGTTGTCTCACGGAACGAAATCTGGAGGAAGGCTGTACCATAGAAGGCTGAGTCTGAAGTGTATTGAATGGTTGGAAATAACTGCAAAGATACTGATTTTGTTTATTTAATAGTGAAATAACCAGAAATGGTGAATGCACGTGTGCACGGATACCTGGAAAAGAAGGCAGGTGGCTTCTGGGGTCCGTGAAAAGCCACATGAGAGGAGACTTGTACCATAGAGATTTGAGTTCCCCTCCCAGCTCTGCCTGGTCTGGAGCATTCTCCTTGGCCTCTGGAGGCTTTATTCTGTCCCTGATTGCTCCTCACTGGTAGAAGAGAGCTAACATCAACTGCTTTCCAGAACAGCCTCTGCATTGGACCTTGACGTCTGGGACACACTAACAGAGTACGAAGACGCACTCAGCCAGGCTCGACAAGTGCTTTTGTCGTTGTTTTCAGTGTTTGCATTGAGTCTGGTCAGCTGGACGGGGCAACACAGCAGTGGCAGCACCCCCCCGCCCCCCGCCGGCCTTTGGCAGCACACGGCGCACCCATAGTCCAACAGCAGCTCGGCGAGATGAAGCTCTGTCCCCCTCGTGCATTCCCCCTGCCCGCTGAACCAGAAGGAGCAGGGGCGCAAAAGCATCTGAAATATTTGGAAATTTATAAACATGCCCAGAGCAACAGCCTGTCTTCCCGGCTCTGACGAGAGAGTCCCAGAGTCCCCTTTCCCTCCTTTCTGTTTGTGGGATTGAGCTGCTGGGCGGTGCATTTGTGAATAAAGTCCGAGATGTCCAACGTGGTTAGGTGAGGGCAATGAGAGGTCTCCTTTGTAATTACGGGACTCTTTCTGTTCAAAAACCCAACCGGAGTCTAATGCATTCAACTCTGCAGGATGGTGGGCACTTCTCCAAGGGACAGCGCGTGGATCACAGGGACAGGCAAGGCCTGGTGTCCAACACAGGGGGCACAGGCTGCAGTGCTCAGGACATCCGTGGTGACCACAGAGCTCTTGCCCAGGCCAGGCATACACTGGACTCACAACACCTCCCAGTGACAGGGTAGACATGCACCGTGTTGCCAAGATGCCCCGAGTCCGGTGTGGCTTCAAAATCACTGGGAGAGACGGGGAACTCTGGCCCGTGTGACTCAACACTGCCAAGGTCACGGACGACAGGGAAGGGCTAAGGAAGTGTCACAGGCCAAAGGAGACCAGGGGACACGGCAACTAAATGCAGTTGGGTAGCCTGGACTGCATCCCGGAAAAGCAAGAGGGCAGGAGCGGAAAAACCAGTGAAATCCCTAATCCGGAATGGAGTTAACAGTAAGGTACCCACGTCGGGTTCTTGGTTTTGACAAATGAACCACAGCCAGTGTTTTCAGCTGCAGGAAGTACTGGAGAAGCAGAATGTTAACAATGGGGTTCATGGTGTGGAGTATAAGGAACCCTCCACGACCTTCACAACTTTTCTATCCACCTAAACTACTCCAAAACATTAAGTTTATTTAAAAGAAAGAATTGGATGTTCTGAAAAAAAAAATGCATATCTTTTGGTTCTTACACACTGGTTCAGTGATTCTACCTCTTACTTCTTAAGCTGGAAGCAACCAAGCCTGACTATAGTCGCTGGCCTTTCTGAGGCCCAGATGTTTAGCTTTTCTTCCATTAGATGTGATGCTATAGGTCTTCATGACATCACGTATCACAGATTCCTCCAACACTTTCCTTTGTAAGTTTAATTCAGCCAGAAAAGCAGTGGGTGTTTTAGATTGGGGAAGCTTGTCCATAAATCTTCAGGGAACAATTTTCTGTCCTTTCAGTGCTCCAAATTCAGAATGCCAGGGAGAGGGAGAGCAGAGAATGAGTCACCTGCTTATCCTTCAGTGAGAGAGGGCAGAGTACCTTCCACAATTATCCCATCGAGACTGATACAAATGGGAAGGGAGGGGAGAAATTCTCCCACGGGGAAGTTAGGATGCTATTTCTGGAAAGAACAGGAGTAAATTAAGTGCCAGGCAGTGCGAGGTGTGGGGCTGAGGAATATGCATTTTTGCAGGAGCCCTCTCTCCCGGGTGATTCTTTTTCATGTGATAGAAGGATCCCACTTGAGAGTCGCTGGTCTAGCGTGGCAGGCGGATGCCAGTCATGATACAATGCAGATGCTGTTTGTCTTCTAAGGATAGCAGAATGTAATAGGAGCCCAGACAGAGAGAGAGAGAGACCCACTCTGACCACAGAGATGAGGGAAGGCTCTATGGAAAATGTGGCAGTGAGCTGGGTCCTGAAATATGGGTAAGATTTCAGAGGGTAGGGAATGGCAGTATGAGAAATTCTTTATTCATATTTTCCCTTTGAAATAAAAAAAATCAGAGCAAAGGAGAAGAGGAACTACTGTGGCCCAGTGTGGCTAGACCGTGGGGTACAGGGAGACAGGCGTGAAAAGCAGCCGGCTCTAGCAGAAGGGCCTCCCAATGTCCTACAGGGGCTACTTGAGGGGCCTTCTACACTCAGAGCAATCAATCTGAGGTTCCTTGCTCAAAAACCTCCAGTCCTCCCTGTGCCTGGGTGCAGAGAGCTGAGGAAGGATGAAGGCAGAGTGGGTCAGACGACACATAACGGAGACCTGAACCATAGTTGCCCTGGGACTGGAAAGATGGTGAGATCTGGCAGGAGGAAGATGGCAGAACTTGGGACTTGAGAGGATGCGAGTGGGATATTTCTGACTTCTACTCAGAGGAGCAGGTAAATGGGGGTGTACTTGTAGCATGGGGCTGCACACGGCTTTGGGGTCCTGGAGGCCTGTTGACTGAGGAGGGGGCCCTCGCCTTCACACCCCACAGGCGATGTCACCAGCACGGGAGGCCAGAAGGCCCATCCACGTGAAGCGGAAGAACCAAGGTCCCTGGCGGGACGATGTGCTGAATTTTAAGTCTCAAGAGTGAAGTGAATTACAGACTTCGAAGACTGATCAGTGAGGTCTATTGCCAGGATCATGGCACTCCGCCGTAGGAGAAAGGGTAAGGAAAGAGGTTGAGAAATGAGACTGTGAGTAGTGTGTCCCGTAAGCTCCATTTTACACAATTGATGACCCCCTCAGGTGGCCACAGGCATGGACATTTGGCTTAAAGAACAGACAGAAACTCAAAGGACGCCCGGCGAGACTGAGGTCTGACTGATCGTGAGGATGGAGAACTGACCGGACACAGGGAAGTAGGAGGAAGAGCCAGACTGGGGGACGGACTTCAAATTAGTTACCACACAAGGGGAGAAGCTAAATTCGCTCCCTGGCCTGCACCTGCCAGGTACATTCACTCCTTCAAGATCTATCTATGAAGTGCCTCTGTTAGAAACTGCAGGTGGGTGGCACAGCTGGCCAGGCATCTGACTCTTGCTTCCAGCTCAGGTCGTGATCTTGGCGTCATCAGACTGAGCCCCGTGTCCGGTTCCAAGCTTAGCACAGAGTCGGCTTGAGTTTGTCTCTCCTTCCCCCTCTGCCCTTCTGCCCGATTCTCTCTCCAAAATAAATAAATAAATCTTAAAAAACAAAAAACAAAAGCCCCTGCTCTTGTAGGACATAGATTCAAGGAGGGAATCAGACACAACGCAAATAAAGGGACATACAGTATGATGCCGGGCTGTTTCTAGAAAGAAAGGGAGTAAGGGCTAGGACACAGCAAAGGGAGGAGTTTGGTGGGCAGCCATAGAGACTTGCAGTCATACTGAATTTCTTGCTTCTGAGAATGATCATCGGGTTTCGTAGAATACAAACTGTGAATTAACCAAAGAGAGTTCGGATCATTTTCTGATGAATGAGAACCATGGAGAGCAGCCCAGGATTGCCAGCTGGAACCAGAAAGACCTGGGTTTCAATTTCAAGAACTCTACTATATGACCCTGTGCAAGTTACTTAACCTCTCTGAACCTTAGAGGGCTTTGCAGAAAATATACATGAATATATCTTTGAAAGTCAGTGCTAAAGATAGGAATAATTTACATAAAGTGGTAGTGCAGATCCTCTGGTAGGTGGTCACACAAGCTGTCAGAAGAGGTAGAAATCTGTGTTTCCTCTCCTGCACAATCACTCTGAAAACCCAGCTAACACTGTCTACTCTCCCTCTTGACAACTTAAATCAAACTGAATGCACGGAGATGATTCATATTATTCATATTACCCCAAAGAAGCTGTTGATTACTTCCTGCTATCTCATCCTATAAAAAGTCCCAGTCCCTGTGCTTACAGAATTGATTGTCCAATTCCTCCTTCAATCCTATGAGTTAGCCCACATATTTCTGTTGGCTACCCATGGAAGTTTCAGCGACTTGCTTCTAAAATGCCTTACTGAGGGGCGCCTGGGTGGCTCAGTGGGTTAAGGCCTCTGCCTTCGGCTCAGGTCATGATCCCAGGGTCCTGGGATGGAGCCCCGCATCGGGCTCTCTGCTCATTGGGGAGCCTGCTTCCTCCTCTCTCTCTCTCTCTCTCTCTCTGCCTCCTTCTCTGGCTACTTGTGATCTCTGTCAAATAAATAAAATCTAAAAATAAATAAATAAAATAAAATGCCTTACTGAGTCACCTCACATTAGCAGTAGTACTTACATTCCTAATATGGAATATGGTACTTACTACATATTATTAGTATTAGTACTAACAGATTTCTTACCAGTAAAAATCCTAAGTAGGCCCTTGGCTTGAGGATGATGGAAAGAGGGTTGCATGGTAATAGATTCTAGATTCCCCCCTACTCTAGATTCTAGATACCCCCAGATCCTGGATAGTTGGGGAAATACCACATGCTTTGTGTAAAATGCACAGGATGTTTTACTGAGATCCTGGTCTAGAGAAGAAAGACAGCTATGTAGACTGTTTTCCTGCTTGCCACAATGGCTGCAAAAAAAACAAAAACCAAACCAAAACAAAACAAAACAAAACCCCAAAAAACAAAAAACAAAACTTTGGATCTGGATGCCCGTCTCCAAAGTGCAGAGCTCAGAGGGGACTAAGTGAGACATTAAACCCCAGAGGTGCAGGCGTGCTGGACGGAAAGGTCCCTTGTAGATCAGTGGACTACCCCGTGTTTCTCCAACAGGACTAGACACAGGGCGAAATTTGATTATATTGCATCCCACTGCTGTGCAAATTCTCCTTGGTGGTTGTTATGTTAGATTAGGATAAACATAAACATACATGGATTTTTGTGGTCTTGTATTCATCCTTGAGAAATTTCACTCTTAAGTGAAGCTGGCTTGGGCCCCATGGCAGGCTGTTGGCAGTTGACTCCAGCACATTTTATAGATGGGAACACCGAGGAGACCCTTGGCCAGGGTCACGCAGTAAGCAAATAATGGAGTCAGTCCCAGAATGAGGTCTCATACTCTTCCCACCCTGTTAAGGAGGAAAAAGGTAAGTAGCAGGAGAAAATGTGGCTTTGGTTTCCCTTTGTCTTAAATCAAGGGTGATTTTTTTTCCAGATATATTCTTGGGTTTGTGAGCTGTAGTTGTGGGGAGGTAAACTCACCCTGTGAGCTGTGCTTTTCTCCACAGGCCGGCTTTTACCCATTCAAATCCCTGTCCCCGGCGGAGGGAGGGCAGCACAAGGCGGATCTTGTTTCCTGTACCTAAAACCACCATTTATTTATCAAGGTGTGCCATGCCAGTTTGCTGGGCTCAGCTGAAGCTTCTGTCACTTTTGCTACAAAAAAAATCTTAAAACGGGCTTTGGTGGTAGAAATCTGAGTCATCAAAAATCGTTCTAAATAAGATCTGTATCTATTGGGCGGCCCGAGATGAGAGCTCCCTGAATTTCCTTTCACACAACTCCCTCCCTGCTCCTGAAACACCACCGCATCCAACCCCCACCCATGCTACGTCAATATTAAACACTGAGGATAACCCTTGGAGGCATGTTGGTGTATTTCCTTCATGCTTTATTGTGTGCATCTTTGCACAACAGTTTGGATCATACATATGTATAAACATTTTCTCCTAAGTTGTCCACGTAGCATTTCCCAAGAATTTTGCTGTATTATTATGAACTCTTCACAGGTGTCACTTAGGAGAGCTACACAGTCACCAAATCATTCCCTGGTCATGGGTAACTGAGATCATTTTCCATTTTCTTTTTTGGTAATTAATAATTTAATTAATAAATATGGTTATCTTTTTTTTTTTTTGTCCTAACCTTTCAAATAGATTACTGAAAACGGAAGGGCTGACACAGCAGATGCTCTCCAACGTCCAAATGTGGTCATATTATTTTATTCTAGCCAGCCCTGGGGAACTGCATTGAAGAAAAAAGACCCTTTGCCAGTTGATATATAAAATGTAACAGTTTATGTATATTATCTTCCCTTTGCTCCTGAAGTTGGACTTCTACCCGGTTCTCCAACTAGTCGCATCTCTTCTTTGGTGAAATACCTTTACATTTCTTGTGTCACTGTGATTTGCAAGGTCCTTCCTAAAGTCTACTTCTCCCATTAGGTGTTTTCGAATCCCTTCAGCATAAAATAATCCCTCTCCCTTTCTGCAGGGCTGGATTCTAAAAGGACCATAATCAAATCGTGATAATTATGCATGGCTCCAAGAGAAGAGAAGCACTAGCATGTAAGGATCATCTCTGCACCTACAGACACTGAGTTTTGCCCCCCATATTCAATGTCAGAAGGGAGGGAGGAAGAACAGGAGGTTAGGAGGGCAGGACCAGCTCCTTAGGTCATGTCACCATCAGGTAGGTGAGGATCACAGCAGAAGACAGTGATTGGGAGACCCTGGTCTGTAAGTACTTCCACTTAACCCAACCTCCCAGGCCACCCTGGCATCAACACGGCCTGTCAATGAACTGTAGATAGGACAGAGTGAGCCTCTGCATAGTGCCTGGAAAGCTTTGCAGTAGCTGGGCTAATTCACAGATAAAAATCTAGAAGATACTCTCAAAGGCATCTTGAGGCTCGTCAACGTTTAAATAATGCCAATGTTTAAATAATTAAATAATGTCAACATAAAGGCTCATACCATGGAAATCCACAGTTAAGAAATGTCACACTTGCAACAATACTGGAAGCTTGTGAACAGATGAATCTGATGATTCTTTCTGAAGACCCTTGTTCCCAGCAACATAAGAAATCCATGGCCCTGCAGTTCTCCTCCACCTTCTCTGAGGTACCCCACCTACAAGGAGAGGGTGATCGTGCTTCCAAATTACGTGAATGAGCACAAACCGAAGACCGATGTGCAAAGCTGCTCCTAGAGCTAATGTGGGAAGAGGAATTACTCTAGCCCTTTGTTTTTAATTACTCTCTTGTGCTCTGGCCTTATCTAGTCCTGGAAAATGAAAACCATATATTCTACACACATGTGTGCCAAATTGTATGTGTAATTTAATGGAAAACCCCTAGCAATAAAGGAAGAAGTGCTAAAATTATCAGCAGTTCCCTGGGTCCCGGGAAAACTTGGATAACATTTTGCAAACGTCGGAATGCCTTATCCTTCTTGTATCTCAAACCTCAGAGTGTGTTTCATCGCTGTCTGAAATTATGCCACAGATCCAGTGTTGTTGATTATCAAAGGACCAGGGATAAAGACTGTGATGAGCCTCTATCTGCTCTCAGAACAGTGGTATACATTAAGGAATCTGAAATATATATATATATATATATATATATATATATATATATATATATATATATATAAAGGAATCTGAACCATTACTCTAAATACTAATGGATCAAGAAGTCTGATATGTGGGAGGGGCACAGGTTTATGCATTCATTGCAGGCGAGGGAAAATGACCTGAGGTCAGGGCTAGGACTTAGCTGGTTTAATGCCAAACACAGTAGGAGAGACGATCGTTATCCCACTGCCTAGTTTAACACTAAAGACATAATTTACCACTATCTGCCCATTCCTATGCTAGCTATTCTTTGTTTTGTTTTTTAAGATGCTGACATGGGTTATGTCCTGAGGTGAGGGAAGTAAGTTGCAGCATAGATGTGGGTGCATGTGTGTGCGTCAAGGTTACCGTTCATTAAACACTACTGTGCGTCCTAAAATCACACGCTGTAAACGTTCCATTAAAACCTTCTGTATTAGGTGTTACCCTCATCTGTGCGGTGGAAGTCGTGATTTCAGCATCTGAGAGTTAAGCAGCTTTCCCAAGTAGTGGGAACGCTAGGCTATGGACTCAGCTTTTTCCAGCAGAGCAAAACACACGAGGCCACCGCCTCCATCCAAAATTAATAATTATCCCCTCATGTGTAGACAGCTTTAAAGGTTCACAATATGCTTTCCCACACATTATTTCCTGTAGTTTTCTCAGCAAAACTGTGAACTTATTACCTTATTTTCGAGAGGGAGAGATTAAGACTCAGAGATTTAGGGAGATGACTATGGGTAACAGAAGCAAATGTAGCAAAATAGCACAGAAATCAAATCAAGTCATTCTTCTGCTCAATGCCCATGGCCCTCAGGATAACGTCTCAGCTTTGTAACACCCAGCCTCAGCCTAGTCTCCTTCATCTTCTCAGCCTCAAGACTGTATTTCAGCCACAGTGAACTCTTCTCAGCACCTCTATACTGTCACCATACTACTAAGCACCAGGCCTCCCCTACATGCTTGTTTCTTTCTCTAGAACAACCCAATTCCTACCATCCCTCTTCCATGTCCATCTGGATAATGTCCACACCCTTCAGTTCTCGCCATTCCTAGGTCACTTCCTCCGAATGCCTTCCCTGAGGTCCACAGGTGTGGCACCAGGTCTGACTAAGTATGACGTCTACATGGGATGGGAAGAACTCGGGCAGGTTCAAGAGGAGGACGCACGCTGGTGAAGAAGGACAATGGTCACCTGACATCTACTGAGCGCTTACTGTGTACCGGCCATCTCAGACCCGCCCATTCATTAACACGATAACCCCGCAGCAACGCTATGGGAAGTAAGTTTCCCAAGGCCACCTAGCTGGAAGGTGGTGGAGTTTGAATTCAAAGTTCTTCCTTGTGTTAGAACCCACGCTCTTTCCATATAGAGCCCTGCAACCATTGGGCGCTGGGTCTGTCCAGGGGAAAGAGTGGAGCAGATTTAAAATCCCACTTCTGGGGCCCCTGGGTGGCTTGGTTAGCGTCTGACTCTTGATTTCGGCTCAGGTCACGATGTCCAAGTCGTAAGATGGAACCCCATGTTGGGCTCTGGACTGGGTGTAGAGCCTGCTTGAGATGCTCTCTCTCCCTCTGCCCTTCCCTGCCACTAGCTCTCTCTGTCTCTATCTCTCAAAAAAATAAGAAAAGAAAAGAAAAGAAAAGAAAAGAAAAGAAAAGAAAATCCCACTCTGGGAAATCGAGCACACGCCATCCGCACAGCACAGATGCTACAGGAGGACCGTGAGCAGGCGTCTCCGGGCGTGATGACGTCAGTGCTTTTGGAAAACTCTTCTGACATGGGGAAGGAAAGAAATGGAGGGAAAGAGAGTGGCCATCCGGAAAAAATAGGTATTGGAGTGGCTCAGAGGAGAGAACAAAAGAGAAGAGGTGGTTAAAGAGGCATTGAGAAGGTTTTGGGGGCGGGGGTAGCAAAGCAGACCAGTAACTCAGATTATCGTATGAAGACACAGCCCTGGGAAGAGATGGGCTGGTAAATCTTTAGTAAGTGGCTCTTTAGTAAGGGAGGAGCTCTGCCATGTAGGGCACTGCTGTATATCCTTGCCGGCATGGCTAATTTCAAGCGATCGAAATGCCATCTCTGCCCTCAGAGTTGGGATGAGTCAGCTACAGTCAGCCCTTGTGAGCCAGCGGGAGCCAGGGCCAGCATGAGGCACAGAGGGCCCGGTTGATAGCAAAGTGAAAATGCTCCAAGGGCGTCAGGGAGCCCTGCTCTACCCTGATGTGCAGCCGTTGTGATCTGGGCCACCAGAAGTGTCTGAGGAAGCTGGTATGGGCGACGGAGACTAAATCCAGCAACTTCTACTCCTCAAGCGTGGTCCCTAACCAGGCACCGCACCAAGCATGGCTAACACGGGCAGAACCTCATCGAATCCTCCAAACCACTCTGGGAGATGAAGCCCAGGGAGGTTCACTTACTTGCCCAAGATCGCACAGCAAGTACATGAAAGGATTTAAGCCTAGGTGTGCCTAACCCCAAAGCCCTGTGTTCTACAACTCAACGACTCTCCCTGTCAAATCAGAAAGAAGGGGCTGGAAGAGACTGACCTTGAGGGGAGGCCGGGAGGAAATTAAGGATGGATGCCCCCACTATCAACCAAACCCATACAGACTGCATGTGCTGAAAACTCAGAATTCTCGCCAAACTGCAATGCTAGAGACCCTATCTCCACCCCCACAGATTTCTAATAGGATTTTTCTTGCAACCTTTTCCCTAGATTCCTGTAAGAGAAGAAAATGATAAGGCGATAGGAAAATGAGTTATATCTATTTCACAATAAATTAACAGCATTCCTCTGTATCTGTGCGCTGGATGCGTATCTAAAACAGAAATACGGCTCCTGGCCCAAGCTTCCTGCTTCTCAGTCCGGCATGACTTATCTCTCAGTCACTTAATATTGCCTAAACTGAATGTTCCCGAACGGAGCAGCCTGAAGGGAGAATAAGGTTTCACAGTTAGTGTGGGCAGCACTATGACCCCCAATAAAAGGCGTTTAGAGTGAGGACACATTTGCAGAGCCACCGAAACACAACGTCTGGTTCATGTCGTTGCTTCTTTTAGTCAAGGTGGGGAGACATCAGGTGAGCCTGCTGGTTGAGACCAGCAGTTTCAGAGCCCCCCAGACTAGGACTTAAGATGTCCATTTTGTAGTGGGGAGAAGAAGAAAGCTTACTGTCAGAAAATACGTAGGAAGCCGGAAGGAAGGACGCGCAGCTCAAGACCGTGAGGATTCCGTCTCCCAACGCAGAGCCAGGCTCCAAGATGGCTTCCAAGGAGCCTCACTTCCCCGCTGGTGTTTGTGGCTTTGAGTAGCTCCCTCTGATCACGAATAGGGCTGACTTGCGTCATCAAGATGCTATTGCCGAAATGCCTGTGTCTGCCTTCCTCAGTGAGGGCAGAACCAACACGGCAGTGTCCCCCTTAGATCACGCCCTCCGCAGGGAGCCAACCACCACCTCATGGGGAACACGCGCGGGGCCCCTGGTGAAGTCCAAGGGCAAGGAGTGAAACCTCTTGTCCACAGCCAGCACGGACGAGCCGGTCACGGGCCAACAACTCTCCAAAGGGCCCCCCAGCCCCCGTCCTGCTTTCAGATCCCCAGCGCTCCGGCCAATGTCTCTAATGCACCATCATGAGAGATCCTAAGTCCAGAGCAATATGGCTAATACAGATGACCACTGAGGTCGGGTCCCCTACAAGCAGATCCCGAGACAGATTCAAATGCGCGTCGTTTGCTGCGGGAATGCTCCTCAGGAGAAACCGCAAGGATAGAGGGAGGCAGGAAAGGAAGGAAAGGAATGAATAAGCACGTGATCTCCGCTGAGTCCCAGCCAGAGCCTGGCCCAGGGAGGCTCTGGGGCACGAATGACACCACCGGCCGTCTTTCTGGAAGCAAGGGGAGCGGGCTGTGGTGCTCCTGTATCTGTCGGCCATCAGCTGTGGCTGTTGCCCTTTGAGTGTTGCTTCCCGAAAAGGAAATTCTCCAGAGAAGGGGGCAGATGAGAGCCATGAGCTGGGGAAAGGGTCCACTTATCAGCTAAAGGGGCTCTGGGCAGAGCTCACAGCACTACTGCGAATGGGACATCCCAAGTGACCCCTCTGTGTCATGGGGCTCCCCTCCTCCTCCCCATGGGCAGGCAGTGCACAACGTCACCTCCCGGCCAGCAGCCCCTCTTCAGTGCTCGTTCTGCTCTAGCAGGTCCTTTTACCCCCTTGGAACTGGAGACAAGTCAGGATTTCTGTGGGCTCGGAGGAGCCGGTGTATGTTTACGTCCCGGAAGAAAACAGAAGATGGGAAGGGAAAGGCAAGATCAGTCCATAGAGAAGCTTCGCACAGCTGCCCGCTTGTAAATCCAGGTTCTGTCCTGGGAGTCCAGAAACTTCCCAGGTGAACTTAAACACACACACACACACACTCTCTCTCTCTCTCTCTCATTCCTCTCTCTCTCTCTTTCCTTCAAATTCATGCCTCTAGTTAATTAGCTTTTACTGTTTATATTTATCTGCACTTTATAACTCCCTTACTGGCTATGCCCTTAACACTGCTAGCGGGAGGAGATGGTGCGGTTCGTTGAGAGAAAGGAAAGCAGACAGTCACGGCGGCGGCCGATCCATCTCACGCAGTGAGCCCAGAAGCGGCTGCAGAAAGTTCAGCGGCTTGGGGCTGGTCACAATCCACAAGGAGCTCCCCCTTCCGTGGAAAACTGCATTTGGGGTCTTGATCCCCCAGAACTCAGCCAACAGGCCAACACAGCATGGGATCCCTGCTTGGGAGCTGGGTGCCAGAGGCAGCCCTAACTCGCCTCAGGGGAAAATGTCTACAAAACCGTCAGACGTTTCTCAGTGAGTGGGTCTTAGCATAACGCTAAGCCCAGCTAAGCGCAAAGCATCCACCTCCCAGGTCTGCTGTGGGCTGCACTACAAAAGCTCCTTTTTGGTTCCCTGTTTGTGTCTTTGCCAGCCCCTGTAGGCCAGGAAGACGTCTGGGGGCAGAAGGAAGATGGAAACATCCGGCCATGCTTTATTTACAGGTTGCGGACTCCTGCTGCCGGGGTCCATCCACGCACATCCCAGGGGCCCTAATTCCGCCACAGCTTCTTTAAGAGTAAGGATGCTGGAGGGGCGCCTGGGTGGCTCGGTGGGTTGAAGCCTCTGCCTTCGGCTCAGGTCATGATCCCAGGGTCTGGGGATGGAGCCCCGCATCGGGCTCTCTGCTCAGCAGAGAGCCTGCTTCCTCTCCTCTCTCTCTGCCTGCCTCTCTGCCTGCGTGTGATCTCTGTCTGTCAAACAAACAGATAAAACCTTTAAAAAAAAAAAAAAAAAGAGTAAGGATGCTGGGCTCTTGCTTCTTCTCCATCTCGGGCCCTAGAAATCAAGGTTCGCTGCCAACTTGTAGCACGGATATCTGCGTGTCCTGATACGGCATCCGCTGGGGCAGCGTCTACTTACTGATTCTCTGCTTATTCCCAGTACCTACTGGTTAAATAATTCAGAATCCATCCGGTCTGATGTTTTTTCCCCAGTTGTACTGTGGCATGTAAGAGTCTTAACAGCCTCCATCCACAACACCAAGCACAGCATAGGTGGTTAAAATCTTTTGCTGAGGGAATGGACAAAGCGCCAATCGTTTTGAACAGGGCATTTTAGGAACAGATATGATCTGGGCCCACCGGCCTCCTCAAGCCCAGGCACGCTCCCCCTCAGGACTTGTGCACAGGGGCTCCCTCGACCAGACCTGCCCTCCCCCCACCCCGTCATCGCCCCCCACCACCGCCACCACAGCCACCCTCCGCTCACCTACCCCAAGTCTTTACATCCTGTCGCAGAGCCCACCGTGTCTAAAATTCCAGCTCCCTCTCGGCTCTAGTAAGTTTTCTTTCTTAAGACTTAAAAACATCAAATGTATGAAATGCTGTAAGCATTCACCTTGTGTATCATTTGTCTCCCCACTAAGCAGGGCAAAGGTGTGGGGGGGTTTTGGGTGGTTGTCCACTGATCCAGCCCTAGCCCCTAAAATACACCAGCACACAGGACACACTCACTAAATATTTACTGAATGAACAAATGAGTAAATGACTGATTCCGATTTGCATCCAAATCCAGGTTCTGCTACGTGCTAGCAGGCAGAGTCCCAAATCTGAGGCGACTTCTACCACGGGCTCCGGCTGCCGGGTGACCTTCACAAGCCTCCGTGAATTCCGGTGTTAACAGCGCTCCCTTTCTCTTTATTTTCTGACCTTGTCGCTTTGCAGAAGCAACATCTCATCCTTTCCCGAAAAAGGACAAGCACCTCTGTTCAAAAGAGGGCTTTCAAGCAGGGAGCCTGAACAAACAGCCTTGCGGAGGCTTTTCTGTGGGAACCCAGCTGACGTTGAAATGCCCCCGGTTGCCTGAGCCATCCAGAGCACGTCTGTGCAAAGCGCTAATGAATCATTTCCATCTTTACCATAAACCGGGGTCACGAGCGAGAGTATTGTTCTTGGACAAGAACACCCGTCCTCGAGAAACTCACGCTTGGGGTGACCTCCCCAGCAGGTCAGACTGTCTGTGTCTCTCCGGGGCAGACAGCATGAGCGTTTGAGTTACAGCTTCAGGAAGTTCCCTCCTCCGAGAGCTTGGAGTTAGACTTCCCCGCAGCCCCAGAAGGAAAGGTGGGCAACTTAAGGTGTCAGTGAAATAACTCAGGTACAGAGAGTGTACGGGATTCAACATCTACCAGGGCTTAAATTTAAAATGCGTGTATAAGTGTGCAGTGTGTGTGTGTGTGTGTGTGTGTGTGTGTGTTTTGGGAGAGAAGGTGGCAGAAAACATGGGAGAAAGAGGCAATAAAATTCCTTGAATAGGATTTGGAGCCCTGCTTTCGAAGGTCTACTGAGCTTGTCTATAGAGGAAGAGAAGGGCTCATCATTACCACTGTCCCCGCGCGGTGACAGGACATGCTCGCGGCAACACCCAGTCTCCCCGCGAACACTGTGGTCAAATCCCCATTTTCCAGATTTTTCCAAAAGGCAATAAAAACAGTTTCTACCTGCTGCCGGCCCATTTTGTGTTAGGAACTGAGCTTTGCCCTTGACATCTCTCTCCTCCTACCCATGCTGCGATGGCGCGCTCGCTCTTCCTCCTTTATTCAAGACGGAGCCGCCCCGTGTCGGAGGGCTCAGGAGCCGTCTACAGAAATGGCAAGGCCTGGATTCAGACGGAGTCCACCTAACACTCTCTGGCTTCAGAGTTTGCTTCTGTTCTGCTGAGGGATGAGGGGAAAGCTTCGTCGTTCTTGCTTACTTGGTGATTTGCCTCGTCCCTTCTCTCCATGCCCCACTGTCTCCTACTTGCCTCTGTATTTTAGGAAAACACACTTTCTTGTCCCACTACCTCTGGCTCCTGGATGGGTTTAGCCAATTCGAGGCACTGGCGGAAAAGGTGATCACAGCAGTGAAGACAGAAATCTGGGTCTGTCTCCACCGCACCGCCGGTTCCCGTCAATTTCTGCTACAGCGCCCGCTCCTGCTGGACAGCCCAGGGTCTCAGCTCTGGGGACGGCACCTGTGTCTGTCACTCCTCCAGGCCTGGGGGGCCCAGAGTTGCTGCTCATCAGCCGTGGAAGTGTTCCCTCTACTGCCTCACCGCTGTTCGAAAGTCCTGAACTGTTTCCATTTTCCTGGCTACCTGCTGGCTGATACACACACCTGCTTTCAGAAAACGATCAAGCAGACCATATTCAGAGCAGGTGCGCCAGATGTGAAGACTGAGTCACGGTCAGAGCACGGAGTAGAGGGGAAATCTGGCGGTCACCAGCATGACTTCAATCTTCTGAATTTGGTATGACGCGAAGAACCGGCATGGGGCAACCCACAAGGCTTTGTCGTCAGACCTAGGGCCCGCCATGTGAATTTACCGGCTGGGTGACGTCGGGTGAGTCTCGCTCTCACCAGGATGAAAGGTCTGGGCTATGGGGTGGTTGCTCGGATCGGAAATCGGGCATTAGAAGTATCAAGGCACAATCCCTGACACGCAGAAGGCAGCCAATAAAGGCTACTTATTTTTCTTGCATCTTAATGAGCCTCGGGAAGCTGAAAGATTTCAAAAAGACCGAAAATAAACATTTTTCAGGAGTGGTGAGAGACGTGTCTTGCTTTCATTGCAGGAGAAAATGGGGGGGAAATGACATTTCAGATGATGACCTATGTACTGGAGAACGTGACCGGCGAGAAATGCTAACACTTGCAGGACTCGGGGTGGGGGTGGGGCCAGAAGAAGACAAATATGACAAAAATGTTTTTGTGTAAGGCCTTTTTTTTTTTTTTTTTTTTTGTATCACTCAGCCAGGAAATGTTTCTTTACCTTCTTTTCTATTGTGGCTAGGGCAGAGACCTAGGGATCAAGAAGCCTCGAGCAGCACATTGAGACCTGAAGTGGCCATCAGGAAACCTGAGGACTGGTCTCGGCTCATTTCCCCTCTCTGGGCCTCAGTTTCCCTTTCTGCTAACAGATCGTTAGGTTGGCGGCAGGCGTCCTTCAAGACCAGCACTTATCCCTTGTTAGAGTCTGACAGTACATTCCTAGGAGAGGCCCCGAGATAATTTATCCCCCCAAAGCTCTGGACTCTGACAGGCGCTCCTGCAGAATCTCCTGGCCTAGGACTTCAAAGGTCGCCTCTGGATTTAAAATGCTCGCAGACCGAGCACAGACACCTACTGGAGAGGGGCAGGGCTAAGGGGGCGGGTGAAGATCACAGGAGATAGGGAAGGCTCCTGCAGGAGAGAACGAGCTGCCACTCTGAAGCCTGATCCCAACGAGAGAGAAGTAAGACAGAAGTCATTTTTCCAGGTTGGAAATTTCAATTTGGGGTCGAACCCAGGGAAGGTGGGGGAGGGGTGGTGCAGAGGGAGGGCGGACCACCAAGGCGACCACCGCAAAGGCCCAGGACTAAACGTGGATCCAAATCCAGCTCCAAGTGTGATGACCTTGAGCAAGAGTCTATTTTCTGTGTGTTCTATTTTCCTCATCTGTAAAAAGGAGACCATGACGTACTTCCATCAGAGATCTGGCCCATCCAGCCACTAGAACAATACACTGGGCGCTCATTAATGCTCCTGACGAAAGAGAGCGGATCCCATGTCTGCTTTCATTGAGTCTCTTCTCCACTTGGAGGGATGCAGGCTCGCTGTCCCTTAAACTCAACATGCCCACGCTTTGAGCCACGGTGCCAAATGCCACGAGGCAGCAGGAACAACGTGGGATCTGGGTCTGGAAGAGGAGTGAGATATTTGATATTTGGGGCCAGATAATTCTCTGGGGGAGGGTGGCTGGCCTGCGCCTTGCAGGACGTCTAGCAGCACGGCTGGTCTCCACCCACTAGATGCCAATAGCACCTCCCAGTTGTGACAACCCCAAATGAATCCGGACACTGTTCAATGTCCCCTGGAGGGGCAAACTTGCCCCATTAGTTAAGAACTAGTGATTTAGAGAATGAAAAAAGAGATTTCTCAGGAGAAAGAGGTAGACCTAGTGAATGGGAGGACTGACTGGAGGGGGTAGAGGGGGAGCTGATTTTAGCGAGACAGCAAATACTTGTTTTTTGATTTGGTTTGTGCCTCTTTCAAAACCTTAGGCCAGTCTACCACAAGGTGCTCCGTAAATGAGTTGAAGAACCAGTGGTTTCTTTACAGTCATCTGTCCCCCGCCCCCCCAAATGGAAAGAGTGTCTAAATCCCGATGACTGACCGCAAGCGCCGGGCTTGGCAGAGCACCAGAGGGCTTTCTCTCTTCCTTCAGAGATAGGGTTGCCTTGGAGAGCCGAGTCCCCAGCCAGCCCATGCCTGACCTCTCCTCTCCCCCGATGCTCGCATGGCCCAGGGAAATCCTGGGCAGGACCTGCCAGGAGCCGTGGCCAAGGTAACAGATCGGCCTCCTTATCTCTAAACCCATCAACTTCCCCCAATTCTTTCCAAGAGGAAAATGAACCAGGAGGCCAGGCTCATCAGAACGGCCTGACGGAGGCCGACTGGTGAGGAGGACGGGGGCAGGCCAGCGTGGCTGAGCTGGCCGCCTGCTCCCCGCCTCAGCGGCACGGCGTCCAGGCCAGGCCCTGGGGGGAGGCAGGGCAAGCCTAGTCCTCATTTTCCTCGAAGGCCGCCTGCCTTTCCAGCGCCACACCAGCCAAGTCACCTCTCCTTCCTCCCACCTCAGACTCTCAAGTGCCCTCTGTCATCGTCCCGGTTCCGCTTCGCCCCGGCCTTCAAAGACCGGCGGGCGAGATGGAGAGGGTTTCCTTGAGCTGAACATTAACTCAAATACTCCAGGTGAGCACTTCAAACAGCTGCGACAGTGAAGGACCATGCTTCATGTCTAGAAAGTTCTTTATCACCCCTACTTCACCACCGGCCGCTTTGTTCTTCATCGGAGGCTTGGACCGTGACGTTTCCTGTGTGGAAGATGTCACCCATATACACTTTAAACGGCCACTTGAAGACATAAAGCAGATCGCACACTTAATTTTTTTCCCCTCAATCCCCAACCCAGAACTCTGTGTCCAACACCCAGCAGGTGCTTGGTGGGGGGTTGGCTCGGATTGTTAAATTAGGCAACTGTATCTAATAATTAACACCGTGTCTTAGCTCGGGCTTGATTCGGAAGTTCACTCACTCACTCAACTCATTCCCTCGCTCAGTCGCGACTGTAGCCACACTGCAGTCGTTTCCAGAAGGTCTAGTGGACGCCGGGCGCTGCACCAGGCCCCAGAGCGGTATAAACAGACTTATTTATCAAACTTCTTAGGCCATGCTTAGTATTCCAAAATCCAGACTTCCCACTAGTTCAAAGTGCCCCTCCAAGTTGAGAGTCCCAGCATCTGAAAAGTCCTGTAACTCAAAGCATCTAACCCCTGAGATAGAAATTTAAAGGTCTGTGTTCAATCCCACTGCTCACTGGAGCCCACTCTCTCCTCCTTGGTCCATGACAGAGCCTCTGTCCTTTTGGTTTTCTTCCATTTACCCCTGATTTCTACTCCCAATCTCTCCCCCACGAACCATACTGTTTTTAATATGTAGCCTTCAATACGCTCATGACCTTGTAAATTATGTTTTATGTATACGTATATGCCTGTGTGCTTAATTCCCATTGAGGGTTTTGTGTTCAAAATCATATCCCGTTTCTTACTTTCCTCAATCAGAATTTTTATAAAATCCATACATTATATGTCCAGTGACTTCATTTAGAAGGCTACATAGTGACTTGACTACTACAGGAGACTGTCACAAATGCAGGGGCTTAATACCCATTTATTGTCTCACAGTGGTGGAGCTCAGAGGTCGGGAATGGGTCTGACCAGGCTAAAGGCGAGATACCAGGCAGGAACCTGTTCTCTAGCCTCTGTAGCTCTAGAGGAAAATCTGTCTTTTCCAGCTCTAGAGGACACCTCCTTGTCCCTTAGCTTGTGGCCCATCTTCAAGGCAATGACAGCTCAAGTCTCAAATCATATCGCTCTGACATGGATTCTCCCATCTCCTCCCTCCGCACCTAAGGACTTTCGGGGATTACATTGTGCCCATCTGGATAATCCAAAATAATCTGCTTTAACATCAGATGATGAGCAAACTCGCCCTACGCAACCCAAATCCCCCTTTGCCATGTAACATGTTCAGAGCTTCCAGGGATTAGAACATGGACTGGGGGGGGGGGCGGTGGTAGGGAAGAGCATTTTCCCGCCCACCACAGTGCTCCATCACGCATGCCTGCCATGTTTTAATTAATCCAGGCTCTATCTCCAGGAAAATGAAAGATCTCCCAGTTCCTTACTGAATGCAAGAGTGCCTTGGTGTTCATTCTAGAAAATCTAGGGAAGAACTTCTTGGGGACACACACACACACACACACACACCCCTAGGAATGGTATTACTGAGCCTTAAGTAATATTAATAGTTACGTTAGTAAATGATTTCAGAAAACAACCCAGCGAAATTCACTTTCTGACTCAAGCAGGCTAGCAGTATTTCTACAGAAGATATCTAAAGACTTTGGAGGTCTTTCCAAATTTCTCGTCTCTCTCCATGTTCTAGGCACATGGTGGGATCACCCTCCTCGGACTCCTTTGAAATTAGGCATGGTCATGTGACTTGCTTTGGACAGCAAAGGAAGCATGAGTAGAAGTGAGTGTGTTCTACAGACCGAAGCTTCAAGGGTCAGCACACAGCCCTATCTCCTGCCATGGAGAACAGATCCCATGGAGACTTCATCCGGTGGGTCTCTGAACTCCAGTGGACAAAGCCGTCACTCCCACTAATTGGACGGGAGTGTCAGGGAAAAAAATAAATCAAACTTTTATTATGTAAGACCACTGAGTTGTATGGTTTTTATTACTACATCATAAAGCAGCCTATCCTGACCAATATGTCTTTAAAAAACCACGAAGTGTCCAAGTTTCAGCTCTAGTTAGATACTGAGGATCTAACTTTATAAAGCACTTTTTATCACTTTATTCTTCCTTTAGCCTTTAGGCTAAAGAGCTAGCTGCCTCTCCCTTCCCTCCCATGCACACTGGTGAGAGATACTGAAATCACCTCTTTACTTGTGATTCTTGCTCCCTGATCTGGGATACACAGCAGTCCTTCTACCGGACAATGTGGTCCTTGAATTCAATCTTATCATCGTGCCCAGGTACAAAAGGCAGTATCTGGCACATCATCCCAACTCAAGAGACTATTCTCCTCATCTAACCAAGGCTGAGAGGGGATGGGAGAACGGCCAAGGTCACACTGCCAGAAAAAAGAGGCATTAGGATGAGAATCCAGCTCCCAGGGCAGTGTACTTCCCCCCTCGCCAGCTCAGAGGGAAGCATCCCATGAATCTGCCCAGGACCTAACCCCTCTCTGCCCTGCCCACCCCCTACAGATGCAGACAGTATGAGGAACTGCATGGATTCCCTTTTCCCTGTTTACAAAGATGATAGAAATGATGGGTTTGCTGTCTAACTCCGATGAAATTAGCATTCGGGCTAACTCCTTCTCTCAGCATCTCTGTTACACATTTGCTAATACTTCCTCTTCCGTCAATTGCAAAAGGGGCCTAACAAGCCTTCTCCATCAGATGGGACATCATACACCATGACGTAAGTCCAACATCCCAAGAGACATAAACAGCTCAGGTCGGCAAGTGTTCCTGGAAGTAAATATAAACGGGAAGGTCCAGGGACATATAAGGAGACTCCAGGCAGAGAAAAAGGGGGCCCGCATTTGGTTTGAAATATAAATTAGAGCTTGAATGGGGAAGAAACCAAAATGATCCACTTCCTCTCATATTATCATAAACGCGGTTAACAGTGATCCTAAAAGTACTCAGAGCCTTGGCTGTCGGCAGATGGTATGGCTTTCCTTATCAGTCCATCAGCTGGGCTAACATGACCCTGTGGAAATGTTTCTCTCCACTGCATCTGTGCAAATAAACACTGGTAATTTCTAAGATCGAGCTGCTTGTCTGTAAAGTGATCTAAGTGATGTAAACTTAATTCACAAATTATGGCTCACCTCCAGGTGGACCTAAGACATCAATTTGCTAATTCCTCTGATTTTCCCTTTTCCTCTTGCTCTTGACCCTGACGGATTATCACCTTGAAAGTGAACAAATGGCCTAAACCAGAGGATCCCACTTGTTTTTAAGACTCAAACTTCTACTTCTTTGAAAGGGAAGGAGGGTTGTGACCCCAGACGGCAAAGAGGTGTTTAACATGTTCTCACAACAGTGCTGAGACCCAGAGATTTGGAGTACGAAGGCTAGAGGATTTGACTGGTGTGGAGCTAGGCATGGCCCTGGGCGATGCTAAATGTTTGTGCAGGAAGTAAGAAAGCCCGAGCCTCGGCATCGATCTCTAGATGAGATGATACAACAGAGTGGCCAAGAGCTTAGGATCTGAACGTGGGTTTGAATTCTGCTCTGCCATGAAGTGGCCCCTTGCCCTGGAGTGATCTACTCACATTTTCCCAGCCTGAGTTCACTTGGAAAAGGAGGATAACAGATGGGGTCAGTGTGAGAACTAAGTGAAATAATTCATGTAAACTCTTAACTGTCCTTGTATGAACTACTACATGAGTAAGAAGACTAGGAGTCACAGATTTTCCACTGGGGAATGGTTCCATATTCCTGCTGGAAGGATATCCAGCCTGGGATAAGACTCCAAGAACTAAAAGATAGCCTAGGACACACACAGTTCTGCAGTCTGGGGGAGCAGGCAAGCCTAGAGGACAGAGTCATCCTGATGGACCAGAGGCGCCATCTTGGCATGTGCCGACAACGGGGAGGGCACAGTTATCATGGGCAATGGGGCTGTTCCTTCATGGAGGAGATGCTACAAGGGAAGCCCCTTCCTCTGGAGCAGATAAGAGTCAGGAGCCAATCAGCTGTAGCCACGGAGAAGGCACCAGTCTCAGAGCAGACTCCAAAGACGTGGTCAGAGAGGGGCTTCTGCCATCCCAAGGCGATACCACCCAAGACGAGGGAAGGGCTATATGTTATCCTCTTGCTTAAAACTCTTCAATGGCTTCCCGTGACCACAGGGAGAAAATAAAACTCCTTTCTGTGAGCAGCAGGGTCGTCCCTTCCTGACTTCCCAGCAATAGCTCCCCACGTGCCCCCCAAGCTTTACCCTTCAGCCACACAGGGCTCCTCTCCACTCCCCAAACATCTCAGGCTGGGGCCAGGCTCACTGCCTTGGTCATGCCCGTCTCCTATTAGACCTGCCCACCTTCTCTGCAACCAGTTAGCTCCCAGTTCTCAACGTCTCTGGGCCCCAGGATTACTTCTCCACAGGAGCCATTCCAGGATGCTCACAGCAAGGGTCCTTCGTGCTCCGGCCCCACCCCTCAATTCTCCTGCAGGTGTAGGAGCTTGCCCCTGTGACTGGTCTCCGAGAGCCTCAAATCCTTCAATACTGTCCACGTGTTAGTACCGCCACCTTGAAAGACTCCAAAATCCCAAACTGCACTGGACTCTTGACTGCATCCCCTTCCCAAACTGGGAAAGAGCAGGGTCAGGGGCCCCAAGTCCACAAGCCGCACTTGACTCTCTAATCACTCGACGAAGCCTTCGGCCGCCCCCTGTTACTGTAGCATCGGCTGATCAATCGCAGGCAATCGGCACTCGTTTTCAAGACGGCCAAGTGCAAACTGCCGTCAGCCAGACGAGGAAAACAGGCCTGGAAACGCAGCCCTCGACCCTCCCGCCCACCGTGCTCCCCCGACTGTCCACACCTGGAAGGGGCTCTCATCAGGCAGGAGGCTGCTACAGCTTTAAGCAATTCAGGCTGAATGCAAGCCTTCAGCTGGGGATGTCAAAACGAGAACAGGGAGCTCTAATTACCTCCTCTGAAGGGCTTGTCCCGAGGACATCAGCACCTTTCTGGTGTCCTACGGCCTGTTGAGTGTTTCCCATAGCGGTGACCTTGAGAACGCAGAGCGGACCAGGACATTGGAAGAACAGCTCCTCCTGGACGCTGGGGCATCCCAGCATCATGGGCAGCAGCTGCCTTAGGAAGTTTCACTGGTTTCCTCAAATGTAATTTGCAGCCTCCCCCAACGCAGCCCAGCACCGCGTTACCTAGGATTTTCTGAATGGTGGTGGCTCATGGTTTTCAACAGGATTCTGGTCTGGCCCCCAGACGCGTGCTGCCCAACCTCAGCTATGGCCAAGTCTGGAAGCCCCTGTAGGAATGACGGAAAGGCGGAGATCTGAAGCTGCAAATCCTAGAGGCCACAGGTGACCCGGAAAGCTGACATCCAACTGCAGCATCTGAGATCCAAGTCCCCGGCCTGCGCCACCATGTGACGGCGTCTGCCTTGGCACAGAGCGGGCCAGAGAGCCCCACCTGCTTCCTACCTATGAGCTTCGGGGGGTGTTTGTCATTAATGTCTGTCATTAATGTCACCATCCCCCCTACGCCTCTGGGGCATGGTGGTTCTCTCCCTGTGGTGGGCGTGGTCTGGCGGCTAATCAGAGGACCCTGGTCCTAGCAGGGCCGCTGACAGATGGCTCCTCTTGCCATCCAGAGACAGACGGAGAGGGAGAGAGGGTGTTCACGTCAGCAATGGAGTTTGACTCTTAAGCTGACTGCGGGTCAGGAAAGAAAGTGGTTTGCATTCATTAATTTCAGGCGTGAGCTAGTGCTTCGCTAACTCATCACGCTAGTGGCTGGAGTCCAGCTGTGTGACACTACAGCAAAATCACGGGCCTCTGTGACAATGGGAGACCATCGACAGAAAAACCCCGGTGCTAAGAGCCTACCAGCACAGCTCACAGCGCTGACAGCCCTCCTCGCGTCTTTGGGCTTCAGGCGTGCACCCCGGCTTCTGTGTACTTAGGACCGCCAGCCACGGGAGACCTTAGGAGGCTGACCGTAGCTTCCAGGGGAGCTGGCTTTGCTCACAGGCACGGGGAGCCACAGGTTCCCCGGAATTTATGTCCACTTCCCATCCTCCCTCGGATGGCTCTTAACACGTTTACAGCTGACAGGTGCAGCGGTAGGAAATCCGCATCTCCCTCGCCTCCGTTTCTCAGACTCGGCTGCCCTCCAGGTTCGCTGATGCGATCAGGCTGACGCTCCCCTCTGTGGGACTCCGCTGGAACTTGCGGTCTTCTCTGGTACCCTCCTCTGCCCCGTCCTGCTCTCTCGTGACCTCCCTGAGAGCCTTGCCTCGACCAGGAGTCCTCACCCCAGGGTCTGCTCTGGGGACATCTCAGCTTCATCGGCTCAGATACCCCATTCCATTTCCCCGCGGCGGCATTTTCAGACGGGAGGACGAGAAATGGTAGAGTTATTCTGGAGACAACCCCTGATCAGATACACGCTTTGCAAGTCTTTTCTCCCATTCCAGAGGTTGCCTTCTCACTCTCTTGACTATGTCCTCCTCTGGGCAGAAGCTTTTCAGTCTGATGCAGCCCCTCTTGGCTATTTTCGTTCCTTGTTGCCTGTGCCCTTGGTGTCCTATCCATGAACTCACTGCCAGGATCAATGCTATCCATCTTTCCGCACGTATTCCTGTAAGAGCTTTACCGGGAATCAACAATAATGTATCCTACACTTATGACTTGTATTCTTACCACAATAAGATTTTTGAAAAGGGGGAGGGGGAAGGGAAATAGATTTGCATAAGAAACAATTCAAAGAATTACCATTGGCATATAAAGGCCCAAACGGACTGTGTGGTAATATCAAACGCATTCAGGACCCCACCCTCGGTTAGCTTACAGTCCGGGAGGGATGTGATCTAGATCCATGTCCATATACATCACACTAGCTTCAGACTACATTATGTGTACATGCACACATAAAACAGAATAAAGTTAGATGAAACTGGGGCACCTGGGTGGCTCAGTCGTCAGGTGTCTGCCTTCCGCTCAGGTCATGATCCCAGAGTCCTGAGATCGAGTCCCCACTTGGGTTCTCTGCTTCCTCTCCCTCTACCCCTCCCCCCCCGCCCATGCTCGTGCGCTCTCTCTCCCACTTTCAAATAAATAACTTAAATAAAATCTTTTATAAAATAGATAAAATGAATGAGGAAGGATGAAATACGTAAACGCTACACTTGGAGCCGACCTTCTGCCGAAGCATCAAAGAGTATCTTAGGATCCCTTTGCTCAAAGGAAAGTGTGTGGGCACACAGTCTGGCTCCCTTGGCATCACGCCTGCAGGGTCGAGGCCTGCCTCCAAAAACTCCGTCTTCCTTCATAACCACCTCCCAAGGACGTGACATCCATGAAACTATCAAAAGGCTTTTGTGGCCGTTTCTATTTGGGGACCACTTCTCAGGAATAATGTGTTCCCTGAGTCTCCCTTGGTGAGACACGACGAGGAGTGGCAACAGATGCCACCTCTACTCCTTACTAGCTCCGCGGTATTGGAGTTCCAAATACTAAAACGTTCGTCCGGCTTCCCTTTCCGTCCAGTGAGGCAGTCACCACTGTCCTCGCAGCTTTGCATGAGGATTATGTGTGTGAAGTGCCTGGCTCGGTCCCTGGCATGTAGCAGGACTCAAGGACATTTCTTTTCTTTTCTTTTTTTTTTTTTAAGATTTTATTTATTTATTTGTCAGAGAGAGTGAGCACAGGCAGACAGAGTGGCAGGCAGAGGCAGAGGGAGAAGCAGGCTCGCTGCTGAGCAAGGAGCCCAATGCAGGGCTCGATCCCAGGACCCTGAGATCATGATCTGAGCCAAAGGCAGCCGCTTAAGCAACTGAGCCACCCAGGCGTCCCAAGGACATTTATTTTCTGTCCGTCCTACACGGTACCCTTCCTTTCAAGGACTCAGACAAGAGGAACGCAAAGACTGACTTGAACAGAGAGGCTGAGAAATGGTCTAATTCAAGGGACTTCTGAAAGCAGTTATTTGGTAAGCTCCCTGAAGGCAGAGGCGAAACCTTTCCGGTGTTCAGTACAGGGCCAAGCCCGCGGGAACCGCCCAATAAACATTTAGAGAATAATCGTTGCTTACCAACTGCATTTGGTCTCAGTTCGCTTGGAGAGGGCGCCACCTGGTGGCCAACCATCATACAGCAACCTCCGGAACCTGCGCGCTCCTAGGGCCATTTCAACCTGACGATTCTAATCAGCTACCACTTAGAGCTCCTGGGAGCCTGCAGGGGTAACAAGGAGTTTCCAGAAAGGCCGATAGGGCAATTTAGAAGGAAAATAGCCATTTCTTGGGGTTCTAAAGAGATCAGTGCGTCTTCTTGCCTCTAATCCTTTGCTCAGAAACTCCATCCTGTCCCATTTCCTACCCTTAAGAATTACGGCTGAAAATTAGCACCTGAAATCCTCAACTTCAAAGTATGTTAACTTACATCAAGGAAAGTAACCCTAAACTAAGCCAAATGACAGGGAAAAGCCAAAGGCCACACTGAGTCGCTCTCAGTCTATTTGCAGCTGGAACGGGCAGCAGGAAACCATGTCGAAATATCCGGTCTCTGGGGCTCGGAACCACTAACACCCCTTGACCATTCTGAGATCTAAGATACAAAATCACCTTTCACGGAAACAGGCTTGGAACACAGAGCAGATTCTCTGAAGCGTAGCTATATTGATGAAACAGGGCAGAAAGGAAATCCTAAATGGCGGGAGGGGAGGGAGAAACTCTGGGCTCCCATTCAGGGAATCTATGATGAGATGCAAAGAACATGGCTTTAGAGGCCAGAAGACTCCAGTCACAAATCCCAACTGTGCCACGCTGGGCAAAGCATCTGGCCTTTTGGAAAAGCAAAATGAGTTGGTAAACTTTCCTCTGTGTCACCGACAAACGGCCGCTTCTAGTTATGGTCCCAACGTCCACACCACCGTGATGACTGCGGATAGAGTCTCCAGCGGTTCTGAAGTTCGAAGGAAACCCGCCCATGCCTTTGCGCCATGTTACCCTGTATTGCTCAGATAATCACCCCATTTCACCAATCGGGTGTTTTCACAATGAGTGCAAGGAAGTCTAGGGTCAAAGCCCACAAATTTCCTGAACAGACTTTTCCAGCAAAGCCAGTAACTCAAGGAAGGCGCTGCCCACTTCCATCAATTCATTTCGGCCTCTGCTTCCCGCGGCGTCTCCATTAGTGACTGGGATCAGCTCCACCTGGGGAAACCTGCAAACCCTTTCAGCTAATTGGCCCGGGAAGGCGAGAGGTACTTGAGTGCAGTTCAGGCGACACGAGCTGACCTTTGCCTTCGCCCTCCCCAGCAGCTATTTCCTGCACAGAAGGGGGGACACGGAAAAGATATTTACGTTGGTGGCAAACGCTCCCACCTTGGTGTTAGCCAGAAGAAAACTGGGTTGGGGGTAAGGGATATCAAGATGGTTACCATACAGCGGAGCTGGACCCCCACCCCCGGACACACAATGAAGATCCCTTCACTTCATGATCACTCTAAGTGTCCTTGTTTCTAGAGGTGGCAAAGGAGTCCAGCAGACTCACTTCCGGCCCGCCGTGTTGGAAAGTTGGCACCGGTTGCACAGCTGAGATCGTCCTGTTGTAATCTGATTAGATTCTTCTCTGTGTTATCCTTGAACGGAATCCTGGACGTTAATACTCAACAAGGTCTGGCAGGGGGAACGAGGCACAGCGGCCTCCTGAGATCAGCGGGCAAAATCCTCCACGCACCGCCAGACGCCCGACATGACCCCAAGAGCTAGCAGCGAGGGGTCTGCGTCACCCTTGAAGTAATGATTCCACAAGCCTCAGTTTCTTAATCTACAAAATGGGCTTAATACTCCTCACGGCAGAACCCTGCGACGAAAAGCAAAATGATGCCCCCCTTTGGAAGTTTATAGAAATGCGCACTGAAATCACCAATGAGAAGCGCTTACCCAAGTGCCTGACACTTAGTGCGTGCTCCGAAAAAAATTGTATTTTGTCCTTGTGATTTTCCAGGGAGGCCAGTATTGTTGATCTATTAGGAGGCAGCTCAGCCTAACTTCTTCATCACACATCTAGCAAGCTTTGGGGCTGGGGTTGGAGGGGCCACAAACTCAGCTACGAACCCAAAGCGTATGCCCTCCCCAATGGGGCAGGGACCCTAAAGCTTTGGGGGGTGGGGGCATCACAATCTCTTGGGAGGCTGGTTACAAATGAACATTCCCAGGCCTCTTCCCAGTTTCTGATCCAATGGTTCTGGGAGAGGGGGGCAGATTCTAATGGAAGTTGTCTTCTGCCACTACCCCAGAATTCCTCTCAGTGGAAAGCACTAGTCACATATTAAGTAGTAGTATTACAAGTAGTAGTAGCAGCCATGTTACTATTAGTTTCTAGTTTTATAACTGCAGTGGAAGTTCACAGCTTGTCCAGGGATTAAAAGAAAAAACAATCAAATACGTGAGCGCATACACACACACACACACACACACACACGTACATATACATGTAAAAAGAACAGATATGCTTCTACTCACTCCAAATGCTGGTAGAGAGTAACCTTACTAGACCTCCCCAGACCAAGTAAATGTATGTTTTCATAAATCTGGTAAGTTGAAACATGTTTGATGAGGCTATAATTTTGACCATAAAAATGGCTAAATTGCTCAAAGTCTCTGAGTTTCAGGAGGTTATTTTGATAACACTGTGAGATTAGGGGAGTGAAACTCATTCATTCATCCAGCAAACATGGGTCACTTAACTCTTTTGTGTTAGGCACTGGGGTAAGTGTGAGGGATTCAGAAATCAATGAAACTGGGAGCTTCATGAAGCCCCAGAACTTGTCTGTCCTGTGAAAGAAAGAGAAACTTAGGCAAACCAAATAATTCCAACACATAAGTGCTATAAAGGAAAAAAACGCAGGGAGCTATGCCTATTGGGGATAAGGGAGTTGGGGATAGAAAATTCTTCCAGAAGAACAGACATTTAAGTTGAGAGCTGAGCGTAGGAAGGGCTCATGTGTGGGAAAAAAAAAAAGCCAGACAGAAGGGACAGTGAGTGCAAAGTCCCTGAGGCAGAAAGGAGCTTGGCGGATCATGGGAGAGAAAGAAGCCCTATGATCTGACTGTGGAAACCCAGGGCAGAGCATGAAGGAGGCAAAGCTGAGGCAGAATTTTGAATTTTATTTCTAGCCAGGTAGCCCTTGGAAGCCTTTGAAGGACAAACATAATCAGCCCCACCTCCTACAATCATCACTAAGGCCGCTGTGTGGAGAATGGATTGGTGGGGACAAAAGCACAAGCAGGACACCAGTGAGGTGTACCGGGAGGCAGTAATGCCCAGTCACTGCTCCTAGGCTCCTGGTTAGGTAGGTGGCAACTGCCCTCAGGGGGACCGGAAACATAGCACCTGTTGGCTGTGTAGACCTGAGTCTGAAGATTCTGTTTCTCTCTGCCCCTCTGCTCCCTTTAGCACTTGGACCCCACAGAGAACATCTCCCTTGAGAAGGGGCAAGGAGATCACCTTCTAAGGGCGCCCCTCCCTTTCCAGGCTCCTCTGTCCCCTATACCTGGCTAGGGACCTTTGGTTCATTAGTCCAGTAGTTCTCAAAGAGGGACAGCTCTACCCTCAGGGAACCCCTGACAATGTCTGCACAAGATTTTGTTGTTACCCGTGGAGGCGGGGGGTGGGGGGCAGATGCTACAGCCATCTGCTGGGTCAGGCCAGGGGAGCTGCTAAATATCTTGCAACATACAGGGCAGCCCCCACAATAAAGAATGAACTGGATCCAATGTGGACAGTGCCAAGGTTGAGAAGCCCTGGACTGGAGGCTCATCCAACTTTTATTTCTTCTCCTATAAAGCCAGTGTCTCCCAAAGCATGTCCCCAGGGGCAGGATTAGGAGGAATCCCAAACCCTAGTGAACAAGACAAAGAAAAAGGAAACACAGTGTGCATTTATTGATCTCCTAGTGTACGCCAGCCACTGCATTTCACGTGTGGTAACCCACTTCTATTTGTGTGCTTTTTTGGCTGGTGGGCTGTTTCTTCAACAACAGACCTATATAACACAGGTATTTTTATTCCTCCCATATCACAGAAGGGGAGACTGAGATCCCAGACATTGATAAAGTAATCGTACAAAACCACAAAACTGGGGTTCAAACCCAAGGCTCACTGATTCCAAGCATGATGCCCTTTTCTGAAATCCATAAAAGCCCTCAGGTCAGCCGGAGGGGAAACAGAGCAGTCAAGTCTGATCGTAGAAGTCTGGTGTCCTGCCTGGGGAATGTAAATAATTTAGACTGCACTGGTGGGAGGGACCGTCAGCCCGTCTGGCTTCATGGGCCACCCAGAGGGAACTCTGGACTCCTTGCCACCATCCACACCCTCCACGCACCCCACCCCCCAGAGTCCTGCCATCGCAGGGTAGAACGCCCTTCTGAACCAGAAGTCCAGCCCTTCCATCAGCATCACAGTGAAAGGTAAAGATCTCAATTGGCAACCAGGTTCTGCAAGCAAAGAAATGCTACTACAGACTGAGTAAATGAGATGGAGGTAGAACTTGACCACCCTGTGTTAATTTGATGCCTACTGTATGCAAGGCTGCGAGACAAAAACAGTGAGGACTGGAAAGTCGAGTAAGAAAAAGGATTTAAATGCCTTCCTCTCGTTAAAAAACACATTATCGAGGATGTGTTTCATGCCAAGCCAGATGCAAGGCTCTGGGGTACCAGGACAGACCGACCTCAAAGGGCCTTTGGTCTTTAAAATGCTAATTAAGATGTGAGCTGACAGTACCTTGAGTTGGATGGAAATGGACAGTTTACATCCTGCGTCTGATGACTGAACAGATCAGCAGGAACGAGGAACGGGGCCATTCAGAAGCACACATCCAGGGCTGGGAAAGGGAAGACACAGACGTGAGTGAACAACAACCTGCAGGAAAGAAATCAGGGAAAAGCATAGGGACCGACTGGCCTTTACTCTTAGTAAGACTTCCATGTGTAGGAGTGAGAAGACTTGCATTCAGAAGAGGAGAATGAGTCAAAGTTCTAGCAACTGGAAGAAGTAATGCACCCAGAGGCTAGAGCCCCCCAGAAAGAGAGAACTGGGACGTAGCAAGGGGAAGACTGGATCTGGACGGAGCCCTTCCTACTCTGTTCTGCGGAGACCCGTAAGAACCACACGGGAGCGCTCTTACTGACCCCACTGAACCCATGCGAAAGTTGGAACAGGCACCTACCATCCCAGCAGGAAGCCCAGGGGGATCCCAGGCTCTTTGGCTCAGGGGAGGTGACAGCCAACAGGCACACAGGCTCAATCTGGCACGTTGCCCAGTTTTTTTAATAAACGAAGTTTACTGGAACACAAAGCGAAATGCCCATTCGCTTGCATACCCTCTGTGGCTGCCTCCATGCTAGGACAGCAGAGCTCAGTAGTAGGACAGCGACCGTAAAGTCCGCAATGTGTCAAGTAGTTACTGTCTGGCTCTTTACAGAAAACGTCTCCTGCCTGCTGTTCCCGAGCTCACGGTCTCAGCCGGGGCAGCCCCGGCGCTCTGGGCTGGCGGCACTGGACGGAGCCCTGCCCCTGGGGGGACACTCCCAGCTTGGGGACAATGCCAGCCGCTCCCTCCTCTGAGGCGGCAGCGCCCGTGCTGAGGCGAGACTCCAGGGTCTTCTCAGGACGTACGAAGCCCTGTAAGAAAGCACATCCCTTGAGTGCTTGAATTCCTGTGGCATCTCCACTATTTATATTGAAAACACCACAAGAACTCATTTTTCATGCTATTTCAGCTGAAAACAGCCATGGCAGGCCCTCAATCTGGAGATCAGGACAGTGGGGGAGGGCGCGTTTGCACGGCCGGGCTCAGCCCCTGCTGCCCCAGGTTGCCTGTCCCAGGTGCGCTGGGCCCAGGCCAGGCTTTCTTCTGGGATAGTGGGCTCGAGGAATGAGGGGGAGTCGAGGGGGCCAAAGGTGTCTCGCTGGAAACATTGCCTCCTGTAATCTCGGAAAGCATGAAGACACGGGTTGGCGCTCGCACATCTACCTTGTTCGACAACCTAACATGGGTCATTAATTGAAATAAAATGAAACAAAATGGAATCCAGATGTTGGTATATGTTCTCTCACACAAAATGCAAGACAGATCACTAAATGGAAGTGCACCAATGTACTAGCAGCAGTTACTTGAGGGGGATGTGGCGGGGGGGACGTCGTGGTCTATCTCGGCCACTTGTTTTTGTTCTGTTTTTCTTTGGTGGCCCTTAGGCTAAGACAAGGGGACAAAAGGATAAAATTTTTACTTAGGATTATTTTGTGTTTCTCCCCAGAAGGATGTAAACACCACAGGTGATTGTGTTTATTATTCAGTGTTAGATCCCTGGTGCCCGGCACACAGCCTGGAAAGTAGTAAGTGTTCAATTCATTGTTGTTGATTGAGTAAGTGATTACATTCTTATATATGCCTGATGATCCACGAGGAACATACATTGTTGTCACAACTTTTATAAAGCACATTATTTTAAAATGCCTATCAATCAAAGAATAGAAACTAAAGACTTAATTTAACACATTTTTATTGACCACCTACTATGTGCCCACATCACCATTTTCCCCCTGCCCCCAGGAAGCCTTGCATGGTACAAAACTCATGACAAATATTCAGTTAATGCCTCACAGATATCCTGACCACAGAACTGGCACAAACCACCACCACCATCATTACCACCTACCTCGAGAAGGACTATATAAAACCAAAGAACAACTACTCATCTTTAAGAGACTAAATGTTCCAGCAAGCCCGTCATCACAGTCCCTGAGAGTCTGCAATACGTTTTTCTGGGAGATAATAAAACTGACTAGCAACCAAAGCACAGAGGAGAACCCAAAGTTGTTTTGGAGAAGTTATCAGGAGCCACTATAAGCAAGGAACCAGGCAACTTGCGTGAATCAGCAAGTCATCATTTGCAAGCGTTCCCAAAACAAAGCCTGGCACCCCACAGGCCTCGTCCCAGTGGCCTCCATTGGGCCTCAAACTCCAAAGATCAAAGTCAAAGTGCACAATGAACTTGAGAGCGTTGGAAAGGTTAATAACAAGCATCAGACAGTTACAGAAGTTGATACATGCTTAGTATGAGAAGCATGAGCCATTGAGGCAGACCTCAACTCACTCTTCTCCCTTTCACAAACATGGTAATGAAACCTTTATTTCAAAGGCCACTTATTAATGTCAGGTAAGAAAAGACACCCCAAGAAAAGCCAAGAGGGCAAAGGGCGGCCTGGACATGTTGCTTGAGTCCGGCTCCCCAGTACTAAGCAAGACTGGTGCTTGGATTTAAAAATAAACCCCGTGACTCTGTGGTTGACCTGCCCACTTGGGGCCTCCATCACTAGAGATGCCCGTGACAGCTACCGTGTCACCTAGAGCACCGCTGCCTGCTGGGAAGTTATCCCTAAGGTGTAGGGGGAGGGGAAGGCCAGCTGGGAATACGAGAAGGGCCTTCATCCAGGGAAATAAACATTCTTGAGAAGAAACCACCCTCCATTAACCATCTCCCAGAACCAGAAAAAGGGAAATAAAGTAGACCTATATACCACATGGCACATCAGACCAATCCTTTCATCCCACGGAGAAAAAAGGAGCCAAACCAAAATGGCAGCCTGGTGTAGCTGCTGCCACGCTCTTTAGGATTGCTGAATGACCGATTCCTAGACATTATCTATTCATCCCACTGATCAGTATTCCTTGTTGGCCAGGAGGCAGACCGAGGTACTAGGAAGAAAGAGACCAGTCTTTGCCTTTCTTGGCAAGCATGATTCATTCCTCAGGAACTGGTTAAAATTCACTAATGGCCTTCTGAGAGCCAAGTTTGGTGCCAGGTGCTTCGTAGGTGGCATTCACCCATTCAGTGGGCATTCCTTAAGCCCCAGGCAGGGACAGCTGACACACTGTTGTAGCAGAAGGCTGCCCAGAACAGACACAAATGTGTCCTCACACACCCCTCTGCAGACATCACTCCAGTTTCGTGGAGAGGAAGAGTCGATCAGACACAACCGACTCAAGGTCACACCCCAGTAACCTGGCCAGGCCAGGAGCCGGGCCCGGCCCACCCTCAGGCCTTTCCTCCTCCCCCACAAAAGCCTTCTAGGGCCAGCTGGCAGGGAGTGGAGTGAGACAGCTTTATTCCCTGACAGCAACTTGGGTTTGTTTTGTTTCTGTTTCTACATAAACACCCTTTGTCTGTGAAACCCACAGTCTATTTTGCACTCTGCCAAAATAATAATGACGGTAATAATAATATTGCTCCCTCTCATTTTTCTTGAAACACACAGCCCTTTCAGGCTTTTTTTTTCCCCTTTAGACAGAGTCAAAGTTAACAAGAAATACTTCACCTTCATTTTAACAGTGTAAGAAGTCATCAGGACGCCCAGACGGTGAATGTCAAACTCATGTTCATCAACCTCCATATCCAGGAGGTGATGGACAGGCCATAGCGGGGGCCACGGGGGAATGGGGAGTATGAGGCTCACAGCTCGGGGGCCCTTGCTTCTCAACCTCAGCTGATGGTCATGACCCAAAAAATAAGCCGAGTGTTGTCAGAACTTCTGATTTTTCAAGTGAAGCCAGAGGTCCAGTCTGCTGTGTCAAATCTCCCAATATTTAGATATTGGCAATTGAGGTTTTAAAATTCTTTCATGCATGCAGCAACATTTTTCTGGCTAAACAATACATATTTTGGTGTTAAATCTGGCACAGGTCTCTGCATTATTCCAAGTGTTCCTTCCAGCAAGTACTGTACATGTTGAATAAAATTTTAATGTATTTATTTACAGTACCTATCAACGGTCTTTCCCTTCCCTTATCATAGATACGCCATGAAACCAGCTGCAGAGACGGGAGGAGAAGCATGTTAGCATCTAACAGCCCCACCCTCCAAGTACCAAACAGAAGATGGCAGCATCACGGGCAATGCGGTGCAGAACAGGACAAGGTCATCCGGTTCGCAAGGAAGTGCCATCGAGGAGAGGAGATGGGACCTTGGATTTGAGGAAATATAGAAGGGGCAGCAAAGTAGATCAAGACGAGATGGAACATCAGCCAAAGTTTGGAGATAAAAATGAGCAAGTCGTGTTTCAGGGCCTGTCACCTTGAGCACCTTGACAGAGGAGAAGAGAGGACACGGGGGTCATGAAGGATGGGGACAGCACGTTATGCGGAGGCACAGAATCGCGCATAAAATGGAGGCAGTATCTGGTCTACTGCAGAAAATCAAGTTAGGGGAGATGACTCTTTTGATATTCCCTACACTCAACATGGTGCTTAACATGTAGACAGCTTCCCATAAAAATTTCAGGTTGGAATTAGCTCATACACACAAAGGCGTGCTGACCAACACAAATGAGCATGGCATCAAGGGATTATTAATATTGATGAGGAGATGCTTTTCAAAGGAAACTTACATAGGACTCCTGAGAGAGGAATAATAAATTGAGAGTCTCTGGCAACCGTGAACACTGTTGTCAAAGTTCAGCAGGCATTTCCTTCTCAAAAACAATGAAGGGAAACTCATTCCGTGGATTTCTGATCCAACTGGGGGTACTAAGCCAAAAGCTGAAAGGAAATAGAGGTTAATATGCGGCCCTTTTCGGATTTCAGAGTCAAGAGACACACCCTGCCCTACACCCACGCCCCCCCCACCCCCCCAAAAAGGCAATAGTCCTATATGAGAAAGCAGTAAGCTTTAGAGTCATCTAAAGCCAGGACTCACTTTCAGCTACATGACAATGCAAGCTTTGGAATCAGGCAGACCTTAGTTCAAGTCCCAGCTCAGCCACGCAATCAGCTCCGCCGCCCTGGACAAACCACTGAGCTTCTCCAAGCCTCTTCGTAAAGGGAGGAGGCAGCAAAAGGGTCCACCTCAGATGACTTACGACGATGACAGGAATAATGTACAGTGAAACTTCACATCCCTCACGTAAGTATCAGACCAGACACAGAATGGTCTCACTTCGAGCAGACATCAAAAGCCAAGGAGCTGATTCCATCAAGTCGAAAATCCCACAAAGACTTCACCCAGGACATACACTGGTTCTCGATGTTTCTCTCTTTTCTGACTGCCCCCTCTGAACGTGGTGCTGCCTGCACACATAGAAGTTTCCCTCCGCTGGGTAATCCATACTCGCAGATTGCCCGCAGCTGCCCAACCACATGAAAGCCCCCGCCAATCCCCAGTGACCTCCTGGCACGAGGTAGTCATCCATCAAACGCTGGGAGCTCAGCACCAGACACGCCAGGAAAGGTTAGCCCTTGGTTTTTACCGCGTTGGTATTAGCTTTCCCTGTCTGTGGCCATTTGCGCAGTACAAAGCCTTATACTGTTTACAAATGTTTCAGAGTCCTGGTCTTTTCTTCTTATTGACTTTAAGACACTGGCATCATTAATCTTTAATGTTCACTAAAAACTTCGGTCAGCAATGAAAATGAAATGCTGCCTTCTGCCACGAGCTCCAAGTGCTGCTGAACTGTGTGCTTCTAGAAGAGGTTGCGGTGTGACGGCGTTGGGGGAAGAGCTGCCATTCTCCGTTCTACGTAACAATTGGAATGGTTTTGTCTGTGACACTGTGTCCACACTTGATACCAGCCATACCCGCCAAAGGGCATTTAGCGCAGTGTTTACTATACAAAGAGCAGTGGTGGTTTGTTGATTATTAATGTTGTTGTTGTTATTATTGACTATGTTCAGTTATGGCTATTTCCCTAGCCTGGACTCCTGAGAAAAAAGGAAAAATGTGTCAAGATAGAAAGTACGTTCCGAAGTAAGTAAGACTTTCATCCACAGTTAAGTGTTAAACAAAGAGCAGAGCAGTCAAAGAAAGAGCCAAGATCATGGTCGAGTCCAAGCTTTGGAATGCTGCATGATGGGCATGGGGCAAATTTATTTTCCTTACTGATGTCATATATGAATGGGGAAAAATTAGTGGCAGACTTTTTGTGAAAACAGAATTGTTTTCTTCTAGCTTGCTTTTTAACAGTTCTTCGAGGTCAGCACCATCAAACACCACATTCTGTGGTGATGGAAAGGAAGGTTGTGTGACCTAGGAGAAGAACTGACAGGTAGATCCGTGTTCTCAAAAATTCAAGGGGAGTCAACGATTTTAATTAAGAGTTCATAATATCACATTCTATGATGTGTATATACCAAACTTGATATAGTTACTCCCTGACCATTTTTTATTATGGTTGATTTCCATTTAGTATTAGTAATTCAAAGGATACTTTGGAGATATTCCCAATAATATACATTGAAAATTAGGAAAGCTAGTCATGTTCTTAATAAAAATTCTTAGAGGTTTGTATATCATCTAGGACTAACGAGTGCTGATCCACTCAGAATTATGCCACTTGGATACAATTACCACACCCTCATTATACTATACTCTCCCCCATCTCTGAATTCTGATCTATTCTGATCACCAGCAGTGCTGTTTATGCTGCCCAGAAATCTGAGCGAGAACAGAAGTTCAAATCCTGGGAATGATGTTACAGAGAGTACACGAGTGGAAGACAGTGTCCTAGAGAGGCAGGTCAATAGCACAGACCCACTGCTGGGGCCCCCCATCTCTGCAGGGGTGCCAGCTCCCGCCCTGGTCCAAGAATACTGCCCTAGTCCCTTTCCGTGGGTCACGGGAGGGAACTCCATTCTCTCTGCTACCATTTTGTACTTCCAAGTATGATCACCTCCATTCTCTTATCTGACCATCACAATGACCCTGGGTGGGGGGGCAAGTTGGGCAGAGAACAGTACAATGTTCATAGTCAACATAATGATCCAGAGATGGCCACTTGTCTAGGATTACATGACCGGCCCACAACAGCTCTGGGGTTAGAACTTAGGTCTCATGCTTCCAAGTACAGCAGGTCTTCCGGTGTACTCCATTTCCTCCTGCTCCCCAAGGACAAAATCGGGCTGCTGTCTGGATTGATGAGCAGTAATAATACCAGAAGGTTATGTATGCTGCCTAAATTAATTATTAAGGAGTTCTGGGGAAGAAATACACTCTCCACCCTGTCTCTCCCACTTCATACAGCTATAAAACACAGACAGAACTCAAGAAGCAGCAATTTAAGGACTCAGAAAAGTAAACAGTGGCACACAGACTGGGGAAGAAGATCAGACTCTGAAATATCACTGAACCAGGGCTGCGTTTTCCATGTTTTCTTCCTCCAGCGTACCTTGGCTTGAACTCAATGCTCTAGACCCAGCAGTCAATACCAGGGCTGAACAGAAGAACCTGCAAGAGAAGCCACCTCCTTCCAGCCCGAGGGCCTCAACACGGAACTTCTAACTCCAAAAGAGAGTACGGGAATGTCCCGTTTTGCTTCCTCCTTCGTTTCTCTGTTTTCTCACACCCACCCCCATCAATTTTGTAAGGGTGGCGGAAAGGGGCAGTCACAACAGCCCATGGAGTCAAGACTGGGGGAAAGCCATGTCTCTGTCAATTTGGTGGAGATGCAATCCCAAGAGGGTGGGGGGCGACCTTCATTTTTCTCTCTCTGTCCTCCCACCATGGTCCAGACACAGCCGACCAAAGTCACTAATCCCCTTCTCTACTCAGAGAACCAAAGGGAGGCGCTTTCAGGGAACCCAAAAACATTGTACAGAACATAAGGAGGGAGGAACTCCAGAAAACAGACCCATAAATGTGTTTATGAACACTGGGCTCACCCCTCGTACAGTGCATGCTTGGATCTGATCCCATTCACTACAGCAAACACATCCATCCACGAACAAACCACCTTCCAGGACCACACCCGCCACTAGGTGGAGCACATGCAGGACAGATCCACGTAACACTGGAGAGCTTTGGACACTGAAGAACCTTAGAATCACAGCCCACAGCACTGGGGGTTTGACCACAAACAGGTCAGCGCCTAAAAACATAACAAAACATCCACATTCTCCAAGGACTTTAGAAATACCCAGAGTCTCTTAATATAACACTAAAAAGGTTCAGGATACAATTCAAAATTACTCAGCATATGGAGATGAGGGAAAAAATAAACTCAAATGAGCAAAGACAATTAATTGCCAGACCCCAACACAGTGGTGATACAAATGTTGAGATTATCTGGCAAAGACCTTTTAAAAGCTGGTATAAAATACTTGAGCAAATTCCTTTAAACACTTTGAAGTCCAAAGAATACAGGAATTCTCAGCAAAGAAATAGAAGATACAAAGAATCAAATAATCTTAGAACTGAAAAACACAACCAAAATAAAAACTTACTGTGTGAACTTAGTGGCAGAATGAAGACAACAGAAGAGAGTCCATGAACTTGAAGGCGGATCAATGGAAATTATCCAGTCTGAACGTGGAGATAAAGATGGAACAGAGCCTCAGGGACCTACGTGATAAGGACAAAAATTTTCATATTCATTTGACCAGAGTTGCAGAAAGAAGATAAAGAGTATAGTACTGAAAATTTTTGAAAGAGTAATGGTTGAAAACTTCCCAAATTTGGTGAAAGACATACCTGAGTAAACTCCAAAAAGTTAACAAGTAGAGACAAAGAATAAAATCATTACCTAAAAAAGGCCAACAACTGAAATGACTACAGATTCCTCATTGGAGACTATGGGACCATAAGGAAGTGGCACAATATTTTTAAGGTTTTGAAATAAATTAACCATCGATGCAAATTCTCTACTAAGCAAAAATACTCTTCAGAAATGAAAGTGATATAAAGACATTCTCAGACGAAGAAAAGCAAAACAAAACGAAAAGAAATCATTTAGAACAGACCTGCTCTAACAAAATTGCTAGAAGAAATTCTTCTGGGGGCGCTGGGGTGGCTCAGTTGGTTAAGCTACTGCCTTCAGCGCAGGTCATGATCCTGGAATCTCAGGATTGAGTCCCGCATCAGGGTCCCTGCTCTGCCCCTGCTCCCTCCCTCTGCCCCATGCACACTCTCTCTCTCCCTCTCAAATAAAAAATAAAATGTTTTTTTTTAAATGTTATTTGAAAAAAGAAAGGAAGGAAGGAAGGAAATCTTCTGGAAGAGAAACAATACCAGATAGAAATCTAGAATAACAATAACGAGGAAGAAGCAAAGCAAAGAAAAACTTAATAGACCCTTCTTGAATCCCTTAAAATACACTTGAAGGTTCAAAGAAAATTAAAACATTGTCTACTGGTGTTTTCAATACACAGAGGTGTGCTATAGGAGACAATTATGACATAAACTGGGGGGAGCACAGAGCTGCATACAGTATAACGTCCGCACGTATATGATGCCGATGGTGGAAAGGTGTTTACGTTCCACTGGAAATGGCAAGCTGCTGATTTTCTGTAGATAGTGGAAAGCTATACTAGCTAGCTAGATATCCCCTAAAGCAACTACTTAAAAACCTTACAAAGATAGCATAGATAAAAGATTAGAAAAGAGAGTTAAAAAAATTGACAATTTTTTAAATGTTCAAATAACCCAAAGGTGAGCAGGAAAGAGAACAGAGGATGTCCCTGAGCCTGGTGGGATCCTTACTTTGAACAACTAAAGAAGCAGATGAGTATTTGCACGTTCTGATAAAACTCCTGAAGGACGATATGAAGTAGAGCGTGCTTCCATGAATTAACAGTGATGTCAGGAAAGGCTTCTGTGAGGGAATGAGCTAACAAGAGAGAGAGCATGTGTGGGGGCAGGGCGCCCCAGGAGGGTGGGACACTATGAGCAAAGACCCCACACGGGAGACTGATAGGGTGTTAATGGAACAAAGACCACTGTGGCTGGAGCCATGAACAAGGAGACTGCGAGATGAGAGAAGGAGGGGAGATGAGGCGGTAGGATGGTACTGACCATGGCTATTAGTTTGGATTCCGTTCCAAATGCGAGTGAGAAGTTGCTCAAATGTTGCATTTGAAAAGCAAAGGTCTCTTTCTAAGATTTTGTGAGGAAGCCCCATGCCATTTTCTGTGACCTGGCACCATCTTGTGTTCCCACCAACAGTGCATGAGGGCTCTGATGTCTCCACACCCTCACCAGCACAGCTTTTGTTTGTTTTTGATAATATTTTTGAGTCCACTTACATGAGGTCTCTGAAAATAGCCAAACTCACAGAAGCAAAGAGCGCAATGGTGTTCAGAGTTTCAGCAATGCGAGATGAACTAGTTCTAGAGACCTACTGCCCGACATGGTGTCTGTAGTTACAAACCCTGTTTTGTTTGGTCAGTGATAAAAAAAAAAAAATCTGCCCAGATCTTATGTGTCAAGTGTTCTTACCATACTACAGTAATTGTTTTTTCATTAAAAACCATTAAAATGATGGGGCTCCCAAGTGGGTCAGTCAGTTCAACAGCTACCTTTGGCTCAGGTCATGATCTCCCCGGGCTGGGGTCGAGCCCCGTGTGCGAGGGCTCCCTGCTCAGAGGGGAGTCCACTTCTCCCTCTCCTTCTGCCCCTCCCCCAGCTTGTGCACTCTCTCTCTCTCAGATAAATGAATGAATCTTTTAGAAAAAATGAAAATCAGAATTCATCTGAAAACAGAAAGGAAAGGGTTACTCAGGAGAACCCTACCTACCCCCACCCAAGGTGGGAGATTCCTGGGCAAAATAAACAAGGAGGTCCCAGGCAAGAGCCAGCTTTCTCATTCCTTTGACAGCTGAATGGTTAGCTTCCCTGGGCAGAAATGTGTACAAATCTGGATTACATCGAACAGTCAGATGCCTTATCTAAAAGACGACAGCCAAAGCTTGATCTTTGGCCTAAGGGGAGAATTAAAAGGTGTTTATGTTTCAGAAATAATCAGAGTCAGACATCTCAAAATTAAAATTCTTTGTCAGCCTATCAATATTTATGAATGTGTAAAATTTCCGACAGCCCCATTCCACAATTTCCATGCGTTGCGGGTTGAGAGATGTTTGACCCCGGAGAGAGATAGCATCTCCGTGCCACACATTTCCCACCTCACTCTGCACAGCAAAGCCTGTTGAAAACTGTGACCCAGCTTCTAGTTAAGTTACCCATATTCCCCTTCCTCGCTGAAATCAACTGGGATGAGATTACTTAGAACAGACCTTGCAGGATCGACAAAAGGAAATTACAGGTTCCTCCATATATAATCAATTCCCAAAAAACTCATGAATTAATGAAGGACTATAATATGCTACAGCCAATCTAGTTTGGAACAAAGGCAAGATTTGCATTCCGGATAAAAGGTTTCTAGTTGTTGTTTTGACATTAATGCATTTCACGTGAACTTGGCCAAGGCTTTCTTTCTTTTCTTTTTTAACTTCAGCAGCCTCAATTTTGTTATCTGCAAAATAAAGATGTTGTGTGTGCATATGCATATATGTATGTGTGTATGTGGGCATGTGTGCGTCTGCGTGTGTGCGTACAGGTCAGGTTCTCTGGAAGCAGAGCCTGAGACAGGGATTCAGAAGCTTGTGACTGAGGGAGTGCTCTCTGAGACAAACCTCTATGGCCAGCGAAACAAGATGGAAAGGGAGAAAGTGTTGAACAAGGGTATGATCTCAGATAAGGTCTAGCCTTCGTCTGACTCATCAGAAAAGAATAAACAGACAGGAACATAACAGATGTTTTATCTGAGAGTAGTCTCCACCTTGAGACAAGGTCAGTCTTGTTCTTTCTTTTCCCCTCATTTTTGGCACCGAGCTGTCCCCAGGACAGAGGGAATGATTCCTCCTGGTGCTGAGAAGGAGGTCAGCCATGAACCATTAGCAGCCAACATTTATAGCAGTCAGGGAACGTGTACACTAGTCTCATAAAGGAGAGCTGGACAAGGCAATAACATGTATGTTGTATACGGGAAGAAGAGTGTATCACATATATGCGGATAAAGGTAATGAGGGTGCACACACATGCACACACACATGCTATGGGGGGAGGAGAGAGGAGAGAAAAAGAGGGAGATTCACTTCTATTTCCTCTGTTGGCTTGCAAAGTTATTCTCATAGGAGGACACGAGAAGATAATACTTGAGGAAATACTTAAACTGCCCTCATGCATTGTCAAAGCCATCACAGGCTATCTGGACTCCATTTTGCTCCCCCCCCTGCCTTTGACTGTCCTCTGCTACAACCAAGCTCACCTGTGACCTTAAAGTGGCTATTAGGTGCTTCTTCTTCAGGAGGTCCCCACATCTACCTCCTCCTCTGCCCACCACACCCACTGTACCCAGATAAAAAGTAAGACACCATTAATAAGGACCCTAAAACAACACCCCATGTGCAGCACCCTTCTTAGGAACCAGTAATTAGTGGGCTCGAACCCCAGCTCCCCAGTTAATACTAATTATGTGACCTTTGGCCAAGTCAAAACCTCTCTACACCTCTTCTTTGATTCTATCAACCTCAAAATCTTTATCTTACATGTTTTAGCTTTTTCAACCTATGCTAATGTGTTATTGGATGGTCACTTTCTCTGCATGAACGGGCATATTTCTAGCATCGTCCAGTTAAACAGATGCCCTAACAGCCTTCAAGAAAGGAATGATTCTACATGGGTTTCAAGGAAGCAAAAAGAATGCATAGTTCTTGTGCTAAAGGAATCGAAAGGAGGAAACGCATGAAAATGAAGGTGGGGCAGGGGGTGGGGGGAGTCCAAGGCTGGGAGCCAAATGCCCTGGTAGCAGCTGGGCTCAGCAAAGAATGCACAACTATTTTTAGCCTCTACTTGGGTATACTGACTTCTGGAACAACATCCTCTAATTATGGTGTCTAGGATTGTATCCTGCCCTCCCACCCTCATCCCCCCAGAAGCAGCAATTTCTCACTGCCCGGCAACTCTTTCCAGGCACTCCTCAAACCAGAGAGGGACTCTCAACCTTCTAGATGCGCCATCCTGGGACTGGCTTTGATTTCAACATCCACCCAAGCACTTTGCTTGCAGCGAAGAGCAGTCTGGGTCCTCCCGTCACCAGACAGCTCCATGGTCTTCTGGCACCAGTTGGCATCCAGCACAAAGCACTGGCACCATTTTTGTTGTTGTTTTCAGAACAATACTGCAAAACACACTGCCATCTTCATGGCTCATGTAGTGGAAAAATGAAGTTTATAGCCTGTTCTGGTTACCTAAGGCTGCACGTGTGACAAGCCATGCCCAAACTTAATGGCTTAACACAGCCATTGTCTTTCTCAAGGTTCTGTGGGTTAGCTTGGCTAGCTGGAGAGTTCTGCTGCTCTTTCTTGGGGTTTTTCATGCCACTGAAGATAGCATCTGGGGCTGGTGTCCTCCAGAAGCTCCACTGGGATGCTGGCTTAAGTCTTAGAGCATTGCCTGAGTAACAGTGTGCACGTGGGGAGGAAGACAACGCAGGATAAGAAGAGAAGAGTAAGAAGCAAGATATGAAAACCTGCCTCTCATTTTTTTTTAAACCATGAAAACCAAACGGTGAAATCCCAAGACAGCATCAGGTGCCTGCATAACCGCCCTTTGCCTCCTCCTTTTCCACGACTCCTCTTTCTAAGACCTCATCAGCCAAGGGTGGGGGGTGAAGAATGCACCAGAAATGACAGGAGTCAGGCAGTCAACATTCAGGCGCAACCTTGGACACACACTCAATGTCCACGGACACACATTCAATGTCCACAGGCACGCACGTGCACAGGTACACACCACAGTGGGAGCTGAAGGGATGGCTGAAAGGATTCATGAGAATCATCCTTTTCTACCCGAAAACCTGAGCTCTCTGAGGTTTATGACATTTCTGATAAGAATCTCTGCTGCTCTGCAGAATGTCTCTTGTCATAGGTTTTCAGCCCTGAAAAGAGTCTTGGAATTCTCAAAGTCCAATTACCTTTCCCAGAGGGAGTACTAAAAGGGATAAAGTCATGAAAAACGATTATATATTTCTGAGTTTTCATTGCTAAGGAGGCTCAAAGGTGATAAGATGACCATAGGTTTTTTTTTCTGAAAATGGCATTTCTAGATGCAAAGCCCTTCCTGTCTGCCTTATTCAAAATAGCAAAGCTAATCACCCTTCACTCAAATTTATTATTTTTTCGGTGCATTTCTAACTGCCTGAAATTATATTAGTTTATTGTCCATCTTCCTATAAAATATAAACTCTATGAAGGCAAAGAATGTATCTACCTAGTCCACTGTATACCTCCTTAATTAGTACCTGGTACATGTAGGTACTCATTATCTGTTGAATGAATTAACTAACATTCATTTAACTCCAATTAACTATAAGACACTGTACTATTTGCTTTGCGACGTTGTGCTATGCAAGATGAGAAGTTATCCTCAACAAAACTGCAATGTACATTAATAACTATACTGCTCAAGAAAACTACAAGGGCGGGGAGACAAGATGGCGGGGAAGTAGGAGGAGGCGCCTTTTTAACCTGCACCCTAAAGTGAGCTGATTACCTACCAAAGAACTCCGATCACCCATGAAATCAGCCTGAGATCAGAATTATACACGTCTGGATCTCTACGGGGGCCAGAAGACGCCAGTGGGCAGGTAAAGTGGAGTGGGAACGTCGGACTGATATCGGAAGATAAACAAAAGGGGGAGGGAGCCACCAGAGGCGACCGACTGGAAAATAATACCCCGATACGAGAGTGCCCGGCATCTGGGGACCAGCATTAACTTGGAGTCTTGTTGAAAGCACTCAAAAGAGCAAAGACTCGAGCGGGGAAATTGTGGGAATCGGGGCGGATAGGGATAGGGGCTTAAGTCCCCAGACCCGGGGCAGCATCCCCTGGCGCTGAGCCGGAGAGTGCGGCGGAGAAACCTGGTCTTTGTCCCGGAGCCGCCAGTGCGCCCGAGAACGGGTGGAGTCCGGCTCCCGTGAGGGGCTGGGGCCACGCCAGACGGCAGAACGCGCACCTTCCTGGAGATGGCGCGTGCCTCAACCTCCCCTGAGAGAGGTGCACGAACGCCCAGCCTGGTGTTCTGGGACCCACGCGGCGATAGACCCACGCGACGATAGAGCCAATAGAGCTGGAGGCGCCGCGCCCCAAACCCTCCCCTGGGAGAGGTGCGCGCAAGCCCTGAGCTCTCAGCCCCAGCCAGCGGGAAAATCTCAGTGTGCGATTGCTGCTTGGAACCTCTCTGGCGGTCTGGAGCTGCCCAGACAGCCACAGCTGCCTTGGTTTTGCGGACAAGCAGGAGATCCTGCGTCCCCAGGGACCGCGACTCAGAACCTGCTCTGCCAGCGGCCCAGCGGCTGCAGCACCTGCAGGGGAGCAGACTGAGGCTTCTCTCTGAGAGGGAGGTTGGGGTGCAGTTTTCTTTCCTCTAAACCTCCAAAAACCATCAAAAGCTGTCAAGGCGAGAGAAAAGAAGTGAACAAACATAAAAACCTCCAGAGAACAAAAACCTGAAAAAAAACGTTTTTCTCAGAGCCCACCCCCTTGAGGGGGTCGGGAGGACTTAACTCAGGGAACATCATTGACTGAAAACCCACGTGGCAGCCCCCTCCCCCAGAAAACAAATCAGGAAAAAAAAAAAAAAAAGACTACAAGAGAACAACCACCACTACTTCATAGATACAACTTTTATTTTTAATTCTTTCCCAGTATTCTGGTTCATTTTTTTTCTTTTTTTATATAGATAATTTTTTAACCTATTTACCATCACAGTGAGATGTCCAGAACATCAAATTCCATGATAAACTTCTAACCTGAATTTTTTGATAATAACACATGTGTTTTTCTTTTGCTTTTCTATTTTCTTAATTTTAAAAAAAAATTTTAATTTAGTTTAGTCCAGTTTATTCCTTTTTTATTTTTATTTTCTAATATTCATATAGAGTTAAACTTCAAGGTAATCCCCTTTCTCCAAGCAATACTACCCCTATAGGTGAACCAATTTTTAATCCCCCTTTTTCTTAGGAAAGTTGAGTCCTTTAACAAAGATATCAAGATACATCCAGGAAGAATCAAAATAACCTTCCTCGCCCACACTGAGAATCTATAACCATGCTCCCATCTTTTTCTTCTGCCAGTGTCTCTGTGTATTTATGTTTGTCCGGATAGTATATAAATCTTATACTTGGGGTTCTTCTTGACGAGGCTCCTCCTTTTTTTTGCTTATATATATATATATTTTCTCTCGTCATATACTTTTATCAGTCTTTTTGTTTGTCTGTTTTTGTTTGTATACGTCATAAACCTTACCCTGGGGCCCATTTGGGCTGAACCTTCACTTTTATCTTCCCTTTTTTTCCTGTCTCTCTCTCTCCCTCTTTTTTCTTTTTCTTTTCTTTTTTCTCTCATTTGGGTGGGGAATCCTGAGTGCTCAGAAGCGTTCCAGGGTGCACCTTGACTGCACCACGGTCAATACATCCAGCTACATCTGTCCAGTCATCTCTCACCAAAATGACTAGGAGGAGGAATCCCCAACAGAAGAAAAATACAGAGGATGGGCCTTCTGCAACAGAGCTAACGGCTATCAACATAGACAATATGTCAGAAAGAGAATTCAGGCTAACAATTATCCAGGCAATAGCTAGGTTGGAGAAAGCCATGGATGACCAAACAGAATTGATTAGGGCAGAATTGAAAGCGACCAGAGAGGAGGTTCATAATGTTAGGGCAGAGCTGAAGGCCACCAGGGATGAGGTTCACAACGCTCTCAATGAGTTCCAATCTAATCTAAATTCTCTAAAAGCTAGGGTAACTGAGACAGAAGATAGAATTAGTGATCTGGAGGACAAACAGATAGAGAGAAAGGATCAGGAGGAAGCCTGGAACAAACAGCTTAGAAGCCACGAAAACAGAATCAGGGAAATAAATGATGCCATGAAACGTTCCAATGTCAGAATTATTGGAATCCCTGAAGGGGAGGAGAAAGAAAGAAGTCTAGAAGATATAGTGGAACAAGTTTTTCATGAAAATTTTCCCAATCTTGCGAATGGAACAAGTGTTCATGTACTAGAAGTAGAAAGGTCCCCCCCCAAGATTATAAATTCAAAAAAAACATCCAGGCACCTCATAGTAAAATTGAGGAATCATAATTGTAGATACAATCTCTTGAAAGCCGCTAGGACAAAGAAGCTCCTTACATACAGAGGAAAGCCCATCAGAATAACGTCAGACCTGTCCACAGAGACCTGGCAAGCCATAAAGGGCTGGCAAGATATATTCAGGGCACTAAATGAGAAGAACATGCAGCCAAGAATACTTTATCCAGCAAGACTGACATTCAAAATGGATGGAGAGATAAAGAGTTTCCAAGACCGGCAAGGCTTGAAAGACTATGCAACCACCAAGCCGACACTGCAGGAAATATTAAGGGGGGTTCTATAAAAGAGGAAAAATCCTAAGAATAGCATTGAACAGAAATATAGAGACAATCGACAGAAAGAAAGACTTCAAAGATAACACAATGTCAATAAAAACGTATCTCTCAATAATCACTCTCAATGTGAATGGCCTAAATGCACCCATAAAACGACACAGGGTTGCAGATTGGATAAAACGACAGGACCCATCCATATGTTGTCTACAAGAGACCCATTTTGAACCTAAAGATACACCCAGACTGAAAGTGAAGGGATGGAGAAGCATCTTTCACGCCAATGGGCCTCAAAAGAAGGCCGGGGTAGCGATTCTCATATCAGATAAATTAGATTTTAAACTAAAGACGGTAGTCAGGGATACAGAAGGACACTACATCATTCTTAAAGGGACTATCCACCAAGATGATCTAACAATTGTAAATATCTATGCCCCCAATATGGGAGCAGCCAATTACATAAGAAAACTATTAATCAAGATAAAGAGTCATATTGATATGAATACATTAATAGTAGGAGATCTTAACACGCCTCTCTCAGAAATAGACAGATCATCGAAGCAGAAAATCAATAAAGAAATAAGAGCATTGAATGATACATTGGACCAGATGGACCTCATAGATATATACAGAACATTCCACCCTAAAACAACAGAATACTCATTCTTCTCCAGTGCACATGGAACCTTCTCCAGAATAGACCACATACTGGGTCACAAATCAGGGCTCAACCGATACCAAAAGACTGAGATTATTCCCTGCATATTCTCAGATCACAATGCTTTGAAACTGGAGCTCAATCACAAGGAAAAGTTCAGAAGGAACTCAAATACCTGGAAGCTAAAGACCACCTTGCTTAAGAATGCTTGGATCAACCAGGAGATCAAAGAAGAACTTAAACAATTTATGGAAACCAATGAGAACGAAGACACTTCACTCCAAAACCTATGGGATACAGCAAAGGCGGTCCTAAGGGGGAAATTCATAGCCATCCAAGCCTCCCTCAAAAAAATTGAAAAATCCAGAATACACCAGCTGTCTCTACACCTTAAAGAACTGGAGAATCAACAACAAATCAAACCAACTCCACACGTAAGAAGGGAAATAATCAAGATTAGAGCAGAGATCAACGAGGTAGAAACCAGAGATACAGTAGAACGTATCAACGAAACTAGAAGCTGGTTTTTTGAAAGAATCAATAAGATCGATAAACCATTGGCCACACTAATCCAAAAGAAAAGAGAGAAAGCCCAAATTAATAAAATTAAGAATGAAAAGGGAGAGATCACAACTAACACCAAGGAAGTAGAAACAATCATCAGAAGCTATTATCAACAGTTATATGCCAATAAGCTAAGCAACCTAGATGAAATGGATGCATTCCTGGAAAACTATAAACTCCCAAAATTGAACCAGGAAGAAATTGACAACCTGAATAGACCGATATCTAGTAACGAGATTGAAGCAGTGATCAAAAACCTCCCAAAAAACAAGAGCCCAGGACCTGACGGATTCCCTGGGGAATTCTATCAAACTTTCAAAGAAGAAATAATACCTATTCTCCTGAAGCTGTTTCAAAAAATTGAAGCAGAAGGAAAACTTCCAGACTCTTTTTATGAAGCCAGCATTACCCTGATCCCCAAACCAGGCAAAGACCCTACCAAAAAGGAGAATTTCAGACCGATATCACTGATGAATATGGATGCTAAGATTCTCAACAAGATCCTAGCAAACAGGATCCAACAGCACATTAAAAAGATTATCCACCATGACCAGGTAGGATTCATCCCTGGGTTACAAGGATGGTTCAACATTCGCAAATCAATCAATGTGATAGAACAAATCAATAAGAGAAGAGAGAAGAACCACATGATCCTCTCCATTGATGCAGAAAAAGCTTTTGACAAAATCCAGCATCCGTTCCTGATTAAAACGCTTCAAAGTATAGGGATAGAGGGAACATTCCTGAACTTCATCAAATCTATCTATGAAAAACCCACAGCAAATATCATCCTCAATGGGAAAAAGCTTGCAGCCTTCCCATTGAGATCAGGAACACGACAAGGATGCCCACTCTCACCACTCTTGTTCAACATAGTATTAGAAGTCCTAGCAACAGCAATCAGACAACAAAGAGAAATAAAAGGTATCCAGATTGGCAAGGAAGAAGTCAAACTCTCTCTCTTCGCAGATGACATGATTCTTTATATGGAAAACCCGAAAGACTCCACCTCCAAACTACTAGAACTCATACAGCAATTCAGTAATGTAGCAGGATACAAAGTCAATGTCCAGAAATCAGTGGCTTTCTTATACACTAACAATGAAAATACAGAAAGGCAAATTAGAGAATCGATTCCATTTACTATAGCACCAAAAACCATAAGATACCTCGGAATAAACCTAACCAAAGAGGTTAAAGATCTGTACTCGAGGAACTACAGAACACTCCTAAAAGAAATTGAAGAAGACACAAAAAGATGGAAGACCATTCCATGCTCTTGGATGGGAAGAATAAACATCGTTAAAATGTCTATACTGCCCAGAGCAATCTATACTTTTAATGCCATTCCAATCAAAATTCCACCAGTATTTTTCAAAGAGCTGGAGCAAATAATACTAAAATTTGTATGGAATCAGAAGAGACCCCGAATTGCTAAGGAAATGTTGAAAAACAAAAATAAAACTGGTGGCATCACGTTACCTGATTTCAAGCTTTACTACAAAGCTGTGATCACCAAGACAGCATGGTACTGGCATAAAAACAGACACATGGACCAGTGGAACAGAGTAGAGAGCCCAGATATGGACCCTCAACTCTATGGTCAAATAATCTTTGACAAAACAGGAAAAAATATCCAGTGGAAAAAAGACAGTCTCTTCAATAAATGGTGCTGGGAAAACTGGACAGCTATATGTAGAAGAATGAAACTTGACCATTCTCTTACACCGTACACAAAGATAAACTCGAAATGGATAAAAGACCTCAACGTGAGACAGGAATCCATCAGAATCCTCGAGGAGAACATAGGGAGTAACCTCTTTGATATCAGCCACAGCAACTTCTTTCAAGATATGTCTCCAAAGGCGAAGGAAACAAAGGCAAAGATGAACTTCTGGGACTTCATCAAGATAAAAAGCTTCTGCACAGCAAAAGAAACAGTCATCAAAACAAAGAGGCAACCCACGGAATGGGAGAAGATATTTGCAAATGACAGTACAGATAAAAGGTTGATATCCAGGATCTATAAAGAACTCCTCAAACTCAACACACACAAAACAGATAATCATATTAAAAAATGGGCAGAAGATATGAACAGACACTTCTCCAAGGAAGACATACAAATGGCTACCAGACACATGAAAAAATGTTCATCATCACTAGCCATCAGGGAGATTCAAATCAAAACCACATTGAGATACCACCTTACACCAGTTAGAATGGCCAAAATTAGCAAGACAGGAAACAACGTGTGTTGGAGAGGATGTGGAGAAAGGGGAACCCTCTTACACTGTTGGTGGGAATGCAAACTGGTGCAGCCACTTTGGAGGACAGTGTGGAGATTCCTCAGGAAATTAAAAATAGATCTTCCCTATGACCCTGCAATTGCACTGCTGGGTATTTACCCCAAAGATACAGATGTAGTGAAAAGAAGGGCCATCTGTACCCCAATGTTTATAGCAGCAATGGCCACGGTCGCCAAACTGTGGAAAGAACCAAGATGCCCTTCAACGGATGAATGGATAAGGAAGATGTGGTCCATATACACTATGGAGTATTATGCCTCCATCAGAAAGGACGAATACCCAACTTTTGTAGCAACATGGACAGGACTGGAAGAGATTATGCTGAGTGAAATAAGTCAAACAGAGAAAGTCAAGTATCATATGGTTTCACTTATTGGTGGAGCATAACAAATAATATAGAGGACAAGGGTAGATGGAGAGGAGAAGGGAGTTGAGGGAAATTGGAAGGGGAGGTGAACCATGAGAGACTATGGACTCTGAAAAACAACCTGAGGGTTTTGAAGGGGCAGGGTGGGAGGGTGGGGGAACCAGGTGGTGGGTATTAGGGAGGGCACAGATTGCATGGAGCACTGGGTGTGGTGAAAAAACAATGAATACTGTTACGCTGAAAATAAATAAAAAATTAAAAAAAAAAAAAAACTACAAGGGCATTGAGAAGTATAAACAAAGGACCATTAATCATAGGGGAAAAATCATCAAAGTCTATGAATTTGAGCACTACCCATTAAAGTTCATGGATGTGATTCAGACAAAACTCTAACACTCCATGGGGTTGCTGTTACTGGGGTACTGCCTGGAATGCCCATTGTCTGAGAATCAGACCTTCTGACTCAATGACCTTGGATCATTAACCCGTACTGTGTGGAACTCAGCTTCTTCCCCTAGAAAATAAACATTTTTGCCCGGATCGCCACTGAGGTTTCCCTTCCCTAACAACACAGCAGGAGTGAGGCAAGAAGGGGCAGGGTTTTGGTACCAGCCCCTCAGTAAGTCTGCGGCATGAATAAGGAAATGGCTTTAAAAGACAAAAAGACCCATAACCAAACCATCTGCTATCAAGATTTATCTACAAGGACATTCTAGTAGAGTTAATTTTAATAAAGAGAAAACTACAAACCAAACTGGAAACTTTTTAGAATTATTTATCTGGAACTAATTTGGGCCTTAAAAATGGCAAACATTGCTGAGTTCCCTGATACCTCCCCCAAATTCTCATATGTTCACAGCCACTTTCTCCACAGTGTCCCCCAAAATGAGTCTTTCTCCTTTCATCCTGCTTCGGTCCAGTGTCTTTGCTCAACACTGGAAAGTTGTCTTCTACTATTTCTTTGATTATTTCCTTGATTCCCTTGTCTCTGTTCTCCCTCTGGGGAACTTCTAGTCATTGAGAGTTGGGCCCTCATATATTGATCATCTAAGTCAATGATTCTCCCATGTTTTTCTCTGTTTCTTTTGTTTTACATTCTGAGAGATTCTTATAATGTTTCTTTCAGGTCTTAAGGAGTATTTCTTTCTTAAGATTATTGTGGCATTGATGGTTTTAATTTCGAGCAAGGTTTTCCGACCCTGGTACTATAGTGACATTTTAGGATGGATCATTGGTTGTCGTGGAGTATGCATGTGGAGTATGCACTGAAGTATTTTAGCAGCATGCTGGCCTCTCTGCCTGCTCAAGGCTGACATCCCAGTGCCTCCAGCCAACACATCCAGAAACATCTCCAGTTACTGCCAATCGCCCCAGGTTGAGACCACTGATTTAAAAGAACCCAGATTTCTCCATTTCTTCTTTATGTAGCCCACTCTTAAATGGCCACAATCACTGATACAATTAGGCTTTGTTAAATTTCTCTTCTGTTCCTTGAATTATTTCTGTCTTCCAGGGTCAAGTGTTCCATTTGTTCATCTTGGCCCTTGTCTATCCCTGGGATTTCTGTCTGGTGGTCTTGACTCTTCCCATGTAGTCCTCAAACTAGGGCTTCATCAGGTAATAGAAGTCACTGAAGTGAATCCCCAGTTTCTTTGTTTTTTTTTGTTTGTATGTACGTTTTTCCCCCTGTTGGGACCTCTTGCCTGAGACCAGGAACTCAGGCTGGAAGCCTCTAAATAAGAAGGCTTCCCCATGGGATGGACAGTCCGAAGCAGGTAGGCAGAGCGACTGACTCCTTCACCAAATGTCAGACCAGAGTGTGCTTTATTCTGGGGCACTAACACCCACACAAAAGCTCTAGAGAGTCTTTCAACACTCACCAGGATTCCTGCCTCTCTTCTAACCCTCACCTCTGTAAACCTACCAAACCCAAGACGGGAAGGTCTCTGATATTCCAACAAAGAATAATTCACAAATTTAACTGAACTATTACTGCCTTGGACTCAGCATTCTGGGTCTCTTCCTCCAAAAATCCTTCAGTAGGTAAATGAGTAAACAAATGGTCTTACAGCCATGCCATGGAATACTATACAGCAATAAAAAAGAGTAAACCACTGATGCCTGCAACAACTTGGATGGATCTCAGAGGAATTACACGGAGTGGAAAGCCAATCTCAGAAGGTTATGTATGGCATGCTTTCTGACAAAATTATTGAGGTGGGGAGAAGATTAGCAGTTGCCAGCAGTTGGAGATGGAGGCCGTGGCACAGCATGGATGTGATTATAACCGGTAGCATTAGGATAAACATTGTGATGGTGGAATACTTCTGGTTTTTGACTGTGGTGGTAGTTACATGGGTAAACATGTGCAATGAGATTGTACCCATCTACACACATATTCAGAGTGCATGTAAAACTGTTGAAATCAGCCTAAACTCTGGATTGTACCAATATCAATCTCCTGGCTTTGATATTCTGCAAGTTATGCAAAGATGTTACCACTGGAGAATACTGGGTGAAGGGTAACTCCCTTCACTGAACTTGTATGGAATCTCCTTGTAAGTTTTTTTTTAATTTCCAATGAATCTACTACAAAATGAAAGTATTTTTAATGGGGGTAACTGTGACCCCATCTTCATGACCACTTCTGGCTACTCATGACCTTCACTGACTCATTGAAAGCTCCCTCTGCCATTCTTAGGCATATAGGGTTTCATTCCTTCTCCAATCATTTCAGCAGGATTTCTGGAAGTAGTGGGAGCAAACTCTTACGTTCATACGTGTATAGACAACCATCCTGAATTAGAAAGCAATTAAGAGAAATAGGAGGCCTCAAAAAGTTGAGACTCAATCAAAAGCCAACTTAAAAGGAACAAGATTTAGAGAAAGTAATCTACATCTAGAAGTCCATTATTCATTTACTTCCTTAGGGACTCTATACTCCATCCTTGGAAAGATGGACAGCAAATGGATGTCGTTGGACCACATTAATTGTGCATGTTGTAAAGTTCCCCTCCACATAGTTGTGCCTTTCGCTTCTGCTGAGGATGTTTCCCAGGAACACTTGCATCAGAATCGCTGTTGCATGTACCACAGAACTTCTTGTAAAGATATTTTCCCAGACCCAGTGTCTCTGCTTACATATCTCTATCAATCTCCTTAAAATCAGTAGTTCTCAAAGTGTAGCTCCAATCCAACAGTATCATATTCACCTGGAAACTTGTTAGAAATGCAAATTCCCAGGCCACAGTGACTCAGAAGCTCTGGGTATGGGAGCCAGATATCTGTTTTAAGAGGGTCTCCCCCCAACAGTACCTGCCAGAGTTTGAGAACTACCTTAGAACACACTGATGGGTTCTCTACTGTTGAACAAAGTGGTTGCAGTGAGAAAATATTTTTTGGATTTAAAATTTTAAAAAATATGTAGTGATAGGGAAATCCCTTATAAAATTGTTTTTATTGCAACTTTCTGCTACTGGGGACTCCATATATTTTAAATTCCTTTTTTTTTTTTAAATTTTGCTCTTGCTACTAGGAAACTCAGAGCCAAATTGGAAGGTCAATCATAGTAAATATATTAACCCACAGAGTTATCACATGGATTCCTTCCTCAGTCTCCTTGCCTTGCCGTACCCAATTTCTTATTTTTGTTTTATTGGATTTTGTTCCTTTGGAGAGAACAGAAAAGTTATAAATACAGTGAATAAATAAAAGACTCCTTAACAACAGGCAATGTGTTCTTATATGCTGCCATATGTTCTATTCTGAGTATGAAATACAGATCATGCAGACCGAGCAGATGTTACCAGATATTAAATTGTTTCAAAAATAGATGACAGAACAGGAAAATTCAAACACTGCCTAGAGGGAAAAAATATTTTCATGTGTAACTCCCAGGGATGCTCTTATGAAATAGAATTATTATTGCCCTTTTGTTTAAATGTAAGAGAAAGGACTTAGGCTTAGATTTACTATATTAACCACTATTGTTCTTTTGGCTTCTTGCCTTTGGGTGATGTTTCCTTGTTCAGAATTATTTTCTGTTTCCATCATCTTGAAACAAACAATGTGCATTTCAATTGTCTATTTTCCCTGAGCCAGCAGACCAATACAATTCCCATTTGAAAAAGTTCTAAAACTTAATATGTAACCAACAAAACACCAGTACTACTGATAAGTTTAACAATTCTCATGAAGGGGTTATATCTTGGTTTGAACTGCAACACATTAAAAAATGCCATTGAAAAAGATGATATTAAATAAACACTCAATTAAAAATGAGATGAACCACCACAACAATAATTAATGTTTCTTGAGCAACACTTAAATTACCTCTATAAAGTCTGAATCTGGAGGATAAAGAGAAAGTATAAAACATATTTTCTGAAGACAGAAAACATGACTAACATAACTAATTATGTTTCCACTGGACAGCCCTACTCTAGATCCTAGTGTAACAGACCCCATTACTCTATGTCCCTTTATTTTTATCTTTTTTTTTTTAATTTTAAAAGATTTTATTTATTTATTTGTGTGTGAGAGAGAGAGAGAGAGCACAAGCAGGGAGAGCTACAGGTAGAGCAAGCAGAGGGAGAAGCAGGCTCCCTGCTGAGCAAGGAGCCCGATGTGGGACTCGATCCCAGGACCCTGTACCTGAGCCGAAGACAGATGCTTAACCACCTGAGCCCCCCACGCACCCCTCTATGTCCCTTTAAAATCTGCCTGACACATTCTTGAAGACACCGTTAATCATTTTTCGAGGGGCTGGTCCCACCCAAGCCCCTGACAACTGAGTCCTGTTCAAAATCAGGCAACTACTCAGACCTTGACACTGTCGCCCACCTGCTCCAGATACTAGCACCTGTTCGACACCCTGCTGCTCCGGCCCCCGACAGCACAGAGGCCCGTCAACACCGGAACACTCCCGACTTCCAGAATTCGCAGAGCACACCCTCTGTATTAGTTTCCTATAGCTGCCACAGTAATCACCATAACCTAGTGGCATAAAAAGAACATGAAATGATTACCTTAGGGTTCTCGAAGTCAGAAGTCTGATGACAGACTCATGGGGCTAAAATCAAGACATCAGTAGAGCTGTGTTTCTTCCCGTAGATTCTAGGAGAGAATCTGTTTCCCGATCTCTTCCAGCTTCTAGAGGTCACCTGCATGCCTTGGCCCTTGAGTCCTTATATCTGCGAGGACAACGACAGCCTGGCTGAGTCTCTCTGATGCCGACACCTCTCCTCCTGCTCCTACTTTTAAAGACTGTCGTGATTATGCTGGGAGCATCTGAAGATCCTGGCCATGGCCTGTATAAAAGGTTGCTGATTAGCCACCTTCTTCCACCTGCAACTGTAACTGCCCTTCGCCACATCACAAACGTATGGGTTCTGAGGATTAAGACATGGACATCTGTGGTGGGGAGGGAGCATTATTCCGTCTTCTGCGACCAGTAAGCCAACAAGTGAGGAACCAGGTGACCAACGGAGGAGGCTGATGGACTGACCGAGGGCGTGTCCAGCTCCAGGTGATGCTCCTGGTGATGTTCCAGGATGCAGGCTGCTTCCCCTTCGTTGTAGGGCACAGCGGAAGTTCTGCTCCCCACTTAACCCTGCAGCCCTCGGAGCCTCACTCACTTTGTCTCTAGTATGAGGATAACAACGACACCTATTTCATAGGGTGATTGTCAGTGTTACATGTGAAAACCCGTCAGTCAGTGTCTGGACTAGAGCAACAACATAAAAGGCATCGAAAGAAAGAAAATGTAAAAATAATAATAATAATGCTAATAATGAACGTACATTTCATGGTACCAACCTATCAAGTCTAGAGATAGAACACCATAGATCTGAGAGTGTCTCGGCAATGATCAGATGGAAGAGAAAACTGAGGTTCAGAGAGGAGAAAAGGTATCATTCAATTTATAGAAGTAAGATTAGAAATCAGGACTGGGTTGGAAGCCATGAGACTCCCTCGTCAGTACCCCTCAGCCATCTATCAGCACAGTCAGGCCGAGCAAGGACGTTCTGCAACTAACACACGGGGGCTCTTAAGCCCAGCCCACTGAGCGCGTTTCCTTTGAGCGTCTGTGTGCGGCAGCTGGCCTTTCTGACAAATGGGAGCCGCTCTCTGTAAACTGACTTCCAACTATGCAGAGAGCCTGATGTGGGGCTCGATGCCAGGACCCTGGGATCATGACCTGAGCCGAAGGCAGAGGCTTTAACCCACTGACCCACCCAGGTGCTCCGAGACAGACATTTTTATTTGACTCGAAATTATTGCAAAAAACATGTTAATGTTTTTCTCGGTATTGCCTGTGGTGGTGCTTTTCATTTTCTTCTATCTTTCCTATGTTTTCCAGATATTCTAAGTTAGATTGATTTTTACAGTAAGGGAAAGTAGAGGAATTTTTTTTAATTACAATAATGAAAAAGGTTGCTTTTTTTTTTTTTTTTGGTTAATGATTTTGTTCCCTTGTGACCCCAGATTTCAAGAACCTTGATATGCAAAACAGATATTTCCTTTGTATTCTCAGAAATATTTCTCCTAGTTATTCATTCCTTTAATCGTAGGGAATCTCTGCTTCATCCCACATTGCTGCAAAAAAAAAAAAAAACTAAAAATAAAATGGCTTTAATACTGACTAGCTCAGTAAACAAGACTACGGACCATGGAAAACTGAAATGTCCCCATCGCTGAAAATAATAAGCCCAAACATGTGGCTATGCACACTTCCCACAGTCACCATCAGGCTCACTTAACCAAAGTTCTCTGGCTTCACGATGTTTTTTCCCCTCAGTTATCACTACGTTTATTATTCAGGCTAACTCCTTTCTACTATAATTTCATATCAAATAGAGAAATGTGTTCAGAGACTAGAACTCTAAGTAGGAACACAAGTCGGTCTCTCCTAACCCACATTCCCCTGGATGCAATTAGTTTAATCTCTTTTCTGAACATGTTCTTAATATAGGCTTTTACCATGGACCATTTTTCATGTGTCTCGGTTTTTCATCACTCAATTCTTGAGTCAGACCACAGACATTAAAATGATAACATATCATGTTGAAATCACGGGCAAGTTCAAGGGGGAAATAACACGCTCCGTCTACAGTAAGAATGAAGGGAAGTGACTACAGATCATGACTGCATCATTTTTGTAATAGTTTGGACTTGTTTCTTACTGTCACATTTGGGTTAATGGAGTTACCTTTTCAAAGCTGGTCTAAGGCATTCAGAGGTCATTGGGCACACGGTGTGGGGTGGGGGCAAGGCTTCTCAGAGCCAGGGCCTTAACAATTAAATGGCAAATCAGATCCCTATTGCGGAAGGATCCCGAGGTCCCCAAATGGACAGACGTTGTCTTACTCAAAAGGGACTATGAATTTAAAAACTTATCTGAGAGAAAGAATTCAAGCCCTACCTGATATCCAAATTTCAAAGCTTATGATATTGATTATTAATAATATAGGGCTCAGGGCACCTGCGTGGCTCAGTGGGTGCAGTGGCCAGCTCTTGATTTCCTCTTAGGTCACGATCTCGGGGTGATGAGATCGAGTCCTGTGTCGGGTTCCCATGGTCAGCGGGGAGTCTGCTTGAGAGCCTCTCCCTCTGCTCCCCGCCCACATGTATGCTCTCTCTCTCTCTCTCTCTCTAAAATAAATAAATAAATCTTAAAAAAAATAATATAGGGCTCTAGGAGTCCCATGACCAATCAGCCTACTCTTTTCCATGGAGATCCAGAAATTTCCCCAATATGGCCCCCACCAGCCAGCTTGTGTTCCTGCATTGTATATCCATTGACTTTCCTTCCATTTTACCCTACTGACTACTACACTTCTTTCTGTAGGTTCAGCCCCTGAAAACACTTGGACATATGGGAAGGTCATTAGCTGTCAGGAGTAGAATTTGCTTGATCTCACCAGCCCGTTCATGTCTTTTAAAATCTTCTGCCTCGATTTTGATAATAATTATTATCATAATCATGTTAACAGCTAACACTCACCGTATGCTCCGTGTGCCAGGCATTTGTGCTTGAATCATCTCATTTAACTCCTGTGACCACAGCACGAAGTAAGTACCTGTTATTAAACTCTCTGAGCCTCAGTGTTCTCATCTGTAAAATGGGGGCATGCAAAATGCCGATCACACAGTGGGTAAATACTAGTTCTGGGAATCACACCCAGGATTTCTCAACCCCAGAGTCCATGGTCTTTAACACTAAACTATGTTTGCCCCTTTGCCATCGAAATTCCCAAGGTCAACCTCATCCATTCAATCCATGGAACTTCTCTTCTAGAGTCACCTTATTCCAAAGGAAATATATATTCTTTTATATATATATATATATATATATATATATATATATATATACACACACACACATATAATTTTAGAATAACAGAAAAGTTGCAAAAATAGTACAAGATGGTTTCCAAACATTCTCCATCCAACTTCCCTCAAGCCATGTTTGTTTTTTGTTGGTTTTTTTTCCCCGCCCTGTCTTCAGTCTTCGGGTCATCATTGTCAAACTCAAATCAACTGAGCTGCAGCATGATAGGGAGACAGCCACAGAAACTATTGAATCATGTCACAGTGCCTCCCATGGATGACATGACTTCTCCTCGGTGGAGGCCCCCAGCTGGTCACCTCACACTTGATCTGTTATTACTAATGGTTCCCTCTGCACATAGCACAGGGACTGTGACCTGACAGAGCTACACGTGTTTACATAACAAACAGATCAAGGACTCTTAACTTTGTGGGGTCCTTGATGAATTTAAAGAATTGTCCCTCTCCCTAGAAAATGCAGAGACAAACAGTCCTGTTTCAGGTAGTTTGTAGACTCAGGGTACCTCTCTTTGAGTTCAGTGTGACCTCTCTTTGAGTTTAGTCTCTGAATTTTATTTTTCTGAAAGCTAACACTTGCAGCCTGACCTGCTAACCCCGCTCCGCTATCTTTTCTTCAATCTTCACAGAGCTTCTCCACATCACTCACTCTGGGGAGGCTGCCAAAGAATTGTAGATCCGCTCCTCCCAAGACATGGCTTTCAACCACTGACGTGTTGTTGGTTTGGGGCTGCGGAAATGGCCGTTTGCCAAAGAACACATGTAACTGCCACCAGGACAATCTCGTCAGGCCGTGAGGACAGTGGATTCACTTCTCCCACCGCATCAAATCCATTACTTCAGGGATTTCCTGACAAAAGGGCAGCACAGTTGGCTTCTCAGCTATGTACTCGCTGAAGGTCAATCCATTTATCCATGGGGGCCCCAGTGACTTCTCAAAAATTAGTATTTATGAGTCTAATATTCTCTCCAATCTAAACACTCCAAGTTAAATGTAACTGGACTTTTTTCCTGATAAAATGAAAGTCTGAACCTTTCAGGCCACTAGTCTCCCAAAAGATCAGGTGGTTATTCATGAAATCACACCTAAGAAAGGCCTTACAAGAGAACTGGGGGACAGTTGGTCCTTGAGTTACTTGGAACAAGAGAGTGAGCCTTCTTCAGGTAACATGAGACCAAAATATTGATAGCCTTTGCAAATATTAATAGGTTAAAAATATATGACAGTTTTTTCCAACAGTACCCACATTTGAAAAATACAAATTTAGTCTATTCTCAGCATGGTAGGATGAAAAGAACTCAGGTTCGGATTTAGACAAATCAACCTGAGTTTGGATATGCCACTTAACTTAGCTATGTGACTTTGCTTAGCCAAATTTTCCTCTTCTCTTAAATGAGGAAATAATGACCACAAAAAAGGACCATAACGAAGACGAAGTGTGACAATGTTACACCAAGGACTGACTCAATAAATCTTAGCTCTCATTCCCTTAGAATGCTTTCCAGAACTTGCAGGTGTCCAGAGAAGCAAGAAAATCGAAAATTCTACAACTTGAGACACATTAAATTTTGAAACTCATCAAAATTCAGGGAATTTCAGTGATTAAGGGTGCAAATCTCTGTATGCTTGTCAAGTAGTCAGAAGCCAACACAGAACATTTAAAATAGATTGGGATCAATTCTGGGCACGATGGGTAAGCACACTCCACCCTGTCTCTCCAGGGAAAGCAAATACAGCCCTGGGTGGAAAAGGGGGCAATTATCTCAGAAGGAAATGGTATCCCATGGATAGGGAAAAGCAGAATGGGAAGTATTGCCAAGCTAGTGGAAAGATTCCCACTCCTTCCCCTCTGGTATCACGCAGTCTAGACATGTATGCAGCCCCAGACCCAGAAGTGTACATTGGTGTGGACAGAAAGAGTCCCAAGAGAAGACCTGGCTTTCTGGCCCAAGGACCATGAAAGGCAGCTGAGAGGGACAGAGACACTGAGGTAAGTGCCTACTTTTTTTGAAGTTTCTGTCCCAGCCACCAGGCAATCCTACCACATTGCAGCAGCAGTGGCAGAGACTGAACGGATGCCTAAAACTGAGGGAAGGGAATCTCTCTCTAACCAGAGAGCTTGGTTCCAACAGTGTAAGGCAAATTAGCCATTACATTTTTTTTCCTGTCTGTTCTCAGCAAACCAAACATAATAAATTTTTGAAAAATCATGCCCAGACACATCATAACATGACTTGAAAACTAAAGACAAAGAAAAAAAAAAAAATAAAGAAACTCTTGAAAGCAGCCAGAGGAAAAAAGACATGTGACAGAGAGGGCAGCAACAACTCACATCACTATGGGATTTCTCATCAGAAACTATGGATGCCAAAAGGAGGAGAACATTCTTTTGCCAGTAGGAACTATCAACCAGAATTCTATATCCAGTACGAATGTCCTTCACAAATGGATGGGGAAGAGCCATTCTAAGAGGAGTCATTGCCCACCCTCCCCCAACCTTCTCTGAAAGAAATGCTAAAGGAAGTTCTTTAGACAGAAGGGGAATGATATGGGGAGGAAGCTTGGAACATCAAGAATGAAGGAAAAGCACAAAAAAGTGGTAACTGGGTAAATTTAATAAACTGATCTATTCTTCTCTAATTGGCAGATAGAATATGTATGATGGTGAAAGTAAAAATGGTAACACTGATGCAGTTCTCAAAGTGCACAGATGCAATTACACATACAATACATACATACAATACAATTATACCTAACCATACATAGATACGTAATTGCAATATAAAGAAGGGAAAGGCAAAAATACCTGTACTGTATGTAGTTAGGTTTCTGCACTGGGCCTAGAGTATAAAACATTAATTCTGAGTGGAAAGTGGAAAGCTGAGTATGTATTTTGAAATTCCTAGAGCAACAACAAAAAGAAACTCAATGGAAAAATTAAAATGAGATACTAAAACATCCAATCATCCAGAGCAAAGCACAAAAGAGGAAACCAAGATAAAGAAAACAGAAGGAACAAACAGAGAACAATAAAATGGTATACCAAACCCCAAACACATCATCACAAATACATGAAATTAGTATCTAATCACTATTTAAGAGACAGATATTGCCAGAATAAATTTTAAAACATAAATATTCTCTAAAGACACCCACTTTAAATATGATGTAGACATGTTATAGTAAGAGATGAGAAAAGATGGACCATGAAAATACTGGCCAAAAACAGCTGGAGTGACTCCACTGTTTTTGATAGAGCATCAGACAGAGTAGGACTGCAGAGCAAAGACATTCACCAGAAATGAAGAGGGACATTATGTAATGATAAAGAGGTCAGCTGACCAAGAGGCATAACAACGTGTAGTGTGTATTCACCTAAGAATAGAGCTTCAAACTACACGAAGCAAAAACTAACAGAATAAAAGGGGGGATAGAGAAATCCATCATTAATAGTTGAAGATGTCAACATTTTCTTTCAGTCATAGACTAAACAGACAAAATGTCGGCAAGGATGTAGGAGAACTGAATACCATCAACCACCCGGATTTAATTCACTTTTCTCAATGGTCCCATTACCAAGATGAGAAACACACCGTATCAAAAGAACCCTAGCAGCAGATAAATTGGATTACAAAATCACAGACACACGGTAAACATACCAGAAATGTTAGTCATCATTAGAACTATTACTATTTCTGAAATTATGGAGAGAGAGAGCAGCATTTCTCAACCTTTTTATTATCGTCTCCTTAAGAAGTTTCTTTTTGACATCTTTTTCCTAATCACTCCCCCTGCTCCCTGAAATTTTTATACCACAGATATATTGTACATCTGTATGTCTTGAATGTGTGGTGGGCCTTTGGAGAGCCACAAACTACTGTAATATTTAAGAACAAATTTCCACCCTCTTGGGAGAAATATTACCCCTGTTGAAAATGCACATGATAAATAAATTAATCTCTGACATTCTATAATTCTAAATCTGTATAGATCATAAGGTCTTTAAAATTACTTACTTATGTCACATAAAATATGAACTAAAGTTGCCAGTGAAATTGTTTCTTTATTGTTAAATTATGCTCTGTAGCATCTGGGAGAATAACAGGTTAAATCTAAGGTTTTTGGGAAAGACTCGCTAACCAGCACAAGCAGGCAGCTGGCCAGAGACTCAGTCCCATTACATAAATATCATTACATCCTCGAAATATATTTATGTGCAAGTTACTGGTATACACTCTAAGGTTGAAGATTTATGAGATTATAAAAAAATTTTTTAGTCATGAAGAATATGAAAAAATGAAATATTTTTCTTCAAGTCATGTAACCAGGCAGATTGAAATGTTCTTCTAATTTCTCTTGACATGCAGCCCATCTCTCATTAGCTTATGAGGGTGTCTGTAACTGCAGTACCTGTCAAACACTTATTCCCAATGATCAACGATCGCATTAAAAAGACAGCCCAACCTCATCTTGTCTTTAGAAGTAGAAAAAGAAGTCTAATACTAAATGTCTATTCCAGAGCCAAGAAGGCATGTGTTTTCTCAGCCCCTAAATCACACACTGATGGTAAAATAAGACCCAAGCAGCTCTGGAATAATCCAGCCTTTCCTTCTTTACTGACCTTAGAGATATGTAGCCCAATCTTCACTAATCATCTGTTGCATCGAAATATAAAGCTTCTATTTTCCACTTTGACCTTCGGCCTCTTCTTCTCCTCTGTTCATAATGAGTTATTTTACTTTGGTTCCATCCAGGATGCCAGCCAGTTGACAATTACTGAAGTCAAAAAGAAGGACTACAGTGATGTCAGAGAAGAAAGCAGTCCAATTTCCCCAAAGAGACAGTGTCTTCTGGGAAGATCACACTCAAGTTCAGGTTTCCACATTAAGGAATTTACACTATCAGTTGATCAGATCTCTGGGACTGATTCAATTTAATCAAAATCCTAAAGGGTTGATATAAACCATAATGTCAAGCTGCTGGTTTTAGGGGCTTTTTTGGATTTGTTTTTGTTTTATTTTTAATTTACACTGAAGAAGACACCTATCTGGTGAGTGACAAATGGAGGTCTGTCAGTCAGATCACACCCACACAAAAAGGAAGGAACACAAAGAAACAAATTAGTAATCAGATCGATAGATCAGAATAAAATCCCCCCAAAAGGGGGAGATGGGTGGGAAGTGATGATCTGGAATAGCAAAGACAAATAGTTGGCATGTGTCCTACTACTACCTTTCCTGCACCAATGGCAGACATCGTTAATCAATCACTGCATACTTTTGATGATAAGCTTTGACGCGGTCCTAAATCCATCCCATATAGTACTCTGGGCAGCTCCTTCCAATCAGTCAGAGTTATTATATGAAATGAAATCCTATATGCCATATTTGACCTGGTGGGATGATGAGTCCAAGCTGTGGCTCTCCCATTTCTGCCACAAAACAGAGAATTCTTCACTAGTTTTCAGTTTATATTTACAGCAGGTTTAGTGTCTTTCTTGCACAGTTGGGACTAGGAAATTATTGGCCAATTCCCCTTTTGTTCTGGTGGACCATTTCTGACAGATAAAATCAGAAAAAGACTGAGAATAATGTTTTACTTTAGGAAGAAGACTCTTAAGACGGGCTCTGAGCACCTGTGTGTGTAGAACTCTCCACGGACGTTTGGTGCTTCTGAAAAGCACTAAAGTTGTGTACTGCTGACTGTCCAGGCAAAGAAACTACCCAGTCCATATGCAACTGGCCTGTCCCTAGAATTACAGATAACACTGACCAATCAGTCTTTGTTTTTAATTGAAATAGAGCTGACATACAATGTCATGGTCTTGCTTGATAAGTGAGGGCAGATACTTAAGACCTCCCAATATGGTGTTCTTGACTGCTCTTCCCAAGCAATTAGATGTGGTTTGTCAATCGTTGGAGTTATTCAATTCTCTCTTCTTCTGGGCGTGGCAGAAAGATACTGAGCTGACATTTGCCCAGAGCTCTTAAGGTGAATATGGCTGGGTGACTTGCTCAGCCAATGCTAATAGAGCTGAAGACCCTTGCAAAGCTCTAAGAGACAGTATGTGACTCACCCCATTCTCTTTCCCTCTGCCAAGTGGACTGCATTATTGTACCTGATAGGTGCAGCACCAACTTTGGGCTTCCAGGGATGAGATAGGGCTCCCAACCCACCCAGTATAGGCACTGTGATGGTTAATTTTATATGACAGTTTGACGGATCAAAGGATGCCCAGATTAAACATTACTCCTGGGTGTGTCTGTAAGGATGTTTTTGGATGAGATTAGCATTTGAGTTGGTGGACTCAGCAAAGTAGATAGCCCTCCCCACTGTGAGTGGGCAACACCCAGTTGTAGAGGGCAGAAATAGAACAAAAGATGGGGAAAGAAGGAATTAGTTCCCTTTTCCCCCTCTCTCAGTATATGAGCTGGGACATTTCATCTCATCTTCTCCTGCCCTCTAACCAGGATTTACATGGCAGGCTCCCCTGGTTCTCACGCCTTCAGATTCAGGCTGAACAATATCATCAGCTGTCTTGGGTTTCCAGCTTGCAGACAGTAGTTTCTGGGACCTCTCAGCCTCCATAATATAATCATAATACGTTGTTGGTTCTATTCCTCTGGAGAACCTAACTCACGCAGACATATAGAGTGAGCAAGAAAAAAGTCGGTTCTCCAAGCCATCATGATACAGGAATTGTTTGTTCCTTCAGCACAACCCAGCCTATTCTAACTGACCTATCATGCAAGGGGAACTTTTTTGCAACCCTTGCAAAATCTTTCTGGGAACTCTCAGCAACACAATTTAGGTCTCATCAAGGTCTCTTCAACTTTGGCAAACTTTAAACTTATAAGCAGATAAAAATAAGCTCTCTTAATATTGTGGGATCTCTTTTAGATGAGATCTCTGAAGGACCAAAGAGCTAGTTTGAACACAAAAGAGAAGGGAAGGGAAGGAAACAAAGGAGAAATGCACATGGGAACAATTCTTCAGGCCTTGTGCAAACTTGTGCTGATCCCTGACTCTTGATTTCTCCAGGACAGCTGGGCAGGGGCCCAAGCCAATCTGTGTTGGAATAAGAAACACCGAACCACAGGGTGTATATTGGGCCCAGGACTATAACCGAAGGCAAGATGGGAACAGGAATGGTTAAATGTTACCCACTGTCATTTTCCAGGCACACATTTAATTTTTTTGTTGTTTATATGACTCGTCCACAAGAGGAAAAAAAATTTTAAATAACTGATTTAAAGAGAGCATGGTGCTAGAAAAGGCAGTGTTCTCTTCTGTCTAGCTTTTGCAATATATACTACTTCTAGGCTATAAAATATTTTTCAACAATATGGTTACAAATTTTAAGAGGTGCCATCCAAAAACTATAAACTAGAAATCCAACTTCTAAAAGTTCACACAATGTCAAATAATAAAATATTTTTCTATAATAAAAAACATCTTTTCTTCAGTAAAGTAGGCCGCTGATATTTTAAACAATGCTACAAAGGATTAATTCCCAATCAAGTACACTACAGGTACATACTTAACTATCTCCAACTATTGTTTTCTTTTCAAGGGTTTGTTTTACAAGCAGGTTTGAGAGTGACAATGTCAACTTGCATTAAAATAATTGTACTTTCACAGTAAAATCTCATCAAAACTACATATTCGGTTCTGGTTTTATAAAATTATAAGATCCTTGGAATGTATTTCATAACTCTGTGTCACTTAAAGATCTGCTTTTATAGAACATTCCAAAGGAGAAATTCAATTATTGGACAGAGATTATGAACAGCTTTTTTCCCCTTAAACTCAGATATTTAATATTTTTATGAAGGGGTAGATCAATTCATCTACTTATGTCATCAAAAAATATTCTAAGCACTTCTCACTCACCAGGCTCAGTTCTAGATGCTGAAGGTACCACTGTGAATAACACAGAAAACAACCATGGACTCACAGAGCTTATACTCCAGTGGGGACAATAGACAGAAATAATAGGTAGGTAGGTAGGTGGGTAGATGGATAGATAGACAGATAGATAGAAAAATAGATAGAACTAATGATTTAATACTATACTATGTATAAATTCTATTCTACAGTCAGGGGATATGAGAATGATGGTGAGGGGTACTAATTAGATAAGAGAGTCAAGGAAATCATCTCTGAGAAGATACCTTTGGGAAAAATCCTAAATGAAGTGCAAAAAAACTCTCCAGAGGAGAGTAAGTACAAAGGCCCTGTGGTAGGAACAAACTTGGAAGATCTAAGAAACAGATTTTGAAACTGGCATGAAGTGAGGTGGAACAATGAGAAAAGATAGTAGATGTCACTGGAGACAAGGGCAGAGAGGCTAAAGTGCTGGATGGTTCATGGATGTGGATGGTCCCCTATCTTTGGGGTGAAAATTTTTTTAATTTTTTATTTTATATTAACATATAATGTATTATTAGCCCCAGGGGTACAGGTTTGTGAATCGTCAGGCTTACACACTTCACAGCAGGGGTGAACATTTTTGTATCAATTTTGAATCTTTCTTCTCTATTAATGTAAAACTCAAAATTTTACTCCAAATGCCACATTAGCCCATCCCTCAATGTTTTGATACATAGTGTTAATATTATTATTTGGTTCTAAATAGTTTCTGAATACCACTATGATTTTTTTTTTTAGTTGAGCAATGCACTGATTTGAAGTGAATTACTAAAATTATGAAACATATGATCTTTGAGGGCTTTTAGTATTGGTTTCTAAGTTTACTGCATGGTGGACAAAGAATGTGGTATGTGTGATTCTTTGGTTTGTGTTGAGAATTACTATGTAGCCTAGTACAGGGTCAAGTTTTACAGGTGTTCAACGTAGGCTTGAAAACACAGTGGGTCCCAAAGTGTGGTGGACGAAGGGGGAAGAGCAAAGTTAAGGATGTACAGGAATGTTTGTGGGGCTAGAGACACAGAGAGTGAGGTAGGAGGCAGTGTCAGACGATGCCATGCAGGCTGGCAGGCAGGGAGAATGCAAGTCTCTCCAGGGATTTCCATCCAAGGATTCGACCAGGCATAACCCACCCACAGCCTGTCAGTAGTAATTCCTTCCTTGTAAAGCTGTAGTGAGGATTTTATGAAAAAAACTAAGAGTGTCTGGGTCGTGGTCAGCACTCAGCCATCAGTCTTTCCTTCAGCTTTTCTCAACTGTATTTATTTTAAGGAATGTCTAGTCAACAATCTTCTCCACTGGGGTTTTAGTGCTCCTTTAAATTGATTTCCACATGAAATGCAGGACATTGGTCTCTCACTATGCAGCACATCTTTTCAACCTCCAATTTGCATGAAAATTACTAGATCAAATAATGTTGTCCTGCATAAAAACCACAACTGTGAAATCAAGCAAACCCTGCAAAAGTGGCCAAACCAGAGGATTTGCCAAATGCCACCACTACCAATTAGAAGCCATGGTGATTTGGGGCAGCATCTTTCAGAAAGAGCAAGTCTTTCTTCCAAAGAGTACCCCTAAGCGTCCCCTTTTATGGAAAGAGCACAGGGTAACAGTGTTTACCGTTATTCTCCCCCAACATTCGACATAACTGAGTGCTGGGTGCTCCGTGGCAGGGCTTTGCCATCTTCTTTAAGGCCTCTGGATTCCCTGACTTTTCTCCAGCATAATGTAGGAAACTCCTTCTTTCTCTTCCTTGCCAAGTATAAAATTCAGAACCATCAAATTCATCACATTAAGGAGACATCTTGGTTGAGAAGGCTAGCTAGACCGTCCAGCTCTGATTCTCTCCTTACAATTTACATTTCTTATAGGACTCCTGGTGCCACCACCCCCACTGGCCTTGTGTAGTGTTGGAGAGGAAGAAATTACTCTCGCTTCAGCCTCAAAGACCCCTCTCTTCGCACCCCATAACTGAGACGATGTGCGAATGGTCATATCCAACTCTGCTAATGTATTCCCATTTCCCTAACGGGAATGAACACCAGAGTGAAGAGTGCGATCAATGTCAATAATCTAGTTTACCTGGAATGACCTACTCACTGTCAGCTTGCACTACATGCTGCTGAAGGCAATTCCAAATTTTTCATCTGCCTTCAACTCTCAACAGCTAGGAGTTCTTTCCTGATCTCAGATGGTGAGCACCCTAAGAGTCTGAATGCCGCCGCCGAGAGAGACCCACGGCCCCTTTGTGGCTTACCTAGACTCGACTCTTCCTTGGTTGAGTAACAGTGAGAATAAAATTCACACGAAACCGTGGCTGTGCTCTGATGGCTCCCACCAGCCACTGTCTAACAAGACAAATGGAGAAATGCATGATTCACACATACACAGCACAGGGTCATTTCCTTATGAACACCTCATTCTCCAAACTCCAGCTTTCTCAAACCCTGGAAAATGTTCGTGCCACACAAGATGACATTTGTAAGTCTAACAACCACTAACCATGTTGTGTTATATTCTCCAAAATACAGGTGTTGTTTCGATACAACTAAACCTACCTTGGGGGCACCGGGGTGGCTCAGTGGGTTAATCCTCTGCCTTCAGCTCAGGTCATGATCTCGGGGTCCTGGGATCGAGCCCTGCATCGGGCTCTCTGCTCAGCAGGGAGCCTGCTTCCTCCTCTCTCTCTGCCTGCCTCTCTGCCTGCTTCTGATCTCTGCCTGTCAAATAGATAAATAAAATCTTAAAAAAAAAAAAACAACAACCCTACCTTATCTTTCATAATTGTGTAATAACCAACAAGCTGCCATCGGTCTCTCTCCTGGCTTCCACATTCCTGTATTTACCGAATTGTACAAGAACAGCCATAAGGTAAGGCCGAGTGTGACCCGTCTCCTCCACCGGACTAGATGCTCCGAGACAGCCAGCCTGTGTCCGTATCATCTCTCGTGCAGCTGGTGATTTGGTACATGCTGGTTACACGGCCTCGAATTGCTTGTGGGAGGCACTTTTCAACTTCCACGATTTCCCAACATCAGCATGCTCTCTGTCCGCAGAATTCCATCTGTGTTCCACTACCGAAGCTGAAAATGTCTGACGCTTGCTTTCCCAGGCTCTCTTGCTGCTAGGGCATGAGAGAACACATGACCTCGGCTCTGCCAATCAGAGGCACCCATGCCAGCTCTGCCAATCAGAGGCACCTGTGTGACAGCTCTGCCAATCAGAGGCACCAACAATGGACTTTGAAACAGGACCCAGTGGTGCGGAAACGTGGGAGTGCCTCTGACAGCAATGAAGGCTGCAGAAGCTAGAGCTCCCAAGGCGTAATGATCAGGCTCTTAAATTCAAAAGCAGTCAGGGCTTAGTTCTTTTGAGATTTTTTTTTTTTTTTTTTTTTTTTTTTTTTTTTTTTTTTTTTTTACCAGACCAGTTCTAGGGTATGATTTTGATCCTCTCCCTGGCTTTGTAAATCTGAGCCTGGTTCTCAGCCTCTAATAATACCCTTTTAATAAAACTCCTTTCTGTTTTAATCAGCCAAAATCAGTACCCGAAACCTTCAGCAAGGATTTCTCACTACACTTTCCCTACATGGTGAACTAGCCCAAAGTTCCTACCAACTGGTCAATAGGTGAAAATAGGAGGTAATCTCTTGGCTATTGTTAATTGAATTCTTGCAGATAAACAGAAAAAAAAATGGATTTTCTTTTGTTTTTAAATAGCCCAATCTCCTGTTTTGGAGCTTATGGATGCAGAATGCTCTTCTCCTTTCTCTGGGAAGAAAGATCATCTTCCCAAATAACTGCCCATTAATCTGATAACAATACTGTATTTGCCGTGACCCACAAAAATTTATTGTCAGAGATGGTGAAGGTGAAAGTTTTTTATAATGCTTTCCACTTTGAAAAGTTGGAAATCTTCAGGGTTTTTTTTTTTTTTTCAGGTGAATTATTTTGGACCATAGGTTTCTGCACACTTTTATTGAAAACTTTGAAGTAAATGACTTTCCATGGTTTTAGAGCAGAAACAGGCATTTCCAAATACATCTGCATAATCCGGTCCTTCATTCTGCCATGGACTCGGGACCAAGTGAGTCGTGTTTAATGATAGCAGAGGTCCCCTCTCAAGTACTAAGGAAGAAGAACTTTCCTGAACAGGGATTAAGACTCCTGTCACCTTCCAGGGTGGCTGTCCCCTTATACCCCCCATTCTTGACCACAGAGCTTCTATCTGAGGAACGATGGAAAAACATGAGTTGTCCTCCAGGCAAACTTGGGAACACACCTCATCGTATTGTCACCGAGACCGTAGGACAGGGCAGTGAGCAATGATGTGCAAACAGATTCACAAGTGGGCCATTGTTCCAGGCTGTGGTTTCTCATATGTCAGTGTGCTCTCAAATGCTTGCTTCTTACCAGCAGGGTCAAGAACAGACCCTTAAATTACATAGTTGCGGGTGTAGACAGAGCCTTCCCAACCTTGGCTCTCAATCAGAACAAAATTTGTGCTGAGACATAAAGAAAGCTCTGTGCTGCTGGGAATGTTCATCCAGAGAAATCTAAAAATAGTGAGCCGCTTTGCTGTGGATGCCCACTGGGACCTTGGGATAATACTTTGCTGTAAGTGAATTTCAGGCAGTTTATTTGCTGAACTACCCATAGAGAAATCCTACTTAGAACCCAATAGGATAAATTGGATTCAAGCCTGCTTGTTGATTTTAAACATTAGGTAACTGGGTCCTGATCACTGGCTTAGCAGGAAAGAATACAAGATTGATTAGTTATGTCTGCCCTGGGACTGAAAGTGGGGAGCAGCAGCATGAGTTTCATAAATTTAAAAACTCTGTCATCCGATGTCGCAGCATCAATTAAGCATTGCCGGATTTCCTCAACTCAGTGTTGAATTCTCCAACTTTGGAAACTCCAAAACTGTCTCCTTCTGCTTTTCTTGTAACACTTAATATATTCTATTCCATTATTTACATGTTTCTCTTTCCCTCTACCAAATCTTAATGCTCCAAATCAAGAAATTTCATTTTCTTTACTAGTGGATTCCCCTGGGATCCCAGTGACCTATTCCTTAATTGAGCAACAGGTAATCAATGTTGGAACTGGCTAGGACCTGGGATAGAAGCATACCTAAGACCCATAGCATCAATAAGCTTATGGCCTCATGGGCTATGGAATTAATGAGGCAAAAATTGTCTTTGGGTTTCCCCACTGGTGTGATTCGTGTTAATGATCATCTCTTAGAGGGGTCTGGTGTTTTAAGACTTATGAAGTAGCCTCCATATACACGGAACACATGTATATGCTCTGGCATCATCCCAGTGACATGGACAGAGCAGTGAACTGAGGTCATATCAGAATGGTTTAGCAACTTGCCCACAGTTCCAACACAATGTGTGTTGACAAATAAAAAGAGAAGTGTTTTCAAAAGTAACCAGGAAGCAAATGGGGGAAACCCTCTTCATAGTGCCATGACGTGAGCTCTGACGATCATCCCAAACACAGCGCATGGGCCTCAGTGTCTGTGGTTGGCTGAACAACAGCCCCCACTACGATGTCCACCCGTTAATGCCCAGAACTGGAGAAATATGCAAGGCTTCGTGGCAAAAGGGAATGAAGATTGCCGGTGGAATTTATGTTGCCGATCACTTGGCCTTAAGATAGGGAGATTGTCTTGGATCTTCTGGGCTGGCCCAGTATAATCACAAGGGTCCTTGTGAGGATGAGGGACAGAACAGAACAGACAGATGACAGCATGACAGAACTCAGCCAGACATGGCTGGCTCTGACGAGGCAGGACATGGCCCCAGCTGAGGAATGCACGCAGCTCCCGCGGGGGCTGGAAAAGGCAGGGAGAGAGGTTCCCTGAGAGCACCCAGAAGGAATACCCCCTTGATGTTAGCCCTGTACCACTGATGTTTGGACTTCTGACCTTCAGAACTGTAAACCAGTAAATGGGTGTTGTTTTAAGCCATTATGTTTGTGGTAATTTGTTACAACAGCAACAGAAATCTAACTCAGAGTCCTTGTGAGTAAATCAATTTCAAAATTTCTTTCTTTACAGGAATATGTGTGTGTGTGTGTGTGTGTGTGTGTGTGTGTGTATTAAATAAGAGAATGGATCACAAGGTTTTCTGCATGAATGCTAACTCCCTTTTGCCCTCTGGAAATACCATAACCTAGAGTTTTCTTTCTTTTCTTTCTTTTCTTTTCTTTTCTTTTCTTTTCTTTCTTTCTTTCTTTCTTTCTTTCTTTCTTTCTTTCTTTCTTTCTTTCTTTTTTCAATCACAACTGAAAAAATTTCTGGCCTAGAAACACTAAAGAAAAAAACGAACAAACAAAACTCCTTTTCAAGGAAAGTAGGTCTCCATTCTCACGACCCATGAGAATATCTGCGGAACTTTTTAAAAATCCAGATGCCTGGGTGATATCTTAGATCCACTGGATCAGTCTCTCTGGAAGGAGTCTCAAGCATAGGTCTATTTTTTTTTCATATTTATTTATTTATTTTAGAAAGAGAGAGTGCAAGAGGGAGGAGGGGGAGGGGCAGAGGGAGAGAATCTCAAGGAGACTCCCCTCTGAGTGCAGAGTCCCACACGAGGGCTCGATCCCACAACCCCGAGATCTTGACTTGAGCTGAAATCAATAGTCAGGTGCCTAACTGACTGAGCCACCCAGGCGTCCCAAGCATCAACCTATTTTAAAAGCTCTCCAGGTAATTCTAAGATGTGCCAAGAGTTGAGAACACCCGAGCCAAAGCCACAGAGGAGCTCTGCACAGAACAAGTGAGAGTCTCTGGCTGGCTGTAAGTGGTGTCCAGTCCCCCCAACCCTCTGACCCTACACTGGTCTCCACCATGCCCACAATAGGATTTCCCAGCACCTTCACCTAAATACACTGGTTTTATTAATTTGTTTTTAGTTCCAGAAAGCTCTTACAAAAAAGAAATTGAATCTTCTGAGATAAAAGAGATGAAAACAGGAATGTGGGGAGCCTAGAACCCTCTGGATTCCAGCCTTCCCCATCTCCTCTGAAGCTAAAGTTCCACACTTGGAATGACTGTGTGCTCAGTTAGCCACAGAGCTGAGCTGGACTAGAGCAACCATCTATGCATCATATCTCAAACCATATACCCCAGACCACCAGACCTTCAAAACATTAACAGATGTCACCTGAAACAATAGTAATAACGGAGGGGAGGTGTCTGTGATCAAATGCCTTAGGAAAACAGCACCCGTGCTCTCCCACTCTTAGATATTAAATGCTCTGGGATGCCCTGCGGTTAACAAAAATACATATTGCTTAACCTAATACTTAAATGTATTTGGTCAAGGAATTGTTTTTGTAAGGAATACCTGTCATCTTGGGGACCCAGTTTGGAAATCCCAATTCCTTCCTGTGAAAATAGGGACTCGAGGACTCGAGAGATGATGTCAAGGTCATGAACTACGAACTGCCAAAGCCTCCCTCACTCCCCTTGATGCACCTGGGCACCCTTGACCTGGTCTATTCCAGCATGCTGACAACTTCTCACCTGCAAGGTGTCTATGTTCCCATCATAACTGTCTAAGAACTTCCTCTGGTCCTCTGGGCCCATGGACACTTGTTCTGGGTATAGCCCTGGGTACAGGGGAATGGTAAGACTTGGTGCATAAGTGCCCATGCTTCCCATCCCCCCCATGTGGGTGGGTTCCACGAGGATTCTCAGAGGGTCACTGAGTCCTGGTTGCCCACCCAGAAAATCTGCTTAGGGATGCCCCTCTCACTGGCTTCCTCCCTTCTTTCAATCACCAGTGCTTCCCAAGATCACCTTCCTGATGAGTTTCTTATCTCAAGATCTGCTTTTGGGAAATGCAAATGAAGAGTTACTCATGGAGCAAGTTAGGGATAATGATCTAGATGTAAGGTTAGAGCAAACTAAATAGATGATTTTTTTGTTAGGATTTTATTTTTATTTATTTATTTATTTATTTATTTTTATAAACATATAATGTATTTTTAGCCCCAGGGGTACAGGTCTGTGAAATAGATGATTTTTTTTAAGACTTCATTTTTTAGAGCGGTTTTAGGTTCATAGAAAATTTCAGGGGAAGATACAAAGGTTTCCATACATCCCCTGCCCTGCCCGCGCACAGCCTCCCCCTTTAGGATTATCCCCCCAACCCATATCAGCAAACCTATACTCACAATGTCATTATCCCTCAAAGTCCGTAGTCTACGCTAGGGTTCACTCTTGGTGTGGCAACTTTCTATTGTGTTCAGACAATGAACACAATGACATGTGTCCATCGTCACAAAATCACACAGAGTATTTTCAACTGCCTTAAGAGTCCCCAGTGCTAATGATTTGGTTTTGATAAATGAAATCAGATTCAAGCTCAAGATGCCAAGTGTTAAGCAGACATAAACATTTCCTTCTGAGACAAGCAGCTAAATTCTACTGTCAGAATCAAAAAGCTTATTAAGCTTTTTCTTCCTTCTGACCTTATAAAGGCTATGTTCAAGATAAAACATTTTGCCTTATCTTCAGAAAGTAAACAGGGCTTCTCCATCTCTGTGCCCTCCGGTGAAAGGTCACAGACAAATAATATGTCACGTTGCTAGAATGTTCTTTGAGAGCTAAGAAGGAAACCGAAATGCCTAAGAAAGTTCAACTCAGGAATTTCTGAACAGGCTGCACATCTGAGGTGGCTCCAGGCTGCCAATTTTTTTTTTTTTTTCAAAAACAGTGAATAAATTTGCTCAAGAAATTAGCTGTCGATACCAAGGGTATGAAAACTGAGCCAGAGCTCTCACTTTGGCCAAGGATCTCAAACTGCTTTCCAGATATTTGGGGCTCAGTAAAATCGAACACATTTTCCTCAGCAACTTCTCCTCCCCTTTAATTTCCAAACACTGAAATTATAAGGAAATTTTAATTTGTGTTTTTTTAAATATGAGTTGATACAAAGCAGGCAGAAATGAATTTTCTGAGGATTCTTTTAAAGGAAGGATTGTCAAGAACCTGCACTTGATTTTGGTGGATGCCGTTTTCCTTGTCTTTGAATTGTGCATACTTCTCCATGCCGGGGGAGGGGGGGGGGTGATGTTTGAAATCTCAAGGGAGACGTTTACATTTTCACCAAAGGAGGGAATCTGTGGGGATTTGGGGAAACTTGGTCTTACAAAGCTAGGAAGGGGACAAATAACTATGAAGGTAGAGAAAGTGCTCTTCCCTTTTACCTTAAAGGAGACTGAGAATGTCAAAGACCAGTTGGACAATAGTCAGAAAAGGGATTACAAATAGATCAATACGTTGTTAGAATCCATCTGCTCAACTCTGAGTATTTTAAGAACTGGCTGGATCTGGGGTTGTGTGCTTCAAAACATAAATGCGTCTGACTGCTCTTTATCAAAAGTCACGTTTGCCTGAAAACCCGTTCCCAGAAAGTACTACTCTTGTGCCCTGTGAGGGCACGGCCAGTCACTCCTCCTTAATCGCCTTCTTATCCTCGGCGCTTGTCATGCCCATTGCCAGAAACTTCCCAGCATCCTGTGGTCTGACCTCAATCCTAGACAAACGCCCAGACCATCTGACTCTCCCCTTGCTTAGCTCTGAAACCAGATCCAGCTCTGGAGGGCAGAGTCTGTCTGAAGATGTTGTTCTCCATCTTCCTTGACCTTACACAGTGGAGCTCCTACTATGGAAGACATGGGCGCTTCTGGACATCTCCACCTCTGATGTCTTTGACCAAAATGCTTCTCCATAAACCTCCTGCCTTCTCCATACAGTGCTCCTACCCCTTCAGAGTCAAAGATGCCCTGGAGATTACAGAGGAGGTCTCCTACAAAGAATGCTTTAAGGGGGTGATAGAAAGGTCCCCTTCAACCCATAATGACTACCTCCAAAGCATGTCTCAGGACCAAAAAAAAAAAAAAAAAATCATTCAACTCTTACCTCTGGATTAAAACATGGAAGACAACAGTCTAGAGAGTTGGGGAACACAGGATGTCGTTATCAACCACACACACGCTGGCTAAAATGAACTTCTCCAATTTGTTCTGATCATCAAGAGGGCCGATAAAAGGGATCATGGACACAAGATATTTGTTTAGAGATCTCACAAAGAAAGATGCATGGAGCCCAAGGAGTTGAGCAATCAAAATATTTTTCCTTTATTATGGGAATAATGGGAGCTGAGGGCAGACATTAGGAAATAAGACAAAGGTACTATATGTCCAGAAGAAGAACAAAACCCCAAGGAGAACACACAGGTAGGAAAAGATGATGAACAAGATGGTGGAGACAATGGTGGTAGTTACCACTCGGCAAGAAGACGCTATGTTGGTCGTTTGGCACACATGATCTTATTTGACTTCCCTAGGCCCTACACCAGATGGGTATTTTCATTTCCACTTTACAGATGAGGATCCTAGGCTCTTCCCTGACCTTACTCACACAACCAGTAAGTGGCAGACTGTGGCTTCAAGCCCAGATTCCCCTCCAGAGATCATAACCATCCCACTTGGTCATAGTTAGGGAGCCCATGTGTGGTTTTTGCAGGCAAAAAGAAAGGAGAGAGAGGGAAAAAATCCCACTAGATCTCCCGGACTGGAGGTTGGCCTCAGCAGCAGAAATGTCTGTAAATTAAATCGATGATTGCTCCTTGGCCGTGCACGCCACCATTCACCTAAGTCTGTGGCTCCTGATTGCAGACTCAGAGGTATTGCAAGGGATCCCTGTATCCACACACACGCCCAACCTCGTCTGCAGACACAGTACATCATGCTCATGCCAAGAGATTTCTGTGATTGATGATATACCAACTGATTCACGAGTGTTATTGAATTCACAGTAGATATTTATCATTGTGTAGTTCCCAACCTAGGAATATTAAAAGCGTAATTAGAATCATATGAGATGAATATTTTTGTTATTAAAAGGGGATTTTCAGTCCCGCGATCCAGAGATTGTGTTCCTAGATACGTACTCAACAGAAACGCATCAATGTGTTCATCGATAGCCATTACACAAGAATGGTCAAAGCAGCATGTTCACAATTTCCCAAAGGTGGAAACAAACCTAAATCCCAACAAGAGCGTAGCAGAGAAATGCATCGTGGTACAGTCACAGCAGAATACCACAGAGCAACAAATGTAAACTAAGGCACGCAACACCAGGAGGAAATGCACAAATGCGAAACAGAGCAAGGGAGCCGGAAACCTAAAGAGCTCTCTCGAAGCAACTCCACTTCTGTATTGTTCGAGCACAAGCACAGCTAACCTACGCTGTTGGAGTCCAGAGAAAGGTCACCTTGAGGGTAGCGAGCGGAAGTTGAGTGAGAGAGGCTTCTGGAGAGGCTTAGAATGTTTGGCTTCTCAGTCTGGATGTTGCTTACAGGACTGCATTTAGTTTATGAGAATTCCTTGAGCTGTGCGTGTGATGTGTATGTGTTTTTATATTTATGTTATATTTTAATAAAACATGCAAAAATCACAGGGCAGGCGTCCGGACCTAGAACTCGAACGACGCAGGGCTCTAAGGAAAGGTTCATCCTAACCACGCCAGATGCTTATCCTTTGCCAAACGAGAATTTTTCTGCCTCCTCATTCTTTTTTTTTTTTTTTTTTTTTTTTTTTAAGATTTTATTTATTTATTTGTCAGAGAGAGAGAGGGAGAGAGAGTGAGCGAGCATAGGCAGAGGGAGAAGCAGGCTCCCGGCCAAGCAAGGAGCCCGATGTGGGACTCGATCCCAGGACGCTGGGATCATGACCCGAGCCGAAGGCAGCTGCTTAACCAACTGAGCCACCCAGGCGTCCCTAGCCTGCCTCCTCATTCTTGCTCAGGCCGTCTCCCCAGCTTCAGATCACCCACCCATCCTTGTCTATGAAAACCTTTTCCATCCTTCGTGCCCCAGGCCAACAGCATCACCTCCAAGGGACCTTCTCCACTTCCCTCGCCGGGAATGAACGGCTACTCACCCAAGCCCCAGAGTGCCCTAATACCATTTCTCCGCTCACAGCTCTGAGGTTCTCAGAAGTGAGAAAAGCACAGTACTTGCCCGTGATAGGTCATTAATGAAGTTTTCTGTCATTATGATAATGCCGACATCTCAACCTCGTAATGCAGTGACGTATGTTTGTCCTACCTCCTGCCCTCAGGAAGCTCACAGTCTGGGGACAAAGACATGTCTACTTGTCTTTGCATGGCCCACCAAGCCCGACCCACGACCTGGCAGACAGCAGCTGCTCAGGTAATGGTTTTGAGTGAAGACAAGTGTCATTTATAAAAAGAACTCGCAGTGACGGGGCAACCTTTAAGCTGTCAGCGGGTCCGTGTCACACATCCATGGCAGAAAATATCACCCTTCCTCCCCAGCGGTTGCTATTTTAATGGGTTTATACTAGACTAAAAAGCCCCTTGGGGGCCCAATGTATCTACACAGGCAAGAATGTGAGCTTTACAATAAGAAAACCGAAGGCAGCTGAGATGTTTGGAGCCTGGTGATGAAAAGCTCAGCCTAATTCCAAGTCCCTTGGATCAACCCTGGCACAGGCTCTCACATACCAGGAAAAGGATCCAACAATCAAATCAACATGGCGACACGCAATGAAAAATGACAGAAGTGGCAGCAACACGTCCGCCTTCAAGCCCAGTTCAGGCTCTTCTCCCAGGAAGAACAATGGCATTTCTGATCCGTCCCCACCCTGTCCTCACTCTGTCATTCTGCCTCCTTCCTTCCGTTTTCCTTCCCTGTTCTTAATAACCTGCATGCTGCCCGGGACAAATTCACACTGAAATGATTTTTTTTTTTTTAAATCATTAGTGCAAAATGAGAGGTGCTGGAGTACTAAGATTCCTGAATTAGTAATATTGCTGCCATCCGTGATTTTAACTTTCTCTTTTCTGTTGGCAGAAGCCAAAACATTAGGAGATATTTTCCAGCATTATAGTCAAACTGTGCATTTTTAGATTTGTGGGCAGGCTGAGTGATCTCCAGCCAGAGTCTGAGCCCTCGGCTCTACATTCCAGTGTCATTCTCTTACCACAGTATCATTTCTGGCCTTTCCCAAGTCATTGCTTTGGAGAAAATGAATTTTCAGAATTTTGTTTTCAGAATTTAATTTAAGAATAACCCAGACAACCTAGGGCCGGCAAGGCTGTTGGTGAAGTCAGCAGAAGGAAGAGCTGAGACTGGCGAGATGAACATGGTCAACACCTCCCATCGCCGAGACCTCTGCACCTACACCAGGAATTCCACTGGAAATTGGTCCCGGTAGCCTCAAGTGGCCACATCTTTAACTGCTTTTATTGCTATTACAAGGAAACAGCATTCAGATTACAATCTGTATGCTGGGACTAACCTACTTACCATTCAGGTAAGTACTTGAACTCCCTTTCTCACAGGAGGCGGGCCCAAGGCGAGTTCCGGCTAGCATCCTTCCTTCAAAGCACGGGCCACGATTGTGAATTTACTAATGACATGAGCAATCATACATACGATGTCTGCCTCTCCACGGAAATCGAAGTTCCACGAGGGCCAAGGGCTGAACCGATCTGGTTCATGCCTGTGCCCTAGGGTCCCAGACTCAGCAGGAGGCACTCGATAAACCCCTGTCGTAATCAACACGAGCTAGCTGACTACACTGACTGCTGGAACCAAACAACCCGCCGACTCCCACCCACTATGGGAAAGAAAGGCAAGTGTTTTTCCTAGGCCCATGCAGATGGTAAATCCATGTTCAAATTTTCATTCCTTTCTTTTTCTGGGCCCCAGACTGTCTCCTGTCCCTCATTGATGGCACCACCATCCTCCAAGTAAATTAGTTTCAAAGTCTGAGCAATGTCATCAGGTTTGTCCTCTTTGTCAAGTTCCCTACTTCGGATTAATTGGTCGTACCTCTAAAAACATTCTCCTAGCCACCTGCCCCTCTCTTTCCACTCATGGCACCCCAGCCCAGGATCTGGCTACCACTCTCCCCAACATTTCCCTGACCTCTGACCTGCACTCTTTCTTTTAACCAAGTCCCTCCCTTTGTAGTCACCAGATAATTCTAGATACTTTCAGGTTGCCTCCTACTAGGCAAAGCTGTAGTGAATGCCTTGCATCCTGTCGTAACCTGTAAATGTGACAGCTTAGGATACTCTTTGGTCCCCAGATTTTTTCCTACATGTTCCTTCAGTGTTCGGCTGAAATGCCACTTCATGCAGAAAGCCTCTCCTAAATCTATTTCCACCCAGCAAAAGCAACCAAAGACTTCCACTGCCTTTCGGGGGGAGATGTGTACATGTTCAGCTTTATAAATTAGAAAGCATCTGCTTAGCTTGTTGCTATTAGTCTGGAAAGATCTTCTGGACATAATCTAGATCATATTGGTCTTTGTTTACCCAAAAATGCCAAACACTATGCCTGGCACATAGTAGATTTCTGAAAACATTTCTTGAACTTAATCAAATTCATTCCTTCATTCATTCTTTCAAATGCACTGTCTCTGTTTACCCACCCCCGCCCCAACCCAGGGATCATGAGGCAGAACAACTGGGTAAATTTTGGCATGAGACTTTAACCCTTCCTTGACTTTATTTCCTCGCCTCTAAAAAAGAAAAAAAGAAGAAGAAGAAGACGACGACGACGACAATGCGTGTAAACCACTTAGCCCAGCATCTGGCACATAGTATATGCTCAGTAAATGAGAAGAGCATAGGATTAGTAGTATTGTCTCACTGTTCCATTGTTGGGCAGGAATGATTGCTAAGCCATTCTTCCCGACTGTGAGTTCAGCTCTGTCTCCTAACTCCTACCACTGACCATAGTTTCTCTGCCTGTGGGCAAAAGGAATGAGATGACTCTGAAGCAGGCTCAGATATACTTTTAAAAACCTGGTGCTCAGTCCCAGGCCTGGAATTTAAAAAAAAAAAAAAAGAAAGAAAGAAAGAAAGAAAACAGGTCAACTGGGGAGAGAGAGCTGGAATTCATTAATTCCATGGGTTTCTGAGAAGGGCTAAGGCTCTGTAAGTTGGTGTTCATTTTCTACCTTAGGAGTTTCACTCTGGGGGTCCAATATTCTGCTTAAATTTCACTTATTTCCTTTAGCTGGAGGATTTGGGTAAGCAAGGAAAATTCTGCAAAATGACTTCACCACTGGCAGTAACTTGCCCTTGGCCAAATTGACTTGCAATTACTCTGAGAGTGTCAGAAGTTTCCAAATTAGTGCAGGCCCCGTCTGACGCTGAGTAGGCTCCTTCGGGTGGGTCACGTCCATGGCTTGAGTCTAGCACAAGAAGGATCCAGCTGCCCAGCAGAAGCATGTGCCCTGTTGTCCTCATCTCCCCCTGAGCCTGGTCCGATCCCCTGCTGGGAACTAGGGCACCGAAGGACTGGTGTTCATTTCTCCATGTTCCCACTCCCCTTCGACTCTGTTCTTCTACCTCTAGGTTCATTATTTTGTAATAAATGGTTTCCACTGACAGAAGGCTCCTTTCTTTCAGAGACTGGCTCTCATTTTCCTCAAGGTGCTCTATAACCGACCGTCCCATTGCACTCTGAGATTGCAAAGACCAACCTCTATGAAAAGACTTCCACACCACATGGTGGGATCAGGGCCAATGACCCTGTAAAGTTATCTTTAGAATTCTGCAACCGTTTCCAGAAATGCCAATGAGAGGCTTTAACTCTTCAGTAGTTGCAGCGACTTCTTTTCAACTACTAAATTCAGAACAACCCAGAATTTTCTTCAACTCGAGCACCCAAGGAGAAATAAATTATGTAGAATTTGTCAAAAATTCATCCCATGTGGTGGGATGGCAGCAGCAACCTCCTAACTAATTCTGTGTCCCTACTCTTGTCCTCTATCACCTCTTCTCTACCAGATCCCAGAGAGATTTTTTTTTTTAAGATTTTATTTATTTATTTGACAGGCAGAGATCACAAGCAGACAGAGAGGCAGGCAGAGAGAGAGAGGAAGGGAAGCAGGCTCCCTGCTGAGCAGAGAGCCCGATGCGGGGCTCGATCCCAGGACCCTGGGATCATGACCTGAGCCAAAACCAGAGGCTTTAACCCACTGAGCCACCCAGACTCCCTGAGATTTTTTTTTTTAATATAAGTCATAATACCTTGCAACCCTGCTTTAAAATGTTCTATAGCTTCAACTATACTCAAAATAAAATCACGGACTTCAAAGCCTCATCTACTCCAGCTTCTAGTAGTTTCCCACTCCCTAAACCACCCTGCTCTTTGCTTACCACATGCAAGCAAACAGGACCCCTTCCAGTCCCTCAAATGTGTGGAGCCTGTCCTAGCTAAGGGCTCATCAGTTTTGTCCTCTCTCTTCCTTCCACCTAGACGATTCTTCTCCAAGTTCTAAAGAGATGGCTCAATCTCATCTTTTTCTCTCACCTTACATTCAGCTTTCTTTGAGAATCCTAAAGTAGAACCCCCTTCCTCGTCCTGTAAATCCACTCTTTGAATAATTTAGCTCTGGTTGTTTTTTGTTTTTGTTTTTGTTTTTCTTTTTAATGACAGCCTTCCTAGGACTGCCATGATTTATATAGTCAATGGCCCCAATTCTAAATAAATGGAAAGGGGGATGAGAAGGGAGTCTACACAGATAGACTTGCTGCATTGCCCAGGATGGGGCCAGGTGGAACATATATCCATCCCAGGTCACTGAACTAATATGAATTGTATATAAGATTGCCTCTGTAACAGCTAGGAGAAGTATTAAGAAGAGAAAATACTCCCTTCTCTTTAGCAACATTTTGCTCACTTTATAACAAAGAAATCCTACCCATGATGGGAGCTTCTCACTGCCGTTGGAAGAGTCGAGGTTGATGTGATTCCAACAACAGATTTCTTCTCTAATATTCCAGTTTTCCTCTAGGATTGGATTACAGCTTCCTTCACACTCCTTAGATGCTGCAAAGCAATAAAATTAATCAGAAGAGGAATTTCTCCTTGATCACTGTCCACTGTTGTTTGCCTCATAAGACAGACATTTGGTAGAGGAACTTCTTTTGGAGGTAAATGAATAAGCCTGTGGCTCCTAAAGTTAGCAAGAGGCATGTCTGGGCGTCACAAGGCCTAGGATTTGAAATAAAACAAAAATACAAGCAAAAATGAAGTAACAAACAGAGCAGCAATACTAGTGAATCCTAACATTTAATGAGTGTGTCTTACATCTGTTTTCTGTGTAAATCTCACGTCGGTTCTTTGGAGATGCTGATGTTATCTGTCCATTTTACAGGTGAGAAAACTGGGGCACAGAGAGATTAAATAAACTAGCGTAAGGGCATTCAGGCAGGGAGTGGTGCATCAGGATTTGAATCCAGGAAATCTGATGTCAGTATCTTTGTTCTTAACCACTTACAGCCCCCCACCCATGGGCCAGAGCGACTTGGGGTCAGCACCTCACAAACAGGGGAACAACACCCAAGTGCCCAGAGTCTCAAAGGGAGAGGGTTTGCAGGAGTGGCTATGTAAGGCCTCAGGCACCTTGCAGAAATCACAAGAGACTGAGCAGTGTGCTCTCCACAGACCCCTGTATGGCACAATCTCCCAAAAGCTCTAGAAATTCCTGCTTCATCTCCCCTCTCTTGCACGGGGCAGCTCTGTACCTAACCCTTGTCTACGCTGCTTCTGTAAGCTCCCCCCTACCAGCTTCTTCTCTTTCATCAGGCAGCCAATCCTCACTCCAAATCTGGTCCTCATCACACTGACCCTTCTCCCCATTACCTACTGAGCCACCTGGATTTGAACCCCAGCTCTGCCACTCACCCTGCAGGGAAAACCTGAACATGTCACTTGCACTCAACTTCAGTTAGGTAGCTTCTTCTTAAATGGGACTAACACCACTTTCCCATAATGCTCTTTCTAAGATCTAGTTCACAGTGACTGCTCCAAATATGGTAGCTACGTGGAAAAATAAAGCACTTAGCATTTACGACTTTCTATGTGCATGGCTCCTACCAACGTTTCCAAGTTTACCCCATAATGATGCCCTTCAACAAATACCCCTACCTCTGAGATCTCCTTTTCCTCTAGACTGGCATCCCTCCAGGGGTGGTCCTGGACCCTCTGTATCAGATTCATTTGCCATCCCCCCTCCAAATTCAGATTCCCAGTCCCCACCTTTGGCCTTGTTAATCAGAATCTCTCAAGATGGATCTCCGCTGGCTTCATTTTTCACAGGTTCCCCAGGCAACACTTGCAAACACCAGGGATGAGTCCTGCTGCCCCGTCTATGACAATGTTCCCTCTGCCTGAGACTACTTTTGGCTCGCATGCCTGTCTCCCAAACCTCACTGATAATGCAAAGCCGGACTTAAATGTCTCCTCCCTCATAAAATCACTCCAGGTCCCTCTCTCCAGAAATAACCTGTCCCTGCTCTGAATTATGGCGCACTTCCTTGTATAGTGGCGATCTGGCCTAACAATTCCAGGCTTTGAGGTGAGAGTCTGTACGGAATCCATATTAGTATCTATCATAGGTATCGCTCACAGGGCTGCTCACAGAACAGGTGCTCAGCGGAAATGAATCTCCGGGCAGGACGAAGTCCCACCGCCATATTTTTGGGCCATCTTGATAAACCACCTGTACTAAGAAATAACCAACTCATTTGAAGATGAGGAGGAGAAAACTTGACCAAGCCGACTTTATTCTCCCTCTCTGCTCCCTTCCTCTCTCTTGATTCCTGCTGCTGATGGGATCACACCTTTCTTCCTTAGCCCACCTCTTGTGAGGAGGGATAAGTGGAAACCCTTCAGTACTTCCCTTTAGCTCAGGGAGGGCCGGCTGACAAGGCTACGTAATTCCTCTTTCCATTTAAAAGTAAGCAAAAAAAGGGAATCCATGTAACCATAAACAACCATGTCAAATTGTCAAGTTTCTCTGATACAGGTTCCTGTTTAGCCCAAAGGGCTGGAGTAGTTTCTCTGGTGTCTAGGCCGGCTTCGGGCTCCCTGAGTTCTGCCGCTTGGGGGCTGGTCTCCGTACGGCTAAGCAGAAACTAAGGAGTGCCTTCAACCAGCTCCCTTCTTAATGCACTGCGGTACCTTTGACTTCTCTGCCTTAGCTCAGGCTGCTACCAAAGATCCCCACAGACTGGAGGCTTACACGATGGGCGCTGATGTCGTGCCGTTCCAAAGGCTGAAGTATGAGATCAGGGGGCCGGCACGCTCAGGTTCTGAGTGAGGGCACTTTTCCTGGCTTATACAATGCCCAGCAGCTTGCTGTACCCTCATATGACAGAGAGAGAGGGAGAGGAAGAGAGAGGCATCATCTCTCTCTCCTGATTGTTCTTATCCAGGCATTAGTCCCATTCATGGGGCTCTACTCCCATGACCTAATTACCCCCCTCCAAAGGTCCTGCTTCCGAAGACATCATACCGTAGATTTGGGCTTCAATATATGGATTTAGGGGAGACATAAACAATCCATAACACCCCACCCATTCATGACCTCTGTACAGTCCCTCCTAGATTTTGTTGCAAGGGGCACGCCTTATCCCCAGGCACTGGCAAGCAAGATGGCAGCAACTGTGCCAGTGTAACTCCAGGGCCAACCATGGAAGTTCATTTCAGTAAGGCAAGAGCATCAATAATCGTTTCCATCCTCACTCCCCTTACTCACCATGCTCCAGCCTTGTCACTCACACGGTAGTTCTCGAAACACACCAGGCTCTTTCCCGCTTCTGCATGGGCAATTTCCTCTGCCTGTTATGCTCTTCCCCTCTTCATGTGAATGTATGAACTTGTTTTAAAAATCATCTTTCCTTGAAACTTCGGCTTAAATAGTTCTACAGAGAGGGCTTTCGCACCTATATTTTTTAATTAAAGTAACCTACTTCCCCAGTGCTTTCCTATTTTAGCCCCATATTTATTTCCTTCACAACATGTACCACAATCTACAATTCTTCTATTCATTTCTCTATGTGCTTGCTCCTTGCCTATCTTCCTGGCAATGTATAAACTTGAACAAGGTCAACAATCATGTCCGTCTTGTTCACCACTCCTGACACATAGTAGCAGCTCAATAAGTATTTGTTGAATGATTGGATAAAATAAGTATGCAATATATAATCACAGGAAAAGGAAAGAAAGTCATACAGATACATCAAACCTTTCAGTCATATACAATGTTACAGGGAGGAAATAATCATTTATGATTTAATTTTGCAATAATATAAGATTTCAACATTAGCTCTGTGATTTAAGTTATTATTTTGCTGCTAAAAGGAATAGGTCCTCCTTATGCTGGTTTATGATTTACCATAATACTAATTCTACAGACTCTGAATAATAAATCTCAATTCTCCCGATGGAACTCAACTCCTACAGACTAAAAGTTGACATCCTTATGAGACATCAACAAAGAAAAGACAATTTGAAGAAGCAGATGTGGCTATTTTAGAAGAAAAAAAGTGTACATTCTGTTTTAACTTTGCAAGTCTCAAAGAATTCTTTCATGACAATACACTGAGAACTACTTCATGAAAATAAATAGCCACAGAGGAATATGGATTTAATTGCTTGAATTGCTGCATTAGCTAAAATAAAACAGCTGTGATCACATTCTGGGGCAAAAACCATTGTTCAACAAAGAGTTCTATAAAAGATCACCCCAGTGATGAGTCTGGCTTTCTAAAATCAGGCATTCCACTTCCTGGACCACCCATTGTTCTTAGGGTAACAGCGATTTGGGGGGCATCTGGGTGGGAGAAATGTTGTCTGTGCCATAGGGCACAGAAGTGCTTGATAGATTTTTCCCTTTCCCTCAAATACACAGCTCAAGTTACACAAAATTACTCAGCAAAACAAATTCCTTTCATATTTCTATATTCCCAAGACACAGGAAAGGTGCTGGGCTGGCGGCTGGGGCTTTTTGAGTTCCAATCCACTAACAGATGAAAGGAGAAACAGCCTGTGTCCAAATTCTTCCTAAGGAATCTTTCTGAACAGACCTTAGTCCCTGGGAAAAGGAATCTCCAAGGTGGAAGGTTTTGACATTTCTTAGGATCAGAAACCACCTTGAGATCATGAAAAAGCTATAGAGCACTGCACAGAGATTCACAGACATGTATTAACACCAAGTTTGCAGACCAGCCTCCAGAAAAGTAGCTCCGCAGACACCCTAAATCACCCACAGACCACAAATGCAGAGCTCTTATTCTAAAATGCAGCAGCAGGGCTGGAGATGGGGGAAGCCAAGCATTCAAAGGATAGTTGTTGTTCACCAATCAGCATGTCTATCTCTTTTAACTCTGCCCACACACCAGTCTCACTGCTGACCTGTCCACGGATCCCAACTGCAGACCTTGAAACATGATCAACGTCAAAGCCAAACGTTAAGAAGAAGAGAAAGTCTGAGGGAAAGAGAGCAAAAGGGCTATTAAGCAGAAGCTCAAATTCTTAAATTTCTAATATTCTACCCAGTCCTACATTTCCAAGGGTCTGTTCCATTGACCTCACCAGCCAGTGGTTACCACAGATAAGTGTGCCTAAAGGCCAACCTTAGAAGTTACCTCAAAATGCAGATTTCCAAGTCTCACCAGCTCCCGCTTCGAAAGGATTCTGTGATTTTTATTAAACACTCTGCGCGATTCTGAAGCTGGTGGTCACTTCAAGCACAATTTTGATGGTTTCCCGTTTTTTTCTCGGTGTCTAAGAAATCTCAGTATTTCAGGATCCAAAGCACACATCCCTTTCTCTTATCTCTGGAAACTTCGAGAACACCTTTCATCTCATCAGGAGTACCAGACATACAGCCATTTCTTCCTGGCATACACCCCTCCTCAGTGGGGCATCCAGGGTAGAGATGTAGTGAGAGGTTTCCAGATGACTTGGTGCCTGAGAATTGCTGAGAATTGTTGATTTATAGCCTTATTTCATCAGCAGTGTTCCTCTTGCCACATCATGAAACACTCAGGGTGTGTGACAGGAGGGGAGAAGGTGGGGGCAGGGGACGGGCAATACCGTTCCCATGGCCGTGCTCACCCTCCCTGCTCACCTTTCCTGCCCACCCTCTCTAGCGAGGCTCCCTAAGGATTTTCCCCTACCCACCCACCCCCCCACGATCCTCCCCTTTTGAATTCCTATTTCACTTAGTCTTTTACTTAGTGTGAACCACGAAGTAGAAATAATGCTGCCCCTTGTTCTCTCCTGGTTTCTTACCTGCCTCCTGATTGCTAGTTCTCTGAGGGCGAGCACATGCTGAAATGCCTCTGTCCCACACAATATGCAGCCCATCACGGGCACAGAGCACGTGCAGCGGCACCTGTCACTTTTGCCTGCCCAGCACCTATTCCCCATGCCCTACTCCCTGGTCTTTCCTGGTAACTGCGTCTCAACTCCCCCAAAGAAAAACTACCTCCTCCAGCCTATGTCCATTTGTTTCCGAGAAGAAGCTAACTCCGTACCCTGAGTCCCAGGGGGCACCTGATCAAGGTTGGGCTAATCAGCAAAGCCCATTTCCCTGGAACAACGATTGGTAGCTGGTTGTCACATGACCCAAGCTGGGCCAATGAGATTCGGCCCTGGAACTTTTACAAGTATAACGCAGAAGTGAATGGTTTCCTTCTTCGAGGTTGCTGGCGCTAGTTGGTCCTCACCAGCCAGCCCGTCTCCACTAGCGGAAGAGCTGCTCCAGAATGGAGCCTCAGGGATACGGGGCCGGTGACTAAGTCCTAGAGACCTGGTTCATGGATTCACTCAGGTCAGAAGTGAGACCTACCTCCTGAACTTTTCAGTTATCCAGAGTATACAGTTAATAATATCATGTAATATTTGAACCAAATGGAGTGTGTTTCTATCACTTCAACCAAAAAGATGCACATTTACTTAATGCTTAATAGATGTTGATTGGTTGAGTTAATAGCCATTTTTAGACTTGGAAAATGTTGAATATACTGTATCCCTCAAGCCTACAAAATACCTCCCCCCCCCCCCCAACCCAGAACAAGGTCAGTTGCTTAAATTAGATCTTTGGCAAAGAAGACTGATACGGTCCTAAAATGATGGCCTTTGCTATCAAACCAGTGAATTTGGATCCCAGCTCTGTCACAAATTATGTGACCTTGAGCAAATTACTTAGAAATTACTGAATAGGAGAAGATTGCAGTAAAAAAAAAATACATTGTTATTGGGAGATCATTTTTGTGTAGATGATGGATTGAAAGGTGGAGAGTCAAAGACAGGAAAGCAGTATCAAGATCAGACAACAAAGGATAAGGGTCTCAAGCCAGGCAGCATCACTTGGGACACAAGCAAAGAGCAGATTGCAAAAATTGCAGTAAGACTTAGTAGCAAATTAAATGCGGGCTGTGAGGGGAAAAAAAAAGGAAGAGTCAAAGTTCCCGAAAACTAGTTCAATTTTTTTTTTTTTAATTTTGAAACCCTATAACAGAGAAATGTGGTGCCAGGTGGTGGGGCTCTTCTTAAATTCTAGTTTATCCATGGAGTTATTTTTAACAACACAGTCAGCTTTCAGGGCAGACCTATAGCTTCCTCCCTCTTGAAGAAATTGGGCAGCTTCTCACTCCTGGGAGAGCCTTCCAGCAGGTGATGCTTTCATCACCATGATTTAAAGCTGAGTTCCCGAAGTGTTAAAGGAGTCCAACTAGTGTTATATTAGGTGGTTTTCAGCGGATCACAGGACGACTAGCTGCATGCAGACAAGACGCTAAGTAACCTGGATCACACTGGGAGAAAGCTGTTCCCTTTCAGGCGTCTTGATTATTTTGTCAAGGAAAAAAAAATCCCACATGGGGCCTAAAACATCTTCAACACCTCTCTCTAGCCCTTGCTAACCGCCTTGTTTAACAGGGAGCGCGTCTTGGGCTTAAAAACCTTCAAGAGGCCACAATATCCAGCTAGAGTTAAGTAATACTGTTGTGCCTTTCTTGAATTTATTTTTACACGTGCTTTCTTTTAATGGCAAGTGGAACTTATTCTCCTCTTGTAGTTTATGTCTGGACATCTCTTTTTAAGAGACACTTATTTAAAGAAAAAAAAAAAAACAACACTATTAAAAGGAAACTAAAGAAAAGTGGTACGTAGCTATTGGCAGGAATTGGGGAAAGGATTTACAAAAGATGCCTGTCCGGGACCAGCGGTCCTAAAACCTCACCAACGGTGGCACTGGGACAAACGTCTGCTTAGGAGGTATAGAGCACTCAGGAGATCATTAAAAGTATTCCATGCAGCTGAAAGCTTACAGTGAGTAAAGGTGCCCACTCTGGGGACAGGCACCTGTCCCGCAGGGCAAGGATTTCTCAGTACCTGCAGCACCCAGGGCTCTCATTTAACACGCGCGCAGCATCCTGGAAGCCCCAGGGGAGTCCAGCGCACTCTCCTAAACAACTCCTTTCTATAACCAAGTCAGGAGTTTGGTTCGCTGTTGTTATGAAGAAACGCGCTCAGCCGGGCTGCTCGGCCGCTCGGAAATGCTCCCGTTCCCAGACGCGCTCCGCTCGGCGGCGCTTCCTACCGCGGCATCGGCCTTCCCGGCCGCCCGGCTACGCTCCTGCGGGACACTCATTCACGCGGGCCGCAGGGACAGCTCCGCCACTCGCACAGCACACCATCGGGCACAGGGATGTTTAATTTCGCAAGCCATCTTTTGTTTACTGGGTCGACTTGTCGAGGGGGCAAAAACACACCTCCGGCCGCCCGGGAGCCGTCTAAGGCTACCAAACGGCTCCCCCTAGTGGCCGTTAGTGGCCTTTCGCGGGGAGTCGTGAATCATTCAGGGCTGGAGGGACGAAGACCATCCAGGCCTGCGGCTTTGGAGGGTCACTGTCCAAAAGGGCACTAAAAAAAAAAAAAACGGCAATAAAACAGTAAATTTTGCCAACCGTGTGCAGTTCCCGCCTCGTTTATTCCTTTATTTTGCCAGTGAAGATCATTAGAAGATAAATATCCTTTGACATTGCTTGAAAGTCATAAAAAGCCACCAAGATGTCCTTCAGGAGGTGAATGGATAAACTCCGGTCCATGCAGACAATGGAGTATATTCAGCACTAAAAGGAAATGAGCTGTTAAGCCATGAAAAGACACGGTGGAAACTTCAATGATTATTCCTAAGTGAAAGAAGTCAATCTGAAAAGTGATTCCAATTGTCCGCCATTCTGGCAAAGCCCAAACTATGGAGAGAAGAAAGATCAGCGGTTGCCAAGGGCTGGAGGGAGGAAGGGGTGAAGAGGCAGAGCACAGAGGATTTTCATGGCAGAGAAACTGTTCTCTATAATACGATAATGATGGCTACCTGTCATTATCCGTTCGTCCAGGCCCATAGAATGCATAAGAGCAAGAGTGACCGCCAAGGTAAATTATGGACTTATGGGTGATCAAACATCAGCGCAGTTTCACGGATTATAATAAATTGATCATTCTGGCAGGCGATGTCGATTTGCGCGAGACTGTACGAGTAGGAGGCAGGGGGATGTGGGAAATCTCTGTACTTTCTGCTCACTTTTGCTCTGAATCTAAAAGGGCTCTAAAAAATAAAGTCTATGTTTAAAAATAAAAAAATACATAAGTGAATAAAGAAAATCCAGGGCGAACCCTGTTTTGGACATGTCAATAACTAATTAGAAAGATGTAGACCCTTCCTCCTCCAAGCGTGATCTGGGACCACCAGCATCAGCACCACCTGGGAGCTCTTTAGAAATTCAGAGTCTCAGGCCCCACCCCAGAACTGCTGAGTCAGAATCTGCATTTGAACAAGATCTTGGAGCGATTTATATTAAAGCATAAGACACATTGGTACAGCATGCCTGGTCCCTACCTTTGAGGAGCTTCCAGCTCCATGAAAACATTTGGGGGGAAATGTCTTTGGTATAGTTTGCAATGGAAAGAGAAGCAAAGCAAAGATGGTAGTAATGAATTTCACACTTTTGATTTCACGTCTTAGTTCCTTTACTCACAGGTTTTTCCCACCTGAAACGTCTTTAACTCCTCTCCATGTGTACACTTCTTGCCAAATGTCATTCAATCAGAACCACTGGAACTTGCCACGTGCCTGGCAAGTGAGAGATCCCAGGCAAAGACCCTTTTCTTAAAACGCATATAGAACAGTTCACAGGAGATTACAGTTTTGTCTGGCTCCCCTGTTAGATTATACATGACAACAGGAATGAGCACAGGGGCTCCTCTTAAAGGGGTAAGAGAAAGTAATGAGTCACATTTTGGGGGCGTCCATCACATGCCAGGTACGATTTGCTATCTCATGTCCTTCTCACAACGGTTTTACAAGAGGAGAATTAGTTTCCTCCTTTACCTGATGGAGAAACTGAGTTACTATGTAGTTCGGCAATTTGCCGAAGATCTCACAGCTGAAAGCAGCCACAAAAAGGTTACCCCACTCCAAGTAAGGGCAGCCCTTGAAAACTAGAACTAAGTATTTCTTTATTTAACCATTTTAGGCTCAGTACCTAACATAATATCTGGTAATAATAGAGGCTGAACACGATAGTTGTTTGACATTTGAATAAATGAATGATTATCCACATCTGTCAAGGTTGAGAGAGAGGATGGCATACTTGCCTATAATGCTCTACTTTGATGTTGATTTTTTTTTTCTTTGCCTAGCATCAGGCCTCGAAAACAAGGATAACTACCACTATCCCTTTCAGGCACTTACTATGTGCAAAACACTTTCAATCTACTTGAAATTTGTTGTAAAAAATTTTTTTAGAGTAATGTACATGAAGTAACTTGCCCGAAGTCACATTGAAAACAGACAGCATTTACTAAAGGCTTGCTTATGAATAACGGAGTGAATGAATACACAAACTTACAAAGCCCGACAGGAGTCAGAATGAAATCCCTCTAGGCCTCTGTGGCCTTGAATGTGAATACAAAATCCCTCGCTTTTATGCTTCAGGATGGTTTGCCCCAGCTTAGAAAGGCTCATGAGAGATCTTTACAGACGAAATCCTGGAATAGAAACAAGACAAATGCTCTATTGACAAAAAAGTAAGCTGCTCAGGTTACAACCATTTATAAATTAGATTTGGAAACACTGAAGACACACCTGCCCTCAGGACTTTGAGAGGAGATCCGGGTCATAGTGCCCTGTTCGTCTGTAATTTGGCCAAAGATCCTCCAAAAACACCACAAAACCTGATTAATATGAAATAGATGAACTTCTACGTTCCTGGGCCACACGACATTTCAGGCCAATTATCCAACCTTTCAAGCTCGAGAAAACACAAGGAAACACACTATGTATTTGGCCACACGCTTTGCTCTCGACTTTTAAACCCCTATGTATATTTTAATGGCAATTTGATCCATATGGTTCCGATTATTTGCATTAGATGCATCAGAAGCAACTTTGAAAGAAGCTACACTCTAATAACGTCCTCAGTGTGCTGTGCTAGACTTGAACACCTTCTCCATGGGTTCCCCCAGCAGAGTCAGCTGGGTGGAATTTGTATTAATAAAGGCAATATGGAGATTAAGAGCTGGGACCCCAGAGCCAGACCCCTGGGGTGCAAATCCCCCCGTCTCATGGTCATCTCACTGCTTAGGACGCGTGTGACTTTGGAGTTGCTTCCCTTGTCTGAAAATGCATAAAATAATAATAACCCCCTTGGGGTTATTAAAGATTAGCCAACTCCATGTGAAGTCCTTATGGAAGTATCACAGCGTGGCAGGCACGATTTCAATCATGTATTGTCTGCAGCAATATGGTGTGTATTACTACGCCATAATCCGCAAGTAAAAGAAAAATAACATCGGAGTGGCTTGTAGATGAGGATTTATTTCTCTCGCACATAAACACAGAAAGTCCAGGGCGAGGGTGATGACCTCAACCCACCCAGAACCTGATGCTCCACCACACTCCGCACACGATCCTTTCTTTCTGATCCACGATGGCGACCCCCATGCCAGCCGACTTGTCCATATTCCAGACAGAAGGAAAGAGGACAGAGGAGGAAATTACAATCCTCCGTTCAAGAACCCTTGCCAGGGGCGCCTGGGTGGCTCAGTGGGTTAAAGCCTCTGCCTTCGGCTCGGGTCATGATCCCAGGGTCTGGGGATCGAGCCCCGAGTCGGGCTCTCTGCTCAGCAGGGAGCCTGCTTCCCTTCCTCTCTCTGCCTGCCTCTCTGCCTACTTGTGATTTCTGTCTGTCAAATAAATAAATAAAATCTTTAAAAAAAAAAAAAAAGAACACTTGCCAGAAGTTGTGCATGTCACTCTGTTTACATCCCATTGAACAGAACTTAGTCTCATGGTCGTGTGTAATCTTAAAGGAGACTGGGAAATGTAGCTCTTTATTCTGTTATTTTTTAGTCTATCACTACTACTGCAGGGCAAAAAAGGAAGGACAGATATTGGGCGACAATTAGCTGTCTCGGCCACGATTCAGAGTAGAAGATAAAAAATACCATTGTAGGGGTGACTTGGGCCATTTTTAGGAGGTACTCAGTTTCCCTGATTATCTTCAGTGTACACAGGAGGTATACATGCTGTTAAACTTGTTTGTTTTTCTCCTGTTATTAAAAAAAAAAAATACCATCTGCATCTAGGATGCACACCAAATGGAGATCTTTGGATAATGGAATGCGGTTAGAGAAGACTGCAGCTTTTACTGTGCGGTCGGCCGCCTCCGCATTCTGTTTGCTTCTAAATCCCGTAAGTATATGCTGTACGAAACACTAAATAAATGTTTATTCTAATTATTGTACAAAAGTGACCGCAAATCTCTTCTCTCCAGTCTCACCAGAATTGTACCCATGGAAGGCTTCGGATGATTGCGGATTTAAAAAGAAAAGGAGAATCTGGTGACTTTGAACATTGCTTCAGTGAGAAAGGAAGGCTCCCGACCCCCAAGGCCAGGCACTTTCCTGGCCATCGTAACTGAAAAGGGGATGGCATGCCCACAGACTCAGGGTGCTCTTCCCGAAACTCGTGTGAGACAAGACACCTTCCCAGCCCGTCTGAGCCTTTGTGAATAGAAGACGTTGACAACGCATACATAGATAATAGGAAACATATGTTTGGCCGGTGAGCTCGCTTTTTGGTCAGGTTTGAAGACTGTAACAGATATTCTGGAAGCTTCCCCGGCATCCTACCCCACTCTCTCCTTCTGAACAGTCGTATTTCCCAGCCTTGTGGTTCGGCTGGGGATTGGCTTGAGTCAATCAAAGAATGCAAGCCTGTGTCCACAATAATTACTTCAGAGTTGGGCACTGCGACGGAATGACATGTGAAGGAAAACCGTGGCCGTTCCCTTGGGATCACAAGGAGTATCTGGTCTTAGAATGAAGGTGGCAGATTAACAGCCTGTATTACTTCTACAGTGATGTGTGTTACGTCTACGGTGGCAAGGTGAAGAGAAATTGGTCCTTCACGGCCTTGTTGAGGCAGTAGATGGAACCTTGTAAAAGCCTCCGCCTTTGAAATTCACGAGCCAGTAAATTCTCCTACAGTTTCATCCCCTTGTGTTAATGGTTCTGTTTAGTGTTCCAGTTGACTCTGAGTCATTAAATGAAAACCTGGAAATAGTTAATGAGACAAATTAATCAGGAAGCCATAACCAAACATCTGTCCTATCAGTCATACCAAGGATGAAATGCTGCTCGACCATTTTGCCACATCTGGGAGCACAGTCAGCTCATTTGAAGAAAACATGAGACTCAGTTCTTTATTAGGAAATTCGAGGTAGCGATAATGGTCTCTCAGGATTGTTAGGTATGTAATGTCCTACAACGTGAACGAAATGGCCCAGGACCAAGCCCGCTTCCTAGACAGAGAAACCAATGAAGACACAATAAGATCACACGTGAAGGGAAAAGGAAGAACTTATGTTTACTGAGAATTAAAGTGTGTATGAAGAAGCTCTCTAACGCACACCCAAAGAGGAAGACGGATGGATGGATGGATGGCAGTGGATGCCAGACTTCACAGGACATCACGAGGATGAAAGATCCCAGACATACCCTGAGCAAAATTTACATATAGTTAAAAAAAAAAAAAAGACCAAAAAACCGTTTATAGCATAGCTCTGTCAGTTTTGCAAATGCGTATAATTACATAACCACCATCACACTCCAGGAGCGGAATGGTTCCACAACCCCCAAGTTTCCTTCTGCTCCTTTGAAACCCACTCCCCTCCATCCCCAATTCACACTCCCTGAAGATCAACAAACCACTGGCCTGTTTCTGTCCCTGCGGTGTCACCTTTTCCACAATGCCATACAAATGGAATCATGCACAATGGGTCTTTGAGTCTGATGTCAGGCACTCGGTACAGCATTCATCTATGTTAGGGTGTAAATCAGTCCTTTGTTTTTTGTTTTGTTTTTTTCAGTCCTTTGTTTTTACTGCTACCCCTAAACATTTGATTTAAGCTCACCTTCTCAGCCACAGGCACCATAAAGATGATGATCTTTGGGCACAGAGAGATTGTGAGCCCCCAGTTTTATATATATATTTGGAACTGTTGAAGGCAAAGAAGCGTGTTAAAGTGTGCTACGGACTGAACTGTGCCTCCCCCCAATTCTTGTATGGAAGTCATAACCCCAATGTGACTATATTTGGAGATAAGGTCTTTAGGAGGTAATTAAGGCCAAATGAGGCCATAAGGGTGAAGCCCTAATCCATATGATCCTTATAAGAAGAGAGACCCAAGATATGTCTCTCTCTCACATTCTCACTCGCTCCCTCCCTCCCTCCCTCTCTCTCTCCCTACCATGTGAGGACACAGTGAAAAGGTGGCCATCTACAAGCCAGGAAGAAAGTCATCACCAGAAACCAGCCCTGCCAGAACTTGATCAGGGACTTCCAGCTTCAAGGACTGTGAGAAAACACATTTCTGCTGTGAAAGTCTCCCAGGCTGTGGTACTCCATGACGGCAGTCCCAGCCGTCCCCGCAGACTAACAAAGTGACTCAGAAGAAAGACCTGGAGTTGGTAATCAGTCAGATGGGTTTGGTCCTAAACATCTGTTTCCTGTTTCTGTGGGAGGGGGATGAATATAACCTTCCATGCACGCTCATTATGAAGGCTAAGCCACTTGGGTAATTTATGTAAATTGCTCAGCACAGTTCTTTGCACCTGGAAGAGCTCAGTATACAGCACTTCTTACTGGCTAGCTCTGCATCTGTCCCTGTACCCAATATGAACCCTTACACATACAGGGATGCTCCGGAAATATTGGTTGAAAAACACTGAAAGGCAATTAGCATGCCAGGAGAACTGTCTGTATTTTAATTTAATTTGTTTAATTTAATTTGTAAAAAGAAATAATTGATGCCAAAGGATGTTTCTGACATCTGACACCATCTATTTTCTGTTTACCACAATCTAAACAGGAAAGAATCTTATAGCAGTCATTTTCATTTTAGTATAAGCGGATTTCAGTCATCATTACCATAATTAGGTGCTAAGCTATTTACCAGCAGTCATAAGAAGAAAACATGTATATCTCCCTGAAGCATAAACTCTCTAAAACAAGATGGGAACCATTTGGAGGAGGGGGAGAAGGGGTGGGAACAGACAGTGAGGTACTTTCTTTTGCGCCTGAAATCGAAATTGGTTCTTCTCAGGGCTATGCAGGGAAACGGAAGGTAAAGAGGAATGCAAAGGGTGTCGTGTCTCTTGAACTTCGCAGCTCCCCTGGGGAAGGAAGGCGGCTCTATTGACTCTCCTTTGACACCCATGGGGGTGTGTTGAAGCTGGCTCATTCCAGCTCTAGAGAGCGGACTGTACACTTTGCCCAACTCCCTAGTCAGTGATCTCATGTTGGTAGCTTCAAATTGGCAAATGCTGTAAAGCAGGGCTTCCCTCCCTCTCCCCAGAGCCGGCTGTTCAACACTGACCAGCGCATCACTGGATCCGAGGCCTGGCTCGCTATTGCTTCTCAGGGGAGGAGCCCAGAGCCACCGAAACCATCCCTCAGAAATCTCTAAGAAGGGTGGAGGGAGAATGGATAGCAGCTGTCAGATGAAAGGCCCAAGAAGAAGGTTCGGGAATGTTAAGGAAGCCCAGAATTCGGAGTTTGGATGTAAGACCTTTCTTGATCTTTCACCATTTTTGAAATTCGGTGGAGATCTGTGACTCGGTTCTGAGAATTAAACCATATATGGTATTGGAGAAAATTATCCTCCCAGATGCTGACTGCACCTGCTAACTTAGCAACAAAGTTACTGCTCAGTTACTCCCAGGGAAAGTGTTAAGAACACGTGGGTGGATTTAGTCACTAAGAAGATGCCCAGAGTGGGGGCGCCTGGGTGGCTCAGTAGGTTAAAGCCTCTGCCTTCGGCTCAGGTCGTGATCCTGGAGTCCTGGGATCGAGCTCTCTGCTCAGCGGGGAGCCTGCTTCCTCCTCTCTCTCTGCCTACTTGTGATCTCTGTCTGTGAAATAAATAAATAAATAAATCTTTAAAAAAAAAAAAAAAAGATGCCCAGAGTGAGCACTTTCACGCAGTGTGTTTGGAACTACCCAATAACTTGATTTTTGCTGTTATGGGAGGAGTCACGATACAAAATAAGAACAAGTTCCAAAAGCAGAGTGATTTTAATGACCAGGGTTGTATAAAATGTAAATGCCTCGAAGGTTATACAGGAGTTAACTCTGAGTTGTGTGGTTCGTGGTTACTTTTTTCCTTTTGACGTTTTTCTAAATTTTGATTTCTTCATAGTGAGAATACATTACTTTTTGAAACGAAAAAAGAAATGCTTTTTTTTTTTTTAATTAAGTAAACTCTACGCGTACAACGTGGGGCTCGAACTTATGACCCCGAGATCAGGAGCCCCAGGCTCCACTGACTCAGCCAGCCAGGCACCCCCAGAAACGCTACATTTTTTAAAGCCATTTCTCCCAACTAGATAATCTGAGAAGTTAAAAACTTAAACTGGTTTTTAATTCATTGATTAAGGAAGGAAGTTTAATACCCAACATAATAAGGATCTTGAATCATCGATTGTACCTGAAACAACTGTAACTATTTCTTTTTCCTCTTTCTTCTTCCGGCAGGAATAATATTTACTCAGATTTACTAAGCATCTTCCCTATATCAGCCACGGTACCAGGTAAATGAAATACATAACTCATTTATTCTTCAGGGGGAAAAAAAAACCCAAGAACAGTTACTATTTATATCTCCATTTCACCTACGCACAAACAGGGGCTTAGAATGGAAACAGGGGCACTTCCACAGCCGGGAAGTGCCAGGCCCAGTATCAACTCCTAGTTAACAAAAGCACGCACTTTGTGCGGATCACAAATGATGAAGTTAATCTCTATTTCTCACAGGGTCACACCTTTAAGGAAATGGTAGGCTTACCATGGACAAGTTAAAGATCAATTCACATTTCTGGTTCCCTCGGATTCTTTGGGCTGTGATAACAAACACAATCTCATCAACAATTGTTGATAATAATACCATGACCCACACTGCAGGTACTTATCTAAAACATAAAGGAGCTTTTGGTCGGTACACTACCAGCATGATGAGAGGCAGTCAACAACTTACTAAATTTCTGTATACTTTAGGTATACAAGGCAGGTATACAAGAATTGGCAGATTCTGGGGATAAGAGTATTAAATAAGGTAAACACAGGCTCTGTCCTCATGGAGCTTCTAAGAAAGTAGGGAATTCAGTATGCAAGATGGGTGCTGTGATGGGGAACCACAGGGTTCACAGGGAAGCGGCCACTCTCCCCTTGGACATAGTAATGGGCACACTCACAGTTGTGATCAGCCATAGCCCAACCTGACCATCTTTTTTTTTATAAAACTGTGTGTAGCCATTTTTAAAATCCCTTCTTTATTCTTTCCGTTCACTCTTCCAGATCTTTGTGAACCAATTTCTAAGGGTCCGGAGATTTACAACTAGAAAAGACCAAGATTCCTGCAAAATGCCTCTTGGCAATATTCCGGGAGTTTGAGTCCTAGTAAGGAGTGGGCTGTGGGGACCGCAGTAGAGGTCTTTCCAATATTCTGCTTGAAACACTAACACTCGCCCTGCTCAGCCCCTGCTCCTTTAATAAAAGCAGTATCTTCCCTTCCTGGATTCCCAGGAACCACCTGACACACACCCCTCAAGGGACCCAAAGATTGCCTTTTCCCCTTAGAGAATCACAGTGTGATGTCTGGCTGGCTTTAAGGGCGGGTGTCTCACCATCCTTTGTGTCAATACATGCATCGCCCAGCAGAGGGCAGGAGTGGACAATGCAGCCCATTCCTCTTTGGGTAGGAAAAACCAAAGGAGACAGGAGGGCCCAGAGTGACCAGCATGGAGGCAGATTAAAGCACGGAATCGATCACTACCTGTGTGCTCTGTGCTTGACAGCGTAAGAAATATTCTGGCCTGGGAGTCAATATGTGTGGGTCCTAGTGTTGGTGGGAAGTCAGTCACTTCGCCTCTGGGTCTGGTTTGTGCCGGTCTCTCCCTTCCCACAGCCAGCGTTATGGCTGGACCAGCACTTGGGGTTCTCAAAGTGATCGCAGGGCACCCTCAGCAATAACCATCAAGAAACTTAAAAGAAAGGAATACTTACAAGTTTACAAGTCCTGGAAATGACATGGGACACCAGGGGCCACACAGCAAGGTCACAGGTACAGAGAGAGCGAGCGAGGGAGCAGGCCTGGGGTTCTGCTTTTATTGAGGTGGAGGGTGGGGGGCCTGGGGTTTCTCGGGTTCACTCTTCATTGGTGATTTAAAAACATAAGACCCAGAGTTTAATTTGCAAGAAGAGGAAAAACAGGTGGCCCTCATGGTCAGTTACAGATTGCTGAAATCAACCAAGATCTCCAAAACAAAGGAGCCTGGGGGCTGGGGGAGTGGCGTGGCCTGGTTTTTATCTATTCCTGTGGCTGACAATATGTTTGTTTGAGATAGCCTTATTTGTTTTTGTTTTTGTTTTTTTAATTTTTTTTTTTTTTACAGATTTTATTTATTTATTTGACAGAGATCACAGGTAGGCAGAGAGGCAGGCAGAGAAAGAGGAAGGGAAGCAGGCTCCACGTCCAGCAGAGAGCCCAATGTGGGGCTCGATCCCAGGACCCAGGGATCAGGGCCTGAGCCGAAGGCAGAGGCTTTAACCCACTGAGCCACCAGGCGCCCAAGAGATATCCTTATTTGAGCTGGGGGCCTCTTTGAACCAGATGCCTAGGCAATCACAGCTTAAATCAGACACTTGCATGACAAAGAGAAAAAACAATTGTCTGTGTTTCCACTCCAGGCTTTCAGTGTCCCCTGTGGTGAAGGCATTATCCTAGATGACCCCAGATTTTATTTTTTCCTGAAATTTCTGTGATACTATACTCCCACCCATCCTGAAGTTACTCTCTCTTGAAGTCCTAACCTTGCTAAAATGTAAATCGGAGTATGTCTCCCCAGTTTATAATCTGGGAGTGGGAGTTAGAACGTGAGACCATTCCCACCCCCAAGGCTCCAAGTCTGTCCTTCAAGTAGAGAGCAGGATCATCATTCCGCACTGGAGAGTCGGAGGTAGGGGTGGTCGCAATCGTAGTAATAATAATAGGATAATATTTATGGATGCGCCAGGCAAGGTGCAAAGTGCTTTACATGAGTTAATCCATTAACTCCTCCCACCAAACCCATTATCCAGATGAGGCAATGGTGGCACTGGACGTGAACTCCAGAGAGTGAACTACCGCTGTTCTCTGTTACTGTGCTCAAGGACTTAGGGGATGGGAGAGGAGCTGACCAAAGACAACTATAGCTCCTAATTCGGACCAAGATTGGTTCATTCATTCACTCACTCATACCCTCTCTCAGTAAAGATACGGCAAGTGTCAACTATGTCCTGGGAGCTTCCTTAGGCCCCGGAAGCCATACAGTTGTAATGAGGACACCTCTCCATCACCTGTTTTTCTACCACAAAGCTCAGCAGCCTGGGGGTAGGACAGATTGAACACTGACCTGGCACTGCCGTAGGCCCAGTGACAGGTGGGGCTTGGGGAGGTGGCAAAAAATTCTAGGGAGATAATGGTTCAGACAATCAACCATGATTTTTTTTGCCCCGAGTCGCAGCTGGTCAAGATTTTATGAACCTGCCCCCTGCCCCCACCCAGCTCTTTTCCAGAATGGTCTTCACTCTATGATGCTAAATGGGCCAGTTGTCCCAGAGGAATGGCCAGGGCTACAAGGTTCCATCAAAGCTCTGCCATCGACCATCTGTGCAACCTGGGAAAACCATACTCTGTCTGAGCTCATCTCCCTCATCTACAAAATGAGGCACCATTCAGCTCAATTACTAGAGAAATACTTTTGAACCAAGTGGAATGTGCCTGGCACTGTGTTTGACACAGAGGACACAGTGCCCTCCTCCAAGATTTCACATTCTAGAACATTCTAGTTATTTTTAATCTGTAATTATAAAACTGCTCCTACCTCCCATGGAAGGTTCTGCAGGGTACCACAACAACTATTACTAGTAGTCTATGTTTTAGGACACCTATTTTGGACTAAACTCTATATATGAATTATTTTTGTAATCCCTTACCATAACCCTCTGGAGCAAATACTGTTATTATTTCCAATTTACTGATGGAAAAACTGAGGATTAAAATGACTCAGTCACACTGATAGTGAGAGGTAGTAGAACCAGACACAAGCCTGTTTGTTCCTAATCGCTATGGAAACGGAGAACAGGGGACCCAGCTCTCCTAGGGGGTGAAAATTCAAGCCAACAATTTCAGATGATGCCTGCCTACCTCCATTCCTGAGAATGAGTTGTGCTAATCTTACCAATTCCTCTCCCAGAATTAAATTTCTCTACTGACTCTTCAGTGCTTATCTAAGAAAAGTTGGCTTAATATGCAGAAATGGGATTCAAGGAGACTCGATTTCTTCAAATGTTTCCCGTAAATTTTAGTCCAGAGCTCATCAAAAGAGATGTGAAAAGATGTGAAATGTTCATCGGATACATTCCCCCCAAAATAACACAGTCTTGTCTTAGTTAATTCATAGCTGTTGGTTGAGAAATGCCATTTATTTCCAGGGCCTGCCTTGGATACAGCACAATTATGGAAAGGGGCTGTCAGCACTAATTGCTCTATCATATGCCCAAAAAGTCCTACGGAATCTGAAATGCTGACAAGAAGCTCAGATTTAGTGGGAAACATCTGTAAATCACAGATCTTTTAATATTAACTAACATGGAGAACATTTCGGCTTCAATGACTTACTAACTCCCTGAGCCATCTTTATTTTTTTTTTTTAAGATTTTATTTATTTATGTGACAGAGATCACAAGTAGGCAGAGAGGCAGGCAGAGGGACAGCAGGGGAAGGGAAGCAGGCTCTCGGCTGAGCAGAGAGCCTGACGTGGGGCTCGATTCCAGGACCCTGAGATCATGACCTGAGCTGAAGGCAGAGGCTTAACCCACAGAGCCGCCCCAGCGCCCCCTGAGCCATCTTTAAAGTCTGTGTTGTTTTCTTTCCTAAGCCAAAGTAATGGAACAGCCTTCAGAGCTGTGTGTAAAAGAGAGGACAGCCCAGCATAAGGAACGTAGGTCAATGGTACTGTAATAGCGTTGTATGGGGACAGGTGGTAGCTGTACTTGTGGCGAGCACAGAGGAATGTGTAAATGTGTCCAATCACTATTATACCCTGGAAACTCGTGCAGCATTGTGTTATAGTTTACACTATACTGCAGTACTAGTGAGTAAATAAATAAAAGAGTGTAGAGCCAAGATGGCTCTTACATAATGTTTGAAATGACACTTCAGATAGTCTAGCTAACCTGAACAGAAAATTTAGTAGGTTACTGGTCATTTTTTTTTTTTAAGTTTTTTAAAGGAGGATGCCTGGTGGCTCAGTTGGTTAAGCATCTGCCTTTGGCTCAGGTCATGATCCCAGAGTCCTGGGATCGAGTCCTGCATCAGGCTCCCTGCTCAGCCGGGCCGAGGGTGGGGGGTGTTGCTTGTGCTCTCTCTCTCTCTCTCTGGCAAATAAATAAATAAAATCTTTAAAAGAAAAAAGGTTTTTTAAAGGTATAATTCACGCACCATAAAATTCATTTAAGTACAATTCAGTGATCTTTTTAGGAAACTTTGAGAATTGTGCATTCGTTACCCCAATTAGTTCTCCCACATCCCGTCACCCCAAAGGGCTCCTCTGTGTGCCAACCTGCACTTACTCCTCGTTCCCACTCCCTGATCCAAGAAATCCCTAGTCCCCACTCTATCTCAACAGGTCTGCCTTCCTGGGACACTTCATCTACTTGGGATCATCCAAAATGTGTTTACATCTGGTTACTTTCACTTGGCTTTTGACTTTGGGGGTCATCCATATTGTAGCAAGGAGCAGAACCTTGTTCCTTTGTATCAATCAGTAGCATTTCCACTGCACAGAGGTAGACCTTCGTGTATTAATTCACCAGCTGATGAGCATGTGGGTTGTTTTCACTGGGTTGTTTCCATTTTCTGACAGTTGTGAATCAGGCTACTATCAACATTCTTGGACAGGTCTTTGCTCTAAGGCAGGTTTTCAGTTCTCTTGGAGGATTGGAGGGAATGAAATTACCAGGTCATGCACTAAAATGGTTGTTTCACTTTTTTTTTTTTTTTCACTTTGTTTCACTGTCCTTGTACTTGTAGCTTTTTCAAGAACAGGCAAGAGTTTTCCAGAGTAGCCGTACCACGTGATATTCCCGTGCTGGTCACTTTTAATAAGACACATTCTCGGGAGCACGTTTTCCAGTTGTTGCATTCACTCCACAATGTTGAGAATTTCAACTATCTTTAATCCATTGGAGGCTTTCTGGTTTTAAGCCGCTTCGAACTTTGCTGTTGCTCCACGTGTCGCAAGAGGTCGAAAAGGGAATATTATGCCTCTTGGCAAAGAATCCAATAGGTGTATGTTTAAATTGTCACACACACCCCCACCTTTGCACGATTCTCTTACTAGCTCCATGCTACTATGGTGAACTCCAGCCCTAGCCCTAAACCTGAGTCAAGCCCCCCTTTTTCATGCCAACAGAAAGACAATGTGTGCCTTTTGCTACTGTATAATGCCCCAGCTTCTCTCTATTCTCTCTAACTGTATTTCGCTAACCTTGGTCTGCTGCCATGGTCAGCATGGACTCTGCTTCATTGTACATACCCGATAACAGTCTGCGGATCAATGAATGAATGTATGAACACAGAACATGCCTGTCTGTTGAGTCTACCATCACGGTCTTTTTTTTTTTTTTTTTTTTTTTTTTTAGGATTTTATTTATTTATTTGACAGAGAGAGGAGGGGGGAACACAAGCAAGGGGAGTGGGAGAGGGAGAAGCAGTCTTCCCGCTGAGCAGGGAGCCTGATACTGGATGGATCCCAAGACCCTGGGATCATGACCTGAGTGGAAGGCAGATGCTTAACCACTGAGCCACCCAGGCACCCCTATCATCATGGTCTTAATCACAAATAACTAAAGCCTGTTATAAATGCAGATCATGAAAGACTCAGATCTCTGCCTAGATAATTTCTTACTTTTCTTCAAAAAATAACTAGCATTGGGGCGCCTGGGTGACTCAGTGGGTTAAAGCCTCTGCCTTCGGCTCGGGTCCTGATCCCAGCGTCCTGGGATCGAGCCCCACGTCCGGCTCTCTGCTCCGCAGGGAGCCTGCTTCCTCCTCTCTGTCTCTGCCTGCCTCTCTGCCTATTTGCAATCGCTATCTGTCAAATAAATAAATAAATAAAATCTTTCCAAAAAATTAAATAACTAGCATTGATTTAATCCCGAGGGTCCAAAGGAGGCTGTGAGCTCTAGAACAAGACTCCCTGTTCTATCTCTCATCAGCGTGTGGCCTCAGTCTAGTTAATTTCACCAAGCCTCGGTTTCTTTATCTAAATGCAATGCTGTGAGGATTAAATGAAATAATCCACATAAATCCCTAAGTTATTATTTTATGTCACCATTCTAACATTTATTGCATATTTACTAAAGTCCTTACGAAAATGAGCATGGGGGTTGATGTGTCTTGCTTATAAAGGCAATATCCCCTGCTCTGGGCACTCCTAAAAAGCACTGATGCCTCCGACTCCCCCAGGGAGTCTGGGCTCACATCCATATAACAATCTCAGGTCATCAAACCAACCTCCAAATTATAGCCATTTACTGAGAGACTGTAAAATACAAGATCATGAAAGCCAAAGATAATAAATGGCAATGAAGAGATCTATTGTGCATGCGCATGCACACACACACACACACACACACACACACCCCTCCACTTTCTTCAAATCTCAGCGGATCCCTATAATTTCAGAACTGGCATCCAGCGAGATTCTTGTCTAAGGGAGGCTGGTTTCAGCACAACACCCATTGTCAAGAGCTCCAGCTCGCCCGTTGTGGCTTCACTGCACACTACCCACCTCTCCTGTCTCTCTCAGGGGAATGAGCAAAAGCCATTGGAAGCCTCTTTGGAACCCTCAAGAGGGACAGCAAACCACAGCCGTGGAAGGAGCATCTCACCACGCGCATTCCAATCTGAAAACAAGGCGGTTTACTAGGCTGTGCTGCGTCACTGGTGCTGCAATGACTGGCATCATCTGTCTCGGGGCAGTGGGAGACGGCAGACCCAGGAGGTGTGATACAGCTGCGCCTCTGAACACCTGCCATTTATGGAAAACTGCCATCTCTCAAGGCCAAATTTGATTAGGATCCTCACTGACCACTTGCTACTCTTGGTCCAATCATGTAGCATTTCTTTTTTTTTTTTTTTTAAGATTTTATTTATTTATTTGACAGAGAAAGAGCATGTGCACAAAGAGCATGTGCAGGGGGAGCTGCATCAGAGGGAGAGGGAGAAGTAGGCTCCAGGCTGAGCAGAAGCCCGACGCAGGGCTCGATCCCAGGACCCTGGGATCATGACCTGAGCTGAAGGCAGACGCTTAACCACTGAGCCACCCAGGCGCCCCTCATTTAGCATTTCTGAAACTCAGTTTCCCCATATGGAAAAGGGGATTGCATACTTGCCTGATTCATTAGGATAATTACATACCATAAATGTAAAACCGTCCAGCAGAGTGTATGGCAAATCATAGTCACTGAATAAGTTACTCGTGTGGCTATTCTACAAAGGATATATGAATATACTCACACACACACAAGTATCATTCAGCAATAGGTTTACGAACATGCAGCCTATAGCCTATAAATCTCCCTGAGATGGAAAAACAAAGGTAGGCGCCTTTTCAAAGCTCTCTTCTCCATGGGTTTGCATACTTTCTTTCACATCAGTCCTCCTGTCTACACTGACTGGCTGCCACCGAGCTGATTTGGTTTTTCCACCTGTATATTCTGATTACCTCTAATGGATGGTGAGGTCATTGCGTCAGCCAAATGAATGAGCCTGCTGAGAACAGGAGGTCCCCTGGCGCATGGGTGCCTGGTCGCCTGACAGGAAGACTGAGCAATGGGGAGAGAGATGACCCAGAAGAGGTAGCTGCAGCTTCCTCAGCCAGCCTCAAGCTCCTGAGACAAGTCACAGCCCCAGACTCTAGCAGAACACACACCCTCAGAAAACTGGTAGCTTCTCAACCCCACCTGCCTCCTGCCAAGACCACTGGACTCCAGAACACACTTCTCCAAAGACAAGGAAAGTTGCCCAAAGGGGCTCAGAGTGCCTTTTCATTTCAACAAGAGCTAAACACTGGCTCATCAGTGAGAGGGTACAGTCTGGCATCATGGCTAGTAAAACCTGCCATAATTTATGACACTGTTTTCCTAATTGCTTACAAAGTTTATTCTACAATACTGTGTAAATAATGTCAAGACTCGCCATCATGAAGTTTACTCAACAGACGTCAGCTGTCTTCCACTTAAGCAACTTAGAAATAACCAAAAATGAATTAGGATTATTGAAAGCCGATGTGGTAAGCTGAGATATTAAATTCTTAATGCCCCGAACATAATGATGTAGTTGATTTTGTGTTCTTGTTAGTTGCGGCTTTATCATTTTGCATCAGTGATCCTGCGAAAGCGTTCATTTTTTTGCAAGGCTCATCGGGCGTTGCTATGGTAACGAGAGCTGCTCTGACATACTCCTCCCAGCCCTGTTTGCTGGCTTTTTCTGTAAACACTTAATTATGCGTTGCATTCTGCAATCAGTGTGGTCGGAAGAGAGTCTGCTTAGCTGATTTCAGGATAAAGATGAGTCCCCCTCATAAGCACATGCTTTCATAAGTCTGTTGAGTCTGATTTTAATAAATGGAGTAAAATCAGGAAACCTCTAAGAGAAAATCAAACAAATAAGAAAGCAAAGATTCTGTCTAATTATTTCTGATAAACTACCCGTATGAAAGCTTACCAAAGTCTTATCAACAACTTTAATTCCATATTAAAAACCCTGACAGTTTGGGGAGGGGTATGGATTCTTCTAAACCATACAACCTAAGCAGGCAAATCAAACAACAGAAAACATTTCTGAGGACTATTCTGCTTAGGAAGAAGGTTTTATCAAAATATAAGGGGCTTCTTTAGGTCAGGGATTCTCAACTCAGGAATGGGCTTCTGGAGTCTGTGACCTCCCCAACTTCCCAAAAGTATAGGCAGAATATTGTTTCTTTGTGTCTATGTGTATGTTTTCGGAAACAGGACCCATAGCTTTTATCAGAAACTCAGAAAATCCTCAGACAAAACCGGATAAAGGTCCACTGATGAGTGCAGTCTAGTGAAAAACAACCCCTCTTCTTCTGAGAAAAGCCTGTTAACTCTGCCTGCCGGGTTTGACTGCCAAATGGGGGAAGGGCTCTTTGGCCATAGGGACCCCTCCCCGACGTGGGTTCCCCATCCAGGTCTGACTCTGATGCAGAGGTGCCTGGATATAGTGAACTTCTTCCTCGCGTGAAGGAGCAAGCGTCGGATGAGATGCCCCAAATAAAGAAGCAAACTCACCCACACGTTCTAAATTCCAAAAAACGCTGTGCCCCAGTGAATTACTCGGTTTTATTAAAGTGATGTGATTCGACGAGGCCACTTCCTTGACAGATGCTGGCAGGAATCCTATCTCCATTTGATGCGGTTTTTCACTAGTTATTGACTGCATACCGGGGACTTCCCTACACACGCTCCGTTTATGTCCTTGTGACTTTAGTGTACTTGGTCTACATCGAAGCTAGAAGTGAAGGCGAGGGTTTGGAGTCAGACAAAGCTCAGACATAGCCACAGAAGCAAATGTGGAAACGAAAGAGGCAGAGAGGAAGATCTCCTGCAGATCAGGGATTCTGGACCTCACTGTCACTAAACGTCAACAACACAGGGTCAGGATTCATGCAGCTCCTCAGGACGCATAACACACTCACCCCAAGACTTGGGGGCTCAAACTCACATCTCCTCCTTATCATCTCTCATGGTTCTATGGGGCAGAGCGGGAGTAGCTGTCTCTCCTCCACCATGTCTGCGGCTTCCCCTGGTTTGACCCAGTAGCCAAGGACTGGACCACTGAGGCCACCCGCCATCTTTCTCAGTGTAGCTCAGCCTCTCTGTGAGCTCACTCACGTGGTCTCCACCACCTGACACTCTCAGGGGGATCAAACCTCTTACATGGTAGCTCAGTTCTCTAGATCTAGTGTTCCAGAGGGCCAGGGCAGAAGCTGCAAGGCTCGTTGCTCAATTCTAGAGCATCGAGAACACCACTCCATTTGTCAAGAAGACAAGAGAGCCTGTCCACTGTGAAGAAGGGGGTGGGGGGGACTTGGCTCTACACTTCAATGGAAGGAGTAGCAAAGAAAGTTTAGCTGTGTTCAGCAGCTCAAAAGGCAGGATGGATCTATTAGGTAATGCTGTTAAGTAACTGCCTCAACTTCTATACATATACATTGTGGCAGTTACCTCTGCAAAGCAGTCTTGTCATCCCATTGTATAGATGGGAAAATTGAGGTTCTGATAGATTGTGTGATTTGTCCAGATGGTGGCAGAATGCGCAGGACTGTCTGCAAATTCTGGGCCATTCACTACTACCCATCCTGGCTCTACCATGCTTTGACTCAAGTTACAAACGCTATAGCCCATGTTTTCTTCTCTCCTTCTCCTAACACAGGAACTATTTGGATCTTAAAATATAGTACGACCACTTATCTTTTGGGGGGTCAGGTGCAATATAGGCATTCCCCAAAGAGATCACAGAATCACACAGTGGGAGAGCTCTGGGTTCTGAGATGAGAAATGGAATCTTGGCCAGCATCTTGCCTAAGATCACACAGATGACTCGGGGGGAGGCCTGTGCTGGATAGGGCAGCTTCTGGTCCTACCCTGGGCACTGGCTTCTTGTCCATGGTTTTTGGCATGTACAAGCCCCTGAAAAAAAGGTGCGGTGAAACCAGTGATCCCAGGTGATAGTCCCTTCCTCTCCATTCTGTCTAGAGCTGCACCTTGTCTAAGGGAAGATCATTTACACTCTAATGAGAGTGCTTGAAGTGCATTTCTTAACTTGTCTTGAGATGTCTGTCAATTTTTTCATCTAGTCCTAATCGAATCGAGCCTAAAGCCATTTTCAGCTAATTACAGGAAATGCTTCTAATGGGTAAATTAAGTCCGCTGCTATCCTGGGAGGCTCACCAACTAATATCTTTTCTTCCTTTCTCCAAGGTTCACTTTGCTTTCTTCTGAAAGGGCTTGTCACTCCCCAAACCTCCAGAATACCCGGCCATGTTAGAAACTTCCAGAGGTCAGTCTGCCCTGAGACAGAGTAGGAATCCACCAATTATATGTCCAAGAGCCCTGAATTTACCGACCGCAGTTGCTAATCATTGTAGCGCAATAAATTGCTCATTCTGTCTTTATGAAAACAAAAGATGGTTTGCCACTTACTTGGAGGCTACAATGCCTGCCAAAAGCAAAGTGGTGGGAGTTGGAATTACCCCAAAAAGAAAAAAAGAAAAAAAAAAAGCTTTGAAAATGGGAAAATGCCTGTTTCAACGCAGTGCTACTTTGCTTCCTTTCAGAAAGGAGCTGAAGCAAACTCTGGGTCACCCAGCCCTTGGTGCTTGTGTTAACAAAGGAACTGGAGAAGGCCACAGTGACAGAGAAAAAAACACTCCGCTGAGATTGGGCCTAGCAGGAAGCCCAGCTGCCGACAGAAAGACCCTCGAAGCCAGCTACAGGCTGTTCAGCAGGATTATCCCTCGCATGGCCAGTGAGGTTAAAAAGAAAAGAAAACCCAGAGAAGGGTAGATCCTCATGTATTTCTCCAACGGTTTGCCTCAAGATCAAATATGTTAATCATCTATTCCCATGAATCATTAGCATAGTTAGTGATGTATCTGCAAAGTAAATAAAACCAAGCATAGACTGTCTCCCAGGCTACGCGTCACCCAGTCAACCTACACCTAACTCCTCACAATTCCGGCTCCTCCTGCCTCCCTGCTTTGACGCCATCTTTGAGGACATCTTCTGATGTCCTCCCCTCTGGTTAATGTTCCCCCCCCCCCGCCCCAAGGTCAAAACAGAATCTTATTTTGTCTTCTTGTTAGTCTCTAGGACTGATCAAATGTTTGTGATGGCTACTCAAATAATCAACCTAACACTACTTGCAAGAGAAAATGGACGCCTGGGGGAATTAAATGTTCCACTGAAGGTTTATCCACCATTTAATGGCAGGATTTGAATCCAGGTGTCTAGCCTCCAAAGCTTAGGGTCTTTGCTATCCCCAGCTGTGAAATGCTGCAGCCCCACCCTATTAACGCCCCCAGCTAGGATTCCTTTCTGCCAGTCCCCCGAACTAGGCTTGTTATTTCCTACAGTATTCTAGTCATCTCCTCGTGAGGCTTTATCGTTGCAACCCTGTCCCCTTACCTATCCATCCCTTAAATTGCTTGTAGGATGGTTTCTCAAGCCTGGACCGATTGAGAACGTGATGATCTTGGAGGTTTGATGGCATTAAGATGGAATTAGGAAAAAAAAAAAAAAGATGGAATTAGGACAGGGAGCTGGCAGCACCTGAGCCTCACCTTTGCCAACCATCCATCAGTCCTCTGAGGAACTGGAGACATGGAAGCAGTGGGAACAATGGCACCTGAAGGATGAGGTTCCACTGTGTAGAGACGGTGCTCATCGCCCTTCAAGTGGGGCTCCAGAAAAACGGGCTGGTTTGCCTTCTCATCTTCCCCTCCCCCGAGATCCAATTCTGTCACCAACCAGCTCCAAAGGCCGAAGTCTTGAGACCCATGTGAGAGACAGAGGAGAAGGGACAGTGGAAAAGCAAGGGAGGGAAGGGGGAAGAGAGAGAGAAAGACACAGAGAGAGACAGAGATAAAGAGGAGGAAGATGATAGTGGATTGGGGAGGGGTTTTGTGAGTAACAGGCTTCTGGGGGGTTCTAAATGGGGAATAGGACTGTGTACAAGTTTGTCCCTCTACCTGAAGCAGAACTGGAAGGCTACCGGATATAGGAAATGAACAGTGAATTCAGGAGTCAAGAGAAACAGCAAAAAATATAAGTTGTGGGGTGCCTGGGTGGTTCAGTCAGTTAACCATCTGATTCTTGATTTTTGGCTCAAGTCATCATCTCAGGGTCATGAAATCAAGCCCATGTCCAGCTCCTCACTGGGCATGGTGCCTGCTGGGTTTCTCTCTCTCCCTCTACCCCTTTCCCCATAAAATGTAAGTTGTCTTTGAAACAACCAACAGCATTCACAGGAATAGTTCTTTCAGGGCTTGGATTTAAAGATGAAGACAGCAGCTTGGCACCTACAGGTTAGGGGGCATGGAGGTAACTGGGAGGACATACAAGCTGTTATCCTGTAAGCTTGCTAATTAAAAGCATGGGACCTAAGAACAAAATGCCTTGGATTTAAATCTTGGCTCTGTACCTAACTGGGAAATCTCAGGTATTTGTCCTCAGTATATTCATCAGTAAAATGGGGGAGAAGAATACTGCCTACATCTTAGGGTTGGGAGAGTAAAATGAGACTGTGCTTATAAAGTGTCTAGCACAATTTCTAGTGCATACTCATCAATAATTGTTAGTTACAGTTACATTCTATTCAGCCAGAAGGTCCAGGCACCCACTCCAAGTCGGCTGCAGCCACCACACTGCCTGGTGAGGTCATTCTAATGTGGCAGTCTAACATGCACACACTGTCTTGTGTCAGTCTAACATGCACACACTAACATGCACACACTGTCCTGCGCTTTGTGAACTGGAGAAAGTGCTGTGGGGAGGACAGCCTGGAGACCATGTTGGCCACAGCCTTAGGATTCTCAGCAGACTCCTGGAGTGTTACCATTGAACTGAGCCCTCCAGTCCCAGCAGGTTCTGCACTGCAGGCACAGAAAGCTGAAATGAACAAAGCAGGTGCTGAGTAGGAGTACATTACAGCTGGGTATCACAGGGCTGCCACACAAGTACTCACTTCAGCATCGTAAGAACCGAATTCTCCCTGTAAGAGGCTCTAAACTCAGCAACATTTATCTCACTGGGATGCTTTTCTGACCAGGCTGAGGGGAGTGCCCCTAAGGTCCAAAGCTCTCTTCTATCCCACTTTCTATTAGACTTTCCACACAGCCCCTCAAAACAAAACTTCCAACCCTCCAAAAAAACAAACCTGGTACCCAAAAGACTCCTCCGAGTCAAGATTCTGAACTGCCCACCAGTTCAGTTGCTTGAACTGCCTAGAGAAACACATGGGGGAGGGTTCTGAGAGTGAGCTTGAGCTCAGTGGTTAAACACACAACAAGTATTTTAAGTAATAAATATTAGATGCCAGTAACTGACTTGGGGTGTTCAAATAGGCAGGTTTGGCTTAAGGAGCTTTTCAAACTATGTTCAAAATCCACAATTTGCCTTTTTCCTGAAGTGTGTTGCTTTTGCAGATACAGTTTTGCTAGATTTTAAAAACAGGCTATCAAATTTAGAACATCAAAGAGCAGAGCCTCTGTCTGTTCTAGACAGAGGGAGCGAATGAACAAGACCTTCATGTTGGGAAGTTCAAGAGGCATTGATCAGCCATTCTGGAAAGCATAGACCACTCCTAAGGTGTGTGTCATGCTGCAGGATACAGGAAAAGGCTTGAATTCCAGGTTAAGACGCTTGAATGTTTTGTTTTTTTAATAAGAATTTTCTGCCCAAGAGCACAGTGGGCTAATTTTTGAGGGAGTGAGCCCTCTGGCTCTGGAGGTAATCAAGCATGGCCAATATTCTCTGTCAGAAATGCTGCAAAAATCAGACGAGAAGGTAAATTAGGTCAGGGGTTATAATGTAAGTCCCATAGAGTTTGCTTTTCTTAAGAGGTACAGGGATTATGGGGCACCTGGGTGGCTCAGTGGGTTAAAGCCGCTGCCTTCGGCTCAGGTCGTGATCCCAGGATCCTGGGATGGAGCCCCGCATCGGGCTCTCTGCTCAGCAGGGAGCCTGCTTCCCCCTCTCTCTTCCTGCCTCTCTGCCTACTTGTGATCTCTGTCCGTCAAGTAAATAAATAAAATCTTTAAAAAAAAAAAAAAAGAGGTACAGGGATTAGGGGAGGAAGACCATCAGTAACAATAACACATTTGTGATGGACAGCAAAAGCATCCAGATTTTCTTGAAAATGTAGATCTAAGGATATTGGGCTCACTCCCTTCGGCCACATTTGAGAACTGGCAGACATCGCTGAGTAGCTGTCTACTCCTTTAGATGGGTCAGGCCCTGCTATGGGCTCCCCCTCATTAATTTCAAGCACCTGGGGTGCCCCTGGAGGCATCTGCAGATTTGACCCTGGGGCTTGATCCTATGTAAGGTTTTTTTTTTTTCCCCCCTATATTCAACAGGGAGCAATCATGCCTTGACCTTTCTGTATTTCCATTATCTGGCTGAAAGGGGTTCTCAAGGTCTTGATTCAAAACAGGCCATCTAGGCTCTTAAGAAACAAAATTCAGTGCAGCAAATCAGAAGATCTAATTGGCTTTATGAAGCCACTCATGAATCAGGCAGCTTCCCATCTAGCAAGGATACTCCCAGGAGGAGTACAAAATGGAAGGTTTTTAGAGGAAGGACGGTATGGCAAGAAGCAATTAGCCCCTCCCTCCCCCCAAAAAGGATTGTTTCAAGGAAGAGGACCCTGCCTCACAGGAGAGGGCAGGGGTCGGCCTTCTCGTATAGATTACCTCATCTTCCCCTGGGGTACAGAGAGGGCCTTTGCGACAGATCACTTTATTGATGCTGATCAGAAAATGCCTGATTGACCAGTTAAAATTACATTATAAGGGAGGCTGAAACTACAACTGGGGGGGGGGCACCTGGGTGGCTCAGTGCGTTGAGCCTCAACTCTTGGTGTCAGATCACGTCATTATCTCAGGGTCCTGGGATTGAGGAGCGCTTGGTGTGGAGCCTGCCTAGGACTTTCAGGATCTGTCTCCCTCCACCCCTCCCCCGCTCGAGCGGGCACACACACTCTCTCTCTCTCTCTAAAATAAATAAATACATCTAAAAAAAAAAAATAGAAAGAAACAGTAATTAGGTTAAGTGTTAAGTTCAGATTTGGTGACCTGGCTTAAGAGATGCCATTTTGGGCCTGTGGCTTTCTTTTTAAGAAGTCTCACTGTGTTTCCTGGTGAAGGGCAAGGGACAGGTCCCCTCTGATTTATCACCAGGCCCTGCACATCCCCTGATCTGCATTTTTGCAATAACATTCCCCTCCAATGAAAAGATGTCACGTCTGTCATAAGCCTCCTAAATCTGGAACTCATCCCAAGCACGCGTGAGATGAAGCAGAATCAAATACTCCCAGGTTTAGAGGGGAGGGAGGGACTGGTGATGTCGACACCATGAAATCAGAGGCTCCTAATACTGTGCTTTCCCTCCAGTGCTACTACATTTCCACAGACACACAAGAGGTACCTCATTTGTATAATTATCTGAACTCTGCACATCATGAATGGGAAGCGTTTTGAAATCAAATTCCCTTTCCACTCTACTATCCCCTCTTCTACCTCAGTGATGCTTCTTTTTTTTTTTTTTTTAAGATTTACTTACTTATTTATTTGACAGACAGAGAGATCACAAGTACGCAGAGAGGCAGGCAGAGAGAGAGGAGGAAGCAGGCTCCCCACAGAGCAGAAAGCCTGATGTGGGGCTCGATCCCAGGACCCTGAGCTCATGACCTGAGCCAAAGGCAGAGGCTTTAACCCACTGAGCCAGGCATCCCCTCAGTGATGCTTCTAGAACATATCTATGATTGTAGTGGAGCAAAATTTCCACCCGAAAATGTGCCTCTTTGGCAGGTGGATTGTTTCAGGCTGATTACTTTTAGGAAACAGAAGACCCAAGATGTTTGTCTTTTTGCTTCCCCTCAACTGCCCAAAAGAAATTAGACGGAGGACCTACTCTAGGAAGGGAGCTATCACCATAGATTTCTAGAGTGTAATATGAACTAGGTCTGGTAGACAGGGGGGAACCCAGCAGGGAGGGCCTGTTTGATCAAGGTCCTCTCTAGGTTCCGTCGTTTCCGGATGGCCCAGCAAACTGCCTTCCTTCACTTCGAAGCCCCAGACCCCTACCCCTCTCCTTAGTCCAGGATGACACATGATCTCATTTTGCCTGTCTTTGGAATATTTCATGTCTGTGCAGATTCCTAGTAGGTACTTGATTAAATCTGATTTTCTCCTGTTAATCTGTGCCATTTCAATTTAATCCTCAGACCAGCCAGAAGCATCCTAAGGAACAGAGAAAAACATTTCCACTCCAACGTGATACTCTCATGTACTTGCTTATAATCTTCCAACCTTCTCTTCACCTGCAGCCTCACTCACAGAGTGAGATGTTGCATGTGAGGCAATGTAGACAGTATACAGGCGAGCCTCTTATGTTTCGACAGTCATGTATATAATTTAATATGTATTACATAAAACCATAACTGAGCACATCAAACTCATAACTTCATTTTGAAATGTAACATTTCTTTAAAATATTATGTTTAAAATGTTCCTCCCTAGATACATTTAAGTGAACAAGATAAATTGATTTAAAGAGAACAACAACTTTAATAGTATTGGTACTATAGGTGGGGGAGGAAGAAAAGTTTTCACTCTATCCTTCCAGATTTTTTACTTAGACCCTCCTATAATAAAAAACAGATAAACAGAAGAGAAACAAGGAGATATTTCATAAAATGTACACCTCATGTATACACGGGAAATAACCAGAAAACCAAGTAACTCCTCCATATGGCCTAAGCCACCACCTTAGATACTGTTTCCAGCTAAAGACAAAAGAAGATGTTGGGGGCAGGGGAACACATCATGGCGGTTTACCAGGAAAAGAAAAGCTCAGTGAACAAGGGTAAGGCTGCGGTACAGATTTAAGTCTGTTCCTTGCCCATTGAGAAGAATTTCTAGAGATTGGAGTCATCCTTCTGCTCAGAGGGAAACACTCTTACAAACAGAGGTTTTCCTTATTAATGTAAATGTCTTAAACTGAGGGTTGCTGGGGGGAGAGGGGTTAGGGAGAGGGTGGTTGGGTTATGGACATTGAGGAAGGTATGTGACATGGTGAGTGAAGTGTGTAAGCCTGACGATCCTCAGACCTGCACCCCTGGGGCAAATAATACATTATATGTTAATAAAAATAATTAATAAAAAAATGTGAATGTCTTCTACTCAGTTTTCAGAGCTTTTCCTATGTCTGCTAGTTCTTAAAAATAATCCACCTAAACTGATCCTTGTGCCAAAGAGGCACATTTTGGGGTGGTATATTCTGCTCCCTTTCAGATGTACACAGAGAAATATCATGAGCGATGGTACTTGAATGGTTGAAATTGGGTTTTAGAAACACTGACCTGCAGGAAAATGTCCACTACTTGGAATGTCTTAATTTTTTTTAAGTATTTGTTTATTTATTGAGAGACAGAGAGAGAGAGAGAGAGCAGGGCAGTGGGGGAGGAACAGAGGGGGAGGGAGAGAGTGAATCCCAAGCAGACTCCACACCGACAGCAGATCTTGACACTGGGCTCAATCTTACAACCCTGAGATCATGACCTGAGATGAAATCAAGAGTTGGACACTTAACCCACTAAGCCACCCAGGCAACACTTGGGATGTCTTATATGCTCATCACAGCCTGGCCTACCATAACTTACCAGTCTCATCTAATTGCTACTAATCCCTTCATCTGATGGGGGCTAATCACTATGTGTCTGGGAACCTGTGTGCCTCTGTAGGCCTCAGGGCCTTTGCACATACAATTTCGTTATGGCTGAAGTCCCTTCTGCTCCCCTTTCCATCTGGCGAACCACCACCCAAGCTTAACCCAGCTCACATCTCACCTATATTGGAAAGTCTCCCCAGCCTCGCTAGGCAGATCTAACTCTCTACTTTGTCCCCTATAATTTTTTTAGTATGTACCCTATTCAAGTATGCAACCATCTGACTCTATTTGCTTAATGTGTCTGACTTTACAACTAGGCTGAGACCCAAGAGGTAAAAAAAAAAAAAAAAAAAAAAAAAGCGTTACTCATCCTTGTACACAGAGGCACTTAATAAATGCTTACCAAAAAAAAAAAAAAGGAGAGTTTTTCCAATGATCTTCAAGCCAAAGCAGTTTTTCCATTTTACTCCCTCCCACCCTTGCCCTGGTTCTAATTTACTCTTCAAGAGGCTATGGAAGCAACGTGAAACTCACTTAAAACGTGAAAGCTGACGATGATATTTTAACAAGGCTCCATCTCTCACAGAAAAATGACAAGGCGGGAACACACACTAGTGACTTATTTGTCTCCTACAGCACTGTGCTGAGGATTTAGAACGTATCTTTATTCCCCAAAGACTCCTCCAGGAAAAGAGGTAAGATCCCATCATGAGTCATTAAAATTTTTTAAATGCTAATAGCAAGTATAGTCACACAGAGATCGGGGAGACGAGAACGCTTCTTAAACCTGCCCGCCAGCCCTGTCTCCCCAGCCACGCTCTCCACCGGGGCAACCTCCCCTCTTCCCTGACAGGTGTGATTACTCACAGCTGTCCCCACCACCCCAACTCTGCCCTCTCCATGGCACCCGGGACAACTTCAAAGGCCTCCTGTGGTCTTCATGTGGCCCTTACGGTCCCCTCCAGCCCCCCAGGGGACTCAATGGCTCCACGGGCACCAGACAGGCCAAGCTTCTCCCGCGTGGGGCCTGTTCCACCTGTAGCTTCCTCCTCGGCTCTGCTCCAGGCTCCTCATTCAGATCTCGGCTTAAATGCTGTGTCCCCAGAGGGTCCTTTCTGGATCTCTCTGTAGAAAGCAAGTGCCTCTTCATTTCCTGATCAGCACATTCTGGTTTTTTTCTTTACCATTTTCATAAGAATCTGTGTGTGTGTGTGTGCGCGCGCGCACACACACGTGTGCCTGTGAGTATGTGTGTGTGTGTGTGTGTGTGTGTGTAGTGCAGTGTATTTAAGGCATTTGTTCGTTTTTTAAAATTATATTTTAATTCCGGTATAGTTAACAGTGTTAAATTCGTTCCAGATGTCCAATAGAGTGATTCAACAACTCTATACATTACTCAATGCTTATCATTTGCTTTCATTTTTTTAAAAAAGTAAGAACTTTTAGTTAGACTATCCCCCCTCCCTTGTTCTTGTCTGTATCCCAGCACCTGGCTTAGGGCCAGCAGCACAGCGAGGACATGTGCATCTGAAGGGAGGAGAGCCAGGGAGAGAGAAGGGAGAGGAAGGGAGGAAGACAGCCATCATCTCCAGGAGTCCTGTTCTTCCACGCAGGCCGTCCATTCACTTTCCTCCAGCAGAATTCCACTTCAGAAGTTGAGAATTAGTGGAAAACAGTGTTAGGTCAGTCGGGGTGGGGGAAGCAGGAGAGGCACGCAGAAAAGTGCTCTTTGTCTGGAGTATCAGGACCAAAGATGTCAAACTGTACAGACACCATGATTTGGCTGATAAATGCAGTTATGCCTCTAAATTGTTTCTTGTTTTTTTTTTTTTTAATCCAGGTAATTGTTACCTATCCCTTCCCTCTTCCTCTGTCTTGCTCCCCGGAAGGAGCGATCCGAGTTAGGTAACATCTCTACACGCAGTTGCCGCTTCCTCCGGGCTCACCTTTCACCGATGCTTTATGTGTCTTCGCTAACGATGTCACATGGTTTTAAGAGGATTATCAGTCTGAGAGCGAGAAAGAAGTCTTTACCCAAGTGTCATAAGCACATTCTGAGTGCCATGTAGAAGTACAGTAAAGCTATCATCCGTGTATGCTCATGAATTTAACAAAGGCATTTATTCCAGACTTTGTCTCAATAAAATATATCGAGTTCATTCCTCCCTCTGCTCCTGTGACGTCACACTCACCGCTCTTTGCGTCTATGCTCCAACCACTCTTTTCTATTTTCTGTCTCCCTTGCTGGCTCCTTCTACTTCCCTTTCACCTTAAATGCTGGGTGTTTCTCAAGACCTCTAGATCCTATGTACTTCTCAGTAAGAATAACACCAAGAATAGACCAACAGCAAACACTTCCCAGGAGCTACTCTTCTGTGAGATTTCCTCAAGCTTTCTCATTTGCCTTGCCAAAGCTAATAAGGTACCATCCCCTACTGAGGTCTCTATTCTAGAGCACAGAAACTGAGCCACAGAAGTTCGGTAAGTTCCCTAACCTGGGTAGCATGGCTGGTCACAGACACCATGACCTCAGTTCCTAACCATAGTTCTCTACCTATGGTTCTCAACCAGAAGCAGTTTTGTCCCCCTGGAAATAGGTGAAAATAGCTAGAGACATACTGGTTATCACAACTGGAGGTGAGGAGGTACCACTGGCATCAAGGATCAGAAGTCAGGGACGCTGTTAAACACTCTACCGTGCACAGGGCAGATGCCCCCAGCAAAGAATGATCCAGCCCAGGATGTTAACGGTGCCAAGCTGAGAAACCCCGGTCTATACCTCTTTTGTAACGTTTTACAAGGCGAGTTTTATCTGCGCTCCGAAGTCCAACCTGTAGGCTAAATATACTAGGATTGATATTCTTAGCCCCGACCTCCCCTTTGACTTTTCCAATGTTCCTGCATTTGGATATACAACTTCACATCTCCGTTAGATATCACAAATTCCTTGTATCCCAAACTGAACTCACGGGCCTTCCTCCAGTACAAAGCCTTCTCCAGGGCTCCCCAACTCCACAAACAGCACCACCACCCAACCATCTGCACAAGCCAGAAACCCAGGAGACCCCTTGGCACCTCCTTCTTCTCCCTCACCTCCAATTCTATCCGACAGAAGTACAACAGATTCCACCTCCCAAGCATCTCTGTGGTCCCCCATCGCTCTCCACCACCGCCAACATCACCCCCTTGGTCCCAGTTTCCCGGAAGGCATTTCTAGCTTGGGCAGTTACAGTCCCCTCCGGAGCTCGGTTTTGCCACTTCACATCAACCAGGGGACCTCTCATATATTACGATCTCCCAGAAGACATCATTTAAGAATGGCTACACTGATTTAAAAAGAAAAACAAGTTTGAAAGCTATTAAGTAGCTCTTTCCCCCAGCTCCAAAAGCATCCTTCTCTGAGCAGATTTCCCAGTTTGGCCCTTGTTTATACATTGGTATCCGAGCAGATGGCTCGTTTCAAACAGGATGTTTAGGACCAAGATGGCAGAGTAGGAAACCCCGATTCTGTCCCCCAACAAAGAACAATAATAAGGCAGTCGTCCGTGAGTGAAATTACTCTGGGAGAACTCAGGAGCGCACTGAAGAAGCTGCTTCAACACAACCTGAGATTCGTGGGAATATGTACCTGCATCTTTTTTCTCCATCTTAACACAGTGCCTGACACATAGAAAACACTTAATAGATTTAATAGATTAAAAATAAAAAGACCTTGGATATATAGTGAGAACTCTGTAAGCACTGGGCTCTACGCTGAATGATAGGATCGCATTAGTGGAGAAGACTGGCCTGGTTCCAAAGACCTTACACTGAGGGCCTTTGCTGATCATGAACCAAACATCTTCCCAGATCAACTCTTCCAACAGGGAAGCTGTTCCCTTTGTTCCTGGTAGCCAGAGTCCCCCTGGCCCTATCCTCCAGAGAACACCGGCTTTGGGTCCTTTTCCATTTACCTTAATTCTATTTTTTTTTAAAGATGTTATTTATTTATTTATTTATTTATTTATTAAGATTTTATTTATTTATTTGACAAATAGATATCACAAGTAGGCAGAGAGGCAGGCAGAAGTGGAGTAGGGGAAGCAGGCTCCCTGCTGAGCAGAGAGCCCGATGCGGGGCTCGATCCCAGGACCCTGGGATCATGACCTGAGCTGAAAGCAGAGGCTTTAACCCACTGAGCCACCCAAGCACCCCAAGATTTTATTTATTTGAGAAGGAGAGAGAGAGAGAGTGCACACACACACGAGCAGGGGGAGGGGGAAGAGGGCAAAGCAGACTCCCTGCTGAGCAGGGAGCCCAATGACAATGCGGGGCTCCATCCCAGACCCCAGGATCATGATCCGAACCGAAGGTAAGACGCTTAACCGACTGAGCCACCCAGACTTCTCCTTCCTTAATTCTTGTGTGAATTCTCTCACCCACTCTTAGGTTTGAAAGGCTTATTTTTCACGATCTTCATTTTTTGGTTTATCCCCCTAGGACTGAATGCCTAGCCAGAGTCACCATGCAGAATATGAAAAATCGATGTGTTGTTGCCCTGAGCGTCCTCGAGGGACGTTATGCTCCCTCTATTGATTAGCTGGAACACATTAAACCCCAGGATCGAAATGCTGACAAATCCTTGCCTATTTTCATGGATTTTATAGGCTAAAAAGATAAATTTTGTAAGTTTCCTGTCATCATACAATTTCTGCAGCCTGCAAGAGCTTCTGGCTTCAGACCACCACAACTGTTTTATTCAAATCCAGTATAAAATGCTCTGGAGAGTAATTGATTTATGGCTTAATGACTTTTCAAACATAGCATGTTCTAGGACAAATTATCTGCAGGGAACAGCATGTGATGATGGAGTGTAGAATTAAAGCCATGTTAAGGATTCTTTGTGCTGCTCCTTGTCACCAGAAATCATGTGATTGCTCTGCTCTTCCACATCCCCTAAGAGATCCTTGAACCTCTGGCTCTTGATTGAAGAATGTCTTCAATTTAAGGATGTTGCTTGCCCTCAATGCAAAGTAAGAAATGGTCAAAGAATGAAAGTAATGGGACAGCATGGTAGAACAGGAGTTAGAAATAAATTGAACGCCCGGAGGCCTGGCTTCAATCCCCTAACACTGTCACTCACTCCATATACACAGATGTCACGTTTCTCCTTAGCATCCCGACCTGTGGCATAAAGAAGCTGGACTAGGTCAGAAACCACAAACCGGAAGCCAACCGGCAGGATCTGAATTGCAACATGTTTTATCGGGTCGCACGGTACAAAACAAATACAAAAACAAACACACAAACAAACATCAAAACCCAACAGAGACAGGGTTTTTCAACCAAGAGATGTCCACTCAAATTCCACATTTCCAGGCTCTCCTGAAAAAGCAGAAGATTGGGCCACCACCATCCGCATTCCTCGTGGACATGGCTGTTAGAAGTGTGTAGCTGCTAGCCACTTTCCCTGGCGCCCTGGCAGTTTGTCAACATCACCACACTCTTCCTAGCAAGCCCTGGTATTGAGGCCGAAGTGAGTTTTCATTTCTACTCATATTACTTTGTTGTTCTCCTTTTGTAGAGAACCACTTAATTTTCCAACTCATGATAGGGGGAAAGAAGTATGTACAGGAACAGACAGACAATGAACCCCACGTGCTTCAATAAAAGTGGCAAAGAGAAGATATTTTTGTGGAACTGAAGACTATTTCTAAGTGTGCCCTGTGCAAACAGGGTGCATCCTTGTCTAACTGATGCACCAGGCTGATTTCACTCATTGATGCTGCCCATCTGGAAGGCAGGTGTTAGTGTTGCTGTCTCCCGGATGAGAAGATCTCAGGGGTCCCTCCTAGTTCTAGAAACTTTGTCTATGAAAAACACGTGTTCTGCTATTAGAAAAGCCATTTATAGGCGCCTGGCTGGCTCAGTTGGTGAAATCCCTCTCTTGGTTTCAGCTCATGTCATGACCCCACGACCCTGAAATTCAGCCCTCACATGGGGCTCAGCACTGGGAGTGTCCTTAAGATTCTCTCCCTCTCCCTCTGCCCCCCACCCACTGGTACACATGCATGAGAACTCTTTCCCTCTCTCTCTAAAAAAAATAAAAAGAAAAAATATTTAAATATAAGAAGAAAACAGAAAAGCCATTTATTCACCTGTTAGGACTCTCTTTCAACCATAATTCACATACCAAGAAAATGGATGTCTCTGAAGAAAAGGATCTTAACCATATTCTTTTTTAAAGATTTTATTTATCTATTTGAGTGAGAGAATGAGAGAGAGCATGAGAGGGGCGAGGGGCAGAGGGAGAAACAGACTCCCCACTGAGCAGGGAGCCTGATGTGGGACTCGATCCTGGGTCTCCAGGATCATGACCTGAGCTGAAGGCAATCACTTAACCAACTGAGCCACCCAGGTGCCCGGATCTTAACCATATTAAAAGGGAAGTATGAGTCGATGAAATGAAACACTGCTTGTGTTCACAACACATTATGTGGGATGAGGCCATCGACATAATAGTCTGTCTCCATGAGTAAAAATCACCTATGCTCTTCGGCAGGGGCAGAAATGAAACTGCCGGCATCATGGGTGGTATACTGATAAGCTGCATTTGGAAAGGCAGCTCATTTCTCTCTGTGTACATCAGCATCCATCACCTACAGCTGGAATCCTGAATTTGGAATCCATGGACCCAATTAGGTCCTGCAATGCAATAGGCTTGAGAGTCTCTGAAACATCCTAGAAAGTATAACATTTTGTACACCCATGCACAAGTGTGTTCTTCTGAGACGAGGATCCATAGCTTTCACAAAATTCCTGAAAGCCCCATGACTCCTCACCTCCAAAAGTTAAGAATCCTTGAGATACACAGGGTATCAGCTAAGCTAACCAACTGTACATGTTCTTGCTGGGGCACAGTTACAATGACCGTCTTTTCAAGACGAGAAGCCGGGGTGCAGATCTGGGCACAGAGCTGGACACCAAGACAGGATCTCGAAATGACGACTGTTCCAGGAAACCCAAGACATCTGGTCACCTTAGGAAGAAGGCCGTCAGGATGTGATGTGAGCTGGGGTAATACAGTTTACCAGGGGTCATGCTGAACCAGTTTGAACAGGCCGTTGCCCTGAAGACCATAGGGTTTCTGGCAGAATCAGTATGAGACTCTGGGTCCTTTATCATCCTTTGCAGTGGCCCTTTTCACAACTCCATCCCCTTGCATTTATTCCAGATCAGACCCTCTACCCCGCCTCCCGTCCTACACACACACACTTCTTGTTCTAGTCCCACTGGGAGAAAGCCGAGCAAAACACCTCCTCTGGTTGTGGCCTGCTGTCTCTGGCTTTTCTTCTACCCCAGGACACATGTCAGGTTATTTACAATAGCCTATGCATGTAGTTTTTCCTCCTCCTCCTCCCTCCCCACCCCCATGCTCTTTCCCCTTCCCCCCTCCTTTAGCAGCTGTGATTTCAAAGACTCAAATTTTGATCAGAGAGTCTGTATCACAGTAACAAACAGGAAAAATGGAAAGAAGCCGAAAAACCTTTCAGACACTAAGTTTCCATTTGTCAGTCAACCCACAAAAGTTCCTTCTGCCCTCTCACTTGAGCACTCGCTCGTCGGAGCGCCGTCCCAGAACCGGCGGCAGCAGTATCTATCACCTGGGAACTGGCTGGGAAGGCAACGTCACGGGCTTGGAGAATGAGAACCTCCGTTTAGCAGGGGTAGGTGGTTGGGTTTGGGGGCTGGTAGTGGGCGCGGAGACTTGGATGCAGCCGGAAATGGTGCAAGACAGGCACGCGCCCAGCTGGTGGTTAGAGCGCCCCAGCTGGCCAAGGGCTGTTATCACAGCCATCTTCGGGGAACCGAGAGAGACCACGTCGTGCCGTGAACTAACTACATACACAGATCACAGGGGTGTCCCTTTTTCCTTCGTGAAGAGTCAAAAATGGTTCCTCTCCAGAACACGAATGCAGCATGATGGACTACTGTTCTAGGTGTCCAAAACCTGTCTTCTAACTGCAGCCCGGCCACTTGCCTTCAGGTCACTGGAATTCCCTAATGCCTTGTTTCGTCTGATTCAAAATTGAGCGCATATTGCCTTTCCAGTCTGTGGGGCAGCGGTTCTGTGAATGTCCAATGGAAGGGAGTGCAGGGTCATGGCGGAGAGTGAATCGGGGCCCTAGACTTAGCTCCAAATGCAAAGTATTTGTCCACCACTCCTTAGCTGAGTAGCCTTAGGTAAGCAGCCTGCCCTCTGTTATAATAGTACCTCTGCCATAAAGTCCTTGTGAGGATTAAACATTGTAACATTTTAAAAAGCCAAAGGTACTCGGTAGGCACACAGTAAACAACGGGTCAATGTTACCACCTGTGTGAAAGCCTTTTGGTACACCACACACACAGGCTTTGTTCTCAGTCATGGGTGGGTGTGCAAGGCAATCGCCCCTAGATGAGAATTAAGATGTCACTTGTGACTCACCAAGGAATTTCCCAGACCTCTGACCCAGAGGCACAGGGACCTTATTTTGAGAGTAACTCGGGGCTTCTCTGTCGTGTGTAGGAAGCCAAGCCATACAGTCACAAGGCTCTTCGTAAAAACCTATGAAACGGTATTTAATGACGAGTGTTTGCTCATAAATGCTCACAAATGTTAACTGCTGGCATTGCTGTTGTTTTATTTTTAGTTTCATAGGAAATTATCTTGTGATAGATTCTAAAAGCCTGAGAGGCAGACAAGATCAATAGGATCTCCTCAATTTTCCAAACACGACTTTATGAAGCTCATTTTGCGTAAATTAAAACAGACCCCTGTCTTGTGAAATTATCGTGTTTTAAGCGCTTACAGGTAGCATCCCATCTGATCCTCACAAAAACCTGACGGATTAGAGGGGAGTAACACCCCCATTTCACACAGGGCGAGACTGAGACCCAAGGAGAGAAAGAGATTTGTCAAGGGCCACACACCCTTCAGGGAGCAACTGAAGCCGACCCTGGTCTGTGAGAGCCAAAGCTCTTGCTTTTTTGTTGCATGAGCCTGTCTCACGCTATTGTTTGGCTCCAGCCAAGGTCCAGTTCACTGAATATCCGGGAGAAAAGAGTATGAGAGCCACCAGGGAGATGGGACTGTTGCATAGCAACCCTGTGCTTGAGCCTGGTGAGGGGAGAAAGGCTCCTCAAGTTTTTAAAGCACCATCACTAAAAATAGCCCGAGAAATGACAGCTAAACACGAGGTCTCCTCTGAGAAGAAAAAGCTATCTTGCAACTGAATGTCTTTGCTATTTGTCCTTGAGAAAAGCATGTGAAATTATGGGAGGCTGAGCACTGGCAGCTTTTCTCGGCAAACCCACTACTTCGTTCCACTCCTTCACCTCAAAGGCGAGGGTGCGCCATTTGTATGGTAGCCGTGACGTATCTACCTCCATATTTCTTCCCACGCCAAAGCTGGAGTCCTATCCAGGTCACAGGGACGCAGCCTACTTGACTGCAAACCATGGTCTTCAGCTTCCCTGTATTAAGCTCCCAGAAATGAAGCACCTTGCTCGGAATCACCTTTGGTGCAAATATTTCTAATGCCTGCATTTGTCACTCCGGGAGAAACCGTATCAATTTTCGTGGCACCAACTATAAATCTCATGGCTTCTAACGACTGTTAGATATTTAATTAGATCTTGAAAACCCTCTCACCTAGTACCTTAAGGGTCTCTGGGCCCTCTTCTGAGGCTGATCATTAAAGAAAGAACTCTTTCCTGAGTCTACTATCTTCCTCCGGCAATCAGAAAATGCCCATCAGAACAACTACTAAGCCTGAATATTGGCTGACCTGCGTAGGCACAAGAAGCAACAGAAGAAATGTAAATGCAGCCATTTGCCCACAAAGAATTTTCAGGCGAGTTGGCCATTTATTTATTATTCAGGTGTTCCATAAATATTTATTAAAGCAGAAGTAATGGTCCCCCAAGATATTCACCTCCTAATCCCTGGAACCTGTGAATACGTTAAATTACACAGTGAAGGGGAAGTAAGGATACAGATGGAATGAAAAGTGCTAATCTGTTGACTTTAAAATCATGAGATTGGCCTGAAGAAAAGGAAAGGAAAGAAAGGAAGGAAAAGAAATTAAAATAGTGAGATTAGCTTGGATTACCCAGGTGGGTCCAAGGAAATCACCAGTGTCCCTAAAAGTGGAAGAAGGAAGCAGAAGAAGAGAGTCAGGTGAGTATCTGACTGTAAAAGAAAGACGCAGAGAGATGCAACATGGTTGGCTTTGAGGATGGAGAAAGGGGCCATTAGCCAAGGAATGAGGGCAGCCTCCATGATGGAAAGATCAAGGAGACTGCTCTCCCCTAGAGCATACAGAGTCCCTGGAGCCTGCCAACTCCTTGACTCTGGCCCAGTGAGACCCTTTCATACTTCTGAACCCCAGAACTGTAAGTTGATAAATTTGCATTGTTTTAAGTTCCTGGTTTGTGGCAATTTGTTACAGCAGCCACAGGACACTAATACAAGCTCCATTAACAGCTCAGAGCTCAGTACTAGGAACGCAGGGAGAGGAAGACAGCCACTGCCATTACCCTCTTGCAGTTTAGACTCTGGTGGTGTAGACAAGAGGGACAAACAAAGAACCACAGTCTGCAAGATGGACAATAAATAAAAACCAAAGAAGGGCTGACAAAGAGACTAGCAGAATGGGAATGGGGGAATTTAGATTGGAATGATGGGAGGTATTTCTCCAGACATGACATCTCAGCCTAAAGGAAGAGAGGGAGTTGAGGGGGAAAGAATTCCAGGTTGAGAAGACAGTACATGCAAAGTCCCTGGGGTGGAAAAGAGCCTGGCACCCTCCAGGCACCCATGGAAAGCCAATGCGGCTGGAACGCAGTAGGCCAAAGAAAAGGAAGTGTGAGATGACAGTGACCAACAAAGAAAGGGCGGGTCATGCTGGGCCTCACAGCCCTCAGTGCCAGTTTGCAGTATCTGCTAAGAGTTTTGGGTTTGAAGGACTTTAAGTAGAAGACTGGCATGCTGTCATTAGAATTTAAGAAGATCCCTTCTGCTGCTGTACAGAGGAAGGGATTGCAATGGGAGGACACAGAGACACCAGGTCTTGGCCATTGTCCACATGGGGAGACGAAGGTGGCTTACCCATGGGTATGACTATGGAGACGGAACGTCAGGTTCAAGATGTTTTGAAAACTGCATTCACAGACTAGTTGACGGGCTGCCTGTGAGAAGTAAAGATGAAGAAGTATAGCACCTGTCTTTGTGTTCATTGTTTATTGCCACTGTCACTATTTTCTTAAGCAAGAGGGAGACGAGAAGTAGGGTGCCATCTTTCCTTACACACCAGTCAGTTCTTGCTTTTATGGCTCTTTGCTCAACAAGTCTTTACTGAGTACTGACCACGAAGCAGGTGCTATTTTAGGTACTGGGAACGGTGCAGTAAACTCAACAGGGCCCTCTCCAGGGTGCTTAAACTCTAGTGGGTTACGTAGCTAAAGAACAAATCCATGCAAGCATGTATAATGAAATTTCAGGTAGTGGGGCATTCCTACTTCAGTGGGATGGACATGCTGGCTAACTCGTGGAAACTACGAGTTCATTATTTAGTCTAACCAGGACATGGGAAATAGAGACATTAATCGTGTGGTTAAGATAATTCATAATAACGGCAAACAGGAGTTGTCACGAGCCCCGAGGCAGCTACCCTCTTTTTCTGTCAGACAATATACTGAGGTGAGTCCTGGATTGGGCCGTGGGAATGCTTTTGTCTCTGACAGAAGGAAGAGAGTAGATAGGTAGGAGGGGAAGGCACTGGAACGGCGAGGCAAGCGCTCCGTGAGCACCAGGCCTGCCCCACCCAGTCATGGACCAACAGACACAGCGCGGTTGCTGATGACACTCGGGCACCCGTTGTCCTTGGTTTCCACAAGAGGGGGGAGTAAGTGAGGAGGAAGTCCACTCAGGCTAATGATTTACTCTCGCAGACGTGCCCAAGCTCGATTTGTGTAGAATACTGAAATTCAGAATTGCCCCACAAAATAACACTGCCTTTGTTTTCAGATATTACCACAACCAGTGAGACCAGAAAAGCACAGCTCCCCAAATCAGAGGTGAACCAGCCACAAACAGTAACAGTAGTCAGGTAAGTAAACTTTTCTGAAATTTCTCTCTGCTGAAAATAGGAGGCTAACAAAATTCTGAGCGCATCAGAAACACAGAACATACATTCAACTTTGGGCTTCTTGGTGGCAGTGGCTAGCTGTACAGCATTCGGTTAAGGCCAAGTACAAAACAAGGGCACATGATGATGTCATAAGATTAATGGGTGTGCTTGAGCAATAAATTAGTAAAATAATAAAGTGTTACTGTATAACTGTTGCATACAAAATTCTGTTCTGTTTCTTGACGTAATGCCTGGGAGACACTCTTTAGGGTAAAAATGTTTGTCATCTATCATTAGATCAGGGGAGAGACTTAAGAAATAATCAATAAGCATTTACAAAGCGACTTTATGAAGTATGGACACTATGCTAGATGAGATAAGACAAGACATACGCCATGGAAGTACCCTTGCTTTTGGAGAGGTTTCCACCCTGGAGAGAAAAAAGAGAAAGATAAAACATGAAAATGATTTTGATGGTTGATGTTAAGAAGGAGGAGGAGGAGGAGAAGAATGTCCAGCATTTACTGAAGTCTCATATTTGTTTAGAATTCATTAAAATTGTTTTATGTATTTCATCACACTTAATCCACACAAGAGCCTTATGAGAAGACCACCAGTTTTATCCACACTTTATAGATGAAAAACTAAGGAACAGAGAGGGTAACAAACTTGCATAGTCACACAGCCTACAAATAGCAGAGCTGGGGTTCAAATCCCCGTAGCCCATGCTCATAAGTCTTGTTTCACAGCCGCTTCCCTGCTACATAGTTAGTGATGAGGCACTTGATCTACAGAGTAAATAACAGTGAGTATTAACCGCAGCCTGATACCCCATATTACAATACACCTTAAGGCTTCCTCCCATATCTCCGGAAATCCAGTGTGAAAGAGAAGAGGGGGTTCTCAGCAAAGAGGGGAAACACAAGTTACAATTTCTCAGCACTCACAGAGCATCACTTGTGCCACAGGTGGAGGGGAACTCAGCACCGACCCCCAGGGCCAGAGGGGTCAAGCAGATTCCCCCACTTTGTTCTCATGAAGCAGGATGGGTTATACCTGCACGATTCATACGCGGCCGAACAAACACTTAGAGCATGAATTCTGTGTTTCAAGAAACATGGGAAAGGGTGTTTGTGGAAGTGAAAATGACTCCTGTTTTTTTTCCCAAAAGTTTGAGTCGTAGGTAAAGAAAGGTATCTTGCTCTCCTCTTTCTCTCACTTTGCTAACATCTGTCTTATGGCTTCTCTGTCTGGAGGACAAGACGGGGAATGGTGCAGACTTTGGTGAATAACCACCACTTGTCTCCAGCAAATTGGTGTCATGTTTGTATTTATTTATTTATTTATTTATTTGAGAGAGAGAGAGAGAAGGAGCAGGGAGAGGGGGAAGCAGACTCCCCGCTGAGCAGAGAGCCCGAAGTGGGACTCGATCTCAGGACCCCAGGATCATGACCTGAGCTGAAGGCAGACACTTAACTGACCGAGCCACCCAGGCACCCCAAGTGTTTTGACCTCAAAAAGTAGTATGCAACAGAATTCCCTGAGAATCTTCATAAAAATAAGATTCCTGAACAAGAAAGCAAAGATACCAGTCATGGGGCCCAGAGTGCGGTTCTGAAATCTGCATTTAAGTCACCTTATAGCAATATTAGCCAATAAAAGCGTAATGTTGTGCTATAATTGCAAGCCCCATATATAACTTTATATTTTCTAGTAGCTACATTTTTAAAAGGTAAAAAGAAACAGAAGAAATTCATTTTAAAAATGGACTTCATTTTAGGACATCTGTGGCTCAGTCAATGAGGGGTCAGACTCTTGGTTTTGGCTCTGGTCATGATCTCAGGGTCGTGAGATCGAGCCCCTCATCGGGCTCTGCACTGAGCAGGGAGTCTGCTTGGGATTCTCTTTCTCCTTCTCCCTCTGTCCCCCCCACCCGCTCTCTCTCTTTAAAATAAGTAAAGATTTTTTTTTTTAATGTACTTCATTTCACTTCATATCTATCATTTCAGGATGTAGTCCTTATTTAAAAAAATTCTTCTTTTTTTCCAAATCTCCAAGATTCAGTGTGCGGTTTACACTCCCAGCACACCTCAGTTCATAGTAGCCGCAGCCCAAGTGCTCAGCTGTCATTAGCGCAAGAGATCCATTGTTCTCATTCAGCTTTGCAAAAATCATACTTGCATTGATTCCCATTACTTCAATAAAAGCCGCCTGGCTTAGTCTGTTTGGGTTCCTACAACAAAAAAGCACAGCCTGGGTGGCTTACACACAACAGAAGGTTATTCATCACAGTTCTGGAGGCTGGAAGTCCGAGCTCAGGGTGGATGGTTGGGCCAGGGTGGTCAGGCGAGGACCTCTTCCCTTCAGACTCCTCACTGTCCTCGCACAGCGGAAGGAGGAGGAAGCTTTGTGGGTCTCTTTTATAAGGGCACTAATCCTATTCATGAAGGCTCCCCTGTATGACCTAATCACTTCCCAAGGACCTCGCCTCCTAACACCAGCACATTGGATTTTGGAATTTCAACATACACATGTTAGGAGGACACAGATATTCATACCAGAGCTGTGCTCCAGGACAGACAACGTATTCGGCCGCTATCATTTGCTCCAAAACCCCCCTCCACACTTGGAAAAGGAGACTCAGTTCCCAGACCCAGGTCTGCCTCCTATTAACGTCATGACCTTGGATAAGTGGACACTTTACCGGACAAGATCCCAATTTCCTCACATATAGGTAAATCTCTCGAACTGGAGATGCCTTTGTGAAACTCAGTAATGCTCACAAAGGGATTATCTGTCCTTTCGCTCCAGGAAAAGAGCATTTTTCTTTTCCTCCTGTCTTTGTTTTGTGATTCCTCTCAGGGAGGACAAGGTGAGGCATGGAGGACCCGTCTAGTCCTTTAGAAAGCTAATCAGGTGGCAATGGTTCCGTGAGGCCGAGTGACAGTGAATCACCAACCCGTCTAGGAGGTGGCCATGCCTGGGAGAGTCTCTCTGAAGAAACACTGCTCTTGACTTCACGGCCACCTATGAGGAAGCCGAGGATGTCATGTGTGCAGTTAATTTAAACTTCTGGTGTTCGTTAGGACAAGTGAGACAATGCTGGTAGAACAAACAGCCCCCACATCTCAGTGGCTGAAAACAAACATTTCTTTTTCCCTCACGCGACATATCTTGTGTAGGTCAATATTGAAGTCCTACCCTACACTACCTCGGAATGTGATCTGATTTGGAAGTAAGGTCATTATCCCGGTAATTAGCTAAGACAAGGTCAGCAAGAGTAGCTCAGGTCCCTAATTCAATATGACTGGTGTCCTTATAATAACAGGAAGTTCAGAGACAGACATGCACACAGGGAGAGATCCATGTGAATGATGGCAGAGATGGCAGTGATGTTTCTAGAAGCCAAGGAACACCAAGGATTGCCAGGACACCACCAGGAGCTAAGGAGAGGCTGGAAGAGATTCTCCCTTGTCCTTTCCCTCAGAAAGGACCAACCCTGAAGACAGCTCGATCTTGGATTTCTAGCCTCCAGAACTATCAGGCAATACATTAAGCCACTTAGTTTGCAACACCCTATCACAGCAGCCCTCGCAAACCACGGCACTCTCCCTCAGGATCCTGACATGCCGTCCCGTAGCCGTGCCACATGGGACTCATGGCCTTCTTGGCAGGAAGACTCAGGAAGGAGCTGCCAGAGAATGACAAAAGTGACACAGGCTACTTCTGTCGAAAGGTCGTTGGCCAACACCACTCCTACAGGTCCTGATGCAGAGCTGAGAAACAGGGACAATGCCTGGTGAGCCTCAGCGCCTCCAGCACCCTTCCCTATGGGAACCCTCCCATGGACTGAAATACGAACACCAGTGAAAAAAGCTTTGCCAGGTGGAAACCTCATCATCATGCCAGTCTTCCCCTGTGAGTTTCGGGGCACTTAGAAGAGAGGGCCACTAGGACTGAACTGTCCTAATTATAACAGGCTGTTGGGATGGTGGTGTCAAGACAGGCTCAGCTCGAATGAATTCTGGGATGGGTGAGTTTCCGTCCTGATGGGTGAATAATGAGCAAGAATGAGTTACGTACACCATGCACTCACCCCTCTGATTCTAGGGGAAGCAGACACAGACGTTGGGGCAACGTTTATCTCCGCATCAGAAAAGAGGTCAGAACCCCTGATCTTATGCCTCGGTCCCAAATAACATGTGAAAATCCTTCCTTAAACATGTATATCCCTTTACTATGTTCTCTCATTCGGTAATTCTCAACACTCTCAGAAGGCAAGGATTTTTGATAAAGCGAAAGGAAAGTTTCTCAGAGGGTAAGTAACTCTCCCGAAGTCATATGGTGTTAGTGGCTTTCAAAAACCAGGATTAAAAAACCTACTTTTCTCAGGCATCCTAGCAGAGGACCTTGCCATACTCCCTGGTGCAGGGCCTTGGCTCTCATTAGCCACTGGCAACCCCCCTGGTCTCTGTTCTAGAAAGAAGTTTGAAACATGGAAAGGAGACACTGTGCCCAGTAGCCCTCAGTAAGATACATGCCTTGAGCCAGCATGTAGGAAGGGCCTTAACAAGGAGTCGGTCACCATTATTTCTCTTGACCTTCAGGACTCCGCAAGGTATGGCTGGTTCTGAAAGATGGATGGGTTAGAGCGCTGTTGCTCTAACACATCCGAGGCAAACCAGAGCCGCACTGCTCCAGAATTTAACAAGCAGGCCAATGTAGAAACACGCATGCAAGCCCCAAGCCTTTAGGTGTTCAGGTGACGTGATCAGGTAACATGTCCCAAAACATCGTCTTGAGCAGCTTCTCAAATGTGCAGCATGAGAAAGATTATTAAAGTGTTTCTTTTAAGATGACTTTTTAATTGCAAAATACTAACATCCCAGCATCCCTGCCTCACTGGGCAGAGGGCAATCTCTATAATGTGTTTGTGTGTCCTAAGAGAAAGGCTGGTACGTAACTGCAAATTATTGCAACTTCCGCAGGTCATGCGCCGAGATGATCTCCCAGCAGGTGGACTATCAGAAATCCGCCTCTAATCTGGTGGTTTTTTACAGCTGGTCACCTTTTCCTTTATTCCCCGAGAGAATGGAAAATGAGTGTCGTATGCCTACTCCTGGTGCTTTCACGGACCATTTATCATATCAAAGCCCATTTGTCTGTGTACCAGCCTAACCAAATTAGGTAAACAGAGATCCAGGAGGAAACAACAGCTGTTCACGAGACAAGTAATCACAAAACACAAAGCCTCGTGGCAGCAGCTGCCACCTAAACACAGTTTTCAAAAATATGGCAGCAGAGGCAGTTTAAGGACAGCATCTTTGGGGGACTGTTCGTAATGCTTCATTTCAAACGGAGGCTTGGATTCCCCATTCCTGCTTCTGGCCACAAAGCCCTGCAGATCTGGCCTTGCCCACCTCCCCGAGCCTTTCCCTGCCTGCACAGTGCCACAGCCTGGGCCGAAGATACTCTGCGCCTCGCTTCACTCCCTCCTCACAGCGCTCTGGGCAGTTCTAAGGATCACTGCCATTTTCCAGGGGAAACGAGTCAGAGAGGTTGAGGGATCTACCTAGGGTCACACAGCTAGAAAGGGGAAAAGCTCCTCAAATAAAAACTCTCTGTCTTACTCTTATGTGTCACTCAGTCATGGGCCACACGCTCTGCTCTGGTCTGGGGATCCTTAAACAAAACCTTCGGACATTTTCCTGAGATGGAGCCCGCGTTGGGCTCTGCGCTTGGTGTGGAGTCTGCTTGAGATTCTCGGTCCCTCTTCTGGCCTCTCCCACTTGTGTGTGCGCACTCTCTCTCTCTCTCTCTCTCTCCCTCCAAAATAAATAAATAAATCCTGAAAAAAACATTCTGATATTTGTTACTAAGGTAAGGAAGACTATACTCAGGGCTATTGCAGCGGGTGTCGAGACTCTCACCACAGGGGAGAGAGATCAGGCTCGGCTCTGAATATGACTCGGAAAGTGGGGATTCATGGCCAATGAGCAGAGTGGACAGTCAGAGGATGGAAAATTACTAGGAGGTGACATCAAGGTAGCAGCATTCTTGCTAAACTGACTTACCAGGATTCTTGCCAAATGTCTTATACCTTGTGGTACAGGTCAAGGTCAAGGTCTTATAAGGTCATGGACTTACACCTGGAAGGGGGGGGGGATGAAGAACTTGACTAGGTGTCAGGGTAGGGTGATCCCCACACAGCTGACTTAGCAGGAGTCTCATTAAATTGGGCTGAGGCAACCCAAAACAGGATGGGGCATGAGCGAGGTTGATGCTTCATAGGAAAGAGGGTTCTGAGGAGCCAGACTGCAATTTGGTCACGGAGGGTCTTTGGCCAGAGTGCTGAAGTGAACCAGGAAGGCATTTCTCCTACCCTCGGGGAGTGCTGGAGCCAAACAGTGACAGTATTGCTGCCTGTGAGGCCACAGCAGTCCACGGTGGGCCAGCAGCCTCCCCTGGGTTCCTTCTCCTTTATCGGTATCTGACCAGGTGGTAGAAGGTAGAGGGTGGTGGCGGCAGAGAGGAGAAGTGGTAAGAGGAGTTCTTGGAAGCGTGTGTGGGTAGGTTTTTGGACCTGCCAATAGTCCATTCGGCCCTGGGACAGGCTGCCAGCCCAGAGCTGGGTCCCTTAGTTTCTGGCCGTTTCTCGCTGGCTGTCTCGTCCAGGGTGCGTCTTGTAACGCTGAGGTACCACTGAGACTTGGACAGTGCCCGGGCGTTTGCTGGCTCTGACAGAGAGGTAGCTCCAAGAGCAGGGAGACTGGGGAGACCACGTCCTGCTTGATTATACTGGATCCTTCTCAGCCCTGCATTTTGTTAAACAGGGGGGGCTCTGGTCCTTGCCAGCAGCGAGAAGAGCCTGTTGCTTGTGGACATGCAAGGACAACATAAGCTGGAAACATTTAATGGGCCGTAGACGTGGGACACAAAAAGAGAGGAGGCTTCTTGTTTCCTTTCCTCCCTCGGCTACCTGGAAGTTCACAGATAAACTCGAATGCAAGGACCATCTTGCCACCTTGCCTTCCGCTTCTGCGACAGTTTCCTCCTCTTTCCCACTTACACAATCCATGTCTCCAGGCTTCTTTGGCTTTACTATCAGGCAAAGCACCTTAAACTCTTTTCTAATAGGCAAGGTAGACGTTACAAATAAGAGACATCTGAGGGCACGTATATTATGTTTATATACATTCACATGTATATATTAAGTAGCAGTCAAACAGACACAAAAATACAGAAAAATTACCAAAAAACATGTTCGATAAGGAGTAAAATGTCATACGCGGATATTGCCAGTGGAATGAAGTGGCTTTTATGCAAATCCTAGCTCCATCTGTCCTCTCCCTGCTGTTCACCTGTTTATCTGTTCGGTCTCAGGATGTTTCTCTACAAAAGCAAAGAGAGGTCTCTACCTTGGAGGGTGGTTATAAGAATTAATTAAACCCATCCACGTAAAGCAAGGAACACGCGTTCCCACAATGCCTCACACATGGGCCCTCAAGAATAAGCAGCTGTCACTGATGATGATTTTTTATATAGAAAGAGTATAAAACATTGTCACGGCATTAGGGAAACGGAAACGAGCCATCCCGGGGCCGCCACGATGCAGGAGGGTGTTACGAGGGGTACCTTTTTACCTCTACTAAACTGACATACATTTTAATCTCAACACGAGGTCAGAGTTTGAGGCATGGTGTGGCCACTGCAAACATCTCATTGCCCACGAGGCTATACAAATTAGCCTACTTAGCTGCTCAGCACCTATCTGGGGAACAAAATGTTGCCTTTAAGTCTGAAGAGAGACAAACAAGGTTAAAAGAAACATGTTCTGCGTTTTATCCCTTCCTCTAGAGCACATCTGTATTCTGAATGACAACGCAGAAAGGAAATACAGTCCGACAGCAGATGCCTTTTCCCAGAAAGATGACTCACCTCCTCCCTGAGTGTCGCACTGAGACTTGTTCGTAAGGACGGCGTCCTTTGCGAACCTCTGGTTGTGCCTGTTTTATGCTATGCATTTTGCTTCCGTGTAGATAAAGCGAAGCAACTTCATTATGAATATAGTCTTGTAAAACGTTATAAAAGCAAATTGCATGCATACGTCATATATGTATATATATCACAGGGCATGTTGTGCGCGGCCAACCCAGCCAGAATGCGAGAAGACGGGAGTGGCCCACTGCCCACAGCACCTTGTCCCCCGTAGAGAACCCAGCACCCTCTGGGGACAGAAGGGTGACCCCCACATCTCACCCCTCTTAGGGGTTGCTCCTATACAGCAAGGTGGCCCTCCTCTCTCTCTCACCCCCTCCTCCTCCCCACCCTCCCCTCCCGTCTCTCTCTCTCTCTCCCCACCCTGGCTGTCCTCTGTATCCTTGCAGGCTTTCTCTCACCACTGGCTTCCCGCCTTGTCTTCAAAGAAAGCCAGCTTCTCCACAACCCTCCAAGAGCTTTATTCTCTATGTGTCTCCTTCCTCCTAGAGTGACTGTCTCCCTCACCAAAGCCCATCAAAATCCTCCTGTCCTGGGGTGCCTGGGTGGCTCAGTCAGTTGAATGTCTGCCTTCAGCTCAGGTTGTGGTCTCAGGGTCCTGGAATTGAGCCCCGCATTGTGGTCTCTGCTCCATGGGGAATCTGCTTCTCCCTCTGCCTCTGGCCCCCACTTGCTCTCTCTCTCAAATAAATAAATAAATAAAAACCTTAAAAATAAAGTTCTCCCTTCCTTCAAAGCCCAGTTGAAATGTTTTCTTCATTTCCACGTTTAGCCAAAAACTATGTATTGCTATCTGGGTCCCGCAGCGACAGTGGTGGGGAGTAGACGCATTTCTTCCTGTCTCCCTGAGCTAAGGTTTTAGTGGGGAGAGGCATGGAATCATGCAAAATTAACATACATGATATCATCCAGTGATGAGTGCTTTGAAGAGAAAATAACGTAGGTTAAGGGAAAAAGGAGTGGCACTATTATTAGGCACTATTTGGGGCAGCAGATCAGGATTCCCCATGAAGATCTCCTTTATCCCTAGGAAGAAATAGTCCACCCTTCCCCTACACCCCTACTCATCAAGCTGATGCCGTACCACCCAGCCTTCCTTCGACAAAACACTAGTTCCCATCAGTGCTAGTGGGTATTATGGGGGCAAAAAGGACTCTGAGGCCAAATACTTCAGAGAAAAGCTGGCATAAGCAAAAGAAAGGAGACTTCTTTACAGCTGTACTTTTTAGAAACTTTGCCATGTTGATACAGATCATAAATCTGCAAGAGGAGGGTCGAATACAGCTTTTCCCAAACATACCTGACCATGGTGCTCTCCCACAGAGCACTTGACGGGCCTATGTTTGCTTAGATCCCACTATGGTAAATACCATATTTCCCTTTCTAAAACATCAAAAATTTTTTTCAAAGATTTTACTCATTTATTTGAGACTGAGAGAGAGAAGGAACATGGGTGGTGAGGGGCACAGGGAGAGGGGGAAGTGGGCTCCCTGCTGACCCTGGGATCACTACCTGAGCTAAAGGCAGATGCTTAAGCAACTGAACCACCCAGGGCCCCCCAGAACATCAACTCTTTAACGACATGTATGACACCTGATTTAACGACAGGTATGACACATGAAAACACAGCTCACGCCATGGAGAAGAAGGCATCAACAAGTAAGCACTTTCATTGCTAACAGCTTTTTGTCTTGGGTAAATCTAGAGGCCTGATGCAAATCCTCACTGATGTGATAGGAGCGAGGACGGGAGCCGGTGGTGTCCGCTGGGGGGAATGTGAGCTCACATTTGCTGTTGTTGTGGAAGAAAAGAATTAATAAGGATGCCTGCTTCTGGGCTCCAGCTCCCAAAAATACTCCCGGAAGAAACTTCTAAGAATTTTCCCCAAAGCATGCGTTTAACTAGACATTAGGTACTCGAGCTGATATTTCCAAGAAGGTTGCAAGATGGCTGGAAACTCAGAAACTATGACCCTCAGACTGTGCTAACTGCTGGCCACTAGACACACGTGGCTATTTAAATTACCTGAAAGTAAATACAATTTAAAATATTTTATTCCCCCTACTGTCTCTCTGCCTGCCTCTCTGTCTACTTGTGATCTCTCTCTCTATCAAATAGATAAATAAATTCTTTAAAAAATAATAATAATAAGGGGCATCTGGGTGGCTCAGTGGGTTAAGCCTTGCCTTCAGCCCAGGTCATGATCCCAGGGTCCAGGGATCGAGCCCTGCATTGGGCTCTCTGCTCAGCGGGGAGCTTGCTTCCCCCTACTGTCTCTCTGCCTGCCTCTCTGCCTACTTGTGATCTCTCTCTCTCTGTCAAACAGATAAATAAATTATTTAAAAAATTTTTTTTTAGTTCTTGGGTGCCTGGGTGGCTCAGCTGGTTGGGCCACTGCCTTCGGCTCAGGTCATAATCCTGGAGTACCAGGATCGAGTTCTGAATCAGGCTCCCAGCTCCATGGGGAGTCTGCTTCTCCCTCTGACTTTCTCCCCTCTCACGCTCTCTCTCTCTCTCAAATAAATAAATAAAATATTTAAAAAAAAGACTTTTGTTCTTCAGGCACACTAAGGACTCACGCACATCTGGTTGGCGGCCACTGCACTGGAGAACACAAAGATTATTTCCCTCACTGCAGAGAGTTCTACTGACAGCGCTGCTGGAAGCATAACCCTTCACTACCAGACCCTTGAAATTGCTCCAAAACAGCCTGTGTCCTTTTCTGGCTTCCACCGAAGACCTCAAGCAATGACCAGCACCGTCCATCCCCAATGACACTATTCTGGGGCCATTTTAAGACAACCAACCATGGGACAAACAGGAAACCAGAGGCAAACAGCAAATTGGTGGCATCTTCTCAAAGGGCTTGTCTGTCTGTCTGTCTGCCCACCTACCAGTGTGTATACCAGTTACACCAGGAGAGGCTGCCTGCCAGGGAGGGTATCGTCCCCAAGAGCAGAGTGCGGATAGTGTGGTTTCTGCTGCGGTGTCAAGAATGGGTTGGATAAGGCATCAAGACGGCTGAGTGGTGGCATCGGATTTGGGGAAGGACCCGAGTTTCTGCCTCCTCCCTCCACACACACTTGTAAAGGCAAGAGACTTGAGCCAGGGTTGAGTGGTGAGTTCTTGGAGGCCCAGGGTTGAATTGTGAGGACACGGAGGGTGAATTCCCAGTGGAGCAGAGTCTGTGGTCCCTCCACAGACAGAGCTTCCTGCACGCGCTGGAAAACTCTTAAGCCAATTTCACAACTAATTCGCAAGCTAATTGGGACCAGACTGCTCCTCCTCGTGCGGCACGGTCACGCCATTCCCTGCATCTGAGAAGGAGCCTTCATTCAGATTACAAATTTCCCAGCACAGTTGCTACTGGTAATTAAACCTACTTGATGGTTCCATTACACAAAGATTACATGACAGTAAAGGAATCAAACATAACTAATCTTTATCTCATTTCTAAAGGGGCACAGAAATGAGAACCAACAATGGTATAAAACAAATGAATGACGCATGCCCAACAGTTTTCGTGGTTTTTTTGCCAGCCTGGCTCATCGAAACGCAGAACTTTAACCTATTTTAATATGCAAGCGTATATCTGTTTTATTGTAACACAATGAAAATTAAATGTGGATGAAAACACCATGAATTACTTTGAACAATCACATTTGCAGTGCTTGGAAATAAATTCTCAGCAATTTATGTTTTTGTAATCTAGGGCAGTACTAATAGCATTTCCCTGTAATCCCTACTTAACCTTTAATTCCTAGTCTACACCTGCTGCCAAAAATCACGGGCTGTCTCAGGCAACTGACTTTGTGGCTCAAATGCCTACCCAGACTTCCTGGGCTGGGCTGATTTACACTTTTATTTTATTTTACTGTTTTATTTTATTTTATTTTAAGATTCAAGTTCCATTTCTCCTCACTTCAAAGCATATACTTATACCACAATTACCCAAAGGTCAGGACACAAATGGGGATGCTCAGGCCCCACTTGAGTCAGTATCCCTGAGGCCACAGCCCCAGAACCTACATGTTTAATCAGCTCCAGGAGATTCTTGGGCACACCAAAACTACTCACTGCCGTATCTGACACCAAACCCTCCAGAGCAAAGACCAACTTCTGTGTCTCCGTATCTCTAACACCCAGCCCCCTGCCTAGCCAAGAATGGGCACTTGACCAGAGAATATACTGAACCAACAGGCCTTTAAAAAAAAAGAAAAGAAAAAACGTCAAGGGCCGCATCATGTAGGAATCCATCCAGCCCAGCCTACTGTTACTGAATGATCCGCTCGGCTTCCCTGGATCCTCTCCTGAGACGAATCTGCCTCAACTGCCAACTCCCAAGACCAGAAAGGAAGAGTGTTCCAATGGTACCAAGAATTATCGCTTCTGGCATGGGGGCCACCCTCTGTCCTTCCTTCCGAGGCTGCCATATTAGCAAGTGCTGGAAGGAGGTGGCTTTGATTCTCAACGTCAAATGTCTCCTTTGGGAAACCTTAAACCAGTGTCCTCAGGCTTCACAGCAGAATCACCTAGAAGCTTGCTCAGAAATGCATGTTCCAAGGTGAGTTTTACCCTGAGGTTAAGTACCTGTGGGGTGGGGTTTGGGACACTGAGCTGTCCATGCAGTATCCTTGCCCCCAGATGATTCTGATGCTGAGGACCCCTGACCCTTAGAGAAGTTCCTCTTTAAACCTAGTCCTTGGGGCGCCTGGGTGGCTCAGTGGTTTAAAGCCTCTGCCTTCAGCTCAGGTCATGATCTCAGGGTCCTAGGATCGAGCCCCACATCGGGCTCTCTGCTCAGTGGGGAGCCTGCTTCCCTCCCCCTCTCTCTGCCTGTCTTTCTGCCTACTTGTGATCTCTGTCAAATAAATGAATAAAATCTTTTAAAAAACTAAAAATTAAAAAAAAAAAAAACTAGTCCTCAAAGAACTCCCTCAACTCCCTCTCCCAAAAAGGGGGGAAGGCTGTGGCTCCTTAACTCAGTTGGATGTGGGGGGGGGGGGAGTTGATGGAGGATGGACCTGGGAGCTGGCAGGGGGAGAGGGGGAAGTGTCTGCTTCCAAGAATTTGGGGACCTTCCTGCAAACTGAAGAGGGAGAAGAGGAAACTCCGATTGCCTGGGAAAATAATGCTCAGTGCTAAGTGTTCCCTAGGATCTTACCGGCTCTCCACAGCCTACCTAGACCCCACTGCCTATGTCCAGGCAGAATTCATTGTTCAGTGCTGCTCCTCACTCCCAGAGCATTTAGCCCTTTTCCTGGAATTAAGCACTTATCTGGCATTAAAGCTAATTGTTTGTTGTAGGTCTTTTCCCCAGACATCCTTTGCTCCTGAAGGCTGATTGGTATTTTCTTATCTCTGTGCCACCCCTGCTGGCCATGAGGTACTGCTCCAATAAAGCTTCCAGGTGGGTGGACTGTAGATAAGGTCCCTCCCACCCCACCCCCCACCAACGCCTGGGATGTGCTTCTTTGATGGAACTGCACCAGGGAGGTGTGAGCTTTGCAGGCTGGCCTGGACCTTGTCACAGCTTTGCCTCTCTTCGACACATTTTCCAGAACTATGTCACGGCCAACAAATCTGTGTGCAAACACTACAGAGACAAGACATTTGCCCTAAAACACGCTGCCGATTAACCTTGAAGCCTTTGTTGTTTTGCAGGTGCAGAGACAGACACACACCCATACATACATAATCTTATTATGATGCATTTCACCTTGCGATGTTCCCTGTGCTGTGACATCCAGTCTTGCGAAAGTATTTTTACAGCAGAATTTCTGATCTTGAAAGAAGACGCTGTACGTATAGCCTTGGCATACAGCAGAGCATCTTGGGATGCTGCGTTATGCATTAAAGCGACCCAAACCCCTGCCACACTCTGACTTTCTGATCTGGGGAGTGTGTGAATTTTCCTGAAAATTTAAAGCATCTTTTTCTGCTCCTTGGGCCCAGACTTTTGGGAGACCCCTCTGATCACCTCTGGTCTCTCCCCACTTTCAGTCCTTTCCCACCCAGCTTCCACGGAGATTTTCTGGAAACCCCTGCTCTGTTATTCCTTTCTCTTCAAGAAGAAGTTCAACTTCCATTTTGCTTTGGCTTCCAAAGCCTTTTTCTATCTTCCCAGAGCTCTACTCTGCAGAGCATCCCTTCTTGCTCCAGCTCTGCTACCCTGCCTTCCGCTCAGAACAGGACTCTTCACCCAAGCTTGGCTTCTGCTGTTCTTTTTGCCCAGAAGGTCGGCTTCCCACCTTGCGCTCTTGAAATCCCATATATCTCTGGGACCCCACTAGAGCGCCAGCTGCAGCTCAGCGGGTGGGGTCAAAAGCGGGCTCCACCATTTACCTTCTGTCTGACCATGAGCCAGGCACTCAGCCATTCTGAGCCTCAATTCGCTTACCTTCAAAATGAAGATTCAGTCAGGGGCGCCTGGGTGGCTCAGTGGGTTAAAGCCGCTGCCTTCGGCTCAGGTCATGATCCCAGCGTCCTGGGATCGAGCCCCGCATCGGGCTCTCTGCTCAGCAGGGAGCCTGCTTCCTCCCTTCTCTCTCTGCCTGCCTCTCTGCCTACTTGTGATCTGTCTGTCAAATAAATAAATAAAATCCTTAAAAAAAAAAATTCAAAATGAAGATTCAATCAAAGGAGGTCTAAAAGAAGAGCAAATAAAACCCTCAGACAATGATTTTCAGCCCTCACCTTAATCTTCTGAACCACTCTTGCATCCCTTCTCATCCAGAGCTGAGAACACACTGAATTACGAGAGCTGAGGCTCATGTTTATTATCAACCCCAATAGACCAGGAGGCCTTAGAGGTCATAGGGCCCCATCTTACACATGGCTAGCCCACAGCTGCTACACAGTGGATATGGGATGAGAGGTTTACCTCACCTCCTCACTCACAAACAGAGCCACATAATTCACAGGTCAGTTGTCTCTGGGAAGTGGTGTCAAAATAAAAGAACGCAAAGGTCAGAACCAGCTAACCTTGAACCGTAGCCATGTGACATTATACAAGACATGTTTGTATTGCCTAATCTGGAAAGTGAGGATGGTAATGGCTCTGTGGAAATAACTCTACATCGTGTCGTTGCTCAGACTAAGTCACCAAGGTGGGTGAAAGTGCCATCAACATTGTCATTTGGATGTCATCAAGCTTTCAGTTTGGGTTCTTCCAGCCTCAGCAAGGACTGGCCAGTAGAACATCTGAGCTGAGCTGAATGGGTTTCAGGATCTTAGGAACTGTGGCTCAACTGTCCCACACCCAAAGACTACCCTGTGACTTTCACGGGGCTCTGGGCAGTTTTGTTTTTGAGGACCCCTTCCTCCATAAAACGAAACAAAATAATTATATTTTATGACTGCACTGGTATAAGGAAGGATATAACCCAGGCTGCATTCATTATTTCATATTGCTTATCATTATATTCATTTTCTTCTTCTGCTTTTAAATATTATTCATTTATTTATTTGAGAGGGGGCTGGAGGCGGGCAGGGGCAGAAGGAGAGGGAGAAGCAGACTCCCCGCTGAGCAGGGAGCCCAACTAGGTCCTCTAACCCAGGACTCCAAGATCACCACCTGAGCCCAAGGCAGACGCTCATGAGCCATGCAGGTGCCCCTCTCCTTCTGATTTTAAAAGAATATAAATTGAAACAGTTTTGTGAGACCCCAAAGTTCCTGTGGCCCCCAGGCATCGTACCTCCTGTGCCTCTGCCTGATGGAGAAGTCAGCCTGGCTTTAATTCTCTGATGTCTGGTGTCTTACAAGTGTCAGCTCAAACCAGGCTTCTTCCCACTCACTCTTTCCTAGCCACTTCTGGGGTCTTTGCACAGACTTGTTCTCTTCCTGGAAGCCTCTCCCCTGCCCCTTTCTGTTACTTACTTTCCCCACATACCTTGCAGTAGCTCTCTGATGATCATGCTCCCCTTACAGTCCAGGCTGCTGGGGCTGACCCAGCAGCTCTGGGGTGGTCCCCAGAATGTACATTTTTAACAGCGCGCAGGTAATTGATGCTCACGCTCTGGTCTGAGTACCACACGTGGTGCACAGCTGATTTCCAGGTCCACCCCATTTCCATCTTCTCTGCTAAGCCCTCTCTGACCGGGTTCACCAGCGTTTCTCCCTCATATGCTTTTCAAGGATTAAAGGTCTCTGCTTTATCTATGCAATTGTGTGATCCATCTCTCTCTCTCCCACTTGTCTGTAGGCACCACGGGTCTTTTGGCTCGCTGTGGGAGCCCCATCATGCTAGCACATAGTAGGCGCTCAGTGAACTGCTGCTCAGAAAAGCTGAACCAACTTAACCTCCTAGCGACAGTGAATGCGGGTATCAGAATCTCTCAAACCACCGGCACTGCATTTGTGCGTTTCTTCCCCTTCCCTTTTTTTTTTTACAACGATCACCCTTAGAACTCCTCATCTGCTTCTCCTTCCGAGGAAGATTAAGCTGCTGAGCAGACACCGCGTTGGGCAACCCCAAACCGCCCAGCCCTAAGCCCCACCCTCCGTCCCGCCCCTCCCTCCGTCCCGCCCCATCCTCCGCCCCGCCCCTCCCCCGCCCCTCCCTTAAGGCCCTAGGCCCCGCCTCAACCCCCGCCTCCTAGGCCCCACCTTCTAGGCCCCGCCTCTCCCCCAGCCCCAGGCCGCGGCTGCTCTGCGCATGCCCGCCCTGCTGAGGTCTTCTGAGGCGTCTCTGTCCGGAAACAAACTTTTCCCTAGAAGATGTCACGACCCTGTGCATCCCCGGAGCGGCTCAGGTAAAGCCTCCCCGGCCCTTGGCGCTCCGAGCAGGGCCTGGCCCAGCCTTGACCGCGGTGCCGGGGCCTTTCGGCCGGGTCTGTTCTTGCCGAGCCCACCTACCCGCAGAGCCTGCGCTCGGGCGCTTAGCCTACTTGGCTGCTCGCGGGCCCGGGGCGGCCGAGCTCTGGCCCCATGGGCTCACACCCAGCCTCATAGGTTCGCGCCCCTTCCCCGCGGGCAGAGCGTGTCCCCCTGCCCAACTGCCTTCCCTCTTCAGCTCAGGGCTTCTCTGGAGTTTGACCTCCAGAAATCATAAGCCTGCGCCAGGCGGCTCCGGGCTCAAGGCCCTGGTGGCCACTTGCAGAGGTGACCCTGGGTCTCCCAGTTGCTAACCTCTCTGGGCCCATGGCCAGGATCGAGTCCTCGCCTCTCCGGGCCGTAGTGAGGCTAGAAGGAGAAAAGCGTGGAAAGTGCGCAGGATGAGCGCGTGCTCAGAACAGGGTGGCTGCTGCTATCTGTTTTCTTCGTGGTGGTTATTCCAAGGACCAGCCCCAAATATGGACAGGCACGTTTTTGCAGACTTTTGCTACCGCTGGTCCCTCCGGCCCGTTCTGGGGCCTCTTAAAAGTCACACTCAGTTGGCGCGGAGCAAACTGGCGGGCCGGTTTTCTGGCCGCGGGCTGGTGCACATGGGATGCACCCCGGCATCCCCTCCGGTGCCAGCATGCTGTGGTTCTTTTTAGGTGTTTAGTCGTTTTTTGAAATCCGCTGCTGTCACCCAGCCACTTTAAAGGAGCAACCCGCCGCGCAGACAGGCACAGGATGGCAGACACCTCCCGCAAACCACTGCCCATCTAATGTCTGAGACATTGATGACAGTGGTTACGATTCGTCCGGCCCTGGCAGAGTGCCAGTCACAGTATGCTAACAGTGTCATCACATGCTCACAAATAGCTCCACCTGTGTCACAGGTGAGGAAAACAAGGCTCGGAGAGGTTATTCCTAAGCCCCTGAAAACCAGTTCTGCCTGACTTAAATTTCTGCTTTCGCTCATGATGCAAGACTGCCTTTCCCCCAGAAAAATTAAAACCCAACTGTTAGTTTCTAGGGCTGCCCTAACAATGTACCACAAATGTGATGGATTAAAACAACAGAAATTTATTCTCCCATAGTTCTGAGGCTGGATGTCTGACACTTCCTGCCCGTTGGCAGCTTCTGATGGATGTTGATGTTGCTGAGCTTGGGGTAACATCACTCCTGTCTCTGCCTGTGTCTTCACATTGCCTTCTTCCCTCTTGTGTGTGGGTGTGGGTGTGGGTGTGGGTGTGTGTGTGTTCTCTCCTTTTACAAGGACGCCAATCACTGCATTTAGAGCCCAGGATGATTTCATCTAAAGATCCATAACTACACCTGCGAGATACTATTTCCAAATACAGTCACATGCTGAGTCTTCTGGGTGACATGAATTTTGGGGGAGCACTATTTAAACTACTACACAAAGCAGCAACAAAATACACCAGTCAGAAGGACCAACACATTCACCGTCATGTGTTCAGGGCACCCACTGTGCTTATTATGAATCCAGATACTTGCACATTATCAGTAATGGTCTTCAAAGTGGGTTCCCCTGGTTCACAACATCAGCATCACCATGGCTTGGGAGTTTGATGCTAACTTCCAGGCCCCACCCCAAACTTACTGAACCACGGTTTTGGGGTGGGCCTAGCCCTCTGGGTGAGTCTGTTGCCACTAAAGTTTGGGAACCACTGTTATAAGGCAGTTGAAGACATAAGGGTTTGATAACGTAAGGGCCAGGTTAAGAAAAAGTCTTTAACCTGACAGTTGTCTAACCTTACAGTGACTTGTTTACCAAACCTGTCTTACTTAAATATACTTAAGAATTCAACATTGAACTCTTGCTTCATTGAAAGAGTATTTCACCGTAATTTCTAATTAAGTTTCAAAGTGCCCTTGTGTACCAAACAAGTGCCCTTGTGTCTTCTGAGTCCTTTTTTGCTCATTTTATCTTGCCAACAGTCATGTGATTTGGGTGTTATCATTTCTGCTGTGCTATTAAAAAAATACAGTGAGGGTCAGAAATGGTAAGCTCCAAGACACACAGTGAAACAGAAACACAGGCAGGACTAGGAGCTTTTTATCCTAACTCTGGTTACTAAAATGTTTGGTTTGTTTCCATTTTAGAAAAAGTTTGATAGATGATGCTAAGGCCCGCTTAAAAAAGCATGATGTTGGAACCAAATATTCTCACTTGTCGTCTAACAAATATTCTGTCCTTTTACCATTGTTGGCCAAAGAAGGAAAACTCCAACTGTTGTTCACCCTCCGGTCGGAGAAGGTAGGTGACCAAAAGGCTCCTGCCATTCAAGTTCCAGGACATTTGAAAACCTCACTAAAATTATTTGCCACTTGCACACATTTTGGGGCCGTGGATTCTCAAGTGAACTTTCAAGATTGTGTTCAGGGGCGCAAGAAGCCACAGGGTAACATGGCGTTTTGGGGGAGAAGTTTTAGAAAGATAAGTAATTTAGCTAGCAAGTAGTTTGAAATACTTTTAGACCAGGGTTTTTTAACCTTGGTGCTACTGGCCTTTGGGCTGGGTAACTCTTTGCCGTGGGAGTTATTCTGTGCATTGTGCAATGTTTAGGATCATCCGTGGGCTATAGGCACTAGGGGCCAATAATACAGACACCCATACCCCTTGTGACAACCACAGATTTCCCCAGGTGTCCCTGATGGCAGGAATGAGGGGTACAGTGCCACTGCCAACAGCCACTCTTTAAGCCTCCCACCCCAGGTAAAATGTGAAAATTCTAGAGCACAGAAATTAACAGCCTGAGCACCGAAGCTGGCTGCCCATGTTTGAATTCAGGCTCTCTCCTTGCCAGTTCTGTGACTTTGTCCTAGTTACTTCTCTGTGCTACAGTCTCTTTACTTGCAGAGGGAGGACAGAACACTCCTGCTTGCTTTGTAGGGCTACTGTGAAGATTTCCCAGGGAAACAAATGGAAAGCACCTAAACCCGCCCCAGCACTTGGCAAGGATTCTGGTCAGTTTCAGCTGCCCTCACTATTGCCATTAGCAGACAAGGCCTGAGGTTTTCAGAGAAACCATTCTACTTTTAAAGAAATGTTGGGCTGGGAATGGAGTTCCCTTGGGTACACCCCTGGATATAGTCATTCTCCTTTGCTGTTGAGTTGCTTCTGAGGAAAAGCTGGGGAACCAGTAACTTCAAAGTTATCCAAGTGCAAAAATGAAAATAGGCCATAAGAGCATGGCTTTTGAAGCAGAACATCAATGAACAGTATCCCGTGAGGGGGAAAAAGAAAGCCAAGAAATCAGCTAAGTTTTGTGGGTTTGGGTTCTTCTGGGTCTGGGTCAGGCAACAGTCACATAAACACAGGAGGTAAGAAAATCCAGGTTCCAACAAGAGATAACCTAACAGGAAACCAGGGGACCTGGGTCTGTTCTCAGCTCTGCCAAAGAGCAGAGAAGGACGTCAGTGTTCTTTTTCGAACTATCAGACAAACAATGTAGACAACTGAGGCCAGACCGAAATGGATCTCTGGTTACTTTTTCACCCAGATAACTTTGCTTGTTGATTGTTATGTGAGAATCATCTTAGACCATAAACTCTGGTGTGCAAAGATCACATGAAAAACAAAAAAAGAGTATTTAAATCTAAACACCTGTCTAAAGAAATTCCTTCCCAGGTGTTGCTGGAGCTACACCTGTCCCTGAAGTCATACAAGTAGGGTTCATGGGTTTCCTCTCAGTAAATGGGGAAGGGGCACCTGTCCTCGCTCCCTTCTGCTTCATTGTGGGCTCTCCCACCAGCTCTGGAACCTAGAGGCAAGTTAGCCCGGGTGATCGCAGGGTCCTGAGATCGAGCCCCCGTCGGGCTCCACACTCAGCAGAGTCGGCTTCATATTCTCCTTCTCTCTCTGCCCCCCACACCCCATCCCCACTCACTTTCTCTCTCCCTCTCTAAAAAATAAAAAATAAGTAAAATGGTTCATTTTAGGTTATGTAAATTTCACCTCAATTAAAAAAAAAAGCTTTAAAAAAATACCAGCATGTGGCCCTGTTCTGAGGGTTCAGTGGAGAAACTTGTGAAGCAGCATGTCCAGAGCAGGGTAAGCACTCAGTCAAGGCTGTCTACTGATAACATTGCCCTTTTTATTCTACTTCCTTTTGGCTTTTCTCCCCCATCAGCGTAGATATGTTTTCTTGCCTATGGAAAAATTACAAGTGAAGGAAGTTCTCAAAAGTCATCTTTTAAAAGGATTCAGGTAAAAAATTGGGGGGGTCTTACTCCCCCGCTTATTACCACCAGGGTGGGAGTGGTCTCTGGCACAAAACTGAAGTTCAGTAACTACTTATTGAACGATCCCAAATGGAAGCTCTTTTTGATATCTAGCTACGAAGGTCACCTGGAGAAGTTTGCTTCCCTGGAGGCAAGTCTGAACCTGCAGATGTGGATGATGTGGCCACGGCGCTCCGGGAAGCCCAGGAGGAAGTAGGGCTACATCCTCATCAAGTGGAGACTGTCTGCTGCCTGGTGCCATATCTGCTTGACGTAAGTGCTAGAGTGGACCTGGCTTGCTTCCGCCCTCATGGCTACCCGGTGGACCCGTGATCATTAGCATTCCACGTGCAGCCAAGCAAGACAGTGCTGTCCACAAACTCAAGAGCCTCGCTCTTATGTGGGTTTTGCCCCTTGTGAGCTAAGTGGCCTTGAGCAAGCCCCTTTGCCCATCTGGGCCCCTCTTATCCCATCCAGAAATGAAAGGATTGAACTCCATCAGTGGTTTTCAAACTGGATTCTGTGGAACCCCATAGATACTTCAGAATTCTTTAAGATTCAGTTGACATTTATTTTTTGCCAATATACATTTCTTTTGAGAATTCATTTGAAAAAAATATCACACACTTGAGCATGCTGTGTTCCAAATTTTAGCCCCTTGGAGGCCACCAGTGCCTTACTTTTGTCCTGAGTACTCATTTTTATACATATTTTGGAATCAAGCTTCTCCATATCACATTAATTGAGCACTACCCTGAGATCACTAGGCAAGCTATCTAAGAACTATTACTATTTGTAACTACATTTTGCTATGAATCAGGATTTCCTTGATTGTATACATGAAAAACAAACAAACCACGAACGCAACAAAATGAATTCTGGGGCTGATATAATATCCAGATCTTATTTCACATGAGCTTATGACTTGCATTAATTGACTTTAGAAGGAGTAAATGTTGTAAATTTGTGCTTGGATAACAACATTATTTTATTGGTTTAAAATTTTTAATATAAACTTGCAATATTAGAATAGGTAAAGATCTACAGAAAAGTTGCAAAGATACTATGGAGAGTTCTCATATACCCAAACCCATTTCTTCCTATCATTAACATCTCATGCCACTGGTGTCTACTTGTCACAACTAAGAAACCAATGTTAGTACGCTGCTATTACCTAAACTCCACACTTTATTTGCCTTTTACTAATTTTTCTACTAATGTCTTCCTTTCTGTCCTGGATCACATCAAGGATACCATGTTGTATTTGATTGTCATATCTCCTTAGTCTCTGGTCTGTGACAGTTTCTTAAACTTTCCTTATTCTCAAGACCTTGACACTTCTGAGGTGCACTGGTCACGTATATTGTAGAATGCCTCTCCGTTTGGATTTATTTGATGTTTTCCTCATGGTTAAGCTAGGGTTTTGAGTTTGGGGGAATAATAACACAGAGGGCAGTGCTCTAATCACATATTGGAAGTAGGGATAAACTGTATGTTTTATACATTGGACTTTCAGGTACATTTTCATTTCCAGAGGAGAGTCCCACCGATGCATAACAATTAGAAAACCAGTGGTTCTCACCATCTTTGATGTTCCATTTGCCTCCCAGTCTTGGTGGCACAGTGTTGTGATGGTGAGTGATGCTGAGCCATCTATCTTAATAGGTCCATTTTCAAAACAGAAAGGTCACCACTCAAGGGAGATTTAGTTTGGAAGAAACTAATGGCCTCTCAAATAAATGTTTCCTAAATGAGAGGAGAAAACGTGGGATTAGGACAAGAAATGTATCAGTTACTTCCTAGGCAACTGTGTTTTCTAATGGGAACCCCCTCTGCTCAGCTTCTGCAAATCCCCTGGCCTATTTGGGAGGATTTATTTTAAAACTCTGTCGACAAATTGAACCCTCATGGTAGAAAGTTCCCACGGTGAGAGTAACTCCATTCCCAAGGCAGCCGGGAGCTACTGAGTCCTGCCTGTGAGGGGCAGAATACAACAGTCTCCACAGGAGAATGTCTGGTCCTCAGGAGATCTCAGTGGGCCAGACGCTCCTGAAGCCGGAGCTTTCTAAAATGACCTCCTCTTGATATAATAATGCCAGTCACGTTATCAAGAAGTTAGAATGAACAAAGGCTTTCAAGAGCGGGATCCTGTGTTTGGAAGTGCCAGCGAGCGTGGGTTTGTTCTTCGGACCTTGCAGATCTTTTAAATGTAGTGCAAAATGTACTAAAAAATCTAGTGCAAGAAAAAATTACAAAAGTGTAATTGATAGACACGTAAAAGCAGAACCTAATCCGGTGGGTTTTAATTCGTGCTGATTTTGTCCCCCGGGGAACATGGCGATGTCCGCAGAGGTTTTTGGATGTCAGAGCTTGAGGAGGAGCTCTTGGCTGTTTGCCACCTGTGCTAGCCCTGTAGGTTAGTGGGCGATGGGCCTCCAAGCCCACCCCCGGCGTCCCTCTGCCGTACAGGTACGTACGTACCGCTCTTTGCAACGGCCTCAGGAGACTTGTCTCCTTCTTTTCTGTACATGGCCGATACATTTCCATTCATTCTTCTTCACTTCGCCCCCTCTGAAGCTTCGATTCCTGTAAACATACCGGTGCCTTTCAGTGGTGTGTCCTTTCCTGGGAATGTTTCTAAAAGCATGTGGCCTCTTCCAGGGGCCCTGAAGTGTGCCTCGTCTCTGTGGCCGCAGCAGCAGCCAGTCTCCACGGGATTCCACTTGAGCAAGTGGCTGAAATTCGGTCTTTCCTTGGTCCCACAATGTATGCCATGCATCCCGCGTCCTTTTCTCCTTCCAAGACAGACACCTGTATTTTGGGAACTGTGTGTCCAGACATGCTTTTCATCCACAGATTTCTAAAGCCTCTCTGACTTCTCTAACCTTGAACCATGCTAAACGTGCCTGACTTCTCTTCTGAAACTTTCAGTCTCAAACCATTCTCTCCCTTTGCGGCTTTGATTTTTTTTTCCCCACCAGTTACTTCCTCAGACTCTGACAAGCGAGGCCAAGGGCCAGCACTGGCCACGCTAAGTTGCTTGTCCACACCGGTGCCTCGCAGTTTGGCCCATAGAGTGAGGATGAATTTGTGCTCCTAGCTCAGCCCTTGGGAAGCCCTCAGCTGAGAGGTCTCCACAGCAGTGTGTAAGCCATGTGTGAGGCTGGTGTGTCATCTCTTTGAAATGTGGCGATGTTTGTGTCTTCAGAGCCCATCAGCACTGTGCTCTAGAGTGTGGGCAGCAGGCTGGTGAATCCCGGTTTCTGCCAAGTACTAGCTGGCCCTGACCTTGAGCAGGTTGCACAGGTCTCTGATTTCCACTGTTAAAGCTCCTTCAGGGTCATGCTGTCGTGCAGAAGCAGGGAGAGGGTGCTGGGTCCTAGACCAGCGCCCCAGAGGCTGTGGTCACTTCATGGTGACAGCAGCCACAAACTGCACGCTGAACCAACACTGTGAGTTCTGTCCAGCATGTCCTTTTCATATTCTTAATTATGTTTCTGAAAGCTCACACCTGCAGCTTTCCCCCCTTCCCTGCTCACAGGGAGCCTGGAGGGCCTGAGAACACACTTGGCCGCTCAGTCCTTCACCAGTGGCTGTGCTGAGGGGCATGACAGCCCAGCTCTGTGGTGGACTTTACCCCAGATGCCCCGCAGGGCCCTCGCCTGCCTTCCTCCTGACCTCCTGCTTTGTCCTGAGAGCAGTTCCTTAAGAAATCACTTGCATCCGAGTGTTCCCCAACTCCCAGAGACCGCTTCTGGGGAGCTCTGTGGCCCAAGAGGCTGAGTGTTCACCCAGGGCCAGGTGGTGATTGCCATTAGGGGAGTGTCGCTTCTGCCCTGGGGCCACTTAGGACCCCAGATTTCCCACCCAAAGGATGGCTGAAGTCGATGCTCCCATCTTCCACTCCTGGCCTGGACATCGACTTTCACCATTAATTCAGTTAATGGTCTTGAGTGATCACTGTTCTTAAACATGCTTCAGCTGTCACTCCCCTGAGAATTTTCCACAGACCTGTTTATCCTGCTCTCCTGTCCCAGCCTCAAGGTATAGCCCTGGCTTTTCCCAGCCCCTTTCTCTCCATATGCCCCTCCCTAAGAACTCCAGATTCTTCTGCCTTTCCACTTCAAGCTTATGCAGCTTTTATCTTATTATTATGCAGCTCCTACACTAAACCCCAGGCCTCCCCCTAGAGATTCCCAGCAGGTCTTTCACTTAATAACACCCTGCATTCATTTGCAAGCAATTGTGGTTATAAATAGAAATCCCCGCCCCCCCACTTATAAACATCTGTTAGGTAAAATAGTTCATATATAATTATAAATGCAATTTCCCATAATTGGGTGTATGCCACAGTTAATATGTCACTTTTCTATTGATAAGATGGTACATCCTTGTCTGTACTGACAGGGAAAGGTGTCTCACATTCATTTTGAGGGCTGCAGAGTATCCCCTTATAAAGATACACTTGTAATTGACCTACCCTGAATGTCCATCAGTGGAGGACTGCTAACTTTAGACTTTGGGGCTGTTGCAAATAATGCTTCAGTCCAGGGGCACCTGGGTGGCTCAGTTAAGCGTGTACCTTTCGGGCTCAGGTCATGATCCCAGGGTCCCGTGTCGGGCTCCCTGCTTAGAGGACAGCCTGCTTCTCCCTCTCCCTCTGCTGCTCCCCGTGCTTGTTTGCTCGCACTCTCTCTGTCAGAGAAATAAATAAAATCTTTAAAAAAATGCTTCGGTCTTGTATCTTTTCTCAATGGTAGGAATTTATCATACAGATATATTTATACAAATTCAATTGCTAGGTCAAAGGGACCACATTTTTACAACATTGTCAGATTGCTCTTCCAAAAGATTATACCCATATGTTCACAAAAATACACTTTCAAAGTCATCTCACAGACACTGCCTCAGGAGGGGTGAGACTACCCCCATTTTACAGGGGATAGGACTGTTCATGTCTGGAGCAAATTCTTCCTCCTTCCCTCCCCACCTTGTATCACTGACTGCTTTGGACTGTTTTCTTAATTTGTGTATTTTGTTTTCTGCTTTTAGAGCGACACACTGATAACCCCAGTTGTAGGATTTCTAGACCACCACTTCCAGGCCCAGCCTAATCCCGACGAAGTTAAGAGTGTGTTCCTAGTGCCTCTGGACTATTTCCTGCATCCACACGTCTACCACCAGAACTACCTGACACGCTATGGTCATCACATTCTTATTCATTGCTTTGAGTACACAAACCCTGAAGATGGTGTCATTTACCAAATCAACGGGATAACTGCAAAATTTGCCCTGTTCCTTGCCTTAATTATTTTGGGGGAAAAACCCATCTTTGAAATGGAGTTTAATCTCAATGATCTAGTTTCATCCTCTGAAGAGATCTTCCTGAAACTAAAGAAGCATGCTACAAGTAAGTTATGACTTACGAGACCACCATCTGGATAACCGGGAGGAGTTTGTGTGTGCTTATCCGTAAGAACAACAATAATGTGAGCTGTTGGAAACTGACAGGTGCAACTATTTCTCCTGCGACATGAAGGGGAAAACCCTTGCCTTTTTCCTACTTGCCCTGTAATATCTGAGAGAGCGAAAGGTTTTTCAAAGGTGGAAAAATGTGTTCATGGTGTTGCATAATTTCATCCACAGTATGTTAATATTTTTTTTCTACACATGTATCTGGCACATAGTAGGCACTTAATAAATATCTGTTGAATATATGACCATGTGGCATTTATTTTATTTGTGGGAGGTAATCCCTTTCTGTCTGTTGTTCCACATGACTAGAAACTTCTGGCCAGCCATCAGAAGCTATCCACATTTTCCTCCCTGGCAGTGGAGTCAAAGCAAAGCTCCTAACTCCCCAGGAGAAACAGCATTACCCAGGATTCCTTACAGTTAAATGTAAGCTCTGGAACTTAATCTGGGCCAATGGGATGTGAGTGAAAGTTGACCCTGCAGGTCATCTCCATTGGGAGAGAGAAGCCAGCTTCCTTGGACCCTTTTGAGAAGCTTCAACATAGATTTACCTGCGGCCTAGCCTTGACCATACAAATGAGGACAATGCCTGGGGGGATGGCAGAACCCAAAGGGGGTGGGAGTTTGGATCTCTAAATGCCTCTTTAGAGTAAAGCAACCTGTCACCCTGTGTGCCGTTCAGTTGGACCTGTTACGTGAGAGAAGAATAAAATTCTGTCATTTCTGCCACTGTTATTTGGGGTCATTTTGTTAGAGCAGAGCTATCACCCTAATATACCATAACACTTGAAAATGGCTCAATGGATGTTCACCCAAACTTGAAGTGTTACCAGCAGTTAGAATTTGGGATAATGGGACCTTTCACACATGGGTTCTGTGACATGTACAAGATGCTGTGGGTATTGATGGGTTTAGCAGTCGTCATCCAGAGCAACTGAAATGAAGGAACTTCAGAGGCCCATATGCCCACCAGTCGGGAGAGATAATGTTCTCTGTCTTCAGAGGAGGAAAGCAGAAAAACACCGGTTTCGAGCACAAGCCCCAGACACAAAGTCAAAAAGACAGACATTTTGCACTGCATCCCTGGAGACGCACCGCTTCTTACGAGGGCCTTTCCGTATCTCGTGCTTTCGAGTCAGCGGGAATTTCTTCATTTAACTGTACTGTTAACCATCCTGCACGAGGTCAGGGAGACGAGTGCATAAAGCAACATAACCTTAAGTCCGTGACAGCAATTATTCTATCTTACCGACTGCTACAAGAGTTTCAGAATGCCGAACTTGTTTTAGGAAGATCCTGGTCTAGCTGAAAATGTGATGGCCGCACCAAACCCATCGATCAGCCATGCAACTGCCTGCCCACGGCTTCACAGTTTTTCTTTCCTGAGTCCTGGCAGAGGAAAAATGACCGATGGGCTGCTTTATACCCATAAACATGGAAATGGCACAAATCTGGCTCCAACCTTGAAAGCAGATGTTGGGTAAGCATCTCCATTAACATTCAGTAACCGGCCCTGCATGAATAGGCCTAAACTGTTTCCGAGCAATTATAGAGGCATTTGCAAATGTGTATTTACAATCTGACAGCAGTGTAATTGCCTGGTAGGTTGTTGACCCCTCTGGCAGTGCAGAAAGCCGCCTTCCTGAACTGTTTGTTTTTGTGAACTCCTCAGATCGCCTGGTTTCTAAGAGGCGTTGGCCCAGCCCAAGTCTACAATCAGAATGACACCCAATTCAAGGGGCTTGATATTTAGCAATGGAGGTATTGCCTCCCCTTGCCCCCCCTTTTTTTTTCTTTTTTAGTGTATTTTCTTTATTTTAGGACATCTATGTTCAGGGTTCTAGTTAAACATCCTTTGGTTAGGGGTGCCTGGGTGGCTCAGTGGGTTAAAGCCTCTGCCCTCAGCTCAGATCATGGTCTCAGGGTCCTGGGATCGAGCCCCACATCAGGATCTCTGCTCAGCAGGGAGCCTGCTTCCCTTCCTCTCTCTCTGCCTGCCTCTCTGCCTGCTTGTGATCTCTGTCTGTCAAATAAATAAATAAAACCTTTAAAACAAAATCCTTTGGTTAAAAAGAATGGAAATCTAGCAAATCTGGCTCAAATGAAAGGTTACTGGCTGGGCAAAGATCTCAGGGAATCTGCAAAACCACTGAACAAATCAGCTTCAAGAAGCATAGCAGTGGGGAAGGAGCACCCCAGCTAGTGACCTCAAAAGCAAGAAGTTGTAAACCTTCTCTTTTGCGTCCTACCATTCCTGGGGCAAGAACCATCCATCTGGGTTGACTGATACGGCCATGCAGCTCAGTGTGTCAGTCTCCTGGTCCCTGGAGGAAGCTTCATTTAGCCTAACTTGGGTCACCAGGCAGGTTTCCTGTCACTTGTGGACATGGTCAAGGGTGGGGGTTGGGACCACAAACGCGCTCAACTCCAAGTCCTGAGAGTCATCAGGGTGTGGGGAGGAGCATTTTTGAAGAAAGTGGGCTAGGCGAACATTCCAAAACATTTACTGTCTCTAGTCCCTAAATTCTGCAGATTGCCATCCAGACAGCTCCGCTCTGTCTCCTTTGCTTCCCTGCAGCCTCGGTAAGCAGGTGGTTGAGAGCAGTGAGTCCGAGAGTCAGGATGCCCACATCTGAATCCCAGCTCCGGCATCGGCCCGTTCAGTGACCCCTTAGCAAGTGACTCATTCTCTACAGGCCTCAGTTTCCTCTTCCATAAGTGGGAGAAAGAAACATTTGTTTTAGGCCTTTTGAAGGGATTAAAGGAGTGAATACATGTGTCACCTTTACTGAAAGCTCCACTAAGTGCTCAGAATAATGCCTGGGAAGTAGAAAGGGCTCAGCTACCGGTTAGCTAGGAATTACGGCATTAGTATGACTACCAGGTTACAGTACGACAATAATCTCAAGTATTGTCATTTCTCTGGCTCGGCACATCATCATTTCCTTATGCCAAATGTTCCCGAACTTTCTCGGTTCACAGTGAGCATCCTTGACATCTCGGTAATTTTTTCCAGGTGCATGTAGGCCAAAAGAAATCCTGACTAATTTTGTTTGTTACATTGTTACATCCAACATAATTTAGTAAGTGTTTATGTCCTACTAACTTGGTAGCCATTTGAAGATACACCATATCCTAGAAAAATACTGTGTTTATTTGAATCTTTTAAAATAACCACGGGGGCACCTGGGTGGCTCAGTGGGTTGAGCCTCTGCCTTCGGCTTGGGTTGTGATCTCAGGTTGTGATCTCGAGCCCTGCATCGAGCTCTCTGCTCGGCGGGGAGCCTGTTTCCCCCTCTCTCTGCCTGCCTCTCTGCCTACTTGTGATCCCTCTCCCTCTGTCAAATAAATAAATAACATCTTAAAAAAATAAAATAAAATAACCACGATTGCTCACCAATGGGGTGTGTGCCACACATGTAGACTGGAGAATCAAATACAGTTTCGGGATAGGAATAAACATTCAGACACAGAGAGGAGGGACACCTGACTCAGATGTGGGACTCAGGGGACCATCTCAAAGGAGGTGGTGGTGGGCCTGAGCCCTGCTGGATAAGGAGATACTACCCAAGTGAACAGCATGGTGATGGTGATGAGAGGGACTAACACTGGTTAAGCACCTGTGCTATACCTGGCCCTTTACTTTGATGACTCCTTTAACCCTCACACCAGATCTCTGCAGTGAGCATTATTCTTATTCCCATTTTTAGAGAGAAAAATTGAGGACCAGAGAAGTTAAATATTTGCCCCTGGTCACACGGTTCGTAAATGGGAGAGCCAACATCCCAGCCCACATGTATGAATTTTTTGGGAGCCTATTACTATTTACTATTACCCACTGACTCCAAGGCGAGGCTTGCTTCATAAGGACAGAGGCAAGAACAGAAGGTTAAGTTTGTTTCCCTTGATTCCCTGCATGGGAGGGAAATACAATACAAACTTAATAAATTGGAGGGAGAGCAGTGTTTGTTTTTGCCTTCATCATGTCCTCCAGCTTACACAGCTGACGCTGCACACGGTGAAATGACTAATTAGCTAGGATGATTTTAATTAAAGTGGAACCGACCAATTAATAAATGCAAGTGCTGGCATACTTGCTAATTTAACAACTCTGTTTGTGCTGCCCGCTTTCCAGTCAAAGAACCGAGATGGGGAAAACTTCCTTCACCCCTCGGACAAGATGATTAAACAGAACTGAAGTCTTATTCTTGTTTCCAGTTGGTTTCTCATCTGAGAATAGCACAAGGTTTCGATACAATCACTGGAGTGATCATCACTCAGTCCAGCTGTCTTCGACGGGGTGTACCTGGGTTGCTAATGGGGTCCGTGTGTATCCTGCATTCAGAATTCTTGACTGCCTCCCCATTACCACTCCGCCCTCCCTGCCCCTTCCCACTGTTGAACAGCACTCAGATTTTAAGTGTCCGTTCCTGTGTGCCCGCCATTCAATCACCCATGCTCCACCACAGCGTGGACAGAGCTTCGTTCCACCACTCAGCCTATCTGTTTAATATGTGTGTATCTTTGTGTTTATTCCGGCCATGACCCAGAAAGGGACAGATGTGCATGCCAAGAGACTGAGGCTGACTTCCCCTGGACTAAATGAAGCAGGGATCGATGGCCAACCCAAAGGCAATATCTCATTTGGTGGCCAGTAATCTCTGACTTGTGTGGTCTACTTAAGTGATTGAGCCACATCTATTAGATCTTCCGAAGAATCTGAACAGTGCCAGAACATAATACTTGCTCAGGAACCACTGTTGGCCATGTGCATAGTGATGAGTGAGCCCCAAAAGTGAGAGTTGAAAGGTTAGTTAGCCAATAATCGGTGGCAATGTGTCTTTAATCTAGGCAGTGGCCGTCCTGTCAGAGTCTACCAGATACAAGTGGAAGAAGAAGAAATATTTCCCGAAGCAATTTAAAGATCCTTTTTAAAGGGTTCATATTCAAGTTCATAAATTTTTATTTTATAGATATAGCCTTGGTTTGATATTTCCTTGACGATAACTTTCCTCATTTTTCATTTGATATTGTCAAGACTTTATTCCGTACTTCATTATGGTTGTCAATGCATTTCTGTTTCCCTTTTTCCCCCCTCTTTTTTCCAGTTCTTTCTCATGTGAAACCAAAGCTTTCTGGTTATTTTGTTCTACTTTCTTAATTCACTTGTGTTTATTTATTAATTTGTGAATGGATTCCTCTCTGGGTTCATTTCCTCTCCTTCCACCAGCCTGGGTTTTTCTTCTAAATCTGCTATATCCCACAGAGCCTGTAAAGCATTCTGAGAAGTGGCCTGCATTTTTTTTTTTTCTGACTATAAATCTAAATGGCCTAATATTGAACCAAATGATATACTGGAAATAGTTTTCCTAGAGCTCCTAACCTCTTATAAACATTTATCAATCTATCTTAGCCCCCTGTAGTGAATTGAATAGTGACCCCAAAAGATGTTTCCAGGTCCTAATCCACAGTACCTGGGAATGTGACTTTATTTGGAAAGAGGGTCTTTGCATATGTGATTAAGGATCTTGAGATGAGATCATCCTGGATGGAAGGGCCTTATATATGGGCCATATGTAAAGGTGGACCTTATCAGTGCATGGAGAGGGAGATGTGAGACACACATAGAGACACAGGGGAGGATCCACGTGAAGATGAAGCAGAGGTTGGAGCGACACAGCCACAGGCCCAGGAACACCGGGAGCCACCAGAGTCAGGAAGAGACAAGGAAGGTGTCTTCCCTAGAGTCTTCAGGGAAATGTGACCCTGTCAACACCTTGGGCCTCAAGGACAGCAAGAGAATAAATTTCTGTTGTTGAAGGCCAGCAAGTTCATAGCAATTTGTTACACTAGCCCTAGGATATGAATACCCCCTGGTTCTGAACACTTCCCCCCACAATTTTGAGGAATAGGTCTCCCCTCTGCCTAAGGATTAACATGGAAACAGTCTACTGTTGACTGTCCAGGGACTGGCACACAGCCCAGACTTTTAATCAGTATTATTGGTTTAGTAATTCCCTTGGGATTAGGACAGGCAGCACCAGAGCCTGTCTGCCTGCTCTCTGGAGAACATCCTTGGGTGTTCTCACTAACTAGACTGTAAATTCTAGTGAGTGGTTGCTAACTAGTTAGTACTGCTAGACTGTAAGGTCCATGAAGGCAGTGATGACTTTACCTTGTTGGCATTTCCAGGGCATGGCACTGCCTGGTGGGCAACACCTTCCAGTGTTTTCTATCTCAATAGCCTGGAAATCTGAGTCGTCCTCGACACCGTCCTTGACCTTACTCCCCAGCAGACATAGTCACCCATATCTCCAGGTCCTCATCAATGCAACGAGCTCCAGACCACTTCCAATAGCCAATTCCTACATCTCTGTTCCCAAGGATTTTTCTAAATCTATAGCAGGCAGGTTGAAAATGCCTGAAAATTAATGGCCCCCATATCAATCCTCAGTCAATGACTAGAAGAATTGGGTATATCAATAGTCCAGCTTCTTCACCCCTTAGGTGGGATAATTCTGAGGTGTGATTCTTCATTGACTCTGAGAATGAACTATGTTCCAGTCATCCACTATGGGAGCTGGCTTAATGCCTCACTTTTTAGTGGATGCCTTCTTTTTCTTATCTCATTTCCCCATCCCCTACCAATGTGTCCTCTATATTCCAATAAATTAGTTGAGTCTTTGTCTTAGAGTTTCTAGTAAACTCAAACTAAGATACTCCTACATCCAAACTGTCACCAAACTCCACTGATTTTACCTTCTGAATATCTGTCAAAGCTAGTTTTTCATATCTCTACGGACATCAACTTAGTTGAAAGCATTGTAGATTTCTGCAAAACATCTGTCTGGTAACCACTGCTCTGTACCAATTTCCCCTACAGCCAGAGTTATTTTTTCAGCATTTAAATATTTAAATATTATCATATTTTCTTCAAGACATCGTGATGACTTCCCATTGTTTTTACAAGAAAGACTAATGGAGCATATAAGCCCTGTATTCTGCTCCTGCCTACCTACTCCAGCTGTGTATTGTATCACTTACTCCCTCCCTGCTCATCCCACTCCTATATTACTGGCTTTGCTTTAATTCGTGAATGCCACAGGACTCTTGCACAAGCTGATTCTTTAGTCTGCAATGATTTCACATTAGCCTTTGCCACTTGTACGCTCTTACTCATTGTTCAGATCTCAGCTTCTCAGGGAAGCCTCTTCTGGCATCCTAAGTAGGTCAGTTCGCTTGGTGATAAGTTCTCTCCATACCATATACCTCTCCCCCATAACTCCTATCACAGCTACATTATTACATCCCTTTGTCTGATTCCTTGACTGATGTCTCTTTCCTCCTGTAGACTCTGAGTTCCACAATAGCATGATCATGTCTCAGTTTTGGTCCATCATTGTACCCTACTATTTAGCGCCACACTTGGCAAAAAATGGATGATCAAAACATATTTATTAAGGTAAAGAATAAAACTGAACAGGCAAAGAGGCAGCTATTTCTAATCAAATAGCCAGTCTGGTGGGCTGAGGAAAAATCTAGTCTTTTCCAGATAGAGTACTTGACAAAGATCAACCCAAGATGGCTCCATGTTGTTAATCAACCCCATTCACTGCATAAAGGGGACAAAGTTCCCTGCCCAGAGTGAATCAGGGAGGCGCTATCCTCAATCAGTAACTTGGCTGTTCTCATACCTTGGTTGTTTCCATACCTAGCTGCCTTGCTATATTTTCCTAGGAGCACGAGAGGGCAAGAATTAGATCCTCTTCATCCTATCTCCAATGCATGGATGGCACAGGTTGGGGCCCATTCCTGCACACTTGGATAAAGTTGATTTGAATCCCCACTGTAATTCCAATGCAAAGCTCAATGTCTAATGTTCTGAGGCTTATTCAAACCCTTAAGGGCTTACATTTCCAGGAATCACCTCTGGCTCAATTTCCAGCTTCAGGGAATCTTAGTTCCCTGTTCTGTATCTTCAGGTCTCTCCTTCCTCCCCCCACCCCAGTGTCAGCCTAAATCTGATCACAGACCACCTCTCCGTGTTTTTTGCAAGATGCCTTATATAAAAACCTGTGTGCCTTTATTTAGTTGGAGACTGAGGGGCATCCGCCAGGTAAGCAGACTGTAACATGAGAGAGCAGAACTTAAATTTGAAAATCATGTTTTCTTGTTCTTAAAAAGGTCCTGCCCATTTCTACCAAACCAGGTTCCAGGGTGACACTGTTCTCAGCCCTCCGGCCCTTGCCTTCTCTGCTCTCTTCACTCATACCACCACAGTGGCACTCATTTCTTTTGTGGAAGAGTTGTATCTACTTACTAGACTCCCTGCATCTCATGACCATCAGGACTTACCTTCCACGTCCAAAAAGCTTAACAGTGATTTTTCCTAAATAAGAAGAATTCACCTAGATGTGGCACATGGATTCTAATCACACTTTTTCCTCATTCCACTGAACTTTTTTTTTTTTTTAATGAAATGACAGGGTCACGTGAGGACAGGCTTATAGCCAAATTCATAGGTGCTGGGTTAAAAAAACACATTTGTGCAAAATACTTTTGGTCTGCAAATGCATTGATCTTGTAAGAAGATAGGTGAGCCTAAAAAATGGTGGTGATGGAATGATGATAGGATCGGAGGTAGGAGCAGGAGAGGGAAGTTGCATTTGAGAAGGGGGTGGGGAACGGGGGGATCATGGGATCAGATGGAGGTGAAGAGAGTGGGAAAGGAAGAAAGGAGCAGTCAGTAGACCTTTGTGGGGAGGAGTTTGAGAGGAACAACCTTGAAACACCTAGAGGCAGTTTTGGGTCACCAGCCAGGAAAGTGGGGGCATTGGCCCTGGCACTACCTATGAATATGCTGTGTGACCTTGGAGACATTAATCAACCTGTCCGAACCTCAAGTTTCTTGTGTATAAAGTGGATTTGAACTAGTTGCTCTCTAAACAACTTCTACTTCTGTAACCTCTCATTCTGGACCTTCTCCAGCCATATTTGAGCATAGATAGGTATCTAAGCACTTTTACTTAAACGTTTCACAAAGGAAAAAATCTGACTGAGGAAAAGAAAAGAATCTCTTTTTGTCTACTGTTTGAAGCTAGCAGTGTGCAGAGAGCTCATTATGCGAAAATGCCATTTGGGGAGATTAATTAAAAACTCTGACATTCAGAGCAGGGATTTGGGGCAGGAATGTACAAGTCCAGAACTCTGGGTAGAATTAGACAGGCATCTAAACGTTGAACCTTATTAGGTACCTAGCTAAGCATTAGGAGGGGGACATTTGGAAGCCAATATTCCAAACCCAAGTGCTGGTTGGCTTTGTACGTTTTGTTTGAATTATTGCACATTTAATAGGATTTGGCTTCACCGCCTGTGCTCAATAGTCTGTTTCCTTGGCAATGCAATCCCCAGAGAGGCAAAGGCCATATGGAACACGTGGGTCATTTTGTAACTTAGTAAGTGAGGCGAACGTGTATCCCCGCTAGGCACACAGTAAGGGAAAGAATGGCCAGCACATGGTAAGTACTCAATAAACAGAAGGTACTATTATTCATATCAGCAAACAAAACAAAACAAAACAAAAAAAAACCACACTATGCTTCATATTATAATACAAGTGCAAACAAGCAATTTTTTCCAAAAATCCTTACCAGACAAAATAACTATTTTTTCTCAGTGGCTCCATTGGCATGCTCTTTGATTCTGGATTTCCCCCTCCACCTCTGTCACTTGCATTCCAGCAGTCTTGTTCATTCTGTGTCCAAGTCATACCCCAAATCCACCCAGTTCTCTGCATCCCCCGTGACACCTGGTTTCAGCCACCATCACCTCCCACCTGGACCCACAACAGCCTCCTACCTGGCCCCTTCCTTACGTCCATTCTTGACCCTGCATCCTTCACATCTGCGGTGATCTTTGGAAAACATGAGCAAAATCATGTCACTTCTTGGCTTAAGCCCTTTTTGTACCTTCCAACTGTGCCTACAAGGAAGTTCATGCTTGTTTCCTGGCTGACAAACTGGCACATTCTGGACCCTGCCCACCTCCAACCCCTCTCACCCTGGGCCACTTAGCTTCCTTCAACACAGTGTTTCTTCTCTCCCTGAAGCACGCCAGGGTCATCCCTATGTAGGGGTTTTGCACCAGCTGTCCTCTCTCCTTGGGATGGTCCTGCTCTGGTCTTTGCATGCCTGGTGTTGGTTTTATCATCAGTTCTTGGTGTACTTGTCCTTTTCTGGGAGAGCCCTACCCTGATCCCACTCTCTATTATATATACCCTTATTGCAATTTTCGGCATACCATTTCCATATCTAATATTTTTGTGTGTTTATTTACTTGTGTTCTTCCCCTGTCTCTCCCACTAGAACATAAGCTCTGTGAGTATGGGAACTTTTTATTAGATTTTATTTTCTGTCAGGACTTCATAAATGTATCTTGAATGCACAAATGGATTAACTTTATTGAAAACTAGGTGGCCAAGTCACAATTCTTTGCCACAAAGAATTAGGTCAGCACCATAATGAAATCATATCAGTGGTGAGGTCAAAAATTTCCCAGGTATTTCAATTTTTATTTTTATTTTATTTTAAAATCAGTGACTTGTTTCACCCTGGGACAATTTTATAACCATTTATCCATCTTTAGTTCTAACCATTTGTGCATCTTTAACAATTCGAACTACTTTAGAATTGTTAATGTCTTTTTGTTTTCTTCTTTAAAAATGTCTAATTTACTCCAGCTAATTAGCCTGGCTCTGTATTTGTATACATTAGGAAACAAATCAGGACAATCTAGACACCCAAACTACTTGTGAACTGTTTAAATAAATTTTTGTAAATTATAGAAAAATTATATATGATTTCATTTCTGTCAAATAATTTCATTCATACCTCTCTATTTAGATAGATATTCACCAAGGTGTTTGAAATTATCTTCGCAGGAAGGGGGCTGGTATCGTGCTACCTTTAACACAAAAACTTTGAAAGACTATAAAATATAAGGACTTAAGGTGTTTGAGTAGGAGGATAGAATTTAAAAAAAAAAAAAAAAAACAACCTAATGCCCAGAAGGGAAAAAGGAAGTAAAAATCTAAATTCTGGAATCAAGAGGTTCAGTTTCAGCATTCAGCTGGGGAATCACAGAATGGTAGTCCTGGCTGCGTCTTTGGTGAGCATTAGCTCAGCTCCCCGGGCAACACTGTGGTAGACTAGGGATGGCTTTGAGACGGTCTTCTCTAATGTTCTCTCTCCTGCTCCATTCACCACATGTTCCATGTCATCTGTCTACACCCCAGTGTATTATATTCGTGTACCTGCATTACAAACCGGTCACGTGAAGAACATTTAGAGAAGTCTGAGATGGTTTTCTGAATGTATGGAAGATACATGTGGCTATGACCGCTCCCCTTCTTGGGCATGTGTTTTCACCAACTAATCCTCATGCAGGCTGAGCCATGTCCCAGGACATGAATTAAAACTTGCCAGTGATGTGGTCCAGCAACATGCAGGTGCATCAGAACCTAGTGGGGGACCCTCCCACACACAAGTTGTCAGGAGAACCACAGAGCCCCCAGGAGAAAATCAACCTGGAAGAAAGCCTAGAATAATAAACTAATATTGGGGAAAGACTCTGAAAGTTCTTTTGAATTTCTGAAAAGAGAAATCATGGTCCAAGATAGACGGTAGTGCCTGGTACTCCTCCTGCCATTTTGACAGTGCACATGTGCAACTGTGGGAGAAAGCACATGCCTTTGGAGGGCCGAAGGCGTGAGATCACTGTGGCCTTTGAGGTTCTCAACACTCCTCTGTCTTAAACAATGTTGATGTAGATCTAGCCCAAGACCATCCCCAAAGACTAGTTCTCCAAGATGGGAAAAAATATTTTTCAGTCTTGCGAAATTTTAAGGCTGCTGAATAATCACAAATGCCCTGAACTGAAGATTTCTACTATGGCCAGATAGAGGTAATTACCAGAGAAGAAACATATATTATGCCTACAAAAGAATCTGAGCCTTTACATACAGAAGACACTTGCTTCTCATTCTATAGATTCTTAATACAAAACCACAAGTGGGTCATTTAGTGGGATTCATGGATTTTGAAAACCTTCACTGGTCAGGCAACTCTTTGCCCACAGCCTCTTCTTCTACCCGCTCCTAGTAGAAGTGTTTGCGTCTAGAAGGACCCAAGCAACGAACAGAATGAAGAATAATGTGTGCTTACAGAGGGTTTTCTCACTATGCTTCTGGTTTAGCTGTTGTTATGATCCTATGTGCTAGACGGGGAACAGTCAGCTCCATTGTCCAGCGCAAGTAAAGAGATTTGTGACGTCTGCTGCTCGCCCAGAGCACAAGGCTAATGCAGAACCACACTCTAATTCCACCTGCTCATATTTCCAGTGAAAGACAGAAGAGGAGTCAGGAATTACTGTAAGTCTCTATGGTAGCTGCGTGTCTTGGATGGCCCTAGCGTGTTTTCAGATCTCCTTCAGCCATCAGTCAGGGGTGACTTTCCTCAATCAGTGCTTCTGAGGCTCCTGTCCTAGATCCCAGTGTTGTTCTTCCTCTCTGGGCAGCAAACTTCAGACCTTAAGGAGGACCTTACGGAGGTACTGGAGGGGATAGAATACCATTCACTCTTGTGTCCTAACAACTCAAGGCAATACTAAGTCTGGAGTATAGGCCCCTCCCCCGACAGACACTAAAAAACAAACAAAACAAAACCAAAACACTAAGCAGATGACAGAGTGGAAACTGTCTGCTAATTTCTTTTCTATCTCTACTTGAGGCAATCTGACAAAATTCATTAATTTTGACCTCCAGCTAATAACGCATCAGGAGATAGCTGGCTGATGAACGCTTTCATTTGGAACATAAGGCCACTGATGTTTGCAGGGCAACCTAGTTAAATTAATGCTTATGTTGTGTTAGTAGGGGGGAAATAAAGTTGTGTTTCTTGGATTGAAGTCATCAGATAAATTCTCTTGGCTGTAAGTACTCAGACCTCAGGGACAGCTAAATGTAAACAATTAGATTATCTTGGGCTACTCACATTTTGCACTTAACTGTTCCCTATAAAATTTCCCTTCTCCAGCTCTGTGGTTGAATCTTGACTATGTTAATGAGAAATGAACCAGGCTATCTATTATTTATTTCTCAAATTATCCTCACTTACTAAGAGTTTTGATCAATAAGAATTAAGTCATTAAGGGGCCAACATATTTAAAAAGTGATACCCCGGGGCACCTGGGTTGCTCAGTGGGTTAATCAACTGCCTTCAGCTCAGGTCATGATCCCAGGGTCCTGGGATCGAGCATCGGGCTCTCTGCTCAGCGGGGAGCCTGCTTCCCCCGCCTCCTCTGCCTGCCTCTCTGCCTACTTGTGATCTCTGTCTGTCAAATAAATAAATATTTTTAAAAAGTGATACCCCCAAAACACTTGGGTTATAGAATTCTGTTGCCAGATTTAAAGCCCAAAGGAAAGAATCCACCCCCTGCCCCCACCACTTCCACACACAAAGAGACTACTCCATAGAGGATTAAAATAGATGGTACCAACCTCAATTTTTGAGAACTTGGCTGCTGAAAGAAAGAGGGTTGGGTCAATATGAGACACTTCGAATAACAATAGTGTAGATTCATAATTGCTACTGCCATTTTGAAGGCTTACTTTGTATTTTTTTTTTAAGATTTATTTAGTTATTTTAGAGAGCAAGTGTGGTGGGGATGGGGAAGGAGAAACTCTAGCACACTCCCTGCTGAGCATGGAACCCAATGTGGGGCTTGATCTCAGGACCCTGAGATCACGATCTGAGCTGAAACTAACCATCTGAGCCATCCAGGCACCCAATCTGAACTGAAACTAAGACTCCGGCACCCAACAGACTGAGCCACCCACGCACCCCAAGGCTTGCATCATATTATTCTAAAGCAGAGATCTGCAAACTCTGGCCTGTTTCTATAGTGTTTTGTTGGAACAGAGCCACACCTATTCCCTGACACATTGGCTGCATTTGCTCTACACTGACAACGTTGAGCCGTGCCACAGAGACCCATGACCTACAAAGCCACAGATATGAATTCCCTGACCCTTGACAGAAAAAGTTTGCAGAACCCCGGTCTAAATGGTCTTCCAGCATTCTCCTTTTTAACCCTCACAAAGGCTTTGAGGTAGGCTGATGCTATTTCCATTCATTTGTCAGATGAAGAAACTGAGACCCAGAGGGTATCGAGTAACTTTTCCAAGTAAAGCTAGGGTTCAATCCACTTCTAATTGTAAAACTTACAACTGGGAACTGGGATAGGAGTCCCTAAAGGGTGGACTATGGGCATGGGTGCAAAACGTATGGGGAAGGCCCTTTTGTATCATGCAGAACATAAACATCAGCCAGCAGCCAAGGGTGTCATCACAAAATTAAAACTTCCCTGCCCGAACACACTCTTTCCTTTCCCCTCCCAACCTCTGATGATCTTTAATAACTTAGGAAAAACTCAAGGATTTCCCTATATGTTCTAAGCCCCGGAACAACAGGACACAAAACAATGCTGATAAGGAAGTTGCGGGAACTCTCTGGCAAACTTTTATCTCAGGTCATCCTGTTCCATCTCAGACTATAAACCCAGTAATGCATAAAGACCAGCAGACAGCATGGCTGCTTGAAGGAATCCATCATTTCCGAGACAGCTTGAGAATGACAGGCACTTCACGTAGATAAGTTCTGACCTCCACCACCGCCTACAGCATCAGCATGAGTGTTCCCACGCTACTGATGAGGAGCCCACCACCGCCACAGCCCTGGTGAGGGGCAAAGGACGTGGTCTTTCCCCACGGCCCCTGTTTGGCTCCCGATACCATTGCTCTTCCATTCTTGTTCTGGATCTGCACGTTCTCTTCCCATCTTAGTCCTGCCGCGCTCCCTGGGCTTGCCGAATGCCCTTGGCTTCTCTGATTTGACCATTTGGGAGCTCTGTGAGGGCCAGCTCATGCTCTCATGCTTAGTCCTCCACTTCCTCCTCTACCCACCAAGAGGAGACCTTTTACCTCTCGACCCTCTCAGCACCCGTGTTCTACAGGGACTCTCTGCCCCTCAGCTCTTGGACTGGCACTTAACCCGAAAGAATGCTCTGGTAAAAGCTCTCGTTCTCTCTCAGCCTCAGTCTTGGCAAGTCCAATCTCAATGCTGGTAATATGTGGGGGGGATGTGAAGATTTCCCCCGAGGCGGGCTCCAGACATGGCAGGAAAGTTGAAAATCGTTGTTCTCTCTGCAAAGCCCCACAGAACATGCATATTATTCCTTATTGAGAAAAGGTGGTAGAGGGAAATAGGGGGAAAAAACCCCACTTATTTTGGATCTGTTAGGTCTCATTGCATGGGGGTGTGGTCAATCTTTTAACACCTTTGGCCTTCAAATTGTCATCTGACATCTGCCTCATTTGCAGGCCTCTGAACTCCCAACCAAGAGGGCACTGAGCAATCACTGGTACCATCATACACCCATCCCAGGGCCACTACCATATAGACTCCCATCCAGTGATCTTTGTCTCTAAATCTCTGTGCCCACAGCTACCTCTCTAAAACTCTCCCTTTGCTCAGTCCAGTTGGCATTCACCCACTGCTTCTCAAAGCGTGGTCCCTGCACAAGCAGTGTGGTCCTCACTCAGGAGCTTATACGAAATACAGAATCTCAGGCCCTTCTTCAGACCTAGTGAATCAGAATCTGCAGTGAAACAAGATCTCTGGTGATTCCTGAGAAGTTGGGGAAGCATGGCTCTATTTTATTCTTCCCCAGTAAATACCATCTGTAAGTTCTGTCCCATCATACATGTTCCCTGGTGTATTGGATTCCTATTGCTGGTATAACAGATGATCACCAATGAAATGGCTTTCAAACCCCACAGATTTATTCTCTTGAACCTCCAGAGGCCAGAAGTCCAAAAGCAGTTTCCTGGACTGAAACCAAAGTGTTGGCAGCGCCATGCTCCTTCCAGAAGCTCCCGGGAAAAAGCTGTTCCATTGTCTTTTCCAGGTTCTAGAACCACATTCCTTGGCTTGTGGCTCCTTCTCCATCTTCAAAACTAGCAGACAGCATCTTACTTCACCCTTCACATGGCCTTGTGTCTCCCTCTGCTTCCTCCTTTTTAAGGAATCTTGTGGTTACACGTAGGGCCCAGACAGATAATCCAGGAGAATCTCTATATATGAAGATTTATACGTGGTGCGTGTTTCTCACACACCACCACCTTAATTTAATCACACCTACAAAGGTCCTTTGTCACCTAAAGTAACATTCAAGGTTCTAGGGAAGAGGGCATGGGTATTGGGGGGACCATGCCTGGGGCTCCATTCTGGCACTTAGTAGGTCTTTCCTAAAAGTCAGTTGACTCTGCTATTCATTTATGGATGCCACAGTTAGTACGTGCCCACCCAGACATGCCTTCCTGGAGACAGGCAGCTAGATAAATTGTAATCTATCTTAATCAAATATTCATGAACATATCCCTTAGGTTCAGATGTTTTCAATGGAAGACGTAATTAACCTTCTAGGCTTCACAAAAGAGGTGAAGGAAGTCCTGGAAAATGAATAGAAACTCAGCAGGTGACTGAGGCAGGGAAAGCCACTGCAAGCAGAAGGGAAGGCATTTGACAAGCATGGAGACATGAAATAGCAAAGCCCATTCAAAGAGTTGTAAGGATTAGGGGGAAGAAAGCATCAGGATGAAGCCAGGAGGATGCGAAGATGACGCAAAGGCAGTCAGTAGGGACCCCATGAGGCAGGCCTTTAAATGCCTGACCCAGGAAATCAGTGACCACCCCGTAGACAACAGGCAAGCATTACAGGGTTAAAATCGGGATACTGACAAGATCAGACCTTGTGGAAGAAAAGTCATTCTGGTGACCGTTGGAGGCACTTTCAGAAAAGCTCAGCACAATGGAATTAACGTTCAGTCTGTGGTAGGTGTTGGAACAAATAGCTGCTCGATGTTTCTCACGCACCACCACGCTTGAACTGCCATCACAAAAGGGACCCAGAATAACAAGATGTTCTGTCCCAAGCAGATGCCACCCTGATCTGAGCGCGGCCACCACTGCTCAGTAGTCATCGACGTGCCAGTTGCCGCCTCAGTCCTTTTTAACTAAAGAGGGGACACCAGGTATTAAATGGCAAGAGAGCTCCTTGCACAGCATGCCTGGAAGGCACCTGATTCCTTCAAGACGAGCTCGGTCTGTTCTCTGCTCAGCACTTCTCAGACTCAGGAGATTTGTGCCAGTTATAGTCAACAGCCTGTTGAATGGACATCTCCAGGCAGTTCTGACGGTCGGCAGGATTAAGGAGCGCTGGCCTGGCCACTTGAGTTTTCCTTTGGTAGTCTGAGATCCCTGAGCCATCTGGTTCAATGTAGGTGGACAAGCATGAGTTCTGGCTTGTCCGGAGATGGAGCTGACAGTAAAGAAGCTGACGGTCACAATGATCATTCGATCACTTCCTCTGTGCCTCGCACACCTGCTTTACCTCCACTGCCTCTAATCTTCACGACAGCGTTCCTAAACCTTCTGGATGTCACCCACAGGAGGAAATTCATTTTCTACTGTAATGCATCGTATACATACATGTGCGTAAACATTCCATGAAAACTACGCACTGTGGGCAATCCATGATGGCATTTTCCACTCCATTTGTTCTATTTCATTTGTGGTTTTTTTTCAAAGATTTTATTTATTTATTTGACAGACAGAGATCACAAGTAGGCACAGAGGCAGGCAGAGAGAGAGAGAGAAGGAAGCAGGCTCCCCGCCGAGCAGAGAGCCCGATGCGGAGCTTGATCCCAGGACTCTGGGATCACGATCCCAGCCAAAGGCAGAGGCTTTAACCCACTGAGCCACAGGCACCCCTATTTCACTTGGTTTTTTAAATGTTGGTCATTGTGTCCCAGATCGACTTAGTGATCTGTAGTTCAAGAGTAAAAGGTAAGCATGGTTGTCCCCGGTCTCCTAGCAAGACAAAGGTGAGATGCGTTTGGCATCATGGCCCAGTGCAACACAGACCCCGGTCTGCTGCATCTCCCTGTTCTTCCCATCCTGTCTTCCTGTGTCCTAAGGCACAGAGCCTCTGCTAGTGGGAGAAATGCCTCAGCACAGCAGAGAAGGGATACAGCAACCACAGCAGTGAGGTAACAAATACTAATAGCTAACGCCTTCTAAGCCCCATTGAGGCGACACCATGTCCTAAGTGCAAGTGTAAGATGCTTCCTGATTCCGGCGATGGAGAAACACACCAGAGAGACAACACACATAATGCAACATGTCCTGAGCCAAGTGCCCGAAGTTTTGCGTTTGCTCCGCTCTCGACCCTGACCCCTCCTAACCAATTCCAGCTTCAGATTACTCAACTGGATAGGGGACCGATTACTCGCTAGACGCCAGGAAAAGGATCTACTAGTTCTATTATGGATCAAAACTGCTAAAGCCATTTGTAAACTGTGCAAATGTCAGTTCTTTACTTGTTTACCATTCTTGAAAGGCCCACTTTGCAAAGAAGATGGGAAAATGCAAAGCCCTCAGCTTTGTCTTTTCATCAAAGAAGGCAAATATGAAGGTCCTGGTGTTCCTTGCTTCAGACAGGAAAACGAAAAAAAAAAAAAAAGGCCTCACACAGCAGGGCATTTTGCCAAGAACAAAAACAAAAACAAAAAAACCCACAAAACCAAAATCTTATTTCCTTCTGAGAAAGGTAATGCAGCCATCATCCATCTAGCTGACCCTTCGTGGGGATCTGTCCCTTCTAGAGCCATTGGGATGTCGGCGTGGGCCCTGGAGACCCATGCCCACCACCACGAGCCCAGCAAAGACAGGAACGTTGGATACCCAGGCTCTGCCTGTTCTTAGCTCTTCCGGCAATGCCTTTGCTCATGAAAACTAGAGAACCAAGGGGCAGAACTTGCATGAGAAATCCGGAGCCCAGTATCAGAAGGAACAGCTCTACAGACTCTTAAAAATCGGGCCCCCGGGGGCGCCTGGGTGGCTCAGTGGGTTATGCCTCTGCCTTTGGCTCAGGTCCTGATCTCAGCATCCTGGGATCGAGCCCCACATCGGGCTCTCTGCTCAGTGGGAGCCTGCTTCCCTTTCACTCTGCCTACCTCTCTGCCTACTTGTGATCTCTCTGTCAAATAAAAAAATAAATAAATAAAAAATAAAAAGATTAAAAAAAAAAATTGGGCCCCCGCACATGCACCCGAATGTTTATAGCAGCAATGTCCACAATAGCCAAACTATGGAAAGAACCTAGATGTCCATCGACAGATGAATGGATAAAGAAGATGTGGTATATATACACAATGGAATACTATGCAGCCATCAAAAGAAATGAAATCTTGCCATTTGCGACGATGTGGATGGAACTAGAGGGTATTATGCTGAGTGAAATAAGTCCATCGGAGAAAGACAACTATCATATGATCTCCCTGATATGAGGAAGTGGAGATGCATCGTGGGGGGGGGTTGTGGGGTAGGAGAAGAATAAATGAAACAGGATGGGATCGGGAGGGAGACAAACCATAAGAGACCCTTAATGTCACAAAACAAACTGAGAATTTCCGGGGGGAGGGGGTTAGGGAGAGGGTGGTAGGGTTATGGACACTGGGGATGGTGAGTGCTGTGAAGTGTGTAAGCCTAACAATTCACAGACCTGTACCCCTGGGGCTAATAATACATTATATGTTAATAAAAAATTTTTTAAATTATTAAAAAAATAAAAAAAAAATTGGGCCCCCGACAGACACCCACCAGAAACCCTGCTCCCAGAGCCGGCTGAGATGGGCGTACGCAGGAAGCACTGAGTTAGACGGTCCTTCAGGTGTGTCCCTGTGCTACCCTCTCACCCCCCACCTTTGTCCACACTGTTCCTTCCCCTATGACATCTGCTCCCTGCCACTGTCTTATCCAAATGTTGAATGTCCTTTGGTGCTGCCTCAACTCTACTACACCAACCTCTGCTCTCTTTTCCCCTTTCTCCTTCCCCTGTCCTGTCTCTGTCTCTCTGTCTGTCTCTCTTGTCACACGGCACTTTCACGTACTTGAACTCAGTTCAACAAGAATACAAGTTCTCAGATCACAACAACACCAAATTTAAGAAATATAATTGTATAAAGAAAAGAGTGTGGGTTCAAATCCTACTCTGCCTCTTACTGGTGTGTGAGCAGATCCTTCATACCATCCCACACCAGCCCTGATGGCATAAAACCCGGGATCTGGGCCACGGTGCTGGGTTTTAATCCTGCTTCAGCACGTGGCACATAGCATGTCACGCATTTGGGCAAGATGCTAACACCTGTAAGCCTCAGCATCCGCACCTGTAAACTGAGGAAATGACAGTCCCTTCTTCCTGTCGTAGCCCTGAGGACTGGCAAGGTACCGGGACGTGCACAATGACATCGTGGCTGCTGGAGGCTCAGCTTCGCCCTCTCTGGACTGCTGTGAGGATGAAGGGAAAGGCTGTGTGAAGTCCACAGCACTGTCCCCGGCAGCGTGAGTGACTCAGCAGCCGTCCTCCCTGGGGGTGGCTGGGGAGAAGGGACACCCTCATTCGCTCTGGCTCATTCTTAGGGGTTCTCTCGGGGTCTAACGATATGCTTTGCCCACAGCAGGCTCTAGGTTAGTAGCTGTGAATAGCAGGACACCACTTGGGAGCAGGTTAACCAAGATCCGGCCCAAATCTCCTGAGCCCAGATCTTCCAGGAACGGGAAGATGCCACAGGGGTCAACTTGCAGCTGGTGAGCTGTGCTCAGGAGGTGTCAGGGCTGGGCGCTATAACCAGAGACTGACGGGTGAATACCTCACACTCCTCTGAATCCGGCCATTCAGTCAGTCAGTCAGTCAGGCATTCATTCATTCATTCACTCAGTCACTCAGGCAGGCAGGCAGTCCGTCGGTCCGTCAGTCAGTCCATCAGTCAGTCAATCATTCATTCAGTCCATCAGTCAGTCATGCATTCATTCATTCATTCAGTCAGTCAGTCAATCAGTCAGGCAGGCAGGCCAGCAGGCAGGCAGGCAGTAATAAATGAGACCATTCTTTTCCTTCTCTGAGTTTTCTAAACCCAAAGAAAACGTGTGTCTTCAACATTTCCCTCTGAAACATCAATTTCGCCAGAGTCAAGGGCCTTCATCCCAGCACTCCAAAAAACCAAAGTCATGAGGACTGACCCCCTCCTGCCAGACAGATTGAGAGCAAGAAGCAGCACCACAGCTGACACAGCATTTCCTCTGCGCACGACACAACCAGCCCATGGCCCCGTGGAAAAACACAGGGCAGGAGGCCAGGTTCCCGCACCATAGCCCAAAATGTTCTCCACTTGCTGTGCGCCTCTGGGTGAGTCGCTTTACCTCTCTGAGCAGACAATGTGTGCATGCTTTTTAATATGTAGATACGACACAGCTGTCAGCAGAGCCCCCACACTGTGTTGCCTATTCGGTGTTTGTTTTATCTTTACAACAGTCCTGGGCTGGGATTTGAACTAGAGTTGATCTGACTCCAGATGCCATGTTTTTCAGTTTTTTCAAAAGCCTGTTGGCTTGGGTATCCTCTCCATGACTTTTGCCATTAAAAAAAATGCCATGTTGCACCCCTATTACTATTTTCAAACTTATATACACTTACCCTAAAGGGAAAATACATTTCACTACCACGGAAGGAAAACTGATTATCACTTGAGAAGATCAACTCAAAATGAGGAATGTTATAAAATTCTACCCACATATCAGTGCTTACTAGCATGTATCCAGGGCTCCCCAGAAAACAGATGATACTCTCAAATGGGGACACCAAGGAGGATTTAATGGAGAAATTATTAACAGCGATGCCGAACAAGGTTAAAGGAAGTTAACCTGGCAAGTGACAGTAGCAATGACCCACCAGAGTAGGCTTGATAGATTTAGCAAATAAAAACACAGGATGTCAGGTTAAATTTGAATTTCAGGAAACCACAAATAGCTTTTTTAGTATGCTATGTCCCATGCAATATTTGGTGCCTACTTGTACCAAGATTATTTGTTGTTTATTGGAAATACAAATGTGACTGGACATCCTGTACTTTTCTGGCAATGCTGCCCTAGGAGGGAAAGAGGAGGAGAAGTGGTTATTAGAACACCACAGAGCATGGCATCCGGAGGAGAACCAAGGGGGCAGGGAAGGAGCTGGGGGAATGAAGATCTAAGGGCTCGCTTCTCCTCCGGTCTTCCAGTCGCCTCCTGGTGTTTCCCATTATTAGAAGAATCCAGAAACTAGTGGGCAAGTGAACCTGTGGACAGCCTTCCAGTGGTTTCCTTGGAGAACAGCCTCTCAGGGCACAGAGCAAGGCAGAAAAAGGAGGGTGGTCCTGGAGGGCAAACAGAAGATAGCTAGCACGTCTCCAAATCTAATTTCTCATACTTTAAAAAAGGTAGCCAGGGTTAGTTGGCGAGGTGTCAAATATTTCCTAGCATCCCACCTGATACTTTCTCCTTCGCTTCGCCAGAAGGTATGGAAAAAGGAAAACGTCGTCATGGGGTGAGTAGAGTTATCTAATGTCACGGCCATGTGCCACCTAAGATTATCTTGCATGTGGCGCACACTTTGGAAAACCATGCTGTAAGGTCAGTCACTGCAGGGGCAGGACTGGGGCAGGGGAGTGAGGCACTCGCCTCGGATGCGCAATTTAAAGCGACACCAACAAAGTAATCAAGGTCACAAGAGTCTAATGCATGATTTCTGGACATCGGAAGGAGGGCAAACATGCATAATTACCGAAACATCGATAGTTTAATAAAGACAGGATCCACCCCTGCGTTTGCAGAACTCCTTCTTACTTGTGTCCTCCTGATCCAGGGTCTGTAGGTAGTACCTGCATTTGGTGGGTGTGGTAGTACCAATACTTTTCACCTCTAGGGAGTACTCTTTAATACCCCAAATTATTAGCATCTTATCTGAAGCTCCCAACAATCTAGGAGGGAGCCAGGAAAACAAAATCATTCCTGTTTTACAGTCACGGATGGGTGGTTTTAATTGGGGACCTGGGTTCAAAGCCTGCATCTGCCTCTTCGAAGCATGCTAGAAACCAGGGGAGACTTGTAAATTAACCTTCCTGGAGCCTTCAGACTTTCACCTGCCCCGCTCCCCTCTGCGCTCTCCCGCCCCTGCAGAGCCTGCTTAGCACCCCCTGAAAGGTGATTTCTAGGACGTGCAGGGAGAGCCCCTCTTCACTGAAGACTCTTGGTTTCCTACCAAACTCATTTACTCTCACTCACTTCCTGCCTTACCCATGAAAGGAGCAGAGGGAAGGAACACTGAGGGACTGAACAATCATTTTCCACCATATGTGCAGAGAAGCAAAGAAAAGGGGGAAGAGAACAGCAAAATTCCAGAGAGAAGCAGAGAGAAAGCACCACACGGCCCCCAGAGACCTAGAAAATGCTAGTCTGGGTCCCAGATTTCTTGTGTTCGGGCCCCATCTGCCCCTGGCATCCTTCCAAACACCATCCGGCTTCTTCTTTAAGCCCATTGTTAGAGGTTTTCTTTTGCTTTTAACAAGGACGTGATGAAAAAGCAAAAACCACTTTCACAGCAATCTAATTAATTCACCTATAGCTTTTAGAGTTTCCATGGCTTCCCCCCTATTTGGAGTGAATTTCCCCCTCTCCAAACAAGAGGTAGAACTGAATTATGAGATTCATAAAATATGCCAAATAAATATTCATCACCGCTTCAACTGCTTATTCAAAATCACTCCTGGATATTTACAGATTTTCTTGGACAGACTCTAAAGCATGGCATACTTGGGACCTCTCTGTACTCTCCGAGCTTTGAACAGAGCAACAAAACACAGCAAATGTGGTTTTCAACTCTCTGAAAGAAGGCGATTGCTGTGACCATGAACTTACTGCAGGTTCAGTGACTGTGCAAAGTATGACTCTTTGAAGAAGATGGTCTAGGGATCTGTGAGTCAGACACGGGGTACAAATTCTAGTTTTGCCACTTATTTGCTGGGTGGTCTTGGGCAAGAAACTTAAGTCTCTCTGGATCTTATAAATTAGAAGTTTATAAAGTGGGAGTAATCTCTTCCTGGCAGGAGTTCTAGAAGAATCAAAGAGGACAGTGTACATGAGGGGGGAATGAAGTTGGCTCCAACATACGGGGTGCCGGAACATCATATTTGTTTCTCTGAATAAAATTTAGCCTAACAGCCTTCTGCATCTCAACTATAAACAAGTAAATACACGGAGTGAAAAAAAACCTATGCTGATGACCCATGCCACCAGGATGGTGGGAAATACAACAGTGGAACTCCTTCCAACGTGTGAAGGTCCTAGAGGCCTTCACAAGAGCAGAGCATCCATTCAGGAGGCTCCTGGGCCTCATCGATAGGCTCCTGTTGCTTCCAAACACAGATGAGAGCAGAGGCGTTGCTGAGGAGGCTGAGGGTCCTGGGACCTGGGGTCTGCCACCTTTCCACTGTGCTGGGAGTGGAGTAGGGGTCCTGATCACTCACGGGATGCACAGCCCTCCCTCAGTCTGAAGAAAGGCTCTCACACCCACCTATGACCTGGTGCTTCTGCCTCCCCAACCTCCCAACCCCAGAGTCTTCCCTTTCCCTGGGAGACATTTAGACTCTCTGCATATGTCTTGGCCAGAGATGATAGATTCACAGCCCGCAGAAGTATTTTATTCTATTTTAAAAATTGAATTAGTTGTTAAGATTTAGAAACTAGGTAAAAATAAACTTTGGCACACGCAAACAATGGATTACCGAGTAGCTGTAAAGAGAAAGAGGAATGATCTCCATGAACTGATTATGGAGTGATTTCCAGGAGAGATTGTTAAGTGAAAAAAAGCGAAGAACCAAAAGGCATATACAGAATGTGTCAGTAGAGACATAAGGAAAACATACATATATGCATTAATATTTTTTTTAAAAAAAGGAAACACAAAGATAAGCCAGAAAACAAGGAACTTGGTTACCTACTAGGCTCAGAGAGGAGGCATAGGGAGGAAGAGACGCAAAAGGCAGTGAGCTTCTCTGAGTATAACTTCTCGTGTAGTTTTGACTTTTGGAAGCATGTTAATGCTCCACATACTCAAAAAATAAAGTGCAATCCACAAGGATGACCAGGAAGGAGAGGTACAATCCAATGCGGAGCAACCTAGGGTCAGTCGGTTGCTTACACACTCAGGGTCAGTGGGAGAGAAGCGGTTTGAGTTAGACCAGCCAGCCCGTACCAACCCTAGGGCCAGTGGCTTCCCTACGTCATCATTTGGCACCAATTCTCCCAGCAAGTGAAGAGAGATGAGACCTTCCAGCTCTAAGCATTTGAGGTCATGCCTTAGCACTACCTGTTTTGCAGTTAGAAGGTTAAAAATACTTTCTTCCTTTGGAAATTCTCTCTCTTCAATTCACTATCCTTGTACCTCTAATCCTTTATTTCTCCCCACCCTGGGGTGGGGAGAAGGGGTCCCACTTTCTTTCTTTCCTTCCTTCCTTCCTCCCTCCCTCCCTCCCTTCCCTCCTTTTCTGGGAGAGCTCCCTGGGAATAAAGCAGCACCTTAATCTTGGACTCTGCAGGTGCAGCATCTTCAAGGCAGCCGGGAGCTCCCTCTGTGCTATCCCAGAGGACCTTCTCTCTTTCCCCACCTTGTGTCCTTTTACCAAATACCATCTATCGGCCTAGACTTGGTACACTCTCTGTCCCAGCAGAGGGGCAAGGAAGGGAAGTAGTCCCACCCCAAGGTAAATATTTTGGGGTGTTTAAAATCCAATAGACCAAATTCCTTCCTCCCCCCACCCACCCCAGAAGAGGAACTCAAAGCCAGTTCGAGCACAGAACTCTGAGAAATAAAAAGCACTAGTGAAAGAGTCCTTCAGGAGATCCTTTGGGACCGGATGGCAGTTGGTATGATGAACAAATATGGGTTTTGGAACCAGTCAACCTGGGTTGAACCCAGCTTTTCCACGCTCTAGTGTGTGCATCTCAGTTTCTTGTAAACGTCAATAAAATTAAGATAAATGTACTTTCTACCCCATAGGCCATTGTGTCAGCTAATGAGATGATATATATAAAAAGATCATGCACCATGTAGCTATTCAGTTACCTACTAAAAATTACTTCTTTCCATCAATAGAGCTTGGAGGGAAGATGTATGCCAGACTTCTTTTCTTAAAACAAAGTCATTTAGGGGCGCGAGGGTGGCTCAGTGGGTTAAGCCTCTGCCTTCGGCTCAGGTCATGATCTCAGGGTCCTGAGATCGAGCCCCGTGTCAGGCTTTCTGCTCGGCGGGGAGCCTGCTTCCCCCTCTCTCTCTGCCTGCCTGTCTGCCTGCCTACTTGTGATCTCTCTGTCTGTCAAATAAGTAAATTTAAAAAAAAATCTTTAAAAGAAAAAAAACAAAGTCATTTAAAAGTATTCAGTATAAAAGCAGTATATGTTAACTGTAGAAACATTATAAAGTACATCGGGACGCCTGGGTGGCTCAGTTGGTTAAGCAGCTGCCTTCGGCTCGGGTCGTGATCCCATCATCCTGGGATCGAGTCCCGCATCGGGCTCCTTGCTTGGCAGGGAGCCTGCTTCTCCCTCTGCCTATGCTCGCTCACTCTCTCTCCCTCTCTCTCTCTCTCTGACAAATAAATAAATAAAATCTTTAAAAAAAAAAAAAACATTATAAAGTACAGATATGTATAAAGAATAAAAATTTCAGGATATTCACAAAATAATCAAGCACAGAAAATCACCATGAAGACCTTCTTTGATCTTTCCCGATCATCTTAACATTAAATACATAAGCATGTATGGAGGTATTGCTTATGTGGGTGTTTTTTAAACCTGTTTAACATATTCGTCCATTGATAATGTTTTCAAAGATCCCATGAATTTTAATTTTATCTCTCATCCTCACTTCTGTTGTAGAAGTTAAGATTTCCAGATTCAGAGTATTATAATTAATGCCACAGTGAAAAATGCTTAGAGTGGAGATATTTGCATACATCTTTACTAATTTCCTTAATATATCTTCCTAAAAAGGAATTGCTGAGTCAAAATTTACATCTTCCAGAGGCTTTTGTTTCACAGGTACAAATTCCCTTCTCAAATGTTTGTACTACTTTTCACCTCCCAAAACACTCCACGTGGATCTTTTGCTCTATAACCTAGAGTCACACCGGACTATAGCAAAGATACACACAGACACAGTCATTACACGCTTTTCAAATTTCCTGGCAAGAGGAAAGAAGTTAGCATTCAAATTTGTATTTATTTGAGCTTATTTTTTCGGATGCATCTTGCTTACCAACTGGAACATTCTTAAATAAATCACTGTCCTATCCAGATTGTGTGTCTTGGGCCTTTTCCATGAATGCGGATGGTCTTCTCGCTTGAACTGTGTCTATCTGAAAATGACTTTCACTTCCGAGCATATGCCTTTCCATGAAATCCCAAGTTAATACTCAAAAATACAGATGGAAAACTCTTGAATAGATTATATACCCCATCTGTTTCCAATACTCTTCTTATGGGAATAATTTTATTTTTTACATAATTATAGAAAAGTTGGCAAAGCAAATTTACCTAGGACCCTAGAATTTTTTATTAAAAATAATAAAAGCTTCATTTCCCCCCAAAGAAACTCTGGTGTGATGACTGAAGTTAGCAAGAACTGCTATTCAAGCAGTCTTAATTAGAAGGTTTCCTTTATGTTTTATTTCCAGGGAAATACTTTATTTTCCAGACGGGAAAGCCATCTCACCTTTGACTGTTCTCCTATTATTTTTTTTCTTTTTTTCTGTAGGACATTTGGTTTTCTCATAAATGCTTTGGTCTTTCTTGATTTTGTACCCATGTGTCCTTTCTTCGAACCACAACTGAGGTTCCCTACTCTTTAAAAGATCTTTTCCCATACCAAGTGGAATTCTTTTTTGCTCTATTCTAAAAATTGTACTTCCCTTCTGGCTCCTGCCTAAAGATTCATTGCCCCAATCTGTTTGTGTTCAGGAGCTGAAGACCTAACAGAAACTGTCTCTTTCTCTCCCTTGTCACCTTCTTCCCTCCTTTAAGCACACATTCAATGCCCACTTTTGTCCACAAAGAAATAAGTAAGACATGACCCCCGTCTTCCAGAATGAGATGTCCGAACAGGCATGTAATGATAAGACTATATTGTGCTTATGTACCAAGAACACTTCCCATTCCCTTATCTGGGAAACTGTAAAACTTTTTTTTTTATTTGACCACTTTAATACTTTTTGGGGACACTTTCAGTGGATTGTCACCAGCCCGCCAAGCTTTCCCTTTGCCTCTTTAACTCTGACATACTAAAGAAAAAAGAAAAGGGAAAGATTGGAGTGGACATCAGTCAACTTTTTCTGACCCAGCGTCTAAACCTCCTTCCTATGTCTAGGGAATACTCCACCTGGAACCCTGAAGGTAGACAAAGCCTGAATCCCACTCTGGAACCTGATGGTACAACATGTTTGCTTAGCCAGTCTCCCCCCTTGTTCAGATGCAGGCTTGTGGTTCACGTGTCACCGATCATATTCACACCCAGCTTGGGCTTTGAAGCAAGGAGGCAGAGAGCTAATTCCGGGGATGGGGGGGCTGGAGCAGTGGAGGCCGTGTCAAGGTCTTAGGGTCAACAGAGTAATGAAACAGCAGTGGTACCCAGCATCTGCTGTGGGTGGTGGTGGCATAAAGGGGTTCCCTGTTTATCAGAAATGGTGAGAGCAGTGTCCTCACCACAGAGCTTCCTTGGCGTAATTTCAGCGGGGGTCCTGTCTGCTTCCCAACTCCTGTTGTTTTAGCAGCTTTCCAGAGCCTGGACTCTGCAGTCCTCCCACAGAGCCTGTGAGTGACCCAACATGCCTCCAATTAATTCCCTTCCTTTCTGTGTCAGGTCAGTCAGTTTCAAGTAAGAACCTTGATGGAGAAAAGAACCTTGACTGAAAAATGATGCAGTATGTCACATGACGACCAAATGACCTCAGAGGTGCAGGACTGACTTTGTGCAGCAGCTGGAATGCAGAAAAGTCAGGGGAAGCCTAGGGACCAGAGGATAGTATTGGAACTCTGGGTTCAGCAGAACCTGTCCCTTGGTGATGAGCGCCATATTTACATCACAAAACTTGATTTTGTTCGACCAAACACCACCACCCATCGCCTCAAGCTATTGCTGTAATTTTGACTTATAGTCCTTTTGTTAAAATTGTAATGTGTAAGCATGTTTTGCCTTTTTGAGTCATTTTTAAGAGCTAGAAGCATAAGGATATTACAGTTGGCTTGCATTCATGTAAGTAGCAGGATGGTAATAATAGCTTAAATCAATATGCTACAGCAGGTGCCAGCACTGCCCAACCCAAGTGCCCTTAGCAGTCCCCTCTGCCCTCCAGAAGCTGCTGGCTGTAAGGACCTGCTGCTCTCTGCCTGAGGGCTTCTTGCTGTGGGAGCCAGTCGGCCTGAAAGCAGGGCAAGCAGGAAGTTCTGAAAAGTTAATGCTCCTAAAAGCAGCCCTCAGCAGATCATACAGGGGGAATTCTCGTTGCCTCAATACCTCAGCTTCATCATGCTGCCCTTGGATTAACTCAAAGGCAGGTTTTCCACTCTCCTCCATCATTCTCCAGGGGTGATGGGCCCCATTCTCCAGGGGTGATGGGCCCCAGATACAACTTGCTCGAAAGTGCACTCGTTTCCTGGTTCCTTCCAATCCTCATCTACCTCCCCACTCCATTACTACTGCCTGGGATCCGCTCCCAAACAAGCTGTCTGAATGCACAGCCTAGCCTCAGTGTCTGCTTGAGGGTGGGGGGCGCTTAGCCAAGACACATGCACATCATCAACATTGTACGTTCACCTGAACTGCACCTGTGTGAGGGACTGGTGGGGACCGCATGCATTCACGCACACACGTATCATGCAGGAAGACTGATTTTCCAGCCCAGTCGGCTAAGGGCACAGGAAGTTACCGGAAGAGTGGTAACTGCCCAGAGAAGGGGCAGAACTAGCACATTTGGCATCGTTTCTCTGGGCCCCAGAGCTCCTCACAGGGGTCATAGCTGCTGAGGACACTGTGCACCCAGCATGGGGTTTTGCTTTGTTACTGCTGTTGTATCTTCAAGCTCATATTACCATTCCAAAAGATCTTGCCCTAACAATCTACACGGGGCTGGTTAATCAAATGTTGCACACATCTAAATCTTCGGAATGTTTCGGAACACAATTCGGCATCACCAAAGGTCATCAAAGGTCACAACAACTTTCTATGGCAGGATTGGGGGAGGGGTGGAAATCAGGGCAGTGCCCAGGATCCCTAAACAACATCCCTGCCCGTACCTTTCCAGGATCACAGACACTTGATTAGTTTGTCCCATTTGGGAAACCACACAGCAGGTGGAAGAGAGGAGAATGAGGCCACAGGAGGGCAGCCTGAGTAGTGGGTGGCTCATTGCTTGGGGTGGGGCTGAGCTCAGAGTTCACATCAGCAGTAACACGCTGGCCGTAATGTCACATCGGCTCCATTCACCCTCTGTCCCGCTCCCCCTCCATCACTGCTTCTCCGGGCCGAAGCATCAACCCACCTCAGCCTGCAGCCCGCCTCAGTTCCACTGTGGGCATGATCGAATTCAATCCTTCAGATAAAACAAAACAAAACAACACACACATACACTCACACAAACTTAGTTCCTGACAACCAGCTGGGTGAACGGGCTCATGCGATGCCAGGACTCCAGTTCAATACCTGGGAGACTGTCCTAGTCGGAAAGGCAGGGGTATCTTGAATTAAAGCACATCCTTTGACTTTCCCCTTAACAAAATACAAACTGTTACTAAAACAAAACTGCCCAGGATGACTTAGCAGCCTTCTTGAATCAGCTTCAAATTTATTCAAGTGTCTGGTGTGAGAGCGGCAGAAAACAGACTTCTGAACACTTCTGAAGGACAGGCTTCCGGGTTGGACACATTGCCCTGGTGTGTGCTGTCATCTCAGGAGCTATCATTGCTGATCAATGTCATTTCTGCCGAGACAGCCCTGGTACCAGGCCACTGCCAATAGTGACGACTGATGTGACCTCAGCCCCTGGGCTGGAAAGTCCCTTGAGCCTCAATTAGTCCAAGCATCTCTTTTTACCACCTGGAACAAGGACATTTCCAAAGTCACACAGGCAGCAAGTCGAAAGCACAGGCCTCCTCGCTCATAGGCTCTAAGGATCCGTGGCTTCCAGCAGGATCTCTTGGTTTTGACACTGTGACATTTGGGGCTGGATGATTTGTTGTGGGTGTTGTCCTGTGCATTGCAGGATGGTCAGCAGCATCCCTTCCCTCAGGGATGGGATTAGATGTCCACAGCCCCAGCTGTGACAACCAAAACTGTCTCTAGACATTGCCAAATATCCCCAGACAGGCAAAGTCACCCCCGGTTGAGAACAATGGCTTAGGGCAAGAATTGCAAACTTGTATCACATGGGCTAAACTTGGCTCAGCTATGTTTTGCTCATCCCATGTGGTATTTGTTAGGATTTTAAAAATCTGGGAGATTTCACCTAAAAATCCAGACTTCTGGCTTCTCCTGAACATCTGGAAGACGTGGTGTACGTTCTGTGAGCGTGCGTTCTCGTAGGGCCGGGAGGGATCGGACTTGTCACTTTCTCCACACTGTCTATTGTGCCCCACACCAGACACTTGATTGGTTTCGCCATCTTCTTGGGCCCCATGTTACTGCAGAAGTCTTCTCAAAAGGGTTTGTAGTTTTATTTTCTCTTGAGCAAGCCTCTCGGCTCATCGAGGGCAGGTCATGTCCTCTCCTCCTTTTGGTTCCTCTCTAGGGTCTAATTCCAAGGAGGACATTCCGAAATAGTGTTCCATTGATTTGTCTAGAGCAATGTCTCCCTAAAGATACCCTGCGGAATGCTGGTTGTGGACTTCAAGGAAAAGGGGGTAGAAGTGGAGCAAGTTTGGGTGAAGCTGCCTTCTGTGTCCCTATTTGGAGATTCGAAGTCACACTGTTAACAGGCTCTAAATGTCCTTAAAGAAAGCTGCTTGGCTGCACTTGACCTAGAGTGTCTCAAGCAAATTTGACCACAGAACCTCCTAGTACCCTAGGCCTAATCACTATCCCAAGAAACTACTGTTTTATGGAATGCACTTTGGAAAAGACTGGATTAGAACTCTAAACTTTTTGAATGAAACACAGTTGTTGAAATACCAAGTGCTATGACCAAAGCAGTTACCAAGTACTCACAAGAAAGAGTGATTTTTTTCCAAGCACAGACATTCATTTGGGTTACCTCTTTCAATTTCCCACACAAATTTGTGACGTAAGCGTGATCAATATCCACATATGACAGATTAGAAAATAAAGGAACAGAAAGATTAGGGAATTAGCCCATGATTACATAGCTAGGAACAGTTCAAGCCAAGATTGGAACACAGTCTGTCCAACCCCAGTTTCTATCACTTATCCTCTACCTATACTGGCCTTCCCCCACCTGCCAGGACATTGTTGATATGTCTGTCTCCCTCACAGGACGTGTACCAGGCCTTAGTCATGAAGGAAGCAGAAAGGGAACTATTGTCCATCCACCTACTGTTATGTGTGGGAAATAATACTTGGAGGAGTTTGGCACGATATCTCATGCAGTTTTTCACACCATGCCTCCTCATTCTCATTTAATTTGGGCAGCTCTCTTCACCTCTTGGAGCCTAAAAGCCACATAGCTAGTAACTGGAAAACTGGGATCTGAACAAGTTTTGGAAATAAGGTTATGTGTGCCTTCCACTTCGCTTACTGCACAGCAGGAATACAGGGACTGGAGGGATGGATGATGGGTGGATGGATGCATGGATGCATGGATAAATAGATAAAAGGATGATGGATGGATGGATGGATGATGGGTGGATGGATGGAGGGATGGATGGGTGGATAAATGGATGAATGGGTGGATGGGTGGATAGATGGATGAGGGGTGGATGGATGGATGGATGGATGATGGGTAGATGGATGGATAGATGGATGACCGGTGGATGGATGGATGGATAAAGAGATGAATGGGTGGGTGGATGGATGGATGAGTGGATGATGAATGGACATTATTTCTTGCCTTAGTTTGGATAAAGCACCCCACTTTGTAAAAAGGAGGGGCACACTAAAAGGAATAGTGTAGGATGCCTGCCCCTGAAAAGCTTTTCTCCTAGGGCTGGAGTCTTCTAATTTCAGAACAGGAAAGGCAATATGTGCCTTTCTCATACTGAGCGTTTTCAATTTACATTGAGATCTTGTCACTTCACACATCCCCAACCAACTGGATATGGGCCAATAAAATAAAAAAGGAAACAAAACTCTCAGGGAAATCAACTCTTAGACCCAAAACATCAGGGAAATAAGAGGCTGAGTCAGCTGGAGGGTTACTTCATCCTGATTTATAGTATGATGCTCTCAGCTTATAAGAAAAATGGTGCTGATGGGGTGGAGGAGGGAATGCTCCTCCTTTCTGGTTTCTCTTGCACTCTGTCTGAGGAGTAAATGCTTTGTCTACTTCTGAACCTGAATTTTACATCCCCATCCCTTTACCATTATTCACGGTGATCTACAGCAAAGTACTTTGGGGGAAAACACAGCTCTTTGCAACAGTTTAAAGAGTCAGACCGCATCACTGTAGTGATGGTTGGTGCAAGAAATCAAACAGCCTCGAGCTGGGGGAAAACCCTAGATAATATTCGGAGGCAGCGGTAAAAGAAAGCACTTAGAAATGATCTTTCGGCATGAACAAGGGCTCAGAAACATAAACTACTTGATTTAAATTCCTTACTCAGTCCTAGGTGGTATATTCTCCTTACTTAGTCAACCACGTTTACCAAATGATACTAAACAATTGATAAGATCATCTCTCTATGGATAAAAGGATAAGAATGGGTGAAATGTTTCTATTTCTATTCATACATGATCATGATCATACAGAGGTAAAACGGTTTTCAGTGTCCTACGATTAGTATCTTTTGGTTATGGAACAAGAACTGGGTTTTCTTGTTAACTTCCATTATAAAATGACAATTTCTATGAAGAGGAATTCGTATGGAGAATTCCTATGATGAGAAAATTCCAAGAGGGTGGAAGACTGTCTTAAAGAAGCTGGTGAGAGAGCAGCACTGGGTCACAGGGGTTGGGATCCTTGGACCATGTTGTGCTCTTGGGAGGGACGGGAAGGACTGGCCTCCATCCTCCACACATTCTTCGTTCTCCTCTAGTGTCATCTCGATAGCACAGCTATATCTCCCAGTGCTCTCTGTCCTCTCTCCCATCAGTCGTAGAGCCCAGACTTTTACTTACGACAATGTCAAGAAAGTAAGAAAAAAATGTATGTCTTCATTTCCTTTTTAACAGGATGTGGCCATGTCTCCGGCCCACAGAGACACATACTGGTTGATATGTGTCTCCGGCCAATAAGGGGGAAGTAGATGGAGGCAGAGGACTCCTGGAGTCTCCTTTAAAAAGAAGGATGTGGGTCTTTCCCCCTCCCACTCATCCCAATCCTGCTACCTGGAACATGGACGTGAAGACTGTTCCTTGAGCCATGAGAATGGGGGCTGATCCACACGGAGTTGAAGTACAGAACTGGAAGGACCGTTGATCCTTGGTGACCTTGTAGTGACTCCATTCCATCCTTATGCATGCTCTCTTCTCTAAGCCCCTTCTTTGTTGATGTTGTCTGTAGCTGAGTCTACTACTTTATCATCACGTTCACAGGGAAGCCTTCTCTGACCCTCTAGGCAGCACCATCTGTTTCTTCTTTACAGCACTAACCAGGCTGGTAAATGATTTCATTACTTATTTAATATTTTTGGTTTACTATTTGTAGCAGAGTCTGTCAATGCTCCACCCACATGCTCTTGGAACTCCTTCCTGCCATGTGCCATGATACCATGCGCCACGGTCCAGTGGCCTTACACTGAAGTACTGGCCACGCGTTCAGGATAGCAGTCTAGCTGCTCACTCCAGAACAGCCCCCACATGGGGCAGACTTGAGGGAGAGACGGTTAGCAGCCCCCACCAAGAGCCCTAGACCAAGGGCTGCAGGAGTTGGTAGGCACCCCATTTACCTTGCCTCCTGATCAGGATGCCTTTGAGGTGTGTTTTATGCCCTCATCTAGAGATCTCCAGCAGAATTTAACTGAGCCAATGACAATGATAACCTGCTGGATAATGCATCTTCTGTCAACGTCTTTCTCTTTTGGGTCTCATTTCCACAGACCCCTATTTACTGGAACCACCACTCAAATAAGTCATTTGCTTTCAGAAATCTGAATGAAGGAAGGTTTGCTTCTGGGGAACCCAACCTCAACCAATATGTGTCTCTGTGAGACGCATGCAGCTGCTTTAGGACCAGGAATATGTTCCTCTCATTCACCATTCTACCTGCAGTATTAGCAACAGCCCAAGGCCAGCACGCAAAAGGTGATGAATAAATGTCAGTTCACTTTTTTGTCTCCTCTGACACATCTAGAGTCAGCTGCCTGTGACTGGTCCTATGAGATATAATTAGGAAGCTCATTCTACCCCAATTCAGGATGGGCTGCAAACCTACCCAGTACTTCTCTGAAAATAATTCTGTGCCCATGGCAATCATGCTCCATTACCTTTTAAATTATACCAACACAAACTATAGGACATTATGGCCCACATCCTTCCATATGAGCCCTTGGATTTTACTAAGAGTTTTCAATGGCCAGGATCTGCTACCTTTCTTCAGCATTGACCTTCTAAATTTGTCTCCTTCCTCTTGACCCATTCAATGGCATTTTGAAACTCTAACAGCATATAAAACTATAGACATTATAGCATAGTGGGTAAGTAGCCACATTTTAGACTCAAATGGCTCCCACTTCAGTCTCATCTCTACTGCAGACTAAGTTGGTGACCTTGGGAAAGTTATTCAGTTTATATTAAATTTCCTCCCATGTAAGAATAATAGTATCTATGGCACAGGATTATTTTGTAGACTAAATAATATAAGCTATATATAATAAATGATCCTACTTGTATTGAGGAAAATACAAGAAAATAAATATTAATTTTTTAAAACTTTTTTTAAGAGGGAGAAAGAGAGAGAGAGAGAATGGAAAGGGCAGAGGGAGAGAGGATCCCAAGCAGGCTTTATGCCCAGTGCAGAGCCTACTTGGGGCTTGATCCCAGGACCCTGAAATCATGACGTGAGCTGAGATCAAGAGTCTGGCACTTACTGACTGAGCCACCCAGGTGCCCCAAGAAAATAAATATTATTGAAGGATATAGCTGAAGACATTGACGGCTTGTCATAGGTGGCATATTTCTCAGGAAAGTTACAGAACCATTCCAAGTTATTTAGGAAACCACTGCTAAACCTGCACTATGATTGTTTCCTATATATTCCTAGTCAAAGACCTCACCTCTATCGGCCACTCCCTCAGATGGCCAGTACCTTGAGGGATTCCGAAATTTGAGTCTACACTCCTCTCAAAGGCCTAAATTTGAGTCTACACTCCTCTCAAAAGCTGTTCTCAGGCCATCGGTAGGTCCATAAAGCTGAGCTGTAATACTGAGTTCCACCAGAGGCGGCCGCTGTTCAACATCGCCCTACAATGTAAGCTATTTCCCAACCGAAACTCTAAAGTGAGTGAATGCCCAAGAAAGCAATTTTACAAATTGAAAATAGATTTATTGTGTTTATTTGGAGGGGTGCCTTGCAGCATGGCTCTTGCCACATTCCACCAGAGAGGAGCAGGTTTGGGAATACTTAATAATCCAAATAGTGGTATATAGGACTCAGAGGAAGGCTTTGCTCCCCGAGAAGCACAGACTGCGTTATGTTTCCTCTTGGTTGTTGTGACAATCAGCTGCATACCAATTATAATCCAGGGTTTGTAAACAGCCAGAAGATTCCCTTAGAGGGAGTAATTATACTTCCTTTAACATATAAGGCAAACGCTTTTTCTTAAATATGCTATGTGCTGACTGCAAAGTAAATTTACTTTACTGATGCTAAAGGAAAACCCTCAGGATAAAAGCAAGGAATCTTGGTGGGACAGAGATATTAGGAGGCCAGTAAATGAGCAGAGAACATAAACAATGCCATGGAGTATTATCATTCAGGGGATGAACCAGCTTGGCCCGTTCAAATAAACAGGCATGATGAGATGTTAAGAGCATTGATGCTAAGATTCAGTTTCCTCTCCTATAAAGCTTTTACTTATTTATTTGACAGAGAGATCACAAGTAGGCAGAGAGGCAGGCAGAGAGAGAGAGAGGAGGAAGCAGGCTCCCTGCTGAGCAGAGAGCCCTATGCGGGGCTCAATCCCAGGACCCTGAGGTCACGACCTGAGCAGAAGGCAGAGGCTTAACCCACTGAGCTACCCAGGTGCCCCTTCCTCTTCTATAGGGTGGAATAATGCTTACCTAATAAAGCTATTCTGAGAATCTCATTATAAACCATACCTGAAGTGTCCAGAGCAGTAGATACTCCAAAACAATATCATATATGTATATTAGCCACAAACCCATATCCCCTTCCAGGTCATCATTGCCTCTACAAGACAATGGCTTCCTAGTGAAAGTGTCCAAAGTTCTCTGCCTGGGGCTTCTCTCAGCTCAGGTGCATGGGGCAGTTTGGAAGTGCCAGGGAGTTAACACTTCTAGGAATAGCCCTTAGCCAATCGTGCGGAAAATTTAGTGGTAAATACCTATTTCCTTGCTCCTGGGCGGGACAACTCTGAGGCTTGTTCCACAAGGGTCCCCTGTGGGTTTGAGTCCCCTTCGTCCCTGTGCTAACCTGCTTATTCGTGCACCTGGGATTGGCTTCTCTAGCTTCCCAGTCTACTTTCCCCCTTCCTGATGGGAGCTTCCTGGGATGACGTCCAAAGAAAACCCACTGGCACTCAAAGTCCCGTTTCAGGACAGAATCCAGCCTAAACACCGGATCTGACAATGGAAACAGACTCCCCAACTCGGACAGTTGGGTTCACAATGACATGTTCAATTCACCAAACAGCCTGTCTATTCAGTTTCCCATCCAGCCCTTCTTCTATCCTACAGCCGCCGCCTCAGTGAAGGCTCTTCCTATTTACCTGTTTGTTTATGTCGGCACCACAGTCTCTAAGCCATCGGCACACTTCCAGGAAGCCTACCGTCTAATCCACCACCCACTCAGTGCCAAAGTTATCCTAAAATACAGTCATGCCATTCCCTGGTTTGTTCGTTGTTTTTTAAAGACTTCAGTGGCCCCCGATGCCTCCATAATTACATCTTAAATTTTAAAACATGGTATGTAAAACACCTCAAGAGCTGGTTCCAATCGATCTTTCAGCCTAGTCTCCGTGACTGCTAACCACACCGATGGTCTGCCCACACGGAACAAGAAGTATCTTCTTCCACCTGTCCCCTTGCCATGTATTTGAATGTGCCTGTAATCTTCTCTGTCTGAGGAACCTGGCTTATCATTCAAGGTCTAGCTCAAACTTCTTCACCTCTCCAACTCCATGAGCCAGTTCCCGCCTATGGGCTCCCATAGAAGCATGTGGATTCACTGGCTCATTCATTCACTCAACAAAGGTTCTTCTGAGCATTTTCTACTACGTACCAATCATGTGCTAAGCCCCAGGGAAACCATGCTGGATAAAAGCAGATATCACTCTTGCCCACATGAAGATCACAGCTGGAAAAAGGAAACAGACATTAATTATCAGGTGATTGTATAAAAGCTCATTACAACTGCCATGAGAGTTTTACCATAAAGGATGCAGACCCAACCTGTGGGTACAAGGAATGGGTGCTTAAGTTGAAAGTGAAGTAGAAGATAACACCAGATGAAGAAAGTGGCACATACATTCCAGGCACACATGGTAGGAGGGAACACAGTACTATTTTTGAGGAATAGAAGAGAGGCACAGGGAGAATGGAAGGAGAAGAAGTGCTCAGACCATTCACTGTGTCATTTCTATTTGTTGGCTGTGTCCTCCCTGCTTCATGCTTGAGAATAAGCTCCTTAAAGGTAAGGACCATGTTGTCACTGAAAGTCCTACCAGCCCCAGCATTTAGCACAATGCAAATAACCCTAAGTAATGTACCCTTTTTATGGATGAGGGAGTTGAGGATCAGAAAGGTTCAGTGAGTTGCCCAAGGTCCCGAAGTTGGCAGTGGCTGCACAGGAAGTAGAATATAAACCTATCACGCCCCCACTACAATCTTTATAAACAGCTGCAAGGCAATCTCCTTCCACCTTAGCCCTCCATGGGCAGCGGGGTGCCATCCAAGGATCTGAACACAAGGCAGACGCTTAACCTACTGAGCCACCCAAGCACCCCTAAAAAGTCCAGGTTTTTGTATAAGTTCCTTTTCAGAGGGTTTATAACAAAACCCAAAAAGCCAGTTACTGGGTGTGTGTATGTGTGTGTGTGTGTGTGTGTGTGTGTGTGTGTGTGTGTGTGTGTGTTGGGCAGGGAGTGTACAGTGATCTTCTGGGGATCAAAACAAAAAGAGGACCCTTTCCTGGTACAGAATTCTTTTCTGAAACCTCTTTGATGGCCAAAAATCGTGCGGGTAGGGAGAATTAGCCATCATAAGAGGTTCCTGGCGACGCCTGGTAAAGAACATCTGCACTGACCCTGAGGGTCTGGAGTGAAAAGACCCTGGTTTAGACTCTTCAGGGGAGTAAGTGGGATTTCTCGTTTCCCGCTTCCCGGAACCTCTCCCCCTTTCCAGCCGATACCGGCGATTTGGGAAACAGCCCCCTTTCCCGTCTGCCCCGCCGGCCCCGCAGATCTGCGGGAGAGGCTGCAACCCAGACTCCGGGAGGCATCCTCCAGGCCCAGACATTCCTCTCTGTCCATTTCAAGGCGCCGATCCTGCGCCGTAAATAACAAAGTACTGCGCCCACCGCGGAGGACACTGCGTCCTCTCTGTGTGTTTTATACAGAAGTCATGGGCAAGTCTGGGCCCTGGGGCTTCGATCAAGAGCCCGATTTGAGACTGGCTCTGGGACTGGAGTTAAGGCTCCGCTTGGGCAGCGAAGAGAGGCAGGCAGCGGGGTCGGGGGCGGGCGGGGGCGCGGCTCTTGCGAGGATTACGGCGGAGGCTGTGGACCTTGGCGCGGCTCGCAGAGGCTGCAGCCATTGCACAGCCGAGCATCCCACATTCAACAGGAGGAACCCGCGGGAGAGGAGCCCGAGCCCACCGCGCCGCAGCCGCCGCAGCCCGTGCGCCCCGAGCCCCGGTGCGCCATGGCCAAGGAAGGCGTGGAGAAGGCGGAGGAGACGGAGCAAATGATCGAGAAGGAGGCAGGCAAAGAGCCTGCTGAGGGCGGCGGCGGCGGCGGCTCTCACCGCCTCGGGGACGCCCAGGAGATGCGCGCCGTGGTGCTGGCCGGCTTCGGGGGGCTCAACAAGCTGCGGGTCACCCGGAAGGCCATGCCTGAGCCGCAGGACGGCGAGCTCAAGATCCGCGTCAAAGCCTGGTCCAGTATCCGCGTCTTTCTCGCTTTCTCTCTTTGCGCGCTCGGCGTTCCCGGGGCGGGGGTGGCGGAGCCTCGGCGGGGCCGCTGCGCGGGGAAGAGTGGCCGTGGGCGCCTCCTCCGCGCCCTTCCCCGGTCTCAGAGCCTCCCGCTGCCGGCGGCCGGCTGACGCTGGGGGGGATGCAGCGAGGTGGCCCTCGCCCTCGCCAAGCCGGATCTAGGGGTGACCGGAGGGGACTGTGAGCTCTTGCGCGGGGGAGGAACGCGGTGGATGGTGGCGCCCAGCACAGGGGTCTGGAAGATTGCGCTCCGGGGGCTCTCCGTCGGGTAGGACAGCCCGGCTGCCAGGAGAGGGAGTTTGAAACACGGTTAAAAAATAATAACCGTCGGCTTACTGTGTACCAGCCTTCGTGTTTAGAGTCTTACGTGTGCGATCTTATTTAATACTTGCTGGGACCCGATGAGTTAGGCACCATCATTACACCCCGTTTCAGGTGAGGAGACCAGGGCGCAGACAGTGATTTGCCCAACATCTCGCTGCCGCTACTAACTGACCAGGCTAGGATTTGCTACTCGATCTTTTCAACCTCTGTGCTGGGTTTCTGCTGGGGCTGGCAACAGAGTGCAGGGCTGGGGAAGTGCGTTCTTTCTCCCCACTCCTCTGCACTCTGCCCCTCTGATCCAATGGTAGGGAGAAAGGCACTGGGAAGCAGGGGGTTAGGTCCTGGAGCATCTCAGCTCGGTGAGGAGTGAGGCCAAGGCTCCTCTTTCCCCCCACGAGCGTCTTCTGTGCTTCTCCAAAGTGGAAAAATAAACAAACCACCCGCGATATTCTCAGAACTATCCCCATCTCAAACGCAGCTCAGCAATCTGCGTGTCCTTCCATTCCCCACTCCTCCTGGGGGAACTTCAGAGTTATGCCCGGCTGGGATTCGCTCTGGAGGGCTTAAGCCTTTCTGCGTGCTGTCACTATCTGATCATTTCTCTGAAGTTCTAGGAGGGAGGGCTCACCGCAGAGGGTTCACTGGACCCAACACTCTTGGGTTCTTTATGCAGCAGCGTGGGAAGCACCTAAGGGGAATTTGCTCTCAGCACAGTGAGATGGACTCACCCTCTCTCACGTCTGTATTTTAAAGCCCCCAGTAGACACTGCTCCCCAAAGCAGCAGTCAGCTTACCTGTTCCTAGGTTAGACCCCAAACCTGGGCTCTGGGACCATATGCAGAGGCAAGAAAAATGCAAAGGAGATCCTCCTCCCATTCACTGCTTTGGGAGCAGGTGCAGGATTCACATGCCAGGCTGGAAGGCAGCTGGCAAGAGAAGCGGGCGCTGGTCTCTGACTCATTCCTCACACATATAGCGGGTCACAGTTGTCTCTAAACATGACTCTTGGGGATTCAGGGTAAGGGAAGAGGATTTTGCAAACTGGGGATCCGGTACAATTCTGTTTTGTTAACTCTCGTGAACCAAGCTGATTGGTCCCAGAAGACAGAGCTTGCGTCTGCCCTTTTCACCAACAAATCCCCAATGTCCAGCATAGCCTATTGCTTGTCAGACATTTAGTCCTTATGCTGAAGGACTAAGTTATTGCTGGATGAGTGGAGTGAGAAAAGACGCTTGGACCAGGGTTGTTGAGTCCTTATTTTTCTTCACTTGCTGGTGGAAGAACGTCTGCTTCGTAAAACTAAAACTATATACTGATAATTTCCCTTCCTTAGCCACAGATCAAAAATATTTCG